>NC_071998.2:87592339-88217339 GCF_028885655.2 Pongo abelii | reverse complement strand
TCTTGAGAATGTTTCATGAGACAGTGACATTACAGTTTGGTTTTGTATGTTTCCAGCAGACAGAGTTGTAGGGAAAATCATAAATCAATATGAGGAAGGCATACATTGGGTCAGCCTAAAAGTGGGACATCAAAAAGAGGGGCTAACAAGTCATAGGTGGGTATTAAGGATTCTTTATGTGACAATTGATAAAGAAAATCTGTTGTCTAAAACTGGAAATAGGTATAAAGGAAGGCCTTAATTAAGATAAGGTCATTATGAAGGTTAAGGTTCTTATTATGTAGATGAAGCCTCCTAGCTGGCAGCCCTCAGAGAAAATAGATGGTTAAATATATCTTTTCAGACTTTAAATGCATCAGGATCTTAGTTAATCTTCACTAGATCTGGGAAGACCTAGAAGGGGAGAGATTGGACCACATTAATGCAGACTTCTTACAGATGCAAATTCCCCCACAGAAGACAGCTTTGTATGGCCATTTGAATCTCTTGGCCCTGCAACAGCCATTTCAAAATATGTCAAAAACTATATATTTGGGGGTAAAATACTTTGATTTTTTTCATCTTCTTCTCTCTGTGATGCTGTACCAGAATCAGGTTAGAAAGTAAGCCACATTATAAGAGTTAATAAAACCCATCTGATGAGATTTGATTGTTTGAAGGGTGTGATTCCCAGACCCTTTAGATAGAAACTGGGGCAAAAGAATACAAAGTCTTCCTCCTCAATATAAATCTCTTAGTGCTTTAAGCAGTGAAAGATTATTCACTTAATTTTACAGACTTGATACTAATAAAAAGGATACTTTAAAATATATATATGTATATATTTTTCTATACAAAAGACATGCTGTTGATTCTCTTATGTTTTGAACCCTGGCCAGTGATCTGAAACCAAGCAGCCCATGTGTCCAGATCACTAGTACCAAATAAATTTCGGGGTGTAACAGGTTTATTGAGAAATAATTAACACACCATGCAATTCACTCCTTTAAAATATACAAGTCATTGAATTTTAGTAGTTTCAGAGAGTTATGTAATCATCATTACAATCAATTTTAGAATATTTTCATCACCCTAAAAACAAACCCCACATCATTTAGCTATCTTCACTAGTTTTCCCTTCCTCCCTCAGCCCTAGGGAACCACCCACCTTCTTTGTATAGATTTGCCTATAAGCCTCTGAAATAAAAAGCAAGTGGTCTACTGGGACTGGCTTATTTCACTTAACATAATTTTTCATGCTGCATCTGTGCTGTAGCAGGTATTGATGCAGGGCTTTTGCTCCTTAGTTCAGCTAAATCTGGGTTCATCTCTCATGACCAGGAAAAATTAGCCACGTGGACACATTGAAGGGTGAGAAGGACAGAATTTATTAAGTGAAAGGGAAGCTCTCAGCAAAGAGAGGGGTCCTGCAAACAGATTTCCACCTCACAATTGAATACCAGGACCAGCACACATTAGCTGAAGAGGCCAGGCTCCTCCTCCGCATAAGGCATGAATTCTTGGTGACTCCACCCCAACCCCCCAGTGCATGAGGGCCTCCAGTCTGCTGCTGGCATGTCCAGGCAAGCCCCTGTGCAGGTTCCCTTATCTGTACCAGGTGTTTTATCTGGTGTAGACACTTGTGGGCCTGGAGATTCTCTGGGGACCCTTCCATATCTGCCTAGGCATTTTGCTGTCTCCTGCTTCTATCAGTATCAGTACTTATTTCTTCTTATTGCTGAGTAATATTCCATTGTATGGATGCATCAAACATTTTATGTAACCATTCATGAGGTGATGGACCTTTGGGTTCTTTCCACTTTTTGATTCTTATTAATAATGCTGCTATAGGCCAGGTGTGGTGGCTCACACCTGTAATCCCAGCACTTTGGGAGGCCAAGGCAGGTGGATCATGAGGTCAGGAGTTCAAGAGCATCCTGGCCAACATGGTGAAACCCTGTCTCTACCGAAAATACAAAAATTAGTTGGGCATGGTGGTGCATGCCTGTAATCCCAGCTACTCAGGAGACTGAGGCAGGAGAATTGCCTAAACCCAGACCCAGGAGGCAGAGGTTGCTGTGAGCTGAGATCATGCCACTACACTCCAGCCTGGGCTACAGAACAAGACTCCATCTCAAAATAATAATAATAATAATGCTGCTGTAAACATTTATGTATGAGTTTTGTGCTTGCATATGTTTTTATTTTTCTGGAGTATATACTTATGACTGGAATTTCTGGGTCATAAACTTCATGCTTAACCTTTTTAGGAGCTGCCAGTTTGTTTCCCAAAGTGGCTGCACCACTTTACATCCCCAGCAGCATTGGATAAGGGCTTTAATTTCTTTACATTTTTCCTAACACTTATTTTCTTTTTTTATTGAACAAAGATTTCATCCTGCGGTGTGAAGTGATACCACAAGGTGGTTTTGATTTACATTTTCGTAATGACTAATTACATTAAGCATCTATTAATGTGCTTATTATCCATCTTTATATCTTCACAAAGATTTATACCAATGTTTTCTTCTGAGAGTTTTATAGTTTTAGCTGTTACAGTTAACTGTTTTATTTTGAGTTAATTTTTAAATGTGGTATTAGGTGAGAGTCCAACTTTATAATTTTTTTTGCACATGGATACCCAGTTGTTCCAATATCATTGATTGGAAAGTCTATGCTTTTCCCATTCTGTTTTTGTGTTAACCTTGTATAAAATCAATTGACTGTAAATGTGCAGGTGTATTTTCAGATTCTCAATTCTTAGTTTGTGTCTATTCTTAGTTTATGTCTATTCTTATACCAGGACCAAATCAAATTTAATGAGAAAATTTTTTCAGTCATGTTGCCTATTACCAGTTGTCTTATATCATAATAAAAATTAAATGTAGTAGAATATCTTTAACTTCACCTTTTGTGTCTCAAAGGAGTCTGTGGCCAGCTTATACCTTACTTACTCTAAGACATGATGGGAAGTCAGGCTTACAAGACACACTATTTCTTTTTTTCCCCATTCAAACCTTTAGTCTCTTATCTAGTGCCTCCCTCTATAGTTTCATTTTCAGTAAATTTTGGTCACAGAATCTGCTGACATAGTCTACTATTTGGTGCCTTATGTTTTACTAACTCATTATAATTCATAGAATCATCCATAGGTGTTTACTGTCCAGGAAGGAGAAGTTTAAGTCCAAGCTGCCAGCTTTCCTCAGTGGAAATCAAGTGAAGTCATCATCTTTCACTTTGCAGATCCTCTTTCCACCTGGTAGCTGGTTCTCTTGGGTAGCACTGTGGCTAATCCTTTTCTTGGTGCAGGTCTTGCATTCTCAGAAACCACAGTTTCTGTATTGACCTCCTTTTACTGAAACAGAGATGCCCAGCTCTGCTTTATAGCTCAGTAGAGGATTCTTGGAATAAAAATTTTAACTCATTCCAAGAAAAAGTTCTAGGAGTGTGGCACTTAAAAATAAAGTAATATTCAGGCAATTTATCAGAGACAAATAGTAGATTAGTATTTTGAATTTCAAAATTTCAGAGCCAAGTTGTGTGCTACAGAGAAGCATTGTGGTGTAATATAGAGATGGGATGGTCTTAACTTCTCCATACAAACGAATGTGAAGTAAGGTAAAGGAGAAATTGCATTTGATGTCTTAACACTCAAAGTATGCTATGCTTATTTTACTTCTGTGAAGAGTAAAACTCATTCCATAATTTTCTTCTTATTTCCTCATTGAGAAAAAGGAAAATGAAAATTGAATACTAGATTGATTAATAAATCCTCAAAGCTTCTTCTTTTAGAATTTTCATTAATTGAAATCAGGTAAATGTCTGATTTTGGTTATGTAACCAAGCATTTCCAGTTGTTTTGCAAATCATACGTCTTCTTGCTTCACAGTCTTATTTCCTAACTTGTGGGGAAATTGTAAGGAGACACCCTTGCCTTGTTATCAGAGTTCATAATTGAAGGGGCTTTTAGGAAAACTTCCTCCTCAGCAGCTTACATCTCTCTCCTGGTCATCTGCTGCTTCTCAATAATGTTTGTCATCAATAAATTAATCTCAACATTTATTAGATCCTACTTTAAAGGAGACTCTTTTCTGCTACATAAGTTATGTTTCCTGTTGTCTCTTTTTAAAACTTATTTTTCTAAAATTACCCAGAGTTTTGTGGCTTAAAAGAAAAACATTTATATTGTTCATGAACCTGTGGTTTGGAAAAAGATTGGCCAGGACAGCTTGCCTCTGCTCCCTTCAGCTTCCCTGGGAAGTTGGAGAAATTGAATCATCTGAAGCTTTGCTCACCTATATGTTTGATGGTTGATGTTGGCCATTGGCTGGAACCTTGGCTGGGGCAGGCAGCATGAACACTGACACTGGCACTCCCAGGCTGTCTTTGTGGACTGATCTCTCTCACAATCTGGGGGCTGAGTTCGAAGGGAAAGCAGTCTGAGATAGGGAAGCCACATGGTATCCCTTGTACTACATTCTATTCATTTGGAGAAGGCCATCAGTAAGGATGGCCCATATTCTATTCTTTTAATGGGATGAATATAGATTCTCTTTTGTTTTAACTGACATGTATATACATAATTATGGGCTATAGAGTGACATTTTGATACATTTATATAGTGCGTAATGATCAAGCTAACTAACATATGTACTACTTCTTACTACTTCAACCATTTTTCATTTCTTTGAATTATGAACATTCAAAATCTTCTAGCTTTTTAAAAATATTCAATAAATCATAGTTAACCATATTCACCCTGCAATGCCACAGAACATCAGAACTCATTCCTCTTATCTAACTGTAATTCTGTATCCATTAACCAGACTCCCCTCCCCTACTTCTATGAGCTTTTTTATTGTTAAGAGACAGGGTCTTGCTAGTGTAGTCTGGGCTCTGGGCAACTGTAGTCATCCAGACTAGAGGGTGATTTGATCATAGCTCACTGCAGCCTCAAACTCTTGGGCCCATGTGATCCTCCAACCTCACCCTCCTGAGCAGCTAGGATTATGGGCATGCACCATTGCACCTGTTTGATTTTTTACTTTGTAGAGATGTCTCTCTATGTTGCTAAGGCTGCTCTAGAACTTTTGGCTTCAAGTGATTCTCCTGCCTCGGTCTTTCAAAGTGCTAGGAAATTACAGGCATCAGCCATGTTGCCCAGCCCTCAGTTTTTCTTTAGCTCCCACACATGAGTGCAAATGTACAGTATTTATCTTTCTGTGTCTGCACTTAATGTAATATCCTCCAGACTGATCCACGTGGCTACCAGTAAGAGGATTTCATTTTTTTATATGGTGAGTATTCCATTGTGTATATGTACCACAATTTTTTTGTCCATTTATTTGTTGATGGACATGTAGGTTGATTTTATACATTAGCTGTTGTGAATAGTGCTACAATAAACATATGAGGACAAGTATTCTTGTGATCTATTGTTTTCTTTTCTATTGCCTGAATACCCAGTAGTGGGGTTGCTGGATCCCTCAGCAGTTCCACTGTTCATTTTTTCAGAAAACCTCATGTTGTTTTCTATAGTTGCTGCACTAATTTACCTTCCCACCAACAGCATGTAAGAGTTCACTGTTCTCTGAAACCTCACCAGCACTTTTTTTGTGTTTTCTATGATAGCCATTTATTGAAATGGAGCAAGATTATATCACATTGTAGGTTTGATTTGTATTTCCCTGATGATTAGTGATACTGAACATTTTTAAATGTATTTATTGGCCATTTGTATTTCTTTTTTTCTGTTAAAAAAAAAAAAGAGAAATATCTAATCAGATCTTTTGCCTAGTTTTGAACTCAGATTATTTTTGTTTACTGTCAGGGTATTTGAGTTCCTTGTGTATTTTGGATATTTGTCTTCTATTAGATGAATAGCTTGAAAATATTTTCTTCCATTCTATAGGTTTTCTCTTCACTCAGTTGTAGTACCATTTGTCTATCATTTGTTTTTTGCCTATGCTTCTGATGTCTTACCTATACAAATCTTTGTGCAGACTAATGTCCTGAAGCATTTTCCCTATGTTTACTTATAATAGTTTGATAATTTTGGGCCCTACATTTCAGTCTTCAATTGATTCTGAGTTTATTTTGCTATATGGTGTTAGATAGGAAGCTAGTATCATTCTTCATATGAATAGTTTCCCTGTGCCATTCATTTGAAGAGGGTGTCCTTTCCCCGATGTATGTTCTTGGCACCTTATTCCAAAATAAGTTGGCTGTAAATATGTGGATTTATTTCTGGATGCTGTATTCTATGGCCTTTACCCCAAGAATCATTACTTCTTAAAATGCATTCAAATTAGCATGAAACATGTGCGGTTTGGGGAAAGGCTTATGGCATCAGAATCCTTATTTACAGGATTCGTTATTCTGTGTTTTTTTGAGATATGGTCTTTGTCTATCATCCAGGCAGAAGTGCTGTGATGTGGTCATAATTCACTGCAGCCCTGAACTCTGGGTACAAGCCATCCTTTTGCCTCAGTCTCCCAACTAGCTGGGTCTACAGGCCTGAGCCACCATGCCTGGCTAATTTATTAAATTTGTTTTTTTGTAGAGATGGAGGTCTCACTATGTTGCTCTGGCTGATCTCAAATTCCTGGCCTCCAGTGACCTTTCTGCCACAGCCTCCTAAAGTGCTGGGATTACAAGCATGAGCCACCATGCCTAGCATAGAGTATTATATTATTTTCAAAGTCTTATTCTGAGAGCCATTTACTGACTTTGGCCTAAACAACTCAATATGATATCTCTGAAAGTTTTTTTGACAAATTTTGGGGAATGATGATGAGGGAAGAGGGTTAGACACTTTCTACTAGGAGATAACTTAGTGCCATTTAAGGAGGAACAAAAATGAATTATCAGAAAAATAAAAGTAAAAGCAAGTGCAAAAGTTCTGTGGCAAAGATGATGACAGTAAAGCATATTTTTGTGACTCATGGTAGCTTTAACTTTGTTCTTAAAATTCTGAGTAATTTAAGTGTTCACATTTGAAGAATCTACTGCATTATAGATAACATTTTATTGCAAGTCAATGCATTTCAAAATTTGCTATTGGTTTTGTGTTAGATTATTCTCAGCCTACTTCATTATCAAGCTCTATTATTTTATTAATGCAGTTTGATGATCTTATGGCTGAGAAGGAAGCTGTATCTTCAAAATGTGTCAATTTGGCCAAAGACAATGAAGTTCTTCATCAGGAGTTATTATCTATGAGAAAAGTACAAGAGAAATGTGAAAAACTTGAGAAGGATAAAAAGATGTTGGAAGAAGAAGTATTAAATCTTAAGACACATATGGAAAAAGATATGGTAGAACTTGGTAAAGTACAAGAATATAAATCGGAGCTGGATGAAAGGGCAATGCAGGCAATAGAAAAATGAGAAGAAATACATTTACAGGTTAGTTTTTAAAATCAGGTAAGTTTATCTGTAATGGGCTTTCATTTATTTCACTGCAAACTATATTTTGGATATGTATATATTGTGTTTCCTCTGCATCTCTTATGGCAATTTCCTTTGTAGAGTTCTAGAAAAAAAAGTGATGTTTTTTCCTTTTAAATATTTAAATTTCCATTATTATTATAACAAAATCAATCTTTCAAAGTAATGATTCTCACTATAGAGTAAAAAGGGGGAATTTGATGATTAAGACCAGTTGGCATAAGAGAAAACTGTGATTTAGAAATTATATGATACTTTTGAATTGCTCTTAAGCTATGTTGTTCATTGTTCACTTTTTAAAATTATAAATGGATTCTATTACTTTTTATAGGACCAGATTACATTAATACTAACATAATTATGATTTCAAATTTTTATAAATCAGACTTAATTCTGAATTCAGTTATTAGTTTTGTTGATATTGCTGATAAATATTTTAAGCTTCAGCCTCTTTTTAACATATTCAAAATTGCTCTTCGAATCACTGATTCAAAATGAAAGGCAACAAACATCTGGTAATTAACTTATAATTGTTTTAAAAGTGTATTCTTTTCATTTGTTTTAGGAGCAAGCAGAATATGAAAACAATTAGAGCAGTTAAACAAGGATAATATGGCTTCACTAAAAAAGAAGGAACTCACACTTAAAGATGTGGAATGTAAATTCTCCAAAATGAAAACTGCTGAAGAGGTTACAACTGAATTAGAAGAATATAAGGAAGCCTTTGCAGTAGCATTGAAAGCTAACAATTCCATATCAGAAAAAATAATGAAGTAAGTCAAAACATATACTCATAGAAAATGAATTAAGCTCATTAATTTGTTTTGAAAGCATAATTTTTAGTGAGATGGCTTCAGGAGATCAGTAGGAAGTAAATGCTAATTTGATAATGTAATTTTGGAAAATAATGTTAGTAAATAATCCTACCTTTAAAATGTTCATCAAGGATAGTTTCTGTCTCTCTTCTTTTTTTTTGTTTTTATGTGGCTTTTTTCCCCTGAAAAGTCTCATGTAGTTAACCTGACCTGTTAGTTTTTTTCACTAAGTATTTTTGAAGCTTTATGATTAATAAAGTGATCTTTTTACAAAATTACTTGTCAGAATTTCCCTAAATGGAAATATTAATGAGTTTAATTTATTTTTTGGTAGATCACAACCTAAACCCAAAGTGTCAAGTGATACTGCTACTCTGGGCACATCCTGGCACTCAGGCAGGGACTGTTTTTGATTGTGATCTTTAGGTGTTATCACTAGAGGGTGCCTCAAGAAAGACTATTTGTGTAACATTTTCAAGGTGTTACATAAAGGCATCCTTGTGAAATAGGGAATAATTATTGCAGGAATGAAAAGAAGTGTAATCAACAAGGTGGTTCAAAAATAACACCTTGTTCAGCCTGAAGGGTTGTGTGGAAGGCAGAAAGAACAACCCCACCTCCAGTGCCTTGGTCACAGTGTTGAGAGCTAATTGCCTTCAGAGATGCTTTAGTTCTTTTTGATCACCAACCAACCAGTCTAGTTCTCCCCCAGGAGTTGTTGCTCTGAGTTATTCCTCAGTGCCAAATACTTAAGTGTTCTTAGATAATGGGTGAAATGTACAAGGGTGAAACATGAAACTGGTTTACTAAACAAGTATTTCTAGATTATTTTTTCTAGATTATTTTTTCTAGATTTTTTCTAGATTATTTTTTCATTTTAGTTTTCTTAATCTACATTATTTAAGGAGTACAACATGATGTTTTGATATAATTATTTATAGTGAAGTGGTTCTTATAGTCAAGCAAATTAACATAATCATTTTCCCACATAGTTACCCTTTAAATACAAGTATTTCTAAAGGAATCTTTAGAATCTTATAAGTAGAGCTATTTTAGAAGGCAGCTAGGTTACCTACTAAGCTGTACATCACTGATAGCCATTTCTCTTCCCTGTCTACTTTGAACTGCTTGTTCAGTAGAAATCACCTTAGAAACACATACAATTATTTAGAATGATTTTAAAATTATAATTACTTACAAGAGGTATGCTCTCACACATATTAATGTGAAAACGCTGTTTAGTGGGTAATTTGGTTTACTCTCAGGGCAACTTTTCAAAAAATGCAAGTCATTAAGAATCATTCAAGGAAAAATGAAATACTGAGCATTTGTCTTTGCTCTCTTTACAGATTGGATAAGAAAATAGCAGTGATCAGCACCAAGCTCCTTATGGAGAAAGAGCGAATGAAATATTTTCTCAGCACTCTTCCTATGAGGAAGAGTTGAAATGTTGAAAATTTTAATAGTATAGGACTCAACAGAAAATATATTCCCAAAATGCCCGTAAGAATTCCTACTTCAAACCCACAGACTTCAAATAACTGCAAGAACTACTTGACTGAGTTTAGTTATGTGACCATTTCTCTTTTGGGTTTCATTTCTCTAATATAATTCTTGTTTTTAATTTGGTGAAATACTGAGTTGTTCTGTTGACTTATGCATGCTAAGTAAAGATTATAATTAGCTTTGTTAACACAGAAAGGAAATGGGAACTTTATATTTTTTAATTCCCCAGAGCTCTCATTTTCAAGAGGCACCCATTTGCTAATTTTATTCAATAAATGTGCCTAACTGGCATATTTAAAATTTCTTTAAAAGCTGCATTTAAGTTAGGTTTTAGAAATTGCATGTTATTGCCTAATAACTGATGGTATACTTGGAGATGCTTTGTCTTACTCTACTTGACTGTAGTTTGTCTGTGGTTCACATCATTTTTTTTTTTTTTTTGAGATGGAGTCTCGCTCTGTTGCCTAGGCTGGAGTGCAGTGGCGTGAACTCAGCTCATTGCAACCTCCACCTCCCAGGTTCAAGTGATTCTCCTGCCTCAACCTCCTAAGTAGCTGGGACTACAGGTGCCCGCCACCACACCTGGCTAATTTTTGTATTTTTAGTAGAAATGGGATTTCACCACATTGGCCAGGCTGGTTTCGAACTCTTGACCTTGTGATCCACCCACCTCAGCCTCCCAAAGTGCTGGGATTATAGGGGTGAACCTCCATGCCCAGCCCGTACCACTTCTAAAGTTTCTTTACACCATCTTAATTCTTCCCATCTATAATCACAAGTGAATGACTGGCAACCAAACACTTAACCACATATAGATATTTATTATTTAATAGAATCCAAAATAAGTGCATTTTATGAATTAAATAAACAAAACATTGAAAGGTTCATTTCCATTTTTCTATTAAAAGCTTTGTGCTTGGCCAGATGCAGTGGCTTACGCCTGTAATCCCAGCAGTTTGGGAGGCTGAGGCAGGTGGATCACCTGAGGTCAGGGATTTGAGACCAGCCTGGCCAACATAATGAAACCCCATCTCTACTAAAACTACAAAAATTAGCCAGGCATGGTGACAGGCACGTGTAATCCCACATGCAGCAACCCCATTACTATACTAGGGGTATGCCTAAAGGAAAATAAACCATTGTAACAAAAAGATGCATGCACATGTATGTTCATTGCAGCACTATTCACAATAGCAAAGACATGGAGTCAAGCCGCGTGCACCCAAGGTAGATTGGAAAATTCCATATATACCATGGAGTACTATGCAGCCATGAAAAGAACAAAATCATGTCCTTTGCAGCAACATGGATACAACTGGAATCCACTATCCTAAGCAAACTAACGCAGAAACAGAAACCAAATATCTCATTTTCATTCATTTGTGGGAGCTACACATTAGGTGCACATTGACATAAACATGGGAACAATAGACACTGGGAAATAAGAATGGGGAGGCACAGAGCGGGCCAGGGTTGAAAAACTACTTCTTGGGTCCTATGCTCACTACCTGTGTGATGGGTTCAATTTTACTCCAAACTTCAGCATTCCTCAATATACTTTTAAAAGAAACTTACACAGGTACAACTGTAATTTAGAATACAAACTAGAAAAAAAAAAAGAAAACTTTACAAATTTTTTCAATAAGTAAAGAATATAAATTTCTTTTTAAGAAAAAATTTATTGAAAAAATGGATTAAACTTTTATAAAGGACAGAGTTTTGCTAAGAATTTCAAAGCAATGCATTCATTGCAAAATATGACTTTAATTGTTTAACCTTTTTTTTTCTTTTTTTTTTTTTGAGATAGAGTTTTGCTCTCTCACTAGGCTGGAGTGCAGTGGCACGATCTTGGCTCACTGCAACCTCCACCTCCTGGGTTCAAGCCATTTTCCTGCCTCAGCCTCCCAAGTAGCTGGGACTAGAGGCACGCACCACCACGCCCAGCTAATTTTTGTATTTTTAGTAGAGATAGGGTTTCATCATGTTGGACAGGATGATCTCGATCTCTTGACCTCGTGATCTCCCACCTTTGCCTCCCAAAGTGCTGGGATTACAGGCATGAGCTGCCATGCCCGGCCATTGTTTAACCTTTGTACTAATAAAACACCACCTTTCTAAAATTATGTATATCTAATAGACCAGTATTATCTATTTTTGTCAGATTACTCTCAACAGCATTACACAGATACATCCTCTATTATCTCAACTTAAAATAAGTAGAAATTTTACTTTACTTATGTGATTATTTTTCTATTTGAGCAAACTTCATGTTATGTCTAGTCACTAAAAATACTAAAGGCCACATTTTGTAAGTGATATATTAATCTCATGATAATGTCTCTTGTTTAACTTAAACATTATCTTTTTTTTTTTACTTATTTTAGATGGAGCCGGACTGTGTAGAACAAATAATTACAGAAACAAAGAAAAGTATGTTGCCAAAATGTATTAATTAAATTTAGGTTGATTTTAGTAATAAAGTGTAAATAGCAAATGACATTCCTTTTCATTGTTGGGTTAGTAGATACTACGTTCGGTATCTTTTTCTTACACACATCTAATGAAAGATGTGAAAACAAAAATTTTCACAGTGAAGAGTATACTTATGCACCATTAATTCATCATGTTCCATAGCTTAAAAAAATTCCCAAGAAGTGTATCCATCTCTTTTTTACTGGCTCTACAATTTCTTCACTTTTGCCATCCTCATGGAACTGTCAGCTGGCACACTGAAACAATTCTCCAAAAACAAAGCCATCATCAGGTTCTCAGGATTTTGGTAGAAATTGAAGGCCAAGAGGCCTCAGATTCATTTAGAAATACTTAGCTGAGCAATAACCCTTCATAAGCAGTCACTTGACAGGTGACATTTTAAATCTCCTGTCATTTACTGTGTCATTGGCTTACATCTGTTCTCAGGAAAAGTTCCAAAAATTTCACCATGAAATAAAAACACCCATGTCAATGTAATTCTTGTCAGGTTACTCAGCCTTGTCTTTTGCCACTTACTGCACTCTGCCCTTTGCTCTAGCACCAAAGTGGACAGAGTAGAACTCTGCAGGGCTCTTTGTTACCTCAGGCTCTTTGCCTTTGCCTCTTCCCTCTATCTGGCAAGATTTTCCTTGTCCTTCAGGCATCAACTTATCTATCCCCTCCACCAGAAAGCCCATGATATTGACACAAAAGTGGGATAGATGTCCCTTCTGTGTGTTCCAGTAGTGCCCTGCTGTATACCTGTCATGGCATTTATGACTCTATATGGACATTACCTGCCTGTCTTTTAGGTTATAGCATATGACTATTGGGAGGTAGACCATGCCATCTTCATCTTGTAATTCCAGTGCTGGTTCTAGTACCTTAGCACGTGGCTGTTGAGTACATGAATGAAGAATGAAAAAGCTGTGATATTTAACCACAATTAGAATTAATGCCATGTGTAAATTATTTAATAGTAATTTTGTATTGTAATTGTATGTACATATTTCTCATTCTTATTAACTCTGATAACATTCTCAACTCTTTAGATTTTAAACTTACACTTTGTTAACTGAAATGTTTTAGGTAAAAAACACAATTCTTTCTTTTTCTTTCCAGCTTTTGCTGTGTTGGACACTTGCTCCCATCTACTTTCTTCTCTAGAATCCACTGGTAAGCCACATCTAATGAAGAGAATATTTAACCATAAAATCTTAAGGAAAAGTATGATTTAAAAGATCATAAAACTTTATTACTGGGCTATTTACATGAAATTTTAATTGTTTCTCATAAATATAAAACATCACAATCTTTACTAAAGTAGAATATTTTCATATCATGTATGATGAATATTTATATGTTATTTTAAATGATGTTTTTTAGCCTCCTTAAGTTTTAAGTGGATCTTGCAAATGAACACCAGTATTATTGAGTTTGACCTACTCAAATTGCCTGAATGTCAGCTGTTTAAACAGCCAAACAACCAAGTCATCGTTGATACTTTAGTAAAGGTCATCGAAGGCTTCTTTGCATTTTACAGTTTTTATTACTATATATAATAGGAGACTTAAAGAGTATCTGCCAGCTTTGTCCATACTAATGTTATGATTTTCTTTGTGTAGTTCAACAGTATTTTGTGTGGAGATACTTTGAGGCGCTGTAAATATCTGGTTACTCCTCAAAACACACTAGATTTAGCATTTTATGGATGACTTGTGTTTGAACAAGTATTACTGTGACAGTTGCCAGATGATTATTTTTCTTATTCTCTTCTTTGTTCTACATGGTGAAATAAAACCAATAAATAAAGGAGAAGGGAAAGCTCATGATTCTGGTGCTCCAATTCCCTGAGATTAGGCCAGTGGTAGACATTTCAAGCTGACTTTATGTCTTTTTGATTTGTCCCCGTTACTCTGTCAGCACTTTTTTACTTTCTGGCACAAGATGTTCTAAACTAATCTTGTATTTTCTCTGCCCTAGCCCTAGAATGAGTAATTTTTCTTAGAAGCAGAGTTGGAGCCACCGAGGAAGCACAGGCGAGCCCTCCCCAGCACGTGCTCACTAGTGCCGAACAGAAGAACCGCTGCCCCATCCACTGAGGTACCAAGAAACTAGCAAAGGGCCTTCTAGCTGTCTGGGGACAGTCCTCATGTGGTCCCTGGCTCAGCCTCAAGAGTTCTGGATTAGTTTCCCTGCAGCCTCTGTGCTGTGTCTCCAGATCAGGGCTCTGTGGGAAGGGCCCTGGGAGACCCAGCAGCACAGGGTGTGTCATCTGCCAAATGTCCCTCCCTTCCTCCTACTCTGACACTCAGAAATAGGCTACATGGCATGTCTAGACAGTGCCAGGCCACCTCACTGTCTCCTTTGAGATGGGCCTAGAGGGCCTTGGAGGGTGAGTGTGAAGCTGAGTACCTGGAGCCTGAGGCTGACTGTCCCTCCCTGTGTCTTGGAGGAGAGGCCTTACAGCCCAAGAAAACCCCCAGGGCCTGACCTCTGGGCACACATGCAGGAAGGAAGGGTCTGTGGGCTGATGGGGGCATTGTAATGAGACTTTGAACACAGCTGCTCAAGGGCCTCATCAGTGGACCATGGTCAGAGATGACCTAGCCATCAGGACCTGGTCAGTTGGGACCTGATCAGCAGGGACCTGGTTAGCGGTGGCCTCCTCAGTGAAGATATCATGAGTGGGTACCTTGTGACCTAGTCATTGGAAGCCTAGTCAGTGGGGATCTGGTCAATGGTGGCCTTATTAGTGGGGCCTGATCAGTTGGAACATAAACAATAAAAAACTGGTCAGTGGGATCTATTCAGTATATTAGGGGTCTGGTCAGTGTGGGGCCTTAGTGGCTTGGAGCCTGGTCATTGAGGGTCTGGTCAGAGGGGGCTCAGTCAGCTGGGGACTGATCCATGGAGAATTGTTCAGTGGGGGTGAGGTGAGTGGCAACCTGGTAAATTGTGGTCTTGTCAGTGGGAACTCAGTCAGTGGGGACCAGGTCAGTGAGAAATTGGTCAGTGGCGTCTGGTCCATGAGGCCTACTAATGGGGGCCTGGTTAGGGAGACATGGTCAGTGGGGACTTGATCAGTGGGACCTGGTCAATGGAGGAGTGCTCTTTAGGGGCCTCGTTGGGGGCACCTGGTCAGTAGGAACCTGGCCAGTTAGCCAATGTGTGACCTCAGGCAAGGGGTTTGTCTGTGGAGCCTCCTTGCCTCCATCTGTAGGGCAACTGAGTCAGGGCACCCTGGAGAGTTGCTGGAAAGAGAATGTCAGAAGATGTGTTGAATTCAGCACTGCTTGGCAGACCTCCAACTTTACACACGACCTGGGTTCCACCTAGAGAGGGTGCCAGCCCTCTCTGCTCTGCTCAGCGCCCCTCCTCTGTCTTCATCCCCAGGACCACCCTCGGTGGGGAGGGCAGAGATTGGGGAGCACCTATGGAGGCTCTAATCCTGGCCCTGGGCCCTGGTGGTGTTAGTGATGAGGACCTGGGTGCACCTGTGAGTGGAGCAGCTAGGCCTGGCCAGAGAAGCAAGAAAAATACACCCATATGCACATATATACACACACACACACACACACACACAAACACAATGCATGCACACATGTCAGTTCAGGGGATAGAGGACACTGACTCTTGGCCCTCTTGACTCAAGCAGGCTCCCGTTGTGGTGGGTTGTGTCACCCCATGATGTCACTCTTGCTGAGTCCCCATCGTCTCTGTGTTGTGGAGCAGTTAGAGACATACAGCAGTCTCTGTGAGTGGCTCTGCGTGAAGGATTGTTTTCTAGGTGAAAGGCACATCTCAACACAGCTGACTGATCAGACTCAGGTGAGTGGGACCTGCTCTCTTCTCTTCCTCCTGGCTTGGGAACAGTTGCTATCAGATGGTTGATTTTGGCCTCTGGGCAGCTACTGAGGGTAATCCCTGAGCACTCACCGGGTGCCTGTTCTCTGCTGACAGTCATTTCATTCATCCTTGCAGCAATTCCATTATGCATCTCCTCTGGACACTCCCAGGACCACCAGGACAACCCCATCATGGCCCTGTCACCAGGCCCAGTCTGGCTCCATGATAACCAAGACGCAGGTCCAGAGACAACCACCCTGCACGGTGCCTGCATCTGACCCCCCTTGGTGGGTAGTGACCAGCACAACATGGAAGAAGCCAGGGCAGCATGCAGCCAGCTGCCCTGCAGCCCCAGATGGCACCTGGGCCTTGGGAAGTCATTCTTAAAGGGGAAGCTGGAAACTTTGATGTCCCTGGAGGAAAGGGTGAACGTGGCATCCGAACAACCCTGGCAACCAGCAGCATCTTCTCATCCAACCTGTGGGACAGAGGCCCCCTGCTGGGGAACAAAGATCCATACTTAAAGGGTCCTGGCCCAGTCAGGCCTCATCCTGGGCCCTGGGAGGGGAGGGGCACTATGGGCCCCCCAGCAGCAGTCAGGATTACCACCCAGAGGACCCAGCCTTCTGTGGCCCTGGCCAGAGTTAGAATTTGGCCAAACACAGGACAAGCTCACTCAGAGTACCGTGTCAGTACCCAGGACCTGTACATGCCAGGCAAGGCCAAGCTGGCTCAAAGAGCAACCAACCACCTCTGCAAGGGTGTGCCTGGAGCAGGTGGACCAGCCACCAACCTCACTCACTCAAGGAAGCAGGGGTGGCCAGGTTCCCACAGCCTGAGGGGCTGCCACCTGACGGCTGATGGAGCGGAGGCCTGAGGAAAAGCAGATGGCACTAGGGCCCTACCTCCAGGGCAGAATAACTGATTTACCCTGACTGGCAGTGAGTGAGGTTGGTGGCTAGTCCACCTGCTCCTGGCACACTCTTGCAGAGGTGGCTGGTTGCTCTTTGAGCCAGCTTGGCCTTGCCTGGCATGCACAGGCCTCAGTGCAACAACTGTGCTGCAAGTGGAGCCACATAAAGGAAATGAGCAGCAGGCTCAAGAGCAGGGTGTGCGCTGCCTTTGGGGCTCCAGTCCGTGCATCAGGGCTCCTACAGCACTGTGGGCTTCTTGGGTGCCAAGAGGCAGACCACAGGCCGTCTTGAGAAGGACTGTATGTTCAAGTGCAGAAAGGGCCCAATCTGGTGGGTGAACCACATGGCCAGCTTCTGGGTGCAGGCACAGTGCCACATCTTCCATCACTTCCTGATGTGCCACACCAGCACCGAAGAGATAGCCAGGAGACAGGGCAAGAGGAAGGCTGAGAAGGATGAGGTGGTGAATTCCAGCTTCTTTCTGACCCTGAGCACACCCCCAAGGTGGCCCTCAACCTTTAGGAGTGGGAGAACAAGACTGATAGCTTCGAGTGCTTCACCAAGAAGATGGACAACAGGGCACTCAGCTCAACTTCTCAGCCAATGAGTTGACATGCAAGCAGATGATGGTGATGGGCTTTAAGAAAGTGCATCAGAAGGTGGCCAGTTCTTCATCCTCAGCCAGGTCTTGCAGCTGGACCAGGCCATCACTTCACCAGAGATGCCTTCAACACTGTCGGTGAGTTCTCTGCCAATCAGCCCAGCCAGGAACGGGACCGAGTCATGGACCTGTTAGTGCTGTCTCAGGGACACCAGGCCAACATCCCGGACATCATCCACATACACTAGGAAGCTCTAACCAAAGTCATGGAGAGCAGGCAACATGTGGCAGAAGGGAAGACAGAGGTGCAGAGGCTGATGACATCAGAATCACAGGAACAGGATTTCTTTGGACACTGTGGCTGAAATTCACCACTTCCATCCAATTCGAGTGAGAAACATGGACTCACAGATGCAGGATTTCTTGCAACAAGAGATAATATTTTTTCAAAAAGTCACCCAGGAATTGATAGTGTTGAATGACTAGATACTTGATTGTGGACTGTTTCCAGTTCAAGGATACTTTCTACAGCAGAATAATAACACTAGCAAAGAGCTAGTGCCAGCTATTGGTGGTAGTACAAGGATGATTTTGTTCTCAATTGAAACTCAGCTGAATATAGAATTGTGTAGGAAACAGTTAATATGGTGATAGAGTAGAAAGAGTAGCAAACATGACCTAAACCGTGCTATGAATTCCTACACTACCATTGTAACTTTTGGAAGAATGATACCACTTACTTTATTGCTTTTTGAAGTATGAATATTTTAGTGTATATGCTGTAGGCCTCAAACCCTGTGAAGAGTCTCAAAGAAGCTGGCTGGGTAAAGCCTGCTGTGGATGTCTTTATATTCAAAGATTGATGATGCAATTTGAATATGTGTCCCCACCAAATCTCATGTTGAATTATATTTCCTAATGTTGAAGGTGGATCCTGGTCTAAGGTGATTGAATCCTGAAGGCAAATTTCTCATGAATGGTTTAGCACCATCCCCTTGCTACTGTCCTCACAATCATGAGTGACTTCTCATGAGACCTGGTCATTGAAAACTCTATGTCACCTCCCTACTCTGCATGTTTTCCTCTTGCCATGTAAGACAACTCACTCTTTCTTCACCTTGCACAAAGATTGAAAGATTTCTGAGGCCTCCCAGAAGCAGAAGCCCTGTGCTTCCTGTCCACCCTGCAGAACCATGAGCCAATTAAACCTCTTTTTCAAAATGAATCATACAGAAAATGGCAAATGAGGACTGAAGCATTACTATAAAGATACCTGAAAATGTGGAAGCAGCTTTGGAACTAGGTAATGGACAGAGGTTGGAAGAGTTTGGAAGGCTCAAAAGAAGACAGATAGATAAGAAAATGTTTGGACCATCTTAGAGACTGGTTAAGTGGTTGTGACAAAAATCCTGACAGAAACAAGGACAGTGAAGGCTAGGCTCAGGAGGTCTCAGATAGAAATAAGAAGCTTTCTGGAAAATGTCTTCCTTTTGGATACCGAAAGCTTACACAATGCCTGTACCATCATTGTACCTTAGAAGCAGTGATCTTGCATTTTATTTCAGAGGCTTATACGCAAAAGAGGCTATAGCCTTGACTCAGATGAGACTTTGGACTTTGTAACTTTGAGTTAATGCTGAAATGAGTTAAGACTCATGCTGGCAAGGCATGATTGTATTTTGCAATGTGAGAAGGACAAGAGATTCATGGGGTCAGGGACAGAACAATATGGTTTGTCTCTATATCCCTATCAAAACCCATGTGGAATTATACTCCCTAATATTAGAGGTGGGGCCTAGGTGGAAAAAGATTTAGTCATAAAATGGTGCAGGTAGATCTTTCACAAATGAAAAAGCACCATCCCCTTGATGCTGTCCTCCTGAGAGTGAGTGAGTTTTCATGTGATCTGGTTGTTTAACAGGCTGTGGAACCTCTTTCCTCATTCTGTCTTCCTCCTACTCCTGCCATAGGAGACATCTCATTGTCCCTTGGCCGTCTGGTGTAATTAGGAGGCTCCCTGACTTCTCCCAGAAACAAAAGACACTGTGCTTCCTTCACAGCCTGCAGAACCCTGAATCAATGAAACCTCTTTTATTTAGGATAATACAGAAAATTAGAACTGCAGAGAGGAGCTGTGAAATGTCTTCAAGGCCTTTTTCCCTTTGTCTTGGCCATTAGCACAGGGCTTCTTTATATGCAAATTTCTGAAGTCTTCTTGAATGTTCCCCCTTAAATCGGGTTTTGTGTTATTACTACATAGCCAACCTGCTATAGAGATACCTGAAAAAATAGAAGTTCAGAAGTGGGTAACAAACAAAGATCGGGAGGGTTTGGAGGGATTGGAAAATGACAAAAAGATGAGGGCCTGGAGGGAGTGATTTAATCATGGATGGGAGGTGGGTGGGGTGGAAGGAAAAAGAGGTGGGCAGGGTGGGGAGGAGTAGGCTGGCTGTAGGGTGCTGGAAGGGTGGGATGTAGTGGGAGTGGGGAGTCGCCTGCTGCAGAGGCACAGCCTCATAGACAACCTCTACTAGGGCAGTGCACCTGTGGCTTTGCAAGTTTTAGCCCCCGCAGCTGCTCTCATGGACTGGGCTAGTGTTGAGTGCCTGTATCTTTTCCACAGTGAGGGTGCAAGCTGTTGGTCAGTCTATGAATCTGGCTCTGCCTCTGCAGCAGGCTTCTGCCTGGAAACAGTGGGAAGTGGAGGTGGGTGTTGGGGGGGCAGATCCTTCACCAGTGGTTAAGCCCCATCTTCTTGATGCTGACCTTGTGATAGTGAGTTCTCATGAGATCTGGTTGTGTAACAGCGTGTGGCACCTCTTTCCTCTCTCAGTCTTGCTCCTACTCCTGCCATATGAAGCATCTTCTTGCCCCTTGGCCTTCTGGTATGATTGGGAGGCTTCCTGAGTCCTCCCAGAAACAGAAGCCACTATGCTTCCTTTACAGCCTGCAGAACCGTGAGCCAATTACACCTCTTTTCTTTATGATTATACACAAAATTAGTGCTGTGAAGTGGAGCTATGAAATGCCTTCAGAGCCTTTTCCACATTGTCTTGGCAACAAGCACTCAGCTTCTTTTCATGAAGATATCTGAAGCCTTTGTGAATCTTCCCCCTGAAAATGGACTTTTCTTCTTTTACCACACTACCAGGCTGTGACAAAGATATCTGAGAATGTAGAAGCAGGTTCAGAAGTGGGTACAAGAGAAAGAGGTCGGGAGAGTTGGGAACCCTTAGAAGACAGCAAGATGAGGAAAAGTTTGGACCACTGAAAATAATTGTTAAATACTTGTGATCAGAAGTCTGACACAAAGATGGACAGCAAAGGCCAGACTTAAAAGGTCTCAGATGAAAATAAGGAATGTCCTGTGAACAGGAGCCAAGGTTACATTTGATTGGCCTTAGCCCTGGAGATCTCTGAAACTGTGAACATGGGGGTGATGATTTAGGATGTATCTGGTGAAATGAACATCTAGGCAGCATAGCTCAAGAGGTGTCCTCTCTACGTCCAACAGCCTGTGTTCTTATATGTGACCTAAGAAATGACCTCAAGTTGCAACTTCTATTTAAATGAGAAGTGGAGCTCAAAAATTTGAAAAATTTGCAGCCTAGCCAAGTGGTCAAAAAGAAAAGCTGATTTTCAGGGGGAAAATTCAAGAACACTTAGAGTATTTGCATAAAAAGGAGCCCAGTGCAAACAGCCAAGACAATGGGGAAAAGGCCTTGAAGGCATTTCAGCGACCTTTTCAGCAGCCCTTGCTGTCACAGGCCCTGGGGATGAGGAGAGAATGGTTTCCTGGGCCAGCTCCATGGCCTGGCTGCTGTGTGCATCTTCAGGACACCACTGCCTGCATCCCTGCAGCTCCAGCTCCAGCCATGGCTGAAAGATGCACAGGTACAGCTTGGGTCACTGCTTCAGAGGTGGCTCCAAGCCTTGATGGCTTCCACATAGTGTTAAGCCAGGAGGTGCACAGAGCAAGAGACTAGAGGCTTGGGAGCCTCTGTCTAGACTCCAGAGGATGAACAGAAAAGCCTGGGTGTCCAGGCAGAAGCCTTTCCAAGAGGCAGAGCCTCATGGGAAACCTTTACTAGGGCAGGAAAGAAGGGACGTATCAGGTTGAAGCCCTCACACAAGGAGGCACCATCCTTCAAACCCCAGATTCATAGACCCACCAACAGCTTGCCCCCTCAGCGTGGGAAAGATACAGACACTCAACACCAGCCCCATCCATGAGGGCAGCTGCGGGGACTTATCACTGCAAACCCACAGGTGGAGATCTATCCAAAGCCTTGGGAGCCCAGCCCTCACACCCCTGTGCCTTGGATGTGGGACAAGGATTCCAAAAGGATGATTTTGGAGCTGTAGGATTGAATGACTGGCCTGCTGGGTTTTGGACATTCATGTATCCTGTGAGTCCCATCGGTGTTTTGTTTTTGTTTCTGGCAATTTTTCTTCTGTTGGCTGGGAATGTTTACCCATTGCCTGTACAATCATCGCACCTTGGAAATAGTTAACTTGCTTTATAATTCAGAGGCTCATGGGCAGAAGGGACTGTAGCCTTGTCTCAGATGAAACTTTGGGCTTTGCACATTTGAGTAAATGCTGGAATGAGTTAAGACTTGGAGGACTGTAGGGGAGGCATCATTGTATTTTGCAATGTGAGAAAGACATGGGATTTGTGGGGGCAGGAACAGAATAATATGATTTGGCTCTGGTCCCACTGATGTGGAATTGTAATGGGAAATGTTAAAGGTGGGGGTGGGTGGAAGGTGATTTAATCATGGTGAAAAGTGGAGGTTGGAAGATGGGGGTAATGGGGTGAATTGGGGGGAATTATGGAGGGGGTGGGGGTGAAAGGCAGGGGTGGGGAGCAGATCCTTCACAAATGGTTAAACACCATCTCCTTAATGCTGTCCTTCTGATAGTTCTCTTCATGATTTTGTAGCTGTGAGATTGAATGAATACTGTTCTGCTGGGTTTTGGATGTGCATTGGGCCTTTAGTCCCATTTGTGTTATTTTTCTGGGAAATTTCTTCCCTTTGGATTAAGAAAGCTTACCCAATACCTGTATCATCATTGTACCTTTAAAGAAAAGAACTCCGTTTTAACTTCAGGGACTCATATGCAGAAGAGACTAGCCTTGTCTCAGATGAGACTTTGAACTTTTTATATTTGAATTAATGGTGGAATAAGTTAAGGCTTTTGGAAACTTTTGAAAAGGCATAATTGTATCTTACCCTGTGAGAAGGACATGAGATACAGAAGGGTCAAGTTCGGAATACTATGGTTTGGCTGTGTTTCCCTAGAAAAACTCATGTGGAAGTGTAATCCTGAATTTTGGAGGTGGAGCCTGGTGGGAGGTGATTTAATCATGGATGGGAGGAGGGCAGAGGTGTAAGGAGAAAGGTGTGGGGAGGGTGGGGAGGAGTAGGCTGGCCATAGGGTGGTGGGAGGGTGGGGGTGGTAGGAAGGGGGAGTAGCCTGCTTCAGAGGCAGAAGCTCATGGAAAACCTCTACTAGGACAGTGCACCTGTGGCTTTGCAGGGTTTAGCCCCATGGCTGCTCTCATGGGCCGGGCTGTTGTTTAGTACCTGTAGCTTTTCCATACTGAGGGTGTGAGCTGTTGGTGGGTCTATGAATCTGGGGTCCAGAGGATGGTGGTATCCTGCATGGGGGCTCCAAGCCCATATTTTCCTTCTGCACTGCCCTAGTAGAGGTTTTCCAAGAGGCTCTCTCTCTGCCTCAGGCTTCTGCCTGGAAACAGTAGGGGGTAGAGGTGTGTTGGGGGGTGGATCCTTCACCAATGGTTAAGCACCTTCTTGATGCTGACCTAGTGATAGTGAGTTCTCATGAGATCTGGTTGTATAACAGGGTGTGACACCTCTTTCCTCTCTCTGTCTTGCTCCTACTCCAGCCATATGCAACATTTTATTGCTGCTTGTCCTTCTGGTATAATTGAGAGGCTTCCTGATTCCTCCCAGAAGCAGAAGTTACTATGCTTTCTTTACAGCCTACTACAGAACCATGAGCCAATTAAGCTCCTTTTTGTTATGATCATACAGAAAATTAGTACTGCGAAGTGAAGCTATGAAATGCCTTCAGTGACTTTTCCCCATCATATTGGCTATTAATACTGGTCTTCTTTTTAATGCAAATATCTGAAGGCTTCTTGAAGTTTGCCCCAGAAAATAGACTTTTTTTTTTTCCTTCTACATTGCCAGGCTGTGATGAAGATAGGTGAAAATGTAAAAGCAGGTTCACAAGTGGCTAACAGCCAGAGGTGGGAGAGTTTGGAGGATTTGGAAGAAGACAGGAAGATGAAGGAAAGTTTGGACCATTGTAGAGATTTGTTAAATAGTTGTAATTAAAATGCTGACAGAAGGAGGGACAGTGAAGGCCAGGCTTATGAGGTCTCAGATGAAGATGAGGAACTTACTGGGAACAGGAGCCAAGGTTACTTTTGTTTTGCTGTAGCAAAGAACGTGGCTGCAGGGTGACCTTGCCCTAGAGATCTGTGAAACTTTAAACTTGAGGTTGATGATTCAGGGTGTATCTGGTGGAATGAACATCTAGGCAGCAAATCTCAAGATGTGTCCTGTCTGTGTCAAACAGCCTGTGCCCTTATGTGTGACCAAGGAAATGACCTCAAGTTGTAACTTATATTTAAATAACAAGCAGAGCTCAAAAGTTTGGAACATTTGCAGCCTGGCCAAGTGGTCAAAACAAAAGCTGATTTTCAGAGGGAAAATTCATGATGGCTTCAAGAATTTGCATAAAATGAAGGCCAGTGCTAATAGCCAAGGCAATGGGGGGAGAAAGCCTTGGAGGCATTTCAGAGATGTTTGCAGCAGCCCTTGCTGTCACAGGCCCTGGGACCTAGGAGAAAAGAGTGGTTTCCTGGGCCAGCCCCATGGCCCTGCTGCTGTGTGCAGCCTCAGGATGTGGCTGCCTGCATCCCTGCAGCTCCAGCTCCTGCTCTGGCCTTGTCTCAAAGTTGCACAGGTACAGCTTGGGACACCATTTCAGAAGGTGCAACCTATAAGCCTTGGTGGCTTCCACATAGTGTTAAGCCAGTGGGTGCACAGACCACTAGTTCAGAGGCTTGAGATCCTCCATATATATTTTGGAAGATGTATGAAAGTGCCTGGGTGTCCAGACAGAAGGCTGCCAAAAAGGCAGAGCCTCATGGGAAACCTCTACTAGGGCAGTGCAGAAGGAAAATATGGGGTTGGGGCCCCCACACTGGAGGCCACCATCATGCAGATCCCAGATTCATGGACCCACCAAGAGCTTTGTACCCTCCATGGGTAAAAACTACAGGCACTCAACACCAGCACAGCCCATGAAGGCAGCTTCATGGGCTGAACACTGCAAAGCCACAGGTGCAGAGCTGCCCAAGGCCTTGGGAGCCCAGCCCTCACACCCTTGTGCCCTGGATGTGGGACAAAGATAAAAAAGGGATGACTTTGGGGCTGTGGGTTTGAATAACTGGCCTGCTGGGTTTCGGACTTTTCATGGAGTTTGTAAGTCCTATTTGTGTTTTGTTCTCTCAGGCAAAAATCTTCCTTTTGGCTGGGAACCCTTAATGCCTAGAGAATCATCGTACCTTGGAAGTAGTTAACTTATTTGTATTTCAGAGGCTCAGGGGCAGAAGAGACTGCCTTGTCTCAGATGAGACTTTGGGCTTCAGACATTTGAGTAAATGCTGGAATGAGTTAAGAGCTTGTGGCACTGTAGGTAAGGCATCATTGTATTTTACAAAGTGAGAAGTACATGAGATTGGGAGAGGCAGGGACAGAATAAGATTTGGCTGTGTGTTCCTAAAGAAACTCATGTGGAATTGTAATTGGAAATGTTAAAACTGGGACAGGTGAAATGTGATTTAATCATGGAGAGTAGTGGGTGTTGGAAGGTGGGGGTTGGGGAGGATGGGGGGATTTTGATGGGGGTGAGGGGTGAAAATGGGTATTGGGTAAGGATCCCTCACAAATGGTTAAACACCGTCTCCTTAATGCTTTCCTCATGATGGTGAGTTCTCGTGATGATTCTGGAGCTGTAAGATTAAATGGATACTGTCCTGCTTGGTTTTGGACTTGCACTGGGCCTGTGATCCCATTTGTGTTACTTTCCTGACAAATCTCTTCCCTTTGGATTGAGAAAACTTACCCAATGCCTGTACCATCATTGTACCCTGAAAAAAAGAACTCCCTTTTAAATTCAGGGACTCATAGGCAAAAGGGACTGTAGACTTTTCTCAGATGAAATGTTGAACCTTTTACATTTGTGTTAATGCTGGAATGTGTTAAGGCTTTTGGCAGCTTTTGAAAAGGCAAGATTGTATTTTACTCGGTGAGAAGGATATGATATTTGGGGGATCAGGGTTGGAATAATATGGTTTGGCTGTGTGTCTCTACCAAAACACATGGGAAATTTAATTCTGAATGTTGCAGGTGTGGCCTGGTGGGAGGTGATTTATTCCTGTACTTGAGAGGGGTGGATTGGAAGTAAAAAGAAGTGGGTAAGGTCGGAGGAGTAGGTTGGCTATAGGGTGGTGTGAGGGTGGTGGGTAGTAGGAAGGGGGAGTAACCTGCTACAGAGGCAGAGGCTCATGGAAAACCTGCACTAGGGCAGTGCACTTGTGGCTTTGCAGGCTTTAGCCTCCATGGCTGCTCTCATGGGCTGGGCTGGTGTTGAGTGCCTGTAGATTTTCCCTACTGAGGGTGGGAGCTTTTGGTGGGTCTATGACTCTGGGGTCTGGAGGATGGTGGTATCCTGCATGGGGGCTCCAAGCCCATATTTTCCTTCTGCACTGCCCTAGTAGAGGTTTTCCAAGAGGATCTGCCTCTGCCTCAGGCTTCTGCATGGAAAGAGTGGGGGGTGGATGTGGGATATTGGTTGGATCCTTCACCAATGTTTAAGAACCATCTTCTTGATCTTCATCTCCTGATACTGAGTTCTCGTGAGATCTGGTTGTATAACAGGATGTAGCACCTCTTTCCTCTCTCTGTCTTGCTTCTACTCCTGGAATATGAAACATTTCATTGCCACTTGGCCTTCTGGTATAAATGGGAGGCTTCCTGAGTTCTCCTAAAAGCAGAAACCACTGTGCTTTCCTTACAGCCTCCAGAACTGTGAGTCAATTCAACCTCTTTTCTTTATGTACATTAAGAAAATCAATGCTGTGAAGTGAAGCTATGAAATGCCTTCAAGGCCTTTTCCCCAATCTTTTGGCTGTTAGCACTGGGCTTCTTTTATGCTAATATCTGAAGCCTTCTTGAAATTTTCCCCTGATAATGGACTTTTCTTCATTTACCACATTACCAGGCTGCGACAAAGATAGCTAAAAATGTAGAAGCAGGTTCAGAATTCAGTAATGGCCAGAGGTTAGAGTGTTTGGAGAGCTTGGAAGAAGACAGGAAGATGAGGGAAAGTTTGGACCATTGTAATGACTTGTTAGTTGTGATTAAAAAGCTGACAGAAGGATGAACGGTGAAGGCCAGGCTTAGAAGGTCTCATGAAAATGAGGAACTTACTGGGAACAGAGGCCAAAGTTTTGTTGTTTTGCCTTAGCAAAGAATTTGGCTGCACAGTGTCCCTGCTCTGGAGATCTGGGAAACTTTGAACTTGAGGGTGAAATTTAGGGTCTATCTGGTGGAATGAACTTCTAAGCAGCAAAGCTCAAAAGTTGTCCTGCCTACATTGAACAGCCTGTGGTATTACATGTGACCAAAGAAATGACCCTAAGTTGAAACTTATATTTAAATGAGAAGTAGAGCTTAATCCTTTGGAAAATTTGCAACCTGGCAAAGTGGTCAAAAAGAAAAGCTGAATTTCGGGGGAAACATTCCAGAAGCCTTCAGATATTTGCATAAAAAGGGAGCCCCGTGCTAATAATTCAAGACAATGGGAAAAAAGGCCTTGAAGGCATTTCAAAGACCTTTGTAGCAGCTCTTGTTGTCACTGGCCCTGGGGCTTAGGAAAAAAGAATGTTTTCTCTGGGTCAGCCCTATGGCCGCACTGCTATGTGCAGCCTCAGGACACTGCTGCCTGCACCCCTACACCTTCAACTCCAGCTCCAGCCATGGCTGAAAGATGCACAGGTACAGCTTGGGTCACTGCTTCAGGGTTGCAAGCTCCAAGCCTTGGTGGCTTCCACATAGTGTTAAGCCAGCAGGTGCACAGAGCACAAGACTAGAGGCTTCGGAGCCTTTCTTTAGACTTCAGAGCATGTATGGAAAATCCTGGGTGTCCACACAGAAGCTTTTCCAACAGGTAGAGCCTCATGGTAAACCTCTACTCGGGCATTGCAGAACAAGCATATAGGGTTGGAGCCCCCATACAGGGAGGCAACATTTTCCAGACCCCAGATTCATAGACCCACCAACAGTTTGCACCCTTAGTGTTGAAAAGCTATTGGCACTCAACAGCAGCCCAGCCATTGAGGGCAGCTTTGGAGAAAGACCCTGCCATGCCACAGGTGCTGAGCTGTCCAAAGCCTTGGGAGCCCAGCCATCTCACCACCCTGTGCTCTGGATGTGAGATGTAGTTTCAGAAAAGATTATTTGGAGCTGTAGGATAGAATGACTGGCCTGCTAGGTTTTTGACTTGCATGGAATCTGTAAGTCCCATCTGTGTTTTGCGCTTCTTTCTGGCAAATTTATTCTTTTTGGCTGAGAATGCTTACCCAATGCCTGTACAAGCATTGTACCTTGGAAGTAGTTAACTTGGCTTGTATTTCAGAGGCTCGGGGATAGAAGGGACTGTAGCCTTGTCTCAGATGAGACTTTGGGCTTTGGACATTTGAGTAAATGCTGGAATGAGTTAAGACTTTGGGGGACTGTTGAGAAGGCATCATTGTATCTTGCAGTGTGAGAAGGACATGAGATTTGGGGGGCCAAGGGCAGAATAATATGATTTGGCTCTGTACCCCTACCAAAACTCATGCATAATTGTAATGGGGAATGTTAAAGCTGGGGCTTGGCGGAAGGTGATTCATTCATGGTGGACAGCGGGGGTTGGAAGTGTGGGTGTGAGAAAAATGGGGGTTCATGGTGGGGGTGGTCATGAAACATGGAGACGGGGCAGATCCTTCACAAATGGTTAAACACTATCTCCTTAATGCTCTCTGTGTGATAGTGAGTTCTCATGATAAATGAATACTCTCCTGCTGGCTTTTGGACTTGCATTGGGCTTGTGTCCCAATTGTGTTATTTTTCTGGGAAAATCTTCCCTTTGGATTGAGAAAGCTTACCCATCATTGTAACTTGAAAGTAACTTGAAAGAAAAGAACTCCCATTTCCCTTCAGGGACTCGTAGGCAGAAGGGACTGCAGTGTTGTCCTAGAAGAAACTTGAACTTATTACATTTGAGTTACTGCTGGAATGAGTTAAGACTTTTGGAAACTTTTCAAAAGGCACGTTTGTATTTTGCTCTGTGAGAAGAATGTGAGATTAGGGGGCCTCAGGGTCAGAATAATATGGTTTGGCTGTGTTTACCTACAAAAACTCATGGGGAATTGTGTTCCTGAATGTTGGAGGTGGGGCCTGGTGGGAGGTGATTGAATCATAAATGGGAGGTTGGTGGGAGTGGAAGGAAAAACAAGTGTGTAGGGTTGGGAGGTGTAGGCTGGCAGTAGGGTGGTGGGAGGGTGGTGGGTAGTAGGAAGGGGGAATAGCCTCCTGCAGAGGCAGAGGCTTATGGAAAACCTCTACTAGGGCAGTGCACCTGTGGCTTTATAGGGTTTAGCCCCATGGCTGCTTTCATGGGCTGGTCTGGTCTTGAGTGACTGTAGCTTTTCCACACTAAAAATGTGAGGTGTTGGTGGGTCTATGAATCTGATGTCTGGAGGATGGTGGCCTCCTGCATGGGGGCTCCAAGCCCATATTGTCCTTCTGCACTGCCCTCATAAGGTTTTCCAAGAGGCTCTGCCTCTGCAACAGGCTTCTGCCTGGAAACAGTAGGGGGTGGGGGGGGGTGGTAAGGGGTAGATTTTTCACCAAGGGTTAAGCAGTATCTTCTTGATGCTGACCTTGTGATACTGAGTTCTAATGAGTTCTCATTGTATAACAATGTGGAAGCATCTCCTCTCTCTGTCTTGCTCCTACTTCTGCCATATAAAATATCCCATTGCTGCTTGGTCTTCTGGTATGATTGGGAGGCTTCCTGATTCCTCCCAGGAGCAGGAGCCTCTATGATTCCTTTAAAGCCTGCAGAACCATGAGGCAATTCAACATCTTTTCTTTACAATCTTACAGAAAATTAGTGCTCTGAAGTGGAGCTATGAAATGCCTTCAAGGTCTTTTCCTTCTTGTCTTGGTAATCAGCACTCAGCTTCTTTTCATGCAAATATCTGTAGCCTGCATGAATTTTCCCCCTGTAAATGGACTTTTCTTCTTTTACCACACTGACAGGCTGCAACAAAGAGAGCTGAAAATGTAGAAGCAGGTTGAGAATTGTGTAATGGCCAGAGGTTGGAGAGTTTGGAGAATTTGGAGGACTTGGAAGAAGACAGGAAGATGAGGGAAAGCTTGGACCATTGTAGAGACTTGTTAAATAGGTATAATTAAAAGGGTGACAGAAGGATGGACAGTGAAGGCCAGGCTTAGAAGGTCTCAGATGAAAATGAGGAGTTTACTGGAAACAGGAGCCAAGGTTACATTTGTTTTGCCTTAGCAAAGAATGTTGCTGCATGATGCCCCTAACCTGGAGATCTGTGAAACTTTGAACTTGAGGGTGATGGTTTCGGGTGTATCTGGCAGAATGAACTTTTGGCAGCAAAGCTCAAGAGGTGTCCTGTCTGTGTTCTGGTCTTCTGTGTGACCAAATAAATGACCTCAATTAGAAACTTATATTTAAATGAGAAGTAGAGCTTAAAAGTTTAAAAAATTTGCAGCCTGGCCAAATGGTCAAAAAGAATAGCTGATTTTCAGTGGAAAACTTCAAGACAGCTTCAGAAACTTGCATAAAATGGAGCCCAGTGCTAATAGCCAAGACAATGGGGAAAAGGCCTTGAAGGCATTTCAGAGACCTTTGCAGCAGCCCTTGCTGTACAGGCCCTGAAGCCTAGGACAGAAGAATGGTTTTCTAGGACAGAATGGTTTCCTGGCCCAGCCCAATGGTCCCCTGCTGTGTGCAGCCTCAGGACACTGCTGCCTACATCCCTGTAGCTCCTGCTCCAGCCATGGCTGAAAGATGCACAGGTACAGCTTGGGTCACTGCTTCAGGCTTGCAAGCTCCAAGCCTTGGTGGCTTCCACATAGTGTTAAGCCAGCAGGTGCACAGAGCACAAGACTAGAAACTTAGGAGTCTTCATCTAGACTCCAGAGTATGTATGGAAAATCCTGAGTTTCCAGGCAGAAGCTTTTCCAACAGGCAGAGCCTCATGGTAAACCTCTACAAGGACAGTACACAAGGAACATATAGGGTGGGAGCCCCCACACCGGGAGGCACTATTCTCCAGACCCCAGGTTCATAGACCCACCAACAGCTTGCACCCTTAGTGTTGAAAAGCTACTGGCACTCAACAGCAACCCAGCCCATGAGGGCAGATTTGGGGAAAGACCTTGCCATACCACAGGTGCTGAGCTGCCCAAGGCTTTGAGAGACCAGCCATCAAACCATCCTCTACTCTGGATGTAGGACGTAGATTCAAAAAATATGATTTGGAGCTGTATGATGGAATGACTGGCCTGCTGGGTTTTTGACTTGCATGGGGTCTGTAAGTCCCATCTGTGTTTTGTGCTTCTTTCTGGCAAATTTCTTCCTTTTGGCTGGGAATGCTTACCCAATGCCTGGACAAACATTGTACCTTGAAAGTAGTTAACTTGCCTTGTATTTCAGAGGCTCAGGGGCAGAAGGGACTGCAGCCTTGTCTCAGATGAAACTTTGGGCTTTGGACATTTGAGTAAATGCTGGAATGAGTTAAGACTTTGGGGGACTGTAGAGAAGGCATCATTGTATTTTGCAAAGTGAGAGTAACATGAGATTTGGAAGGCCAGGGGCAGAACAATATGATTTGGCCCTGTGTCCCAACCAGAACTCATGTAGAATTGTGATGGGGAATGTTAAAAGTGGTGCTTGTTAGAAGATGATTTAATCATGGTGGACAGTTGAGATTGGAAGTGAGGGTGTGGTGAGTTTGGGGGGTTTAGGCTGGGGGTGGGGGTGAAAGATGGGGCTGGGGGGCAGATCTTTCACAAATGGTTAAACAGTATGTCCTTAATGCTGTCTATGTGAAAGTGAGTTCTCATGATGAATGCATACATACTGTCCTGGCTTTTGGGCTTTCATTGGACCTGTGTCCCAATTGTGTTATTTTTCTGGAAAATTTCTTCCCATTGGACTGAGAAACCTTACCCAATGCCTGCACCATCATTGTATCTGGAAAGAGAAGCACTCCCTTTTACATTCAGGGACTCATAGGCAGAAGGGACTGCAGCCTCGTGTTGGATGAGACTTTAATCTTTTTACATTGAGTTACTGCTGGAATGAGTTAAGACTTTTGGAAACTTTTGAAAAGGCTTGTTTATATTTTATTCTGTGAGAAGGACATGAGATTCAGGGATTTTATGGTCAGAGTAGTATGGTTTGGTGGTGTTTCCCTACAAAAGATCATGGGAAATTGTATTCCCGAATGTTGGAGGTGGGGCCTGGTGGGAGGTGATTGAATCATGGATGGGAGGGGGTTGGGGGTAGAAGAAAAAAGGAGGGAGTAGGGTGGGGAGGAGTAGGTTGATAGTAAAGTGGTGGGAGGCTGGTGGGTAGTAGGATGTGGGAGTAGCCCCCTGCAGAGGCAAAGCCTCATGGAAAACCTCTATTAAGGCAGTGTACCTGTGGCTTTGCAGGGTTTAGTCCCATGGCGGCTCTCATGGGTTGGGCTGGCCTTGAGTGCCTGTAGCTTTTCCATACTGAGGGTGCAAGCTGTTGGTGGGTCTATGAATCTGGGGCCTGGAGAATGGTAACCTCCTGTGTGGGGGCCCCAAGCCCATATTTTCCTTCTGCAGTGCCCTAGTAGAGGTTTTCCAAGAGGCTCTGGCTCTGCAACAGGCTTCTACATGGAAACAGTGGTGCGGTGGGGGTGTTGCCGGGGACAGATCTTTCACCAATGATTAAGCATCATCTTCTTGATGCTGATTTTGTCATAGTGAGTTGTCATGAGATCTGGTTGTATAACAGGGTGTCGCACCTCTTTCCTCTCTCTGTCTTGCTCCTACTTCTGCCATATGAAACATCCCATTGCTGCTTGGTCTTCTGGTATGATTGGGAGGCTTCCTGATTCCTCCCAGAAGCAGAGGCCTCTATGAGTCCTTTAAAGCCTGCAGAACCATGAGCCAGTTCAACATCTTTTCTTTATGATCTTACAGAAAATTAGTGCTCAGAAGTGGAGCTATGAAATGCCTTCAAGGCCTTTGTCTTATTGTCTTGGCAATCAGCACTCAGCTTCTCTTCATGCAGATATCGGATCCCTTTGTGAATTTTTCCGCTGAAAATGGACATTTCTTCTTTTTACCACATTGATAGGCTGCAACAAGGATGGATGAAAATGTAAAAGCAGGTTCAGAAGAGGGTAACAGCCAGAGGTTGGAAAGTTTGGAGGCCTTGGAAGAAGTCAGGAAGATGAAGGTAAGTTTTGACCATTGTAGAAACTTGTTAAATAGTTATAATTAAAAGGGTGACAGAAGGATGGACAGTGAAGGCCAGGCTTACAAGGTCTCAGATGAAAATGAGGAATTTACTGAAAACAGGAGCCAAGGTTACTTTGGTTTTGCCTTAGCAAAGAACATCACTGCACAATGCCCTTAACCTGGAGCCCTATGAAACTTTGAACTTGAAGGTGATGATTTAGAGTGTATCTAAATCATAGGGTGTATCTAAATCACAGGCACGAACTTTTGGCAGCAAAGCTCAAGAGGTATCCTGTCTGTGTCCAAAAGCCTGTGGTCTTCGGTGTGACCAAATAAATGACCTCAAGTAGAAACTTATATTTAAATGAGAAGCAGAGCTTAAAAGTTTGGAAAATTTGCAGCCTGGCCAAGTGGTCAAAAAGAAAAGCTGATTTTCAGTGGGAAAATCCAAGACAGCTTCAGAAATTTGTATAAAATGGAGTCCAGTGCTAATAGCCAAGACAATGGGAAACAGGCCTTGAAGGCATTTCAGAGACCTTTGCAGCAACACTTGCTGTCACAGGCCCTAAGGCCTGAGGCAGAAGAATGTTTTCCTGGGCCAGCTGCAAGGTCCCACTGCTGTGCTCTGCCACAGCACACTGCTGCCTGCATCCCTGCAGCTCCAGCTCCAGCCATGGCTGAAAGATGCACAGGTACGGCTTGGGTCACTGCTTCAGGGGTACAAGATGCAAGCCTTGGTGGATTCTACATAGTGTTAAGCCAGCAGGTGCACAGAGCAAAAGGCTTGAGCCTTGGGAGCCTTCGTCTGGACTCCAGAGCATGTACACAAAAACCTGGGTTTCCAGGCAGAAGCTTTTCCAAGAGGCAGACCCTCATGGGAAACCTTTTCTAAGGCAGTACAGAAGGAACACATGGAGTTGGAACCCCCACACATGGAGGCACCATTCTGCAAACCCCAGATTCATAGACCCACCAACAGCTTGCACCCTCAGTGTAGAAAGCTACAGGTGCTCAACACTGGCCCAGCCCATGAGGGCAGCTGTGGGGGAAAGACCCTGCAAAGCCACAGGTGCAGAGCTACCCAAGGCCTTGGGAGCCCAGCCATCACACCCCTGTGCTCTGGATGTGGGATTTAGATCGAAAAGAGACGATTTGGAGCTGTACAATGGAATGACTGGCCTGCTGGGTTTTTGACTTCCGTCGGATCTGTAAGTCTCATCTGTATTTTGTGCTTCTTTCTGGCAAAGTTTTTTCTTTTGGCTGGGAATTCATACCCAATGCCTGTACAATCATTGCACCTTGAAAGTAGCTAACTTACTTTGTATTTCAGAGGCTCAGGGGCAGAAGGGACTGCAGCCTTGTGACAAATAAGACTTTGGGCTTTGGATACTTCAGTAAATGCTGAAAGGAGTTAAGACTTTGGGGGACTGTAGAGAAGGCATCATTGTACTTTGCAGTGTGTCAAAGATATGAGATCTGGGGGAACTAGGGTCAGAATAATATGATTTGGTTCTGTGTCCCTACCGATACTCATGTGGAATTGTAATAGGGAATGTGAAATTTGGGACCTGGTGGAAGGTGATATAATCAGGTTGAAGCCTGGGTGTTGGAGGTAGGGGTGTGGGGAGAATGATTGATATTATTTTGGGGGTGGGGTTGAAAGATGAGGATGGGGGTGGATCCTTCACAAATGGTTAAACACTATCTCCTTAATGCTGTCTGCATGATAGTGAGTTCTCTTGATGGTTATGGAGCTTTAAGATTGAGTGAATACTGTCCTGCTGGGTTTGGACTTGTGTTTGTATTATTTTTCTGGAAAATTTTTTCCCTTTGGATTGAGAAAGCTTATCCAATACCTGTACCATCATTGTACCTTGAAAGAAAAGAAATCCCTTTTGAATTCAGGGACTCATAGGCAGAAGAGAATGTAGCCTTGTCTCAGATGAGACTTTGAAGTTTTTACATTTGGAATGAGTTAAGACTTTTGGAAAATTTTGAAAAGGCATGATTGTATTTTGCTCTGTGAGAAAAACATGAGATTCTGGGATATCAGGGTCAGAATAATATGGTTTGGCTGTGTGTCCCTGTGAAACTCATGTGGAATTGTAATCCCAAATGTTGAAGTTGGGGCCTGGGGGAGGTGATTTAATCATGGATGGGAGGGGGGTGGGGGTGGAAGGAAAAAGGGTGGGTAGGGTGGGGAGGAATGGGTTGGCTGTAGAGTGGTGGGAGGGTGGTGGGTAGTAGGGAGGGGGAGTAACCTGCTGCAGAGACAGTGGCTCATGGAAAACCTCTACTAGGACAGTGCACCTGTATGCACCTATGATTTTACAGGGTTTAGCCCCTGTGGCTGCTCTTATGGGGTGGGTTGGTGTTGACTACCCATAGCTTTTTCACACTGAGGCTGTGAGCTGTAGGTGGGTCTATGAATCTGGGGTCTGGAGGGTGGTGGCCATCTGTGTGGGGGCTCCAAGCCCATATTTTCCTTCCACACTTCCCTAGTAGAGGTTTCCCAAGAGACTCTGCCTCTGCATCAGGCTTCTGCCTGGAAACAATGGGAGTTGGGGGTGGGTGGCGAATCCTTCACCAATGGTTAAGCACCATCTTTTTGATGCTGACCTTGTGATAGTGAGTTCTCATGAGATTTGCTTGTATAATAGGGTGTGGCACCTCTTTTCTCTCTCTCTTGCTCCTACTCCTGCCACATGAATCATGTCATTGCCCCTTGACATTCTGGTATTATTGGGAGGCTTCCTGAGTCCTCCCAGATTCAGAAGCCACTATGTTTCCTTACAGCCTGCAGAATCATGAGCCAATTAAACCCCTTTTCTTTCAATCATAGAGAAAATTAGTACTGGGAAGTGGATGTATGAAATGTCTTCAAGGCCTTTTCCCTATTGTCTTGGCAATCAGTATTCAGATTCTTTTCATTCAAGTATCTGAGGCCTTCTTGAATTTCCCCCCTGAAAATGGACTTGTCTTCCTTTACCACATTGCCAGGCTGCGACAAAGATAGCTGATAATGTAGAAGCAGGTTCAGAAAAGGTTGGCAGACAGAAATCAGGAGAGTTTGGAGGGCTTCGAAGACAGGAAAATGAGGGAAAGTTTGGATCTTTGTGAAGAATTGTTAACTTTCATGCGCGTCCGTGTGAAGAGACCACCAAACAGGCTTTGCGTGAGCAACAAAGCTGTTTATTTCACCTGGGTGCAGGCGGGCTGAGTCAGAAAAGAGAGTCAGTGAAGGGAGACCCCCACTCCTTTTTGAGCCAGGATGAGCCAGGAAAAGGACTTTCACAAGGTAATGTCATCAGTTAAGGCAAGGACCGGCCATTTACACTTCTTTTGTGGTGGAATGTCATCAGTTAAGGTGGGGCAGGGCATATTCACTTCTTTTGTGATTCTCTAGTTACTTCAGGCCATCTGGGCATATACAAGTCACAGGGGATGCGATGGCTTGGCTTGGGCTCAGAGGCCTGACATTCCTGCCTTCTTATATTAATAAGAAAATAAAACAAAATAGTGTTGAAGTGTTGGGGTGGTGAAAATTTTTAGTGGGTGGTATGGAGAGAGAATGGGCGATGTTTCTCAGGGCTGCTTCAAGCAGGATTAGGGGCCGCATGGGAACCTAGAGTGGGAGAGATTAAGCTGAAGGGAGGTCTTGTGGTAACGGGTGATATTGTGGGGATGTCAGAAAAAACATTTGTCATATAGAATGATTGGTGATGGCCTGGATACAGTTTTGGATGAATTGAGAAACTAAATGGAATAACAGAAGGAGAAAAACAGGTATAAAAGTTCTAAGAATTGGGACGACTCAGGATATCTGATTAGAGAGTGCCTAAGGAGATTCAGCATAGTCCTGCCAGCAAAGATATTTATTTACTTCAAGAGTTAAGAGTGGCAGTTTGGGGATAGCACCAGGAGATATCAGCTGTGATGGCTTGGAAAAACAGTGTAAACCGGCAGTGTAAACAAGAGCAGGGCATGTATGAGTAGTTGAGAACGGTGAATAGGAGTATGACTAGACAGAAGATAGTAGGGATGACAAGTTTTTTTGGGGCACAGTCTAAGTTGGTCTGGTGTCTGGAATGAGACTGGGGCCTAATAAAAAGGAGCATCTATACAGGAGCTCAAATGGGCTGTACCCTGTAGCATTCCAAGGACAGGCCTGAATTCTGAGAAGGGAAAGTGGTAAAAGTATTGTACAGTCCTTTTTAAGTTGGTGGCTGAGCTTGGTGAGGTGTGTTTTTAAAAGACCTTTAGTCCATTCTACTTTTCTTGAAGATGGAGGACCGTAAGGGATATAAAGGTTTCACTGAATACTAAGAGCCTGAAAAACTGCTTGCCTGATTTGACTAATAAAGGCTCATCTGTTATCAGACTGTATTGAGGTGGGAAAGCTAAACTGAGTAATTATGACTGACAGGAGGGAAGAAATGACTGTGGTCGCCTTCTCAGACCCTGTAGGAAAGGCCTCTACCTATCTAGTGAAAGTGTCTACTTAGACTAAGAGGTATTTTAGGTTTTGTGACTCAGGGCATGTTGAGTAAAGCTAATTTGCCAGTCTTGGGTGGGGGCAAATCTTCAAGCTTGATGTGTAGGGAAGGGAGGGGGCCTGAATAATCTCTGAGGAGTAGTAGAACAGCAGATGGAACACTGAGAAGTTATTTCCTTGAGGATAGATTTCCACGATGGAAAGGAAATGAGAGGTTCTAGGAGGCAGGCTAGTGGCTTGTGCTATAGCATAGCCTGCCTTTGCTGGTGTGTGGCGATTAGGCCTGGTGGAGCTGCGATCAATAAATCAAGCATGACCAGGGTGAGGAACAGGAAAGAAGGAAATATGGGGAAATGGGGTGAATGTCAGGTGGATCAGAGAGATGCAGTCATGAGGGTCAGGTGTGGTATCTGGAATAATGTGGGAAGCTGGATTGAAGTCCGGGCCAGGAAAAATGGTAATTGTGGGACTTAACAAAGAGTGAGTACAGCTGAAGGAGCCGGGGAACAGAAAGTATATGGCGTCAGGTATGAGGAAGAAAATAGATTTTGGAAATTATGAGAAATGTAGAGAGTGAGTTGAGCATAGTTTGTGATTTTGAGGGCCTCTAAAAGTGTTAAAGCAGTGGCAGCCACTGCACACAGACATGAGGGCTAGGCTAAAACGGTAAGGTCAAGTTGTTTGGACAGAAAGGCTACAGGGTGTGGTCCTGGCTCTTGTGTAAGAATTCTGACCACACTAACCATGCCTAGGAAGGAAAGGAGTTGTTTTGTAAGGGATTGAGGTTTGGGAGATTAATCATTCACGATCAGCAGGGAGAGCACGTGTGTTTTTAGGAGAATTATGCCAAGATAGGTAACAGATGAGGATGAAATTTGGGCTTGACTGAAGTAATGGGTGCTGTCTGTGAAGCCTTGCAGCAGTACAGCCTAGGTAATTTGCTGAGCCTAATGGGTGTCAGGGTCAGTCTAAGTGAAGGCAAAGAGAGGCTGGGATTAAGGGTGCAAAGGAATAGTAAAGAAAGCATATTTGAGTCTAGAACAGAATAATGGGTTGTAGAGGCAGATACTGAGGATAGGAGAGTATATGGGGTTGGCACCACGGGGTGGATAGGCAAAACAATTTGGTTGATAAGGCGCAGATCCTGAACTAACTTGTAAGGCTTCTCTGGTTTTAGGACAGGTAAAATGGGGGAATTGTAAGGAGAGTTTATAGGCTTTAAAAGGCCATGCTGTAGCAGACGAGTGATAACAGGTTTTAATCCTTTCAAAGCATGCTGCGGGATGGGATATTGGCGTTGAGTGGGGTAAGGGTGATTAGGTTTTAATGAGATGGTAAGGGGTGCATGATCAGTCACCAAGGAGGGAGTAGAGGTATCTTATACTTGTGGGTGAAGGTGGGGGATACAAGAGGAGGACACAAATGAGGCTTTGGATTGGGAAGAAGGGTGGCAATGAGATATAGCTGTAGTCCAGGAATAGTCAGTGAAGCAGATAATTTAGTTAAAGTGTCTCAGCCTAATAAGGGAACTGGGCAGGTGGGGATAACTAAAAAGGAGTGCTTAAAAGAGTATTGTCTAAATTGGCACCAGAGTTGGGGAGTTTTAAGAGGTTTAGAAGCCTGGCCATCAATACCCACAACAGTTATGGAGGCAAGGGAAACAGGCCCTTGAAAAGAAGGTAATGTGGAGTGGGTAGCCTCTGTATTGATTAAGAAGGGGACGGGCTTACCTTCCACTGTGAGAGTTACCTGAAGCTCAGTGTCCGTGATGGTCTAGGGGGCTTCCTAGGTGATTGGACAGCGTCAGTCTTCAGCCACTAAGCTGAGAAGATCTGGGAAGGAGTCAGTCAGAGAGCCTTGGGCCAGAGTTCCAGGGGCTCTGGGAGTGGCTGCCAGGTGAGTTGAACAGTCCGATTTTCAGTGGGGTCCCACACAGATGGGACGCGGCTTAGGAGGAATCCCGGGCTGCGGGCATTCCTTGGCCTAGTGGTCAGATTTTTGGCACTTGTAGCAAGCTCCTGGGGGAGGAGGTTCTGGAGGAACGCCTGGCCACTGCAGTTCAGGTGTTTGGAAGTTCTTGTGTGCTGGAGATGTGGCTGGGGTTTGTCTCACAGTGGAGTCAAGGAATTGCAACTTATTTCTATTATTGTACACCTTGAAGGTGAGGTTAATTAAATCCTGTTGTGGGGTTTGAGGGCCAGAATTTAATTTTTGGAGTTTTATTTAATGTCAGGAGCAGATTGGGTAATAAAATGTATTTTGAGAATAAGATGGCCTTTTGACCTTTTAGGGTCTAGGGCTGTAAAGTGTCTCAGGGTTGCTGCCAAACAAGTCATGAACTGGGCTGGATTTTTATATTTGATGAAAAAGAGCCTAAACGCTATCTGATTTGGGATAAAGAAAAAGGAGCATTAACCTTGACTATGCCTTTAGCTCCAGCCACCTTTTTAAGAGTAAATTGCTGGGCAGGATGGGGAGGGCTAGTCACGGAACGAAACTGTATGCCGGACCAGGTGTGAGGAGGGGAGGTGATAAAAAGATTATAGGGTGGAGGAGAAGAGCTGAGGAAGAATTGAGACCTGGCTCGGCCTGGCGAGGAGCAGCCTGGGGAGGAAGGGAGAGGTCAGATGGGTCTGTAGAAAAGGAAGATTAGAAAGACTCAGTGACACTTGGAGTTCGGACTGAGGGGACAGGCGGGAGGGAAAGAAGGAAGATTTGGGATGAGTTGCACTGGGCACAGAGACTAGGAAGCGATTGATGTGTAAAGGAATGCCTGGACATCAGGCACCTCAGACCGTTTGCCTATTTTACGACAAGAATTATTTAGATCTTGCAGGATGGAAAAATTCAAAGTGCCATTTTCTGGATATTTGGAACTACTGTCGAGTTTGTATTGGGGTCAAGCAGCATTGCAGAAGAAAATAAGGCATTTAAGTTTTAGGTCAGGTGTGAGTTGAAGAGGTTTTAAGTTTTTGACAACACAGGCCAAGGCAGTAGAAGGAGGAATGGGGAGTGGAAGATTGCCCATAGTGAAGGAAGCAAGCCTAGAGAAAAGAGAGAGTAGAGAAATGGAGGGAAGGGATTCGGGAGTTCTTACCTTCCAGAAAAGTGGGAAAAGGGGTTGGGGTGCAGAGATAAGAGGTCGGGGTGTGGAAATAAGGGATGGGGTGCAGAAATAAGGGGTCAGGGCACGGAAATAAGGGATTGGGGTGCAGAGATAAAAGGTTGGGGCACCGAAATAAGGGATTGGGGGTTCTTGCCCCCTAGAAAAGTGGGACTTGCCACTAAGGGTGAAGGAGAAGGGGTTGAGGGGTACTTGCCCCTCTCCCAGAAAAGTGGGACTTGCCACTAAGGGTGAAGGAGAAGGGGTTGAGGGGTACTTGCCCCTCTCCCAGAAAAGCAGAGAAGGGGTAGAGACAAGGAGAGAAGGGGTTGGGGTGCTTGCCCCTTCCCCAGAAAAGCAGGACTTGCTGCTAAGGGTAAAGGACCAAGGCAGGCATCCCTGCGTGGTCTGACACCCTTGAAACGTGGGTGTATAATCAGAGAGGCATCCCTGCAATGATTAAACACCAAGGGAAGGCTGCCTCCCCAGTCCGTGACTGGCGCCGGAGTTTTGGGTCCACGGATAAAATGTGTCTCCTTTGTCTCTACCAGAAAATGAAAGGAATTGAAATTAAGAGAAGGGAGAGATTGAAGTAAGGTGCCAAGATTGAAAGGAGAAAGAGGTTGAAGGATAGTGACAGAGGTTGGAGAAGAGAGTAAAAAGAGGCCGCTTACCGGATTTGAAATTGGTGAGATGTTTCTTGGGCTGGTCAGTGTGAGGACCTGAGGTCATAGGTGGATCTTTCTCATGGAGCAAAGAGCAGGAGGACAGGGGATTGATCTCCCAAGGGAGGTCCCCCGATCTGAGTCACGGCACCAAATTTCATGCGCGTCCGTGTGAAGAGACCACCAAACAGGCTTTGTGTGAGCAACATGGCTGTTTATTTCACCTGAGTGCAGGCGGGCTGAGTCCGAAAAGAGAGTCAGCAAAGGGAGATAAGGGTGGGGCCATTTTATAGGATTTGGGTAAGTAAAGGAAAATTACAGTCAAAGGGGGTTTGTTCTCTGGCAGGCAGGAGTGGGGGTCGCAAGGTGCTCAGTGAGGGAGTTTTTGAGCCAGGATGAGCCAGGAAAAGGACTTTCACAAGGTAATGTCATCAGTTAAGGCAAGGACCGGCCATTTACACTTCTTTTGTGGTGGAATGTCATCAGTCTTAACTGATGGGCAGTTAAGTGGGGCAGGGCATATTCACTTCTTTTGTGATTCTTCAGTTGCTTCAGGCCATCTGGGCATATACGTGCTAGTCACAGGGGATGCAATGGCTTGGCTTGGGCTCAGAGGCCTGACATTAACTACTTGTGATCAGGAGGCTGACAGGAAAATGGTCAGTGAAAACCAGACTTAGAAGGTCTCAGATAAAAATGAGGAACTTGGAACAGAAGCCAAGGTTACTTTTGTTTTGCTGTAGCAAAGAACATGGCTACACAGTGACCCTGCCCTGGAGATCTGTGAAACTTTAAACCTGAGGGTGATGACTTAGTGCATATCTGGTGGAATGAACTTCTAGGAAGCAAAGCTCAAGAGGTGTCCTGTCTGCATTGAACAGCCTGTGCTCTGATGTGTGATGGAGAAAACGACCTCTGGATGGGACTTACATTAAACAAGTTCCAGCTCTTATATTAAATGAGAAACAGAATGAAAAGTTTGGAAAATTTGCAGCCTGGCCAAATGGTCAAAAACAAAAGCTGATTTTCTGGGAGATAATTTAGGAAGGCTTCAGAAATTTGCATAAAAAGGAGCCCAGTGCTAATAGCCAAGACAATAGGGAAAAGCCCTTGAAGGCATTTCAGAGACCTCTGCAGCAGCCCTTGCTGTCACAGGCCCTGGGCCCTAGGAGAGAAGAATTGTTTCCTGGGCCAGTCCCGTGACCCCCCTCTATGTGCAGCCTCGGGGCACTGCTGCCTGCATCCCTGCAGCGCCAGCTCCAGTCATGGCTGAAAATGCATAGATGCGGCTTGGGCCACTTCTTCAGAGGGTGCAAGCTAGAAGCCTTGGTAACTTCCTCATAGTGTTAAGCCACTGGGTGGATGGATCATGAGACTAGAGGCTTGGGAGCCTCTCTGTAGACTTTGGAAGATGTATGGAAATGCCTGGGTGACCAGACAAAAGCATCCCCAAAAGGCAGAGCCTCATAAGAAACCTCTACTAGGGCAGTGTAGAAGGAAAATGTGGGGTTGGAGCCCCCACACTGGAGGCCACCATCATGCAGACCCCAGATTCATAGACTCACCAACAGCTTGTACCATCAGTTGGGAAAAGCTACAGGCACTCAACACCAGCGCTGCCCAGGAGGGCAGCTGTGGGGCATAAACCCTGCAAAGCCACAGGTGCAGAGCTGCCCAAGGCCTTCAGAGCCCAGCCCTCTTGTCCCTGTGCCCTGGATGTGGGACAGGGTTTCAAAAAGGGTGATTTTGGAACTGTAGGATTGAATGACTGGCCTTCTGGGTTTGGAGTTTCATGGGGCCTGTAAGTCCTGTATGTGTTTTTTTCTTTCTGGCAAAATTCTTCCTTTCAGCTGAGAATGCTTACCCATTGCCTGCACAAGCATTGTACCTTGGAAGTAGTTAACTTGCTTTATAGTTAAGAGGCTCATGCACCTAAGGGACTGTAGCCTTGTGTCAGATGAGACTTTAAGCTTTGGATGTTTGTATTAATGCTGGAATGATATAAGATTTGGGGGGATTGTAGGGAAGGCATCATTGTACTTTGCAATGTGAGAAGGACATGAGATCTGGGAGCCAGGGACAGAATAATAAAGTTAAAGGTGGGGCCTGGTGGAGGGTCATTTAATCATGGTGGAGAATGGGGGTTGGAAGGTGGGGGGTAGGGAGAATGAGGGGATTATGGTGGGGGTGAGGGGTGAAAAGTGGTGGTGGGGGGCAGATCCTTCACAAATGATTAAACACCATCTCCTTATTGCTGTGCTTATGATAGTGAGTTCTCTTCATGATTTTGGAGCTGTGAGATTGAATGGATACTGGCCTTCTGGGTTTTGGACTTGTATTGGGCGTGTGTTTCTATTTGTGTTTTTTTTTCCTGGGAATTTTCTTCCCTTTGAATTGAGAAAGCTTACCCAATGCCTGTACCATCATTGTACCCTGAAAGGAAAGAACATCCTTTTAAATTCAGGGACTCATAGGCGAAAGGGACTGTAGACTTGTCTCTGATGAGATGTTGAATTTTTTACATTTTAGTTAATGCTGGAATGAGTTAAGACTTTTGGAAACTTTTGAAAAGGCATGAAAGTATTTTGCTCTGTGAGAAGGACGTGAGATTCTGGGGTATCAGGGTCCGAATAATATGGTTTGGCTGTGTTTCTTTACCAAAACTCCTGTGAATTGTACTCCTTAATGTTGGAGGTGGAACCTGGTGGGAGATGATTTAATCATGGCAGGAGGGGGTTGGGGTTGGAAGGAAAAGGGGTGGGTAGGGTGGGAAGTAGGTTGGCAGTAGGGTGGTGGGAGGGTGGGGGGGGTAGTAGGAAGGGGGAGTAGTCTGCTTCAGAGGCAGAGGCTCATGGAAAACCTCTACTAGAACAGTACACCTGTGGCTTTGCAGGCTTCAGCCCCTATGTCTGCTTTCATGGGCTAGGCTGGTGTGGAGTGCCCATAGCTTTTCCATACTGAGGGTGTGAGCTGTTGGTGAGCTTATGAATCTGGGGTCTGGAGGATGGTGGCCTCCTGTATGAATCTGGGGTCCTGGAGGATGGAGGATGGTGGGCTCCAAGCCCATATTTCCGTTCTGCACTGCCATAGTGGAAGTTTCCCAAGATGTTCTTCCTCTGCAGGAGGCTTCTGCCTGGAAACAGTGGGCTGTGGTGTGGGTGGGGGATCCTTCACCATTGGTTAATCTTCTTGATGCTGATCTCCTGATAGTGAGTTCTTTTGAGATCTGGTTGTATAACAGGATGCGGCAGCTCCTTCCTCTCTCTGTCTTACTCCTACTCCTGCCATATGAAATATCTCATTGTCGCTTGGCCTTCTGGTATGATTAGGAGGGCCCTGATCAGTGTGGGCCTCATCAGTGGACCTACTCAGTTGGGACTTGGTCAGAGAGGCCTATTTATTGGGGGCGTAGTCAGCAGAGGTCTGCTTAGAGAGGGTCTCATTAGGGGGATCTAGTAGTGGGGTCTTGGTGAGTGGGGTCCTAGTGGCAGCCACTTGTTTGGTGTCTGGTCAGTGTAAAACTGGGCTGCGGGGCTTTGTCAGTGGAGACCTGGTCAGCTGGGGCTTAGTGGTGGCCTTGTCAGCATGGGCTGCGTCACTGGTGACCAGGTCAAGGGGCGCTATTCAGTGGAGGCCTGGTCACATGGGACCTAGTCAGCAGGGCCTGGTGACCATGTCCTCATCAGTGAGGCCCTTGTCAGTGGGGCCCTGGTCAGGGCAGCCTAGTCAGTGGAACCTAATCAGTGGGGGCCTGTTCAGAGAGATCTTGGTCAGTGGTGGCTTTTGTAGCACTGGTCTATGGGGTGACCTGGTCAGCGGGGATCTGAGCAGTGGGGCCTATTCAGTGGGGCCTACTCACTAGGGTCACAGTCAGGGGCATCTGGTCACCAAAGCCTGGTTAATATGGGCCTGGTCGGTGGCAGCCTGTTCCCTGGAGGCCTGGTCAGTGGGGCCTCATCTGTGGTGCCAGGCAATGGGGTCATGATTAGTGGAACCTGATCAATGAGGCCTAGTCAGTAAGGACCTGGTCAGTGAGGCCTTGTCAGTAAGGACCTGGTCAGTGAGGCCTTGTCAGTAAGAACCTGGTCAGTGAGGCCTTGTCAGTAAGAAACTGGTCAATGAGGCCTTGTCAGTAAGGGCCTGGTCAGTGAGCCCTTGTTAGTAAGGACCTTGTCAGTGAGACCTGGTCAGTAAGGTCCTGGTCAGTAGGGTCCTGGTCATTGTGGGCCTAGCAGCAGGGGCCTGGTTAGTGGGGCCCGGTCATGGGGTTCTAATCAATGAGGGCGTGGTCAGGGAGGACCTGATGTGCGGGATATGGTCAGCAGGGACCTGGTGCAGGGGCTGCTGAGCACTGCTGGGAGATGTCAGGTGCAATGCACGTTATGGAGGGCCCTGTGGACAGTTGGGATGGCCCAGTAGTGCCTAAAGGCCCAGTCAAAAGTGGACAAAGCAGGTGTTTGGATGGACCTGGGAGATCTTGCTCAGAGATATAGAAAGGACAAAGGTAAAGGAAGGGCCAGAGTGGCCAGATAGATGGTCACAGTCTATGGGCTGCACAGGATGGAGGAAGCCAGGGAACAGGCAGGGTGGGCAGCTGGAGTGCAGGGAGAGGCAGGTGCATGCTGGGAGGTGAGACCCTGTGAGGGCTGTGGGGGCGTCAGGTGGGGTAGGCTCCAGGTGCACCCTCAGTGCACTGGGCAGGTCTCAGCCCAGGCTCCCTGGACCCTGGTCGGGTGATGTGGTCACTCCCTGGGGGACTGCTGTCAGGCACTGGGCACCCACCGTGGGCAGCACTGTCAGATCTCAGGACTGGACTTTCTCAGATCCTGCAAAGGGCACAGCCTCCAGCCCAGGAGGGGCAGCCCCATGGTGCAGCCCAAGCTCTCCATGGGCCTGGAGTGTCCCCTGCCAGCCCTGCACTCCCTCTTCTCCTGGGTCCCACTTTTCCAGTGTCAGCCAGCAGAGAGGCTCCATCCTCCCTTCCCTATGTGTCTCCTGGGCTGAAACTTGCAGCGGATTGGGACAGGGATGGTGCTTCCCTCAGGCCCATTTAGGGAGGGGACTGGCTCCCAGCCTGGCACAGGTCCTCAGCTCTGCCTTGGTTGCCTTAGAGTGAGATGGTTCAGTCAGTGCCCTGAAGGTAAACGTAAGAGACTGTCCTTGCTGTGTGGGAGGCTGGTCTAGAGATAGAGGACTTAACAGGTCCTCCCAGTCTGTCAGGCCTGGATAGTACTGTCCTGTCTCAGGACTCAGAAAGCCCAGTCCTAAATGGGACAGTGCTGCCCAGGGTGGGTGGTCGGGGCCTGACAGCAGTTCCCCAGGCAGTGAGCACATCACCCAGCCAGGGTCCAGGGAGCCTGGCCTGAGACCTGCCCAGTGCATTGAGGGTACACCTGGAGCCCACTCCTCCTGATGCCCCCACAGCCCTCACAGGGTCTGACCTCCCAGCATGCACCTGCCTCTCCCTACACCCCAGATGTCCACCCTGCCTGTTCCCTGACTTCCTCCATCCTGTCCAGCAGCATGGGCTGGGCAGTGGGACAGCCTGTGTGCACATTTTGTGGCAAGTAGGAGTGACACACCATCCCTGGGTGGCACCATGGTTCCTGCCAAACCCAACCCCAGAACTCTGTCCCTGAGGTGGTTTTACAAAACCCAAAACCCAGAACTGTGGTTGTGGCTCAGGGGTCAGCACCTGCTAGTACCAGGACACTACTGGGAGGTTGGGACCTGACCATGGTGTCTGTGGCCTGAGGACAGGGTGTCTTGGGGCCATAAGGCCCAGCTGCCAATGGCCATTGGGTCATAGGGCCTCAGCCCCAGTGTTTGCCCTTCCCTGGCTCCTTCTGGTTCAGTCCCATCAAGGCCCTGGAGCCCAAGACCTAGCACCCAAGGTCCCCTCCAGGAATCCTTGCGTCTTGGCTTCCTTTATCGTGTTTCATCTGAGAGCAAAAATGTCAGATCGGATGTGCAGAAAAATGGCCCAAAGTGCTTAATGACTAGAAGAAATCTAGGAGCAGCAAGAAGGTAATGTGGAGAGGGGCGGACTTCCATGACCGGTGTCTGCAGATCCAGGGGTACAGGCACCCAGTGCTGTGGCCTGGTACCACCTGCCTCTCAGAGGGTGGGTGGCACACTGTCCTTACTCGGAGGACAGCAGGCCTGATTACCGGCTTTTCTACCTGTCCTTGTAAGCATCACGTTGCTAGAAGAAAATCTCATGCCAGAGCTTGTACCATCCCTAGCTCAGAGGTTAGGAGTTGTCTCTTGGTGACCTAAATGAAAAAGTAGGTCCAGATCAGAGTTCCTGATGCAGAGAACTCATCCACTCTTTGAATCATGTGAGGGAAGGCCTGGTTTTAGGTAAACCTAACCTCTTTGAGGAACCACAGAGCCCAAGACTGGAAACCTTCAGAATCTTCTGGCCCCCAATCCTCCCTGGGGACCCCTGTGGCCTGTCTCACCAGAGCACTCTTCTGTCTGTAGGTGTCTCGGCTGCTCTACAAGGGAGTCCCATTTCAGGCATGGGGCTGGGCATGGTCACTCCTGCTGGATGTCTAGAAGGTAGAAGCCAAGGACCTAGGAAAATACCAGATACAGCCTTTCCACCCTCATCCAGAGCAGGACAAACAGGCCAGGTGGTGTCAGGAGCCCAGGTCTCCAGCTAGAGGGAACATCAACCCTGCAGTGGGAGCAGGGGCCCATCGCACATCCTAGGCACAGATGCTAATGTAGGCATCACAGGTAAGCTGGGCTTGGTACCCTTCTCTGGCTTCAGAAAGAAGTCAAACAAGGAGCATTTTACAGAATGAAACCTTTCTTTCCAGAAGCACTGCTGACTGTTTAGTGGTTGCCGTTTGTGGCAGTGAGCATTTTGTCCACTCTGAGGTTGGATTGGTTTCTCCTTTTGGCCTTGCCCTGCCGTACAGACCATAAAGGAGAACAGCAAGAGGCCCCCACCAAACATCCACAGATGGCCCTGGACATCAGCCACATTCTGAGAAACATGTCATGTTCTGGGATGGCTAAGGCATCAAGTAAGGCCTATGGGGCCAGAGGATCCCAGGCAAGGTGGGGCAATCCAGAGCCATGGGGGCTTCCCATGGGAATTGGGAGGTCCCCAGGCAGAGTCAGAGGTTCCACAGGAGGAGTCACAGAGTCACCAAGGGCTTTCCTGGCCCAGGGAGCAGTCAACACCATGGACTGAACACCTGCTGGGCTCCAAGCCCTGGGCCAGGCTGGCCATGTGGGAGCAGGAGGCAGCTCAGAGCAGGAGGCAGAGAGAGAAGTGTGCTCACAGGGCACCTGTATCTGGATGTAATGTGGTCCTGAGATTCTGGCTGGGAAGTGCTTCCAGGGTTTCATATGTGTTATGCAGCTGCTTCCTCTCCCCAGCCTTACCCTGTGGTAATTCTAGTGACTATGTTGCCACCATCTTGGAGCTCCATGCCCTCATAGTGTACGGCACCTGCAGAACTGCCTGTGCATGGACATCCTATACTACCTCACTCCTGAGGGGTGATGCTTCTGCAGGGCCTATGATCTGGTGCACAACTTTAGACACCATCATCCTGGAGCAGCTCTGCACCCTCACTAGCCAGAGTTTTGACATCCTCAAGGCCAAGGCCACATTCAAGACTTTGGACTTCATTGATGCACTTGTGCTGAGCAAGGTAGGCATCTCTGGGATCTTAATTCAGGAGGTAGAATGCAGCTTGAGATCAAGTGTCTGATCAAAGAACTTGAACTTGATCTGCAGGGCTCTGGGGAGCCATGGAAGGTTCTGGATAAAGGAGGGACGGTCAGCCACGTTTTAGAGATGACTGTAGAAGGCTTCCTGGAAGGAGTGAACAAGAGCCAGGAGACCAGGGAGGGAGCTTGTGGGGCAGGTCTGGAGATGGCAAGGGAGGGATCCTGCTTGGACGAAAAGTCTTCAGGGACCATCTCAGGTTACACTCAGGTGCCCTCAGAATTAGTGTGTCCAGAAATCTTTTCTCCAGGATGAAAATGGAAGGAGTTGTCACATAAGAACATATAAATGGAGGCTGGCATCTTCATGAGTGTCAATGGTGGTCCGGGTGTGGGACTACTGTGAGAACAGGGGTCTCTCCATTCAGGGACGTGGTGGATGGACCCCACATCACTCCATTCTGACCTTCCTTACCCTCTTCCCACTCTCCCGAGGGCCTCAGTGCATGGGCACTGTCCATCCTCTGGTGCTGAAGCAGCCAAGCGACCCAAACCTGCCTGGCTGTCTCTTAGGATATGACAGCACAGCCAGTGGCCTCTACTGGATCCTGTACAACTTCACAAGACACCCAAAGACTGGGAGTGCTCCCAGCACGTGGTGCAAGAGTCCTGAGGGACTTCAGTCCTGAAGGCATTGAATGGTGGGTGGAGGGCCTAATGGCTATTCCCCAGCCCCTCTCACTGGCTCTGCTCCAGGTGGTGAAGGGGGATAACATTTCTATCAATTCTGCCATTATTGCCTAGCAGGAAAAGGAGCAGAGCCGAGAAGCAGGGCCTGATACCCAGCCTGCCTAACAAGGGAGAATTTGTAGGCTTTGTGGACAGAAAGATCTGGGAGTCCATATCTATCACCCACTAACTTGCTGAGACATTAGTAAAATCAGTTTTCTTTTCTGAAGTACATTTCTGTCATCTGTAAATTGAGGGGAATTTCTTTTACCCCATGAGGCTGCTTGGAGAATTAGTGACAGTGTGTGTAGAGCAGGTGCCAACCAGCAGGCATGTGGTGTCCAAACCACTCCTCTTCCCACTTCATTTTCTGCCTAAATTTGCATTTTGTTCCCAAGACCTTCACTCCTCTTAATTTTGCTCTTCCCTCTGATTCCCACCTTATTGTCTATTCCATGGATTCACTAGGATCTAAGTGGGTAACAGTCATGTATGCATGTGTGTGTATGTATATATGCACTGTGTTGGTGTTGGAGTGTGCTGTGTGAATGTGTTTGTGTGTTGGAGTCACTGAGTGACAAACTCTCCACACCAGGCTGTGTTTCTGCTCATTGCTGGAGGCGCTGTTGGGCCCTGCCCTCAACCCCAGTTCTGACCCTTGCAGTGCAGGCAGGACATTCTGGAGGAATCATGACCTTGGAAGGATCCCTGAGGATTGACTGGTGGGTATTTGTGGATAAATACCCCAGCTCCCTTGCTCTGGGTGGGATGACTCTGAGGCAGATGTTCTATGCCGTCTCTTGCAGGTACTTGGCAGGGCTGAACCCTGGCTGCCACAATGGAAACTTTCTTGATGAAGGTCTGTTTAACTGCTGCATTCCTTTCCTGTCTCTGTTACCCACTCCTCTACCAGTGTTTCCTGGGATTAGCACCCTAAGGAAGAACTGGCAGTCGAATTAATATCCTAGAGTTGTCTCCAAATGAAATTTTTGTATTTGAATCTTTGCCTCAGGATCTACTTCCAGGAAACTCAAATTCAGACACATTTTTCTATCAACTCCTCCAATTCCCATAGACCTGTATTGGGGGACCTGCCCTGATAATCACGTAGGTTCTTTTCTACTTTCCTAAGTGTCGGCTGGCTTGAGAAATAAAGGGACAGAGTACAAAAGAGAGAAATTTTAAAGCTGGGCATCCAGGGGAGACATCACATGTTGGTAGGATCTGTGATGCCCCACCAGCCACAAAAACCAGCAAGTTTTTATTAGGGATTTTCAAAAGGGGAGGGAGTGTGAGAATAGGTGTGGGTGACAGACATCAAGTACTTAACAGGTTAATAGAATATCACAAGGCAAGTGGAGGCAGGGCGAGATCACGGGACCACAGGACCGAGGCGAAATTAAAATTGCTAAGGAAGTTTCGGGCACCATTGTCATTGATAACATCTTATCAGGAGACAGGGTTTTGAGATCAACCGGTCTGACCAAAATTTATTAGGTGGGAATTTCCTCTTCCTAATAAGCCTGGGAGCGCTATGGGAGACTGGAGTTTATTTCACCTCTACAATCTCGACCATAAGAGACAGGTACACCCCGGGGGGGCCAGTTCAGAGACGTACTCCTAGGTGCGCATTCTCTTTCTCAGGGATATCCCATGCTGAGAAAAAGAATTCAGCGATATTTCTCCCATTTGCTTTTGAAAGAAGAGAAATATGGCTCTGTTCTGCCTGGCTCACCGGCGGTCAGAGTTTAAGGTTATCTTTCTTATTCCCTGAACAATTGCTGTTATCCTGTTCTTTTTCAGGGTGCCCACATTTCATATTGCTCAAACACACATGCTGTACACTTTGTGTAGTTACAATTATTACAGGGTCCTCAGACGATATACATCCTTCTCGGCTGACAGGATTAAGAGATTAAAGTAAAGACAGGCATAGGAAATCACAAGGGTATTGATTGGGGAAGTGATAAGTATCCATGAAATCTTTACAATTTATGTTTAGAGATTGCAGTAAAGACAAGCATAAGAAATTACAAAAGTATTAATTTGGGGAACTAATAAATGTCCATAAAATCTTCATAATCCACGTTCTTCAGTCATGGCTTCAGCCAGTTCCTCCGTTTGGGGTTCCTGACTTCCCACAACAGACCTGTCATTGTGCTGTTTTTATCAAAAAGGAACATGAGGATCAGAGAGGGAAAGTCACTTGCCCAAAGTCACCCAGCTGAACAGTGGTGGAGTTCAACTTTGACCATGGGATGTCTGGCCCCAGTGTGGATGCTTGCTTCTCTCCCATGAGACTCCTCCCTTATTAGGGTCAAATTAATGACTGGAGGATGTTAAAAGTAGGGTCTCTAATGCCTGTGCCAGAGGAGCCCCAGGCTCATGGCTGGTGCCTGTGTTCTCATTCTTACCTCATTAAGATTAGTAATGAAAAACATGCTCAGTGCTGACCATGTGCCTGGGGGTGTTGTTGTAGGCACTTTGCTTACTTTAATTCATTTAATTTTCATAATAACCTTGTTCTTACTTCTAGTTGTTAGATGAAAAAACTGGGGCAAAGAGCAATACAGAGAGTTGTGAAAATTCATACCGCTGGTCCAGGTTTGAACCAAGTAGTCTGTACCTGGAGTCCTTGTTTGTAACCATGGCACCCTGGCTTCTCACACATCTCAGAGTGGAGTTCCACCTGGTCCCTTTGGGGAATGTGGCAGTCAGGTGCTGGCAGGGACTGCTAGGCAGCTGAAGGGTCATTAAGAAGAAGCTGTTTACAAAGGCATGGGCAGGGCCAAGGGTAACCAGGAGGGATGGCACAGGGCCTTGGGGTTAGCATCATCTGGGAGCTGTCACCACACCCCAGGGTGGTGGGGCCATGGAGAAGCTGTTCCAGGGACTCATAGGGAGAATCTGCAGCTAAAAGAGGAGGCCAGAGGAGGCATCACTCCATGTGCCCTTTGACTGCATCCAGATGCCCCCACTGACCACACTACTATCTCCTTATTAGACTGGAGAGGCTGCAGGGAGGGGTTCTAAGCCTCCTACTGTGGCTCATCCTGACAGTGTCAACACCAGCTCCCCTAACTCCACAGCTCAGGGTCTACTTCACTCCTGCATCCTGCCTGTTCCCCTTTCCTGCTGAAAAAGATTCCCCAGTGAGCAGCAGAATCCTGTTTCTCCCCGCAGGCCCCTCTGCTCCTTATGAGTGGTGTTTTGTGAGATTCCTCCCTTGGTTTTGGATGAGGACACCCTTTCCTGTTCCACAGGGATTGTTTCTTGGACCTTACCCCAGGTTTTCCCCTGGTCAGGCACTGGGCAGGTGGGGGTGGTGGGACCAACTCTTTAGAACCAGCAATGCCAAACAGATCTCACTCGGGGGAAGTTCATGCTAAGTGTCATGGGTCCTATGGAATTTTCTGAAGCTTTCCTTCCCCCTACCCCTAACCAGCTTATCTGATCTCCTGGGATCTCTAAGATGCTGGCAGCCTGGCCAGCTGGTCTGGCCCTGGACATGCCTTCAGGGGCTGGTTATGCTTCATAACCTGTGTTGCGGTCAGTGGTAAGCAGCATCTGCTTCTAGCTTCACTGTTGGGCCAGATTTCATCCCCACCACAGCTCTGCAGTGCAGCTACTTCCTGTTCCCTCCATGGACCCTGCGTGGAATTGCCCCATGTTTCTGTTTGGGCACCACTGAGGAAGGAAGCATGAAGGATGCACGGGTCAGGACATTCTGTTGCCCACCTCGTGCTGGGTCTTTACTCCTGAGATGGCTCCAGGGACTGGTCCTTCTCCATGGCACTCCCCTCCACATCTCTCAGGTTTCTGCTCAAAAGTCACCTCTTGGAGGGGTCTCTTCCTCTCACAGTGTTTGGAACAGCTCCCTCAGTTTCTTTCTAGCTCATCTCACTCTGGTAATGTCTTTCATTACCACCACCATCTGACCTGGTCTTATGACCTGTTAGCTTCCTTCATCAGACATGAGCACCAGTATGGCAGGGGCCTCATCTGTCTTGTTCCTCCTGTGGCCTGGGTCCTAGCACCATGTCTGGTACAGTGTAGGTGCTCAAGGGAAGTCTACTGTTGAAGAACTGTCTACCTGGGAGAGGTTACCATTAGTCTAAGCTGCACTATTTGGTAAACCTCTTGCTGTTTTGCAGATCCTGGTCAGAGTAAAACATTCCATGGGAACTCGGGCTGTGAGAACCATCTTAACCAACTGACTGCAAAAACATCCTTATCACATCCTGCTGGGCAAAGGCCCAACAGCCTGACTGCAGGAACATCCTTATCATCTTCTACTGCGCAGCAAGCTGTACTGCCCAGAGCCCTCCCTCCCAGCCCCATGATTACCCCAGCCTGTGAGCGGCAGTGGGCGCTGACACTAAGCTGGTTTCCCCCTCCGCAGGGTTTTGCTAGTAGTAAGCCTGTGTTGCTGTTGATGCGGCCAACTCTCTGTGTGTGTGTGCATGTCTTTCTTTAACTCTTAACTTGCCTTCAAAACCTTACAATAACTCCTCTTCTCCATTTTACCATGGAGGATATGGGACTCAAGGAGAGCAAGTAACTTACCCAGAATTACACAGCCAGTGAGTCACAGAGCCTGAACTTGAACTCAGTTCAGCTGAATCCAGAACTCCTGTCTTCCTGAGAGTGCAGGAAAGGAAAGGTGGACATGCAGCTGGTGGGCAGCCCACATGCTTGTTCTAGAAGACCCCAAGGTGGGCTCTTGGGAATTGTGTCTTCATGGTCACAAAAGAAGAACTGCTCACCTGCACTGTGCATCAGCTAAGTGTCCCCCATTGTCCCAAATCTGCATTTCTTTTTATTCTTTTATTTATTTATTATTATTATTTTTATTATTATTATTATTATACTTTAGGTTTTATGGTACATGTGCACAATGTGCAGGTAAGTTACATATGTATACTTGTGCCATGCTGGTGCGCTGCACCCACTAACTCGTCATCTAGCATTAGGTATATCTCCCAATGCTATCCCTCCCCCCTCCCCCCACCCCACAACAGTCCCCGAAGTGTGATGTTCCCCTTCCTGTGTCCATGTGTTCTCATTGTTCAATTCCCATCTATCAGTGAGAATATGCAGTGTTTGGTTTTTTGTCCTTGCGATAGTTTACTGAGAATGATGCTTTCCAATTTCATCCATGTCCCTACAAAGGACATGAACTCATCATTTTTTTATGGCTGCATGGTATTCCATGGTGTATATGTGCCACATTTTCTTAATCCAGTCTATCATTGTTGGACATTTGGGTTGGTTCCAAGTCTTTGCTATTGTGAATAATGCCGCAATAAACATACGTGTACATGTGTCTTTATAGCAGCATGATTTATAGTCCTTTGGGTATATACCCAGTAATGGGATGGCTGGGTCAAATGGAATTTCTAGTTCTAGATCCCTGAGGAATCGCCACACTGACTTCCACAAGGGTTGAACTAGTTTACAGTCCCACCAACAGTGTAAAAGCGTTCCTATTTCTCCACCTCCTCTCCAGCACCTGCTGTTTCCTGACTTTTTAATGATTGCCATTCTAACTGGTGTGAGATGGTATCTCATTGTGATTTTGATTTGCATTTCTCTGATGGCCAGTGATGGTGAGCATTTTTTCATGTGTTTTTTGGCTGCATAAATGTCTTCTTTTGAGAAGTGTCTGTTCATGTCCTTTGCCCACTTTTTGATAGGGTTGTTTGTTTTTTTCTTGTAAATTTGTTGGAGTTCATTGTAGATTCTGGATATTAGCCCTTTGTCAGATGAGTAGGTTGCAAAAATTTTCTCCCATTTTGTAGGTTGCCTGTTCACTCTGATGGTAGTTTCTTTTGCTGTGCAGAAGCTCTTTAGTTTAATTAGATCCCATTTGTCAATTTTGGCTTTTGTTGCCATTGCTTTTGGTGTTTTAGACATGAAGTCCTTGCCCATGCCTATGTCCTGAATGGTAATGCCTAGGTTTTCTTCTAGGATTTTTATGGTTTTAGGTCTAACATTTAAGTCTTTAATCCATCTTGAATTGATTTTTGTATAAGGTGTAAGGAAGGGATCCAGTTTCAGCTTTCTACATATGGCTAGCCAGTTTTCCCAGCACCATTTATTAAATAGGGAATCCTTTCCCCATTTCTTGTTTTTCTCAGGTTTGTCAAAGATCAAATAGTTGTAGATATGTGGCATTATTTCTGACGGCTCTGTTCTGTTCCATTGATCTATATCTCTGTTTTGGTACCAGTACCATGCTGTTTTGGTTACTGTAGCCTTGTAGTATAGTTTGAAGTCAGGTAGTGTGATGCCTCCAGCTTTGTTCTTTTGGCTTAGGATTGACTTGGCAATGCGGGCTCTTTTTTGGTTCCATATGAACTTTAAAGTAGTTTTTTCCAATTCTGTGAAGAAAGTCATTGGTAGCTTGATGAGGATGGCATTGAATCTGTAAATTACCTTGGGAAGCATGGCCATTTTCACGATATTGATTCTTCCTACCCATGAGCATGGAATGTTCTTCCATTTCTTTGTATCCTCTTTTATTTCCTTGAGCAGTGGTTTGTAGTTCTCCTTGAAGAGGTCCTTCACATCCCTTGTAAGTTGGATTCCTAGGTATTTTATTCTCTTTGAAGCAATTGTGAATGGGAGTTCACTCATGATTTGGCTCTCTGTTTGTCTGTTATTGATGTATAAGAATGCTTGTGATTTTTGTACATTGATTTTGTATCCTGAGACTTTGCTGAAGTTGCTTATCAGCTTAAGGAGATTTTGGGCTGAGACAATGGGGTTTTCTAGATATACAATCATGTCATCTGCAAACAGGGACAATTTGACTTCCTCTTTTCCTAATTGAATACCCTTGATTTCCTTCTCTTGCCTAATTGCCCTGGCCAGAACTTCCAACACTATGTTGAATAGGAGTCGTGAGAGAGGGCATCCCTGTCTTGTGCCAGTTTTCAAAGGGAATGCTTCCAGTTTTTGCCCATTCAGTATGATATTGGCTGTGGGTTTGTCATAGATAGCTCTTATTATTTTGAGATACGTCCCATCAATACCTAATTTATTGAGAGTTTTTAGCATGAAGGGTTGTTGAATTTTGTCAAAGGCCTTTTCTGCATCTATTGAGATAATCATGTGGTTTTTGTCTTTGGTTCTGTTTATATGCTGGATTACATTTATTGATTTGCGTATATTGAACCAGCCTTGCATCCCAGGGATGAAGCCCACTTGATCATGTTGGATAAGCTTTTTGATGTGCTGCTGGATTCTGTTTGCCAGTATTTTATTGAGGATTTTTGCATCAATGTTCATCAAGGATATTGGTCTAAAATTCTCTTTTTTTGTTGTGTCTCTGCCAGGCTTTGGTATCAGGATGATGCTGGCCTCGTAAAATGAGTTAGGGAGGATTCCCTCTTTTTCTATTGATTGGAATAGTTTCAGAAGGAATGGTACCAGCTCCTCCTTGTACCTCTGGTAGAATTCGGCTGTGAACCCATCTGGTCCTGGGCTTTTTTTGGTTGGTAAGCTATTGATTATTGCCACAATTTCAGCTCCTGTTATTGGTCTATTCAGAGATTCAACTTCTTCCTGGTTTAGTCTTGGGAGGGTGTATGTGTTGAGGAATTTATCCATTTCTTCTAGATTTTCTAGTTTATTTGCATAGAGGTGTTTGTAATATTCTCTGATGGTAGTTTGTATTTCTGTGGCATCGGTGGTGATATCCCCTTTATCATTTTTTATTGCATCTATTTGATTCTTCTCTCTTTTTTTCTTTATTAATCTTGCTAGCGGTCTATCAATTTTGTTGATCCTTTCAAAAAACCAGCTCCTGGATTCATTAATTTTTTGAAGGGTTTTTTGTGTCTCTATTTCCTTCAGTTCTGCTCTGATTTTAGTTATTTCTTGCCTTCTGCTAGCTTTTGAATGTGTTTGCTCTTGCTTTTCTAGTTCTTTTAATTGTGATGTTAGGGTGTCGATTTTGGATCTTTCCTGCTTTCTCTTGTGGGCATTTAGTGCTATAAATTTCCCTCTACACACTGCTTTGAATGCATGCCAGAGATTCTGGTATGTTGTGTCTTGGTTCTCGTTGGTTTCAAAGAACATCTTTATTTCTGCCTTCATTTCGTTATGTACCCAGTAGTCATTCAGGAGCAGGTTGTTCAGTTTCCATGTAGTTGAGCGGTTTTGAGTGAGTTTCTTAATCCTGAGTTCTAGCTTGATTGCACTGTGATCTGAGAGATAGTTTGTTATAATTTCTGTTCTTTTACATTTATTGAGGAGAGCTTTACTTCCAAGTATGTGGTCAATTTTGGAATAGGTGTGGTGTGGTGCTGAAAAAAATGTATATTCTGTTGATTTGGGGTGGAGAGTTCTGTAGATGTCTATTAGGTCCACTTGGTGCAGAGCTGTGTTCAACTCCTGGGTATCCTTGTTGACTTTCTGTCTCGTTGATCTGTCTAATGTTGACAGTGGGGTGTTAAAGTCTCCCATTATTAATGTGTGGGAGTCTAAGTCTCTTTGTAGGTCACTCAGGACTTGCTTTATGAATCTGGGTGCTCCTGTATTGGGTGCATATATATTTAGGATAGTTAGCTCTTCTTGTTGAATTAATCCCTTTACCATTATGTAATGGCCTTGTCTCTTTTGATCTTTGTTGGTTTAAAGTCTGTTTTATCAGAGACTAGGATTGCAACCCCTGCCTTTTTTTGTTTTCCATTTGCTTGGTAGATCTTCCTCCATCCTTTTATTTTGAGCCTATGTGTGTCTCTGCACGTGAGATGGGTTTCCTGAATACAGCACACTGATGGGACTTGAGTCTTTATCCAATTTGCCAGTCTGTGTCTTTTAATTGGAGCATTTAGTCCATTTACATTTAAAGTTAATATTGTTATGTGTGAATTTGATCCTGTCATTATGATGTTAACTGGTTATTTTGCTCGTTAGTTGATGCAGTCTCTTCCTAGTCTCGATGGTCTTTACATTTTGGCATGATTTTGCAGTGGCTGGTAGCGGTTGTGCCTTTCCATGTTTAGCGCTTCCTTCAGGAGCTCTTTTAGGGCAGGCCTGGTGGTGACAAAATCTCTCAGCATTTGCTTGTCTGTAAAGGATTTTATTTCTCCTTCACTTATGAAGCTTAGTTTGGCTGGATATGAAATTCTGGGTTGAAAATTCTTTTCTTTAAGAATGTTGAATATTGGCCCCCACTCTCTTCTGGCTTGTAGGGTTTGTGCCGAGAGATCCGCTGTTAGTCTGATGGGCTTCCCTTTGAGGGTAACCCAACCTTTCTCTCTGGCTGCCCTTAACATTTTTTCCTTCATTTCAACTTTGGTGAATCTGACAATTATGTGTCTTGGAGTTGCTCTTCTCGAGGAGTATCTTGGTGGTGTTCTCTGTATTTCCTGAATCTGAATGTTGGCCTGCCTTACTAGATTGGGGAAGTTCTCCTGGATAATATCCTGAAGACTGTTTTCCAACTTGTTTCCATTCTCCCCGTCACTTTCAGGTACACCAATCAGACGTAGATTTGGTCTTTTCACATAGTCCCACATTTCTTGGAGGCTTTGCTCGTTTCTTTTTATTCTTTTTTCTCTAAACTTCCCTTCTCGCTTCATTTCATTCATTTCATCTTCCAGGGCTGACACCCTTTCTTTCATTTGATCGCATCGGCTCCTGAGGCTTCTGCATTCTTCACGTAGTTCTCGAGCCTTGGTTTTCAGCTCTATCAGCTCCTTTAAGCACTTCTCTGTATTGATTATTCTAGTTATACATTCTTCTAAATTTTTTTCAAAGTTTTCAACTTCTTTGCCTTTGGTTTGAATATCCTCCCGTAGCTCGGAGTAATTTGATCGTCTGAAGCCTTCTCTCAGCTCGTCAAAGTCATTCTCCGTCCAGCTTTGTTCCGTTGCTGGTGAGGAACTGCGTTCCTTTGGAGGAGGAGAGGCGCTCTGCTTTTTAGAGTTTCCAGTTTTTCTGCTCTGTTTTTTTCCCCATCTTTGTAGTTTTATCTACTTTTGGTCTCTGATGATGGTGATGTACAGATGGGTTTTTGGTGTGGATGTCCTTTCTGTTAGCTTTCCTTCTAACAGACAGGACCTTCAGCTGCAGGTCTGTTGGAGTACCTGGCCGGCCGTGTGAGGTGTCAGTCTGCCCCTGCTGGGGGGTGCCTCCCAGTTAGGCTGCTCGGGGGTCAGGGGTCAGGGACCCACTTGAGGAGGCAGTCTGCCCATTCACAGATCTCCAGCTGCGTGCTGGGAGAACCACTGCTCTCCTCAAAGCTGTCAGACAGGGACATTTAAGTCTGCAGAGGTTACTGCTGTCTTTTCGTTTGTCTGTGCCCTGTCCCCAGAGGTGGAGCCTACAGAGGCAGGCAGGCCTCCTTGAGCTGTGGTGGGCTCCACCCAGTTCAAGCTTCCCGGCTGCTTTGTTTACCTAAGCGAGCCTGGGCAATGGCGGGTGCCCCTCCCCCAGCCTCGCTGCCGACTTGCTGTTTGATCTGAGACTGCTGTGCTAGCAATCAGTGAGACTCCGTGGGCGTAGGACCCTCTGAGCCAGCTGCGGGCTATAATCTCCTGGGGCACCGTTTCCTAAGCCTGTCGGAAAAGCACAGTATTCGGGTGGGAGTGGCCCGATTTTCCAGGTGCTGTCACCCCTGGAAAGGGAACTCCCTTACCCCTTGCACTTCCCGAGTGAGGCAATGCCTCGCCCCTGCTTGGGCTGGCGCACGGTGCACTCACCCACTGACCTGCGCCCACTGTCTGGCACTCCCTAGTGAGATGAACACGGTACCTCAGATGGAAATGCAGAAATCACTCGTCTTCTGGGTCGCTTACGCTGGGAGCTGTAGACCGGAGCTGTTCCTATTCGGCCATCTTGGCTCCTCCTCCCTTCTTTATTTATTTATTTTGAGATACTGTCTCACTCTGTTCCCCAGGCTGGAGTGCAGTGGTGTGATCTCAGCTCACTGCAACCTCCACCTCCTGGGTTCAAGCTATTCTCCTGCCTCAGCCCCTGAGTAGCTGGGACTACAGACATATGCCCAGCTAATTTTTGTACTTTTAGTAGAGATGGACTTTCACCATGTTGGCCACGCTAGTCTTGAACTCCTGACCTCAAATGATCACACCTGCCTCAGCCTCCCAAAGTGCTGGGATTACAGGCATAAGCCACTGTGCCAAGCTTCAAATCCTCACTTCTTTTCAAAGTTTTTTTTTTTTTTTTTTTTTTGAGATGAAGTCGTACTTTTGTCATCCAGGCTGGAGTGCAATGGTGTGATCTCGGCTCACTGCAACCTCCACCTTCTGGGTTCAAGCAATTGTCTCGCCTCAGTCTCCTGAGTAGCTGGGATTATAGGTGCCTGCCACCACGCCCAGGTCCTTTTTGTATTTTTAGTAGAGACAGGGTTTCACCATATTGGCCAGGCTGGTCTCAAACTGCCTACCTCAGGCTATCTGCCCGCCTCGGCCTCCCAAAGTGTTGGGATTACAGGCATGAGCCACACTGCCTGGCCCAAGTTTTGTTTTAATAATTAAATTTATCACAGCTCAGTGTTTAAAACAAAGTACAGAGACATGTAGAAAGTTGTGTGTGGATTTTTCTCAATTCGTTTCCCAGTGACTATGTAAATGAATGTACAAAAGAACACAAATACGCTCATACTTTTTAGAGATGGGGCCATTACAAAAGAGCTGAGGTTTACATTTCCCTGTCCCCTCTGCTAGTGTTGGATGGAATGCTTGCAATGCTCTCTGAAGCTTTACTAGGACCATTTTTGTTTTGTTTTGTTTTGTTTTTGTTTTTAAGACGGAGTTTTGCTCTTTTTGCCCAAGCTGGAGTGCAATGGTGTGATCTCGGCTCACTGCAACCTACACCTCCCGGGTTCAAGCGATTCTCCTGCCTGGGATTACAGACGCATGCCGCCAGGCCCAGCTAATTTTTTGTATTTTTAGTAGAAATGGGGTTTCACCATGTTAGTCAGGTTGGTCTTGAATTCCTTACCTCAGGTGATCCGCCCGCCTCGACTTCCCAAAGTACTGGGATTACAGGTGTGTGCCACTGTGTCCGGCCATGAGGACCAGTTTATAGATGGAGGAACAAGGCTCAGAGGTTGATAGACAGTGTCTGAGGCTAGTCACTCACAGAGTGGTTATCCAGAATAATTTCTGCACCAAATTAACTTTTAACCCACAGGAGAAGTATGTACAGCTGCCACACTATAATAAATTTAAAAATGATCATTTTCATGAATTTGAGTCAGCTGGCTATTTTCTGCATAGTTTATAATGTGCAGAAGCTGGATGATCCATCTCTGATACATCTCCTTGAAATAAATGTATTATCTTTATAATTATTATGGCTCTAATAAGGAACTTCTCATGGTTGCTTTGGACATCCCACTTAATATGAAGATAGTTGTTCTCCTTCTTCCAGTGTGATCAGCAGTATAGTTCAATATATAATCACCATGCTTCTCATGGCTATTTCCAACAGATCGATAATTTTCTAGGAGATGCTAAACAACTTGATTCTCACTCCTAGAACACAAGTCCCAGCTATATGGATGGCAAACATTTATCCTGTTTACATGGGAAGTCATAGGAACACATGATTTTCTGACTAGGACATTAAGGTCTTTGGAGGAATATTGCAGTCTGTCCCTTGCAGCTTTCTCTCTTCACCTTCCTAGGCCACCATCCCCTCCAGAGCTGGCATGGAGCCCAGGGGGAAGGTGGCATTTCTGCTCAGCAAGCGACTAAGAGAAGCCTGCCCTTGGCAACAGAAAGTTCTAACAAGATCCCAGGTCTTTAGACAGCCAGTCTCCGTATTTCTTCTGATTATGGTAGAAAATAGGCAAGGAAAAAGGAGCCTTTATAAAAACAGTGTATTTCTGTGACAGATTTCCAAGAGGAAAAAAAATTGGAACTGCATTAGAAATGTTAGCTGGGCAAGAGGGAAGACCTGACTCCAAGGACCAGCTGAAATTCTAAACTAACTTCCTTTTCTATGCCAGGGTGAATTTAAAATAGATACATAAATGTCAGTTTTATTTATATTCTTCAATAAAAAACAAGTATACAAAAATTTAAAATACTACTACTGAATAAATAATTTGAATACCACTATGAAGTAAGACATAACAGATTATCGAAGAAAAAGAAGCTTGGAATCTCTCCTAAAGTAAATGAAGGTGGCTGCAGACAGAAGAATCTCTCATGAAATAGGAGGAGAAAGGCACAGCCCTTGAGCAGGAAGGGGAAGACCACGATTTAAGAACGTCCTGTCAGGTAAAGCTTTCATAAAACAGCTTTATGCATCCTTTTGAATAAATGCTCTGCATGGCTGTGTGGAGGAGATATTACTAGGATGGGCTGAATTCTTAAAATGATGAAATTGAGTTTGCTGTAAATTTATGGAGAAAAGGAAATAAAAATATGCTCCTGTAAGTTATCTGGGACAGAGAACTTTAAAATCAAGACTAAGAGAAGTTCTTAGCTCCTTGCACCTGTTTGTTTAGGCTCTCTTGTAGAGGTAGGTATTAACATACACTATGTTAAACATCTTGCCCAAAAAACACAACATCAGGAGAAACAAAGTCTGCATATTCCCTGTCAGCCAATGGAAAGGAGTGGAGTAAACCAATGACTACTTAACAAGCATGTTTTAAAACAGAAAACTATTATACACAATGTGGAGTACACTTATAGTCTGTTCAGTGTTATGGAATGGTTTTATTTTCTTTATTTTTAAAATATGTATCATTTTCGCAATCTCCTAATAAGACAGTACATTTAAAAGCCCAGAACAAAACACACATGGAATGATCACCTTCTCTAGGAGCAAGGAAACCCAGCCTTTCTGGTTTATGTATAGCCTTCCACTAATGAAACCTTCACAATTTTGTTAGGTCTAATTCAAAGACCAACAAGGCATTGGATGGAAAATAAAGAGAGCAAGTTTTGTGTCTTTTTAAGGTGTTTTCAACAGCCAGAACATAGCCCTTGAAAACAAACTTCAATAAAGAAGTATAATTTTATAATAAAGAAATGGAAAATCCCCTTAAATACCTAATCCCAGATTTTCCTTGTCATAAAGTCAGTGTTCTTGATGCATGAAATTTCCCATACAAATTTCCATTTCTTATTTACAATCCCTTTTTATTTGTTGATGAAGTTACCTCCCGACATGCTTCAGAATACATTACTCTGTAACTATGATTTTTCTTGTGAAAAAAGTAAGATGCAGGACAAGTCAGCTATTATGATGGGATATATAAAGCAGTGCTGGGAATGGAGTCCTACACAAAAAATCACCGGGGCAGAGCATGCTCTTCAGTTCTGGAATTTCTTACATGAGAGTGTTGATTCCAAGTTGTTACAGTGGCTTCTAGGAGCCACTATACCATTGACTATAGCACTATTTCTTCCAAAACGGAAATACATGAATCAGGGGCTCAGGGGTCACTGTGGGAGGAAGACCCTTCGTTATTGTGCATAATTTACAAAATCGTCACTCATGTTCCTAGGGCCTCAGTCTCCACTGGGTTTCAGGTACAAAGAAGGCTCCTTCTCAAAACCTCCCTTGTTTGCCCCGTAACTTTTAGCACTCGGGCCATCACACATGGGCCATGAGAGACGGTTCTGAATCATGGAACTTGGGCAGAAGTGGCAGAAGCCAGTGCTAGGCCAGGCCCTTTCCACTTTCTGCATCATCTCCCAGCCCTCTTCCGCCTATAGAGACAACTGTGGAAACCTCGGGAGGCCGGTCAGATCCAGACTGGATGAGCAGTGAGCCAGAGAAGACACGAGGCCACTGAGACCCCAGGCTCTTTCTATTTCCACAGCCAGTATGATCTACCCTCACTAAGACAACACCAGGCACAGAAATGGTTCCAGGGGGCTAGAGATTGAGACGGTCACCAGCCACTGTGCTGTTCTCAGTACTTCGGGGCAGACAGAACAAAGGAGCTAATAGGGGTCCCAGTGACCGTGAGGGAACGAAGTGACTGCTGCCCCGAGGAAAGAGAAGAAGGTCTCCCATGCCCAGAGTCCCCGTGGGGGTGTTCCTAGCATACTGCATCCAGGATAAAAGCCAAGAGAGGATCACACAAACCGCAGGCAGGAGGTACCCCCCAAAAGGGAGAAATTGCTGAGGAATGGAGACTCCAGCAGTTGCGGTGCTCACTGGGGGCCCAGGAGCATCGTGGGGCACTGGCTGCAGGAGGCTGTGGGTTCCAGGGGCGGCCATGCAACCCGTACCAGACACAAAGGCAACAGAAGCTGAGCATGTTCCCTTCCCACGCGCGTGTGCATGCATTCATCAGCCGTCTTCTGCTTTCGTCTCTTCTCGCCCACCCTCTATTTTGTGCGGTGCACTGGCGCTCACTGGTGACACAGCTGATGCAGTGGGTGTGGGGAGTCAGGTGCGCCTGCACCTTAGCAGGCAGGAACGCTGCTGGGAAGGAGATGCTGGGAGGGGTCGGGTTCTCTCTGTGTGAGCAAATGCTTGCTTCAACCAGTGTTGATGCCTTGAGTGAAACGGGAGCATATTTTGGCACCGTGATAGTTATGTCGGTCTGTGAGCATAGAAAGAAGGTGTGCGTAGCCTGGCAGTCACAGAAATGAAGCCTGGAGGCCTGAGGATGGGTTCCTTCATTGTCCTCCTGTGACCTCTATGCAGGGCCTAGAAAGCTGCAGCCGCTCCCAGGCTCCCCATGAGCTGGGGCTCTGGGCGTGATGCAGCATGGCCCTGAGGGGTCTGTCCTGCGTCCTGCGATTGGAAATGAGATGGAGAAAGACGCAGGGCGTAGAAACAGGGCTGTGGGAGTCGTCGTCTCCCAACTGGGCTTCTGATTGTAGCTGAGGTCGCATGACACTGGTGTCTGGCGTTGCTCCTGAAATCCTGACTTAAAGCCACCGTGTGCCTTTCTGCTTAGAGGATCCAGCCTTGTTCCTGCAGTTGGCATCTGAGCTGGGGTTTTTTATTATAATCATTAGAGACATGACTTCTAGAGTTACAGGTGAATGTATACCTTTTTATAGCTACATGACTTTATAATTTATTTTTTGATAACAATTTAGTTTTTTTTTTTTTTTTTAAGAGCATGAGTGCTTGAGCATCTCATTTCACAATGACCTTTGCCCAGAGTAGTCTTGCTTGGACATTTACAATCTGAACACGTTTCATAGACATTTACATCAACTTGAGTTATAAATCGAGAGAAATGCACTATACAAAAATTAAAGCCAATTTCAAATCTTTAAAAACAAGATATGGAAACTCCCAAATATATACTAGAATGCATAATGAAATAAGTTTGAAATACTTTATTTAGAGTTTGTTAGTCACTAAATCTAAAAGATGATAGAAAGTACTCACATTTAAAAAAATTGAATCAATAAGTGAGATGGGACATTAGAACCTAAATGTCTTCATTTAATTTTGGTGAATATTAAGTATACTACATCCGTGTTTAGATACTTTTAAGTCATGTTTTGGGGTCTTCCCTCCAGGCACCCACCCACCTTGCCTCTCCCCACACAAAAACTTGATCCAAATGTTGTGCACACCACAGTACCAGGATTCTCTGGCTTGTTTGTAAACCTGTCAGCTGAGGCAGTTTTTGTGTTTCTTCATTTGTTTATAAATATATTAAAAACTGATCCTACAAACAGAAAAATAAGACTCCAACTGACTTCTACGTTACCGTTTAATTTCTTTTCTAAATGCCTTTATCTGCTGTTCATTCTTTTTTTATACAGTGAGTCACTTGTTCTCTGAAACCAGGCATGTCGTTTCTAGTTGTTATCGCTGGATATTTGGTTTTTCCGTTTAGTCGTCAATGGGGTCCAAAATGTCACTTCGTAGATTCTACATAAACACTGTTTGGAACCTGGTGTATCAAAATACAGGTTCCATTCTGTAAGATGAAACAACACATCATCACAAAGCATTTTCACACACAGCTTGTTTCTAGTTTTTATCACTGTATATTCAATTTTTTCTGATAGGCTTCAATGGGCTCAGAAATGTCACTGTAGGTTCTATGAGAAGAGTGTTTGGAACCTGGTGAATCAAAACTCAGGTTCTATTCTGTGATATAAAACAACACATCACACAGCATTTTCACAGATAGCTCGTTTCTAGTTTTTATTGCTGGATATTTGATTTTTTCTTATAGGCCTCAATGGGCTCACAAATGTCACATTGTAGATACTACAAAAAAGTATTTGGAACCTGTTGAATCAAAACACAGGTTCCATTCTGTGCTATTAAACAGCACATCACAAAGCATTTTTACATATAACTTTTTTCTAGTTTTTATTGCTGGATATTCAGTTTTTCCTTATAGGCTTCAATAGGTTCAGAAATGTCACTTCTTAGATTGTACAGAAAGTATTTTTGGAACCTGGTGAATCACAGCCCAGGTTGCACTGTGTGATATAAAACAGCACATCACAAATCATTTTCACAGATAGTTTGTTTCTAGTTTTTATCACTGGGTATTCAATTTTTTCCTTACAGGCTTCAATGGACACAGAAATATAACTTCGTAGATTCTACAAAAAAGTGTTTGGAACCTGGTGAATCAAAACACAGGTTCTATTCTGTGATATAAAACAACACATCACACAGCATTTTCACAGATAGCTTGTTTCTAGTTTTTATCACTAGATATTCGATTTTTCCCTGTAGGCCTCATTGGGATCAGAAATGTCGCTTTGCAGATTCTATGAAAAGAGTGATTGGAACCTGGTGAATCAAAATACAGGTTCCATTCTGTGATATGAAATAGAACATCACAGAGCATTTTCACAGAGAGCTTCTTTCTTGTTCTTATCGCTGGATATTTGATTTTTCCTTATAGGCCTCAATGGGCTCAGTAATACTTTGTAGGTTCTATAAAAAGAGTGTTTGGAAACAGGTGAATCAAAACCTGGTTTGTTTCTGTAATATAAAACAGCAAATAAAAGGCTGGGTGCAGTGGCTCATGCCTGTAATCCCAGCAGTTTGGGAAGGTGAGGTGGGCAGGTCATGAGGTCAGGAGATTGAGACAACTCCGGCTAATATGGTGAAACCCCGTCTCTGCTAAAAATACAAAAAAGTTAGCTAACTGTAGTGGCACGCGCCTGTACTCCCAGCTATTCGGGAGGCTGAGGCAGGAGAATCACTTGAACCCAGGAGGCAAAGGTTGCAGTGAGTTCAGATTGCACCACTGCACTCCAGCCTGGGCACTCAGCTTCCTGCCTGAGCCTCCTGAGTAGCTGGGATTACAGGTGCCCGCCACCACACCCAGCTAACTTTTGTGTTTTTTAGTAGAGATGGAGTTTCCCCATGTTGGTCAGGCTGGTCTGGAACTTCTAACCTCAAGTGATTCACCTGCCTCAGCCTCCCAAAGTACTGAGATTACAGACATGAGTCACCATGCACAGCCTCATATTCTGTTTTTAGAGATATAATTTTTTGCTGTTATATACAGGTTGTACTCTGAAAATCAGATATTGCTTGTTATACTGTACCCAACATGGAGACAAATGCATTCTAAGTTAAAGATGGTATAACCCAACATGAAATAATATTGTAACATCACAATCCATAACAATTTGATTCCATTATGCAGATTTAGAATTGAGGAGGAGGGGAGAATGTTTGTAGTCAACCAATCTGCTATGAAGTCGATATGGTATATCTGACTGTATTTCAGAAGATAGAGGTAAGACATTCTGCCTGGGTAGCAAAATACATTTGGGAATTTCACTCATCTATGCCAAATATCTAGGCAATAATATATTTCTCGAGTTAAGCAAGACATTGTGTCAGTTGGGAATCTGAGTATTTGTCTCTAGAAATGAAATATAATAAAGACACATATACATACAGGATTTTATGTAACAGGGTCCTCATATCCTATTTTATATCTATTCTATTCTTCAGTAAATATATCATGGACAAGTTTTCTTGGTAATAGTGTACATAGATCAACAACATCATCAGTTTTAATAACTGTATAATCTTTCATTGTACAGGCTAATATAATTTATTTAGCCAGTTCCCTATTGATGGATATTTAAGTTGTTTCTAATTTTTCAGTATTACAAACAACACTGCTAGGAACATCCTTTTACTATATGTTTTTCAATTTTTTCTAATTATGTCCTTAGGGTAAATTCTTAGAAGTGCTGTTACTGAGTCAAAACTATAATAAAATGTGAATACAGGAGGAAATGGGGAGTTACAGTTTAATGGGTACAGTTTCTTTTGGAATGATGAAACCTCTGGAGATGGATGGTGGTGATGGTAGCACAACAGTGTGAATGTACTTAATGCCGCTGAACTGTACACTTCAAAATGCTCAAAAAGGCTGGATGCAGTGGATCTGCCTGTAATCCCAGCATTTTGGGAGGCCAAGACCTCACTTGAGGTCAGGAGTTTGAGACCAGCCTGGCCAACGTGGTGAATCCCCAGCTCTACTAAAAATACAAAAATTAGCCGGGCATGGTGGCACATGCCTGTAATCTCAGCTACTCAGGAGGCTTAAAGTTCAGAATGGCAAACTTTGTGTTATGTGTATCTTACCATAATACAAAAAAAAAAAAAGTGTGACGGCATAAAGGCAAACTGCCCCTCGTGGAGAAGATTACTCGTTTTCCCCACACAACCACTAATACTAGATGTTATTAATTTTTAAAAAATTGCCAATTAACAGGTGACTTGCTCTACTGATTTGGATTTCTTTGATTGCCTGGAAGGCTGAACATGTGTCATATGTTTATTAGTCACCTGTATTTCTTCTTTTGATACTTGCATATTCAACTCCTTTGGCCATTTTCCCACCAAGGGTGTTTGTCTTTTTCTCTGATTTGCAAGTGCTTTTCCTGTGTGTCAGGAATAGGAACGCTTTGCCTGTCATGGGCTTTGCCTTTCAAGCTCCCTCCCCTTTTCCTGCAGCTTCTTGAACCCAATCCCAATCCATCAAGATTCCCTACCCCTCTTACCTTCCACTCTACTGGGTCACAATCTTTTGCCGCAGTGATTTCAAAGAAGAGAGTTTGTAATCATTCCTTAGAGATCTTCTCTTGCTCCTTGTTTTATCTGTTTGTATAGACAGGGTCTCATTCTGTTGCCCAGGCTGGAAAGCAGTGGCACAATCCTAGCTCACTGCAGCCTCAAACTTTGGGACTCAAGTGATCCTCCTGCTTCAGCCTCCCCAATAGCTGGGACTGCAGGTGTGCACCACCACGCCTGACTAATTTTTTGTTTGTTTGTTTTTTGTTTGGTTGGGTTTTTTGTTTGTTTGTTTTTTACATCTGGCTAATTTTTAAGTTTTTTGTAGAGACAGGGTCTTGCTGTCTTTCCCAGGCTGATTTTGAACTCCAAGCTTAAAGCATTCCTCCCACCTCAGTCTCCAGAGTAGCGCCACCTGGCCCGGCTAATGTTTTAAGTTTGGTAGAGACAGGGTCTTACTATGTTGCCTACACTGGCACTCCTTGTTTTTACAACCTGGAGAAGAAAGTGGGAAAACAAAGTAAATCTGAGGTGAAATTAATAATCCCCACTTCTCCCTCTCTTCCCCCCCTCCTCACCCTTCCCCTTCCTGTCTTTCCAGACCACCCTCTCCTGTGCTCCTCAGTGAAATGTCCCTTCCTGATTTTAGAAATACAATCCTAGCAGCAGCTAAGACAGAGTTGAGGCCTGGACTGTTAGTGTTGAGAAGGCAGGCGCAGGGAGGAGGAGACTTTGCTTCTCATCCTATCGCTCACAACACTGTCATCAGAACAAAAGGGATGACAATGTCAAGCTCATGGAGATGTTGAGAGGGTTGATTGGGACAATACAGGCAGCACAGCATCTGGCAGGTAATAGTTATTATTGCTATTATTGTGTTAACCTGATGGTGATGATGAAGAAGATGGTGGTGGAGGTGATGGCGGTCCTCAACTGTCTTCGAAGGCCATTGTAAATAAGACATGCAAGAGGCAAAACAGCATCTGAATCCTAAAGCAAATAATTAAAAATGACACATCTAAAAAAAAGAAAAAAACAATAAATACATAATAAATAAACAAAAATAAAATCAAATGACACATCTGCACACATCTACACTCACATCCACACTCAATTTGTGGAGGCTGGCTGGGCACGGTGGCTCACGCCTGTAATCCAGCACTTTGGCAGGTCGAGGCAGGTAGATCACCTGAGGCCAGGAGTTTGAGACTAGCCTGGCCAACATGGCGAAACTGTCTCTAGTAAAAAAAATACAAAAATTAGCTGGGCATGGTGGCGCCTGCCTGTAATCCCAGCTACTCTGGAGGCTGAGGTGCAAGAAGTACTTGAACCCAGGAGGTGGAGACTACAGTGAGCCGAGATCACACCATTGCACTCCAGCCTAGCAACAGAGTGAGACTCCAACTTTAAAAAAAAAAAAAACACAAAAACTGGGGAGGCTTATGTTATCATAGCACACTTTTAACCAGGATGCTGAGTACCCCAGAACACACAGCATAGACCATGCCATTCATCTTCTTTCTCCTTACTCCCAATGCCTTCATCTCTCCGTCCCTCTGGAATGACTCTTTGTGTTACTTTCTAGCCCTTGTGTATTTTGTACTTCGTGCAGTTTTCTCTGTTGGGTTTTTCTTTTCTCTTTGTGTGTTCTCTGCTTCTTTGTTTTGGTTTTGCTTTTGTGCCTGTGCCCTCTTCCTCCTCGTCATGTCCCCCGCCTCCACCCCCACTCCATTTCCTTTCCTCTCTCATTCTATCCATCCAGGTCTTTGTATGGGATCTTATTTTACCCAAGTAAGCTTTTAGTTTTTAGTATTTGCTCCCTTCTTCTTTGCTGATTCTTACCTAACCAATCAATCCCTTAATGGAGTTCCATCTAGAAATCTAGTGCCTGAACTTCCTACATGGAGTTTATTTCCTCTTAGCTCCTGGGTTTCTAGGATTTCTGTCTCTCTACCCTGGCCTTATCTTTATTCTCTCTCCCTCCTTCACACACACACACACACACACACACACACACACACCCCTTTCCCATTCTCCTCTTCCTGCCTAATTTCCCACACACTTAAAAAAAATCTTTCTCAATCTTTGCTGTTTCATATCACAGAATGGAACCTGTGTTTTGATTCACCAGCTTCCAAACACTCTTTTTGTAGAATCTACAAAGTAACATTTCTGAGCCCACTGAGGACCTGAAAAAGAGAAACAAGCTATCTGGGAAAACAGTTTGTGATGTGCTGCTCCTTATCACAGAACGAAACCAGTATTTTGATTCACTAGATTCCAAACACTCTTTTTGTAGAATCTACAAAGTGACATTTCTGAGCCCATTGAATACTATTTTAAAAAGTGAATATCTAGCTGTAAAAACCAGAAACAAGATATCTGTGAAAACACTTTGTGGTGTGCTGTTCCATATCACAGAATGGAACCTGTGTTTTGATTCACCAGGTTCCAAACACTCTTTTTGTGGAATCTATGAAGTGACCTTTCTGAGCCCAGATGCTTTGTAGAAACAAATGGATATTCAGCCCTAAAAACTAGAAACAAGCTATTTGTGAAAACACCTTGTGATGTGCTGATCCATAGTACAGAATGGAAGCTGTGTTTTGATTCACCAGGTTTGAAGCTCTTTTTTTGAAGAATCTGTGAAGTGACATTTTTAAGCCCATTGAGGATTACAGGAACACGGGGTGATCTAGCCTCTGTGCTTTGTTTTCAACACTGAGCTGTGATAAATTTAATTATTAAAGCAAAACTTTGGCTGGGTGCGGCGGCTCATGCCTGTAATCCTAACACTGGGAGGCTAAGGTGGGCTGATCATGAGGTCAGGAGTTTGAGACCAGCCTGACCAAAATGGTGAAACCCCGTCCCTACTAAAAATACAAAAATTAGCCGGGCATGGTGGTGCGTGCCTGTAATCCCAGCTACTCAGGAGGCTAAAGCAGGAGAATCGCTTGAACCCAGGAGGCGGGATTTGCAGTGAGCCGAGATTGCGACACTGCACTCCAGCCTAGGTGACAGAGTAAGACTGTCTCAAAAAAAATAAAAAAGGGAATACAATAGTTTTGCTGAAAATGTATTAAAACCTCTGTCCCAGAGAGGAAATATGTACTCCTTTTTTTCTTTCTTTTCATTTTTTTTCTTTCTATTTTAATGTGGAGGAATACCAGAGAGGAAACTTGAAGAAAATACCAGAAAGTTCTATGTGTGCCTGAGAAAGAAGGGGTGTTTTCTGAGAAGAGGTAAGTTTCAGGGGTTTTGTTTTTTGAAACTCAGTCTCACTCTGTCACCCAGGCTGAAGTGCAATGGTGCAATCTTGGCTCACTGCAGCCTTGACCTCCTGAGCTCAAGTGACCTTCCTACATGAGCCTCCCATGTAGCCAGGACCACAGGCATGCGCTACCACACCCAGCTAATTTTTTGATTTTTTGATTTTTTTTTTTTTTTTTTTTTTTTTTTTTTGTAGAGACAGGGTCTCACTTTGTTGCCCAGGTTGGTCTTCAACTCCTGGGCTCAAGGAATCCTCCCACTTCAGCCTCCCAAAATGCTGGGATTACAGGCATGAACCAACGGGCTTGGCCAGATTTTTATGTTTGAATTCTTTTGGGCGCTGAGTCATTTTGCCTTCTTTTCCAGGGAAGTGTTATCCCTGGCCCTCAAAAATCTGTTTCCACTGGTTTAATAAAGGACACCAGAATTTAACTACGTGGAAAAACTGAAGTTAGACTCTTTCCTCAGACCAAACATCAAAATTAATTCCTGCCAATATTAAAGAATAAAATGGTCGGGTACAGTGGCTCACGCCTGTAATCCCAGCAGATCCCTCAGAAGATGTCATCAACACTCAGTGTGGCTATGATGCCAGGCAAACACCAGAAGTTGACCAGCAGATTGTAATCCACACGGAAGGCTGTGTGCCCCAGTTTGAGAAGTGGTTGCAGGACAATTTAACCATCATGGCTGATATTTTCATAGGCATTGCATTGCTGCAGATTTTGGAAATATGCCTGGCCCAGAAATGTTCAGCGATATGGACGCTGTCAGGGCGAGCTTGTAGAGCCCGTGCAACCACTGCAGCAAGAGACTGGACAGACCCAGCTTTCAGGACTCTCTCACCTGCAGAAATGATCTCCAAGCTACACGGATCTCTCACAGATGCAGCCTGCAATCTCACCTAATGGAGCTGCCAAGAACTTGTTTTGGGGGTTGTAAAACTGGGAAATGCTGCTCACTGACAGAATTTAAAAAAACAAAAAAAGGAAATGGGTGATTTCGGCTCACTGCAACCTCCACCTCCTGGGTTCAAGCGATTCTCCTGCCTCGACTTCCCAGGTAGATGGGATTATGGGTGTTCCCACGACACTGGACTAATTTTTGTGTTTTTTAGTAGAGACGGTAGAGAAGGGGGTTTTACCATGTTGGCCAGGCTGGTCTCGAACTCCTTACCTCAGGCAATTCTCCTGCTTCAGCTTCCCAAATTGCTGGGATTACAGGCGAGGGCCACCACGCCTGGCCTAGGGTATGCATTTCCGAGACCCTTTTGCAGCTAGGATTCTGAAGATTATTAGGTTCTGACAATCAGATGCACTCTCACAGTATTTAGAAGGCAGATATGCAGCATATTCCATCTTTCTTCCGCTGTTGCTGTTAGCAACCAAGATTATAGAGACTGAGGTGTTTGGAGGCAGCAGCAGCCATACTGAGTTCCGATGTTTCAATCGTCAGCTCCGTAGATGTTGAAAGATAATGTGGGCTTAGGAAAAATGTACGAGGAAAAGAGAGCCAAAATGAAAGGAGCGTAAGGGTAAATAGACTGTTTTGTTCGTTTATTTGCTTCTTTGTTTTTAGATGGAGTCTCGCTCTGTTGCCCAGGCTGGAGTGCAGTGGCACGATCAGCTCGCTGAAACCTCTGCCTCCGGGTTCAAGCGATTCTTCTGCCCCAGCCTCCTGAGTAGCTGGGATTACAGGTGCCAGCTACTTGTGTGAGGCACGGCACCCGGCACAATAGACATTATTGAAAACACCATAAAGGACATGAGGCAGACATGAGAAAAAAGATAGTAAAATAGAAATAAAGAATTCAGGACTAGAGGGAAAGTGATAGTAATTGAAGACAAGCACATATATAACTGGCATTCCTAAAGAGGGACCCTGGAAACAGTAACTGAAGATCAAATTTAAGAAAAGTTATTTGAGTCCCAGCTACTCGGGAGGCTGAGGCAGGAGAATGGCGTAAACCCGGGAGGCGGAGCTTGCAGTGAGCGCGATCGCGCCACTGCACTCCAGCCTGGGCGACAAAGAGAGATAACGTCTCAAAAAAAAAAAAAAGAAAGAAAGAAAAGTTATTTGAGCCGGCTGGGCGCAGGCTAAGGTGGGTGGATCACCTGAGGTCAGAAGTTCGAGACCAGCCTGACCAATATTATGAAACCCCATCTCTACTAAAAATACAAAAATTAGCTAGGTGTGGTGCGGTGCACCTGTAGTCCTAGCTACTGGGGAGGCTGAGGCAGGAGAATCACTTGAACCCGGAGGTGGAGGTTGCAGTGAGCCAAGATGGTGCCACTGCACTCCAGCCTGAGCGACAGAAGATCTCAAAAAAAAAAAAAAAACCACCTCTTTTATTAAAGTTTTATGTTTTTTAGAGACAGGGTCTCTAAAACAAAAATGTAGTCTTGAATGGCGGGGGCGCGTGCACAGCCTTGTGGACGCAGCCTCTTGGCTGCTTATGCGCATGCGCACGTCTAACTCCGCCGCCCGCTCCGTGTCTCCAGCGTTCGCGAGTGTGTCCACGCGGCTGCGGAGTGATAGCACCGGGATTCGGGGAGGAGGGACGCAGGATCCACGAGGCCTGGGGACCTCCTGGCATGGTCCGGGCGGGAAGTCCAGGAAACCGCCGGAGCGCTCCCTCCCGGCGCCGGTGTGAGGGCCAAGGCGGCCGCGGGCTCCCGGGGGGCTGGGGCTGAGCGCCGGTCGGGAGCAGGTGCTCGATGCAGGCCGGGCTTGCGGGAGCTGGAGCCTGGCGCGGCCCGCGGGCGGGCGGGAGGGAAAGCGCGCTTATAAACGCCGATGGCGAACGTGCCCGAAAACGGGCGCGCTGTGTCCGCGATGAGACTCCGAGCCCTGGAGCTAAAGAGACCAGGGTAAATTCCAGCTCTGTCCCCTGGAAGCCGGGCGGGAAGCAGCCTGGGTGAGAGGTTTCTTATTTGAAAGGGAAGACATAGATACTGACCGGGACGTAGTGTTCTGAGAAATGCATCTGGAAAGCAGGCAGCCAAGGATCCTCACTAAGGATAAGTGGCACCTACTGTCCCTTTTGCTGGATGGCTGGTAAACCTCAAAACCATCCTGGGAGACAGCTGTAACTATCTGCATTTTTAAAATAATGCATTGGTTAAAATGTAAGCAAACCGAGGTTCAGGCTCGTGAAATGGCATGCTCAGATCACAGGCTAGCTGGTGATGGTGCTTACATTCAAAAACAGGGGTTTTGGCCGGGCGCGGAGGCTCACGCCTGTAATCCCAACACTTTGGGAGGCCGAGGCGGACAGATCACAAAGTCAGGAGATTGAGACCACCCTGGCTTATGTGGTGAAACCCCTTCTCTACTAAAAATACAAAAATTAGCTGGGCGTGGTGGTGCGTGCCTGTAATTCCAGCTACTCGGGAGGCTGAGGCAGGAGAATCGCTTGAATCAGGGAGTCAGAGGTTTAAGTGAGCCAAGATGGCGCCACTTTACTCCAGCCTGGCAACAGAGTGAGGCTCCGTCTCAAACAAACAAACAAACAAACACAGGGGTTTTAATCCCAGTCTCAGACTCTAGTATCAGATGTTTCTTTTTTTTCTTTTTCTTTTTTCTTTTTTTTTTTTTTGAGACGGAGTCTTGCTGTCGCCCAGGCAGTGGCGCGATCTCGGCTCACTGCAAGCTCCGCCTCCCGGGTTCACGCCATTCTTCTGCCTCAGCCTCCAAAGTAGCTGGGACTACAGGCACCCGCCACCACGCCCGGCTAATTTTTTTGTATTTTTAGTAGAGACGGGGTTTCACCACGTTAGCCAGGATGGTCTTGATCTCCTGACCTTGTGATCCGCCCACCTCGGCCTCCCAAAGTGCTGGAATTACAGGCGTGAGCCACCAAGCCTGGCCCCCGTATCAGATGTGTCTTAAAGCCACCGTTGGAGTTCTTACAGCATTCAGACTGAACTGTGTCCAAATGCCCAGGAGTAAAATTCTAAGTGATTGTGGGTGAAATCTCACCACATGACAAATGTACCATGGGATTTCTAGTGCCGCTTGAGGCTCCCGGCCCTTCTACTCTGGCAGGCTGGTTATATTTTAAAGTCTGACATTCCTAGAGTCAAATTTGTGATCCTAGAATTCATTTGCTGTCCCGTCCCAAATCCCAGTTCTCTTGGAACGAAGCCATTCTTATGAGGTAGAAAGCAGGGGGCCTCTGGGAACAGGAATCTACCTGGGAGAGAGCACTTCTGATTTTTGGCCCCTCACAGAGCTTTAGAACAACAGCGGAGGAGTCTAGAAGGGTATAGATCCTAGTTTGTATGGTCAGAATGAGTCCTTGATCCTTCTTCCCAGAATGAGCCAAACTTGCTGGTGACACCCCCTCCAGAAACCCCCACGGACAGGATGACTGTGAGAGGTTTGGGCCAGCTTTCAAAAGAGCAAAGTCAGCTGGGGATGCCCAGGGGCAGGCTGCCCTGGAAAGGCCTCTGCATTGCAGAGCTTGTAAGGGAAAGGCTGGGGTAGGGGTAACCAGGCAGAGGGTGGAGATTCTGTCCCCACCATCCCAAAATAGTCTCCAGTCCCTTCCTTCTCCACTCTACAGATACTGCACTGCTGTCACACGTGTGGCACTGTTGAGTTTACCCTGACCTCAGAGAATCCCAGCATCATGGCTCATGAAGGGCTTCCATGGTCATCCACGTATGACCCTTTTTAAAGCATTAAAGACATTCGGCCTCAGAGCATCAGTGCATTGTCTGGAACACTCAGTTTGTGATGAAGCCAGGAGGTAACCACAGTACTCCTCACTCCCTAGCAGGTCAGTCACCAAAAGCAACTTCACATAAAGGACTTTTCAGAAACTGCAACCCAGTTAAAAAAAACACTGTTTACTAAGCCTTGCCATAAAGTCCCCCATATCAATTTTAATGAGAAACTAAGTAGCTTCCCTTCACTTACCATTTGTGTACATTTGATTTTAGTATTGGATGTGCACTGAATTCTATTGAATACTTTTCTGTACTTATTGGAGTAAAGGTTTAGTTTGTTACCCTTGCATGTACTTTAATAATCCTCTGTTTTCTTAGGTTTTCTGTTAACCAGTCATAAGAACACATAGACAATTGCTAAATCAATAGGAAAAGTTCATATTCAACCAGTGGAAAACTACAGGTTCAAGTCGTCATGATCATCTCAGTCACACATGGACAGATGGCACCTCCTCTACATGGTCCTTATGCTTTTTCAGGGACTAACGGGTCCTATTCCCTTGGGGAAGCTGCTCCCCAACTGGTTGCTGAGATTTGGGGAAGTAAATCTAAGAGCTATGAGGCAGGCCAAACCTCATGACCCAGTCTTCTTTCCCTACCCCCAGTTGGGCCTTCACGGTTCTTTGCAGTCTCCCAAGAGCCACAAGAAATGAACACATCTCAGGTGGTGAGCTCTTTATTCATTCCCTGCTGTGTATTATAATGGATTTTGCTTTAGAATGGCCCATGCATTAAATGGAAAAGGAGAAATCAAAAGAGATTAAGTCAATCTTGAGGGAAAATATGCACAGTTTCGCCATCAACTCTGATGTGCACTGTTAGCTCTTGGTAGGTAACCTTTGTCGGGTAAGTAGCTTCCCTCCAGTTTACTTAGATTTCATCTTAGTCAGAAATGTGCAATGAGCAATATTTAGTACTTTTTCTATATGTATTGAAATAAAGATATGACTTATTTCCTTTATGAATATTGTGAGTAATATATTGGGCTTTCTAACAAACTTATTCTTGAATTTCTCTATAGACCCTGCTTGCTACTGACTGAGTGGCACGTTGCTCTCCGTGTATGTTGTGGGGGTCTTTTTCCCATACTATTTGTAGGATTTTTTTTCTCTGTATCATAAGATAGGTCATCCTATAATTTTCTGTTCTCATGTGCCTGTCCCATTAGAATATCATACCTGTGGGCTCATAAAAGAAATTGGGATACTTCCTGCTCTTGATTTTCTTTCTTTCACTTTTTCTAGTAATTTATATGAGAAAATTACCTATTGATAGACTTTCTGAAACTCATTTACAAATATAGGTCTTGTGAGGACAGCAATATTATAGAAAAGTGAATATTTTGATTATTTAACTACTTTATTAAATGTTCGTAAGTGTTTTCTTCACTTCTGCTTTTTCTTAATTTTTGTCATTTCAGTTTCATTTTTAAAAATGTAGTTTTAGGCTCACACCTGTAATCCCAACACTTCAGGAGGCCAAACTGGGAAGATCTCTTGAGTCCAGGAGTTCACAACCAGCCTGGGAAACATTGTGAGGTGCCACCTCTACAAAAATTAGCTGTGTGCAGTGGTGGCCTCCTGTAATCCTACAGGAGGACCACTTGAGCACAGGAGTTCAAGGTTACAATGAGCTATGATTGTGCCACTGCACTCCAGCCTGGGCAACAGAGCAAGACCTTGTTTCTAAAAAAGAAATTTTTTATATGTAGTTTTATATGTTTTAATGTAATTTCATAACCTAGTTCATAGTATTCTCTTACAATTTTGAAGTTGTTATTCTGTTGTATCAGTAATCCCTATTTTCATCATTTTTAAATTTTTATTTTAATATGGGGCTGCAGATCAAAAAAAGAAGAAATATGTTCTAGTTGGCCTAATCTGAAATCTAGAATTTCTGGGTTTGTGTGTGGTCTTCGCTTTTCTGCTGGCAGAGTTCTCTAACTCCTGAGTGTAGAGGGGATACATAACCAGCATTTTGGTGCCCTACATCTCTGCATACACAGCTGTCAATGTTTTGTTTTGTTTTGATAAATAACCTATTTATAAGGCTATAAAGTCTTAAAAGATTGTTTGGAAGGTGCACATGACCACCTGCAGGTTCAGTGATTTGCTAGAAAGAGTTCCAGGACTCAGAACATTCATTATACTCAAAGTTATGGCTTATTACTGCAGAAAGATACAGACTAAAACCTAAAAAAAAAGAGGAGGTGTGTAGGGCAGAGTTTAGGAGAGACAAAGCATGAGCTTTCAGCTGTGCTCGCCCAGTGGAGTCAGGGGAACACCACTTCTCCTAGCAGTGATGTGTGGCAGCACACACAGTGGTCCCAAGCAGGATGTTCACCCAAGCTCTGGTGCCCAGAGTTTTTACCGGTGATTTTACAGTCATGGTCAAACTTTCCTGTGACGGACTTTAGTCTCCAGATCCTCTAGAGGTCAAACTGATACTGCACGGCCCAAGGACCCCACCATAAATCCCATAAACCAAGGCCCCCAGGTAGATAGAGAATCTCATCAATCTGAACATTCAAAGGGTCAGGGTTACCCCCAGGATCTGGACAAGGACCAGATCTGTCTTTGGGAAAGATGAGTCCTTTACCACAGGGGTGTACATTAAGAAATCGTACTGGGCCTTTTGTGGTGGCTCACGCCTGTGATTGCAGCACTTTAGGAGGCCAAGGCAGGAAGATCATTTGAGGTCAGGAGTTCGAGACCAGCCTGGCCAACATGGTGAAACCCGTCACTACAAAAAATACAAAAATTAGCCAGGTGTGGTGGCCGGCAGTGGTAATCCCAGCTACTCAGGAGGCTGAGGCACGAGAATTGCTTGAAACTGGGAGGTGGAGGTTGCAGTGAGCCGAGACTGCGCCACTATACTCCAGCCTGGGTGACAGAGCAAGACTCTGTCTCAAAAAACAAAAAAGAAAAAAAAAGAAAAGAAAAGAAATCATATTACCATCCTCATCTATCCCAGTTTGCCTCCAATAGGAAACCACTTTCATTGTTTAATTATGAAAATGCAAGTAAATGTGGATACTTTTATTTTAATTCCTAGCCAACAGTTTGTATACCCTATTCTACTCCTTGTTTGTTTTGTTCACATAGCAATGTATTCTGGATACTTTTCCATGTCAGTACTTAGTGACCTTCCTCATTTTCTTTGTGCAGCAGCATTGTATTGCGTTATGTGAAAGTACCACTGATTTTTCAGTCAACTTCTTAGGAAAGAGATATAAATTGTTTATAGTGAATGGCTTTATGTATAAATAACTTCATATGCATGTGTCCAGGGGTAGGGGACATTCTATATTTTGAAACTAATTTCTTCCATGTTATGGCTTGATTTTTGTCTATTCTTTAAAATATCTTGCAGAGTATGAAACCACAAAATTCCCTAAATAGCTAAAGCGATCTTAAGCAAGAACCAAGTTGGAGGCATCACATTTTCTGATTTCAAATTCTATTACAAACCCATAGTAGTCAAAACAGTATGGTACTGGCATTAAAAACAGACGCATAGACCAGTGAAATAGGCTAGAGAGCCCAGAAATTACCCCACACACATAGAGCCAACTAATTTTTAACAATGGCATCAAGTATACAAAAATGGGGAATGGGTAGTCTCTTCAATAAATGGTGTTGGGAAAACTGAATATTCACATGCAAAAGAATGAAATTGGACCCTTCTCTTCCACCATAAACAAAAGTCAACTCAAAATGAATGAAAAACTTACATGTAAGACCTGAAACTTTACAGAGAAAAGCTCCTTGACATTGGTCATGGCAATAATGATTTGGATTTTACACCAAAAGCACAGGCAGCAAAAGCAAAAATAAACAAGTGGGGCTACATCAAAGTAAAAAGTTTCTGCAGAGCAAAGGAAGCAATCAACAAAATGAAAAGGCAGTCTACAAAATGAGAGAAAATATATGCAAACCATATATATGTGATAAAGTGTTAATATTCAAGACATAAAAGGAAATCTTATAACCCAATTTAGAAATGAGTGAAGGACCTGAATAGACATTTTTCCAAAGAAGATATACAAATTGCTAAAAGGTATGTGAAAAGATGCTCAATATCACTAACCAGCAGGGAAATGCAATTTGAAACCACACTGTTATATCACCTCATATCTGTTAGGATGGCTATAATCATAAAGTCAAAAGATAACAAGTATTAGCAAGGATGTGGAGAAAATGAACCCTTGTACACCGTTGGTTGGAATGTAAATTGTTACAGCCATTTTGGAAAACATTATGGAGGTTCTTCAAAAAACTAAAAATAAACTACCATGTAATCTAGCAGTCCCAGTTATGCATATATATCCAAAGAAAATAAAATCACCATCTTGGAGTATCTGCACTCCCACTGTCATTGCAACATTATTCACAATAGCCAATCTATGGAAGCAATCTAAGTGTCTGTTGACTGATAAACAGGTAAAATATGGTTCGAGTGTGTGTTTGTGTGTGTGTGTGTGTGTGTGTGTATTGGAATGGAATAATTGAATATTATTCCATTATTGGAATAAATGGCGTATTATTCACCTTAATAAAGAAGGAAATCCTACTATTTGTGACAATGTGGATGAACGTGGAAGACATGTTAAGTGAAATAAATAAGCCACACAGAAAGATAAACATTACGTGGTCTCACTTATATATGGAATCTGAAAAAGTCGAACTCATGGGAACCAAAAGTAGAAGAGTGGTTACCAGCAGTCACGGGGTGAGGAAAATGGAGAGATGTTGGTTCAAGGGTACAAATTTTTAAATATAAAATGAGTAACTTTCTGGAAACCTAATGTAGAACATAGAGACTCTAGTTAATAATAATGTATTGTATACTTGAAATATGCTGAGAGTAGATCTTAAATATTCTCACCACAAAAAAACTCAGGAGGCTGAGGCAGGAGAATCGCATGAACCTGGGAAGCAGAGGTTGCAGTCAGCCAAGATTGCACCACTGCACTCCCAGCCTGCGTGACAGAGCGAGACTCCGCCTCAAAAAAAAAAATGCTATGTATGTTGATGTGAATGTTAATTAGCTTGGTTGTGGTAATCATTTCACAATGTATACACATATCAAAATATATTGTACACCTTAAAGACATAATTTTTATTTGTCAATTATATCTCAATGAAGCTAGCCAAAAAAAAAAAAAAAACTGCATCCCAGCCTTGGGCAGTGGTAGACAGTGGATTCAATGGTTAATAGGATGATATGGCTGGGAATGACTCTCAGAAACATGAGGCCTTGGTTGGATGGCTAACCATCCCAAGCTAACCTGGTAAAGAGGAAGGCAACAGACCTGGAGCCAGATCCCAATGTTAAAATCCCAATCCAAAGTAAAGTGTTATGGTAAAACATTGGTTGATATCATCTTTCTTTCTTTCTTTTTCTTTCTTTCTTTTTTCTTTCTTTTTTTTTTTTTTTTTTTTTGAGACAGAGTCTCACTCTGTCACCCAGGCTGGAGTACAATAGCGCCATCTCAGCTCACTGCAAGCTCTGCCTCCTGGGTTCACACCATTCTCCTCCTGCCTCAGCCTTCCAAGTAGCTGGGACTACAGGCACCCACCACCATGCCCGGCTAATTTTTTGTATTTTTAGTAGAGACGGGGTTTCACCGTATTAGCCAGGATGGTCTCGATCTCCTGACCTCATGATCCACCTGCCTCAGCCTCCCTAAGTGCTGGGATTACAGGCATCAGCCACCACACCCGGCCGATATCATCTTTCTAGAGCCAACGACAAGAGCAGCACTTATTTCCTGTACCATGAATTTGTGGGATGATTCAGACCAAATTCCTCAGCCCTCTTCAGGACATTTTGGCTAACTGAGGTCTTCTTGTCATGTTGGAGAAAGGGAGCAAGATGGGGATTCTGCACAACTCAAGCCCCAACATGTGGGGACAGACTCAAGTAGATCACCATTGAGGCTTTTTGTGGTAATGTGGATACTGGGAAGCCTGAGGAAGGCTGTGGCCACAAACAGGCTCATTGAATTTACCCCTTGAAATCTGCACAGAACTAGGACAGCTCACTCCCCGATGAGCCATCACATTTATACCTGCAGCTATCCTTTCTCTTGAGCCTCAGACCCTTATATCCTCCTGAGCACTGGTTATTTCTACTTTGATATTTAAAAGGCCCCTGAAAACTAACTCCTCTCAAACTAACTGTTCATGTGGACGATTGACATGCCAGAACCAAACCTTAGACTTCTCCTCCAAATTTACTGTCCCTCAGTACCCCTTTTCTGTGAAAGCAACATCATCCTGACAGGTGTTCAGAATACAGCTTTGTGGTATTTCTTGACTTATTCCCCTGTTGCCTCTTCTCCGTCCCATCAGCAAAGCCTCTATCCCTACCTTCAGGATATGCCTGTGTCTTACCACCTCTTTGCCTTCATCTGTTCTTGACACCATCACCTCTTGATAGGATGACTGTGGCTGCCTACTAACAATATTCCTTCTCCTGCTCTTGCACCCAGTCTGTGCTCCAGCCAGCACCAGAATAGCCTCCCAGGTCACTCCCCAGCTCAAAACCCCAATATATTTCCACTCATCAGAGTAGAAGCCAAAATATGCCCATCACCCATGAAGTCCAGGCTGAGCTGGCCACTAGTTATCTCTCTGATCTAACTCCAGAGCTGGGCCTTCGCTCACTCTTCTCCAGTCTAAAAAGTCACCTTGCTGCTCCTTGAATGCACGAAGATGCACCTGCCCCAGGGCTTGGCATTTGCTCTTCCCTCTGCCTTGAATTGCTACCCCTGATACCCAAATGATGGTCTCACTTCTGCTCCAATCTCTGCTGAAATGTCACCTTGTCAATGATGTCTTCCCAGATCACTTGTAGTGATCATCCATTAGGAACAGTGTTGACACCCACCCCTAAACCACCACCCCCTACCAACTGCCTGCCTCATTTCTCTTGCAGCCCTCATTATCATTTGGCATGCCAAATACCATCCTTATTTGTGTATTTCTCTCCTTCATCGCTAGATTGTAAGTTTCATGAGGACAGGATTTTTTTCCACTTTGTCACTGCTTTATCTCCAATGACTTTTACTGAGTAAGCACACAGTAAACGCCTGTAAAAAGAATGATTGAATTGCATGAGGACAAAGAAACTTTTATTTTACTGTCATAATGCCATGACTTCCTGCAAATCTCCACGTGGATCTCTATGTCAGCTTTTTACTGCCTCTACTTAATTTTCTCCAAGACCTTCCTTGGAAATATCTGTAGGCTTAGGAGTTGCAATAGTAAATAGTGGAGCAAATAAATAAATAAATAAATAAATAAAATAAGTTATGAAATATACCTAGCAGCCATGAAACCTCAACTTATAAAATGCAGAGAAGACCAGATACGTAACATTCTCACCTGTTGGGGGTGGCTGAGGAGTTGGTCTTTGTGTGGCCTAAACCAGAACTCAGATGGCAAAAGTGACTAGCTCAAATCTCAGGGTAGTGGAATCTGCAGGAAGAAGTGAGTATGGCTTGTGAAAAATGTACCAAACTACAGAACCAGGGATGCCAGCGGAAAGAGGTTTTTGATTAAACAATGCAATAGAATGCTGAGGCCTCTAGAAGAGGCAGGAGTGAATCTCCTAGGGAAATTAAGACATTAATAACAGCTGTCTATGTGGGGTATTTGGAAAAATAGCACACACATAGGCCCATGGAAGGTGTATGTCCAAAAGACCTCAAGTCTTTACACTAGAGTGATTAACAAAGGTCTTCCTCTGCGCAGAGCCATTCTTCAAAGATTGGGAGAGGTGGCCATTTAATCCAAATTGCAGTTTTCAACAAAAACTTACAAGGCATGTAAGGAAATAGGAAAACATGCATAGCCCATTCAAAGGAAGAAAACAAATATCCAGACTCATCTTTGAAAAAACACAGGCCTCAGACTTACTAGATCAAGATTTCAAAACAGCTGTCTCAAATATTCTTAAAGGGCTAAAGGAAAACACAGACAAGGAAGTAAAGGAAATCAGGAAAACAATATATAAACAAGAATATCAACAAAGAGATTGGAATTGTAAAGAGAACCAAATAGAAACTCTGGAGCTGAAAAATAGAGTAACCTAATAGAAAAATTTACTAGAAGGATACAAAAGCAGACTTGAAAAGGCAGAAGAAGGAATTAGCAAACTTGAAGATAAGTCCATTAAAACTATCAAGGAGCAAAAGAAAAGAGTGAGGAAAAGTAAACAGAGCCTAAGAGACTATGGGACACCATATTCCAAACACATATACATTATAGAAGTCCCCAGACAAAAAAAAGAGAAAAGGGCAGAAAAATTATTTGAAGACGTAGTGGCCAAAAACTCAAATTGGAGGAAAGATGTAAATATACAAATCCAAAAAGTTCTGTGAATCCATGTTGGTTAAACCCAAAGTTACCCATAGTACATTCATGCATAATTATGTAGGATTTGAAGATTAAAAATTTTAAATACCTTTTATAATATCATCCAAAATCATAGGGATACATTTAACAAAAGTGTGTAAGAAAACAAATGAAAACTAAAACTTCGCTGAGAAAAATAAAACTACTGTTAACAGATGACTTCTTTCCAAATATATCTATAGATGCAATGGAATACCATTCCAAATCCTAGTTGTTTGTTAAAAATAGAAACTAACAAGCTGATTTAAAAATATATATGGAAATTCATCTAGAATATATAAGATATATATGGAAAAGCAACCTAGAATAGCCCAAAGAATTTTGAAAATGAAGAAATTTAGAGGACTTAAACTACCTGACTTCAAGATTTAGAATAAACTCACTATCTTCAAGATTATAATGTACTGGTGAAAACAACACAATAAATCAATAAAAAAGATTCCAGGAATAAACCCACGTATATATGGTCAAATGATTTGTTAACAAAAACCCAAAAGCAGGCCGGGTGCAGTGGCTCACGCCTGTAATCCCAGCACTTTGGGAGGCCGAGACGGGCGGATCGCCTGGTTGGGAGTTCAAGACCAACCTGACCAACATGGTGAAACCCCGTCTCTACTAAAAATACAAAAAGTTAGCCAGGTGTGGTGGCACATGCCTGTAGTCCCAGCTACTCGGGAGGCTGAGGCAGGAGAATCGCTTGAACCCGGGAGGTGGAGGTTGTGGTGAGCCGAGATCGTGCCATTGCACTCCAGCCTGGGCAACAAGAGTGAAAACTCCGTCTCAAAAAATAAATATAAATTTTAAAAATTATATTAAAAAAAAAACCCAAAAGCAATTCAATGTGAAAAAAAACAATTTTTTTCAAAAAATGATGTGGAAACAAGTAGATATCCATATGAGGGGGAAACAAACCTCAACCCTTACTTCATACCCTGTATAAAAATTATTCCAAAAGGGATCACAGGCCTACTCATAAATAAAGTAAAACTAGAAAGCTTTTAGAAGAAAAACTAGGAGAATATCTTTATGACTTTGGGAGTGGACATAAATTTGTTAAGGAATTGACAGAAAGCATTGGCCACATTGTTTTGAAAAATTTGAGTTCATTAAAATTTAAATCTGACCATCAAAAGACATTCTTAAGAAACAGGCAAATCTCAGACTGAGAGAAAATATTCATATGTATATGTCAAGGGACTTATGTTAAGAATATATTTTCTAAAAGTTGCTACAATTCAATAATAAAAAGACTAACCTCCAAATTTTAAAATGTATAAAACTTTGAACTGACAATTTACGAAATAAGATATATGGCAGATCAGCACATTAAAAGATGCCCAGCATCATTAATCATCAAGGAAGTGCAGATCAAAATCGCTCCCTGACACGAGTACAGACCTACCAGAATTGCTAAAATGAAAAAGGCTAATCACTACTAATGCAATAGCAACTCTCATACACTACCGTATGGTGTAAAATGATACAACCATTTTGGAAAACTGTTTGCAAGTTTCTTAAAACATTTATACATACCCCTTCCATTTAACCACAGCATCTACAGAAATGCAAACACATGTCCACAAAAAGCCTTGCACAAAAGTGTTTACAGCAGCCCCAAACTAGAAGCAACCCAAATGTCCATCTACTGGGAAGTGCATAACCAAACTGTAGTACATGCATGCAACTGTCTTCTGCTTCCGGGCTAAGTTCTTTGCTTTTAAGGGCTTCCGGGATTAGACTGGACCCACCCAGATAATTCCAGATAATCTTACTTTTAGTCCCACAAACACCACCATCCCCTGCACCACCTCAGCCCTCCTGCTCTTCAGAGCTCAGTGCACAGGGCTCATTTCCTCTCGGATGACCTTCTCCGCTAAGTCAGTTTATACAGGGTTCCCTTCTTGTGCAGAGCTAGGCCAGCTTCCCACATGTTCCAGAGCAGACTCACTTTGAGCAGGCTGTGTGTGTGTGTGTTCCTGGCTTTCTGCTATACATTGAAGATCGTGGAGGGCAGGGACTATGTCTTTTTCTTCTTTTTGCCCTCCACTTAGCCCCTTGACTTTTTGCCCTCCACTTACTCCCTGACACAGTCCAGCTTAGTGGAGAAGCACATGGCCTGTAGAATCGGATGGAACCATGTGAGGTTTGGGACCACAAGTGGATACACAAAACAGGAATCCTCTTCAATAAGGATACCCTTGAGCCAACCGCTGGGTAAGTGAGGAAGGCATAACCACAGGGGAATCTGGGAAGGGCTCTGCAAGTGCACAGGCCCTGGGGCCCGCACGTGCTGAGTGTGAGAAAGAGCAAGAGGCCAGGATGGCTGATGAGAGTGAGGGAGGGGCCCGTGTTAGGAGGCAGTGGGGACAGATGGTGTTGACCCTTTAGCTCAGGGAAGGGCTTGGGTCCGTGTTATGAGTGAACCAGGATGCCATTGGCGGGTTTGAGTGGAGGAGTCACATGATCTGACTTTTGTTTAACAGAAGCATCTCCTGAAGCACTGAGAATAGACTGAACAGCCAAAGCATGGAAGTTAGGGCAGAGGTGACTGTATGTGCAGCAGCTTCCCCTCGTTGCCTGAATCTTCAGTATTGTTTGTGCAGGAAATGGAGGATCAAGAATCAAGATTCTTTCCCTTCATTTACCAATTGTCATAGCAATCAGTTGGTTCCCTAGCATCCTCCAAAGGAAACAAATGGGGTTCTTATTTTTTTAGAGACAGGGTCTGGCTCTGTTGCCCAGGCTGGAGTGCAGTGGCGCAATTATTGCTCACTGCAGCCTTGAAGTTTTGGGCTCAAATTATCCTCCCACCTCAGCCAAGTAGCTGGTATTACAGGCATGTGCCACTATGCCCAGCTGACTTTTTTATTTTTTGTAGAGTCAAAGTCTCACCATGTTGCCCAGTCTGGTCTCAAACTCCTGGTCTCAAGCAATCCTCCAGCCTTGACCTCCCAAAGTGCTGGGATTACAGGTGTGAGCCACCACATCCAGCCGAATGAGCTTTCTTAATATCATTATAAAGTCTTGAGTTTTTCAAATATTTGATGTGTTTCGAAACATTGCAGTTATTATCATTTTTACAGCTCAAATTATCCTATATCTGGCCAGTGAGAGCCTCTTCACGTTGGTGTCTGGACCCTTTAGACATGTGCCCAGTAGTCCTTGATGGCTTCTTGGCGTCTGTTTATAATAAGATGCTCCAGGCTCATCTGGTACATTTCCTGCCCCAGATAGAGACCTAGCCATTCTCTAAGGATCTCTAGTTCCTCTTAGATGGAAATAACATTTAGAGTCCACAATGTAGACAACAGGAGTGCTTGTTGCTACTAGATTTTTGTTTCCTAGAATATTCAGTGGATAGAGGTAGAACATATGTATTGTTAATTAAAATTTTAATTTTAAGATAATTGTAGATTCACAAACAATTTTAAGAATATTATTTACACAGATCTGCATTCCAGTTACTCAGTTTCTCCCAATAATAATATCTTGCAAAGCTGTATTGCAATATCACAACCAGGATATTAGCATTGATGTAGTCAAGATGCATTGCCTTCACTGTAAAAGCCCCCTCAAGTTTTCCTTTTCTAGCTACACCCACTTCCCTCCTGCCCCCAGGCCCTCCTTCATCTCTGACAACCACTGAATCTGTTCTCCATTTCTATAGTTTTGTCATGTCAAGAATATTATATCAACAGAATTATGCATTGTGTAGCCTTTTGGCATTGGCTTTTTTCACTCTGTAATTCTCTGAAGATTCATCCAGGATGTTGTGCATATCAATAGTGTATTCCTTTTTATTGCTGAATATTATTCTGTGCTATGGATGTACCACAGACTGTTTAATCATTCACGAACTAAAGGACATGTAGGTTGTTTCCAGTTGGGGCCACTACAGATAAACTTGCTCTAAACATTTATGTGCAGGTTTTTGTGTGAACACAAGTCTTCATTTCTCTGGGACAAATGCCCAAGGATGCAGTTGCTGAGTTGTGTGGAACTGCCAGTTTCATTTTTTTTTTAATTGCCAAACTTTTTTCCAGAGTGGCTGTACCATTTTACATTCCCATTAATAGTAAATAAGGGAAAGAGTTTCCCTTCATCCTCACTAGCATTTGGAGTTGTCACTATTTTTTATTTAACCATTGTCATATTTGTATAGTAATAGCTCATCATAATTTTAATTTTTATTTTCATAATAGCAAATGATGTTAAATGTCCTTCCTTGTGCTTATTTGACATCTGTCTGTGCTTTTTGGTGAAATGCGTGTTCATATCATTTGCCCATTTTCTGTTAGTTTATTTTACTATTGAGTTTTGAGAGTTCTTTATGTAATTTAGATACTAATCCTTTGTCTACTATATGCTTTCAAAACATTTTGTCCTAGTCAGTAGTTTGTTTTTTCATACTCTTAGCAAGATCATTCACAGAACAAAATTTTTTTCTTTAATTTTGATAGCATCCGGTTTATCAATTTTTGCTTTTATTGATGATGCTTTTGTTGTAAAGTTTAAAATATTCTTTGCCTGGCCCTAGGTCCCGAAGGGTTTTAATGTACTTTTCTAAAAGATTTGTAGTTTTACATTTAAGTCCATGGTCTATTTTGAATTAATTCATGTATGGAGTGTTAGGTTCATGTCACCATTCAACTTTGCTTATGGATATGCAAATGCTCCAGCAATATTTGTTGAAAAAACTTCCTTTCCCCACACTGAATTACTTTTATGCTTTTGTCAACAACCTGTCAGTTATATTTATGTGGGTCTGAGTTTTCCATTCTGTTTAATTTGTCTGTGTATCTTTCACTCTACCAATACCATGTGCTGTTGATTACAATAGCTACACAATAAGTCTTGTAATGGGGATAGATTGATTCTTCCAACTTGGTAATTCTTTTTCAAAAATGTTTTAGCTATTTTAGTTCCTTTGCATCTCCATGACAATTTTAAAATAATCTTGTATTCATCTACAAAAAAATTGCTGAAATTTTTATAGGAATTGTATGTATGAGTTTGGGGAGAATTAATGTCTTTGCTATTTTGAGTCTCCAAATTGAAGAACATGATGTGTCTCGTCATTTGTTTAGATCTTTGATTTCTTTCATCAGAATTTCTAATGTTTAGCATTCAAGTCTTATGAATGTTTTGTTAGAATTTGAAATGAGTATTTCCTTTTCTGAGCAATTATAAATGGTACTTATTGTATTTTTAATTTTTATATCCAAGCATTCATCACTCAAAGTACACTTGATTTTTTTGTATATTTATGTTGTATCCTGCAGCCTTGCTGAATTAACTTACTAGTTCTAGGAGTTGTTGATTTTGGTGTTTTAAAATAGATTTCTTTGGATTTTCTACATAGCCGTCATGTTATCTGCAAAAGTGAACAGTTTTATTTCTTCCTTTCCAATCAATATGCCTTTTTTAAAATGCTTTACTGAACTGGCTAAAACTTCCAGTGCTATATTGAATTAGCGTAGTAAGAGCATATATCTTTGCCTTATTCCCTTTCTTAGGAGAAAAGCATTCTTTCTTTGACCATTAAGTATAATGTTAAGTGTTGGAGTTTTTGTAAAAGCTCTTTATCAAATTGAAGAAGTTCCTCTCTATTCTTATTTTTCTCAGAGTTTTTTTGTTTTGTTTTGTTTTGTTTTTTCAGAAAGAGTCTCACTCTGTCACCCAGGCTGGAGTGCAGTGGCTCAATCTCAGCTCAATACAACCTCCACCTCCCAAGTGCAAGTGATTCTCATGCCTCAGCCTCCCAAGTAGCTGGCATGCATCACCACAACTGGCTAATTTTTTTGTATTTTTAGTAGAGATAGGGTATCGCCATGTTGGCCAGGCAGGTCTCAAACTCCTGGCCTCATGTGACCTACCCGCCTCACCGCCCAAAGTGCTAGGATTACAGGTGTGAGCCACCACACCTGGCATTTCTCAGAGTTTTTATCATGCATTTTGTCAAATGATTTTTCTGCATCAATTGATACAATTATGTGATTCTCTTCTTCGTCTTGTTAATATGGTAGATTACATTGATTTTCACATATGGAACAAGCCTTGCTTTCCAGGAATAAACCCTACTTGCTCATAGCATATAGTTCTTTTTACATATTGCTTAATTCTGTGTCTATATTTATGAGGGATATTGGTCTGTAGTTCCTGTTTTGTTTTTTCTGTTTCAACTGTCGTTGTTTTTGGTATCAAGGTAATACTAGCTTTCAAAAATGAGTTGAGAGAAGGAGAAGGTGGGATTTGGGGGGAAAAGGTTGCAGACTTTTTGACTCAGGTCATTGTGGGCTTAGTCTCTATTGAGTGGCTGGGTTACTGCAGGAAGCCACTCTCCATTCTTAGGCGCATTCTTGTCTATAAAAGGAGAAAGTTAAATGCCTCTGGAAAACCTCAGGTTTATTTTAGTGCTTAAAGTCTGTGGCTCTAAATTCAGATCCAGAACTCATGTGGCCTGGCCAGGGAGGGTCATGGAGTGCTTTCCTCACACCTTGTGTCTCTAGGCTCTGTAGACCTAGAGGTGTGGGATGTAAGAGCAGGCCCTTACCCATGGAATTTACATACAAATGGTGGAATAAGACAGGAAGTAAATAAATGTGATTATTCTGATAATGGTAAAAATAAATAAATAAGATAAATAAGTAAATAAAATCACTTGAGAAGTATTCCCTTGTATTTCTTTTTTCTCAAGAGGATATATAGAATTGGTATCTATTATTCTTTAAACTTTGGGCAGAATTTTCCAGTGAAACCATCTGAGCCTGGAGATCTTATGTTGGGCTATTTGCATTGTTTGTTTTATATTGATAAGTTGTCGTAGTTTATGCTTTTCAAGAAAGTGGTCTCTTTCATTTAAGTTGCCAAATGTACGTGTTTAGAGTTGTTTGTAGTATTCATTTATTATCCTTTCAACATCTACAAGGTCTTTAGTGATACCTTCTGTTTCATGCCTAATATTTATCATCTATAATTCTCTCCTTTTTGCTTTGCCACTCTTGCTAGATGTTTGTGAATTTTATAGATCTTTTTAAAGAACCAGCTCTTTGTTTCATTGGTTTTCTTTATTGTTTTTCTGTTTTAAATTTTATTGATTTCTGATATTATAGTCATTATTTCCTTCCTTCTTATTCTGAGTGTTTTTTTTTTCTCTCTTATTTTCTACATACTTCAAGTGGAAGCTTAAATTATTGGCTTGATAATTTTCTTATCATCTAATTTATGCATTTAGTTCTATGAATTTCCCTCTCACCCTGCTTTATACATGCCCACAAATATTGATGTGTTGCATTTTCATTGCCATTCAGTTCATTGTATTTTTTAATAAGACATATTTATTAAGCTAAACAACAAATTTTATTTTTCATTTTCCCCAAACACTAAAATAGCACATGGCATAGTAATTCAGCACACAACATAAACTGATATATGCAATCGCTAATCCCGAAAATGGTTAAGTCTCACTTTGGGAGTCTTTAAAACCTTATGCCCTTAAATGACCTTTATTAAAGTTATCAACAGACAACAAAAGGAGTCACCTGGAAAATTTTTAGGGTACAAAATACTACAATTCCTAGGATCTGGGAAACTTTTTATGTGGGAAATAACTTGATTTGCTTCTCTGTAACTGAGCTACTTTTTTCTCGAGCTCATTTTTAAGGTAACACTGCTAGGGTTCCAAGTTTGAGAAGGGATCTTCTAAAGGTAAGCTTAATATTGCAACTTTCACCACAGGGCCTCTGTCTAAATTGCATTTCAAGTGGAAGGAAAGGGGTGTAAGAAGTGAAATAGAATTTTGCTGCAGACCAAAATCATTCTACAAAACGTAGAAATCATAATAGCTTACCACAAATTCAGCAAGATTTAACGCCAAGTACAGCGGTGTAGACTTTACAAGTATCCACTTCCATTGGGTGATCAGACAAGCTGAAGGGACACACAGGATTTGGGACAGTAGCCCTTTAGACAGTGCTGGGTGTTGAAGACAGAACTTCATGGTAAAACCGTATGTTCTAATCTGATATTTATACAGGCTATGATCGTCTCCTGAAATGGTTCCCAATTCTTTATATGTCTTTTAAAGCACAATTTAACACATGCTAAAAAATTTCCTTCCGCATCAACCAGCTTTGAATTTAAACTCAACTAAGTCTGCCAGGTCGTACAAACCACACCTTAATCATTCTAAGACAACTCTTAAAATTAATCTACTTGTATTGTTCTGCTTGTACCTTAACTACGGCATAATGAATTTGCTAATCCAAAATGTTGCAGAGCCAGTAACCCCAGTGTTATCTGCAGACCATCTGAGGTGCTTTTAAGCATTTTCTTGAATTCTATTGTTTGCTTTGAAAACATGGGGTTTAAACGGTCAAGGAAAACGCGTTTTGTCTCATCATTCAGGAGCACTTCGGGACACGCGTGCAGTGTTGCAGACAGGATGGAATGCAGGCAAGAGGGTTCCAACTCAGAGCCCAGACCCTTGGGAAAAGCACTTGGTGGGTCATCCTGAAAACTTCCCATTTCCGTTAGTTTTTGATGGCATGGCAGTCGTGACACCCGAGGCTCTCCTTTGGGGCACTATCCTCTGTGGCCCTGGGTGGCCCTGGGCCCTCCTCCCAGCCAGTCCCGCCCCAGAGCTTCAACACCACTGCAGGACACCGGAGCAAAATACTCTGTTGGAGCAGGGAACAAACCCACGGCTGCGCTCGGAGTGGCTGCTGAGGCTGGATTTCTTCTTACTGATTCTTTCACATATGCAAGAACTGGGCCGCCACTGGGAAGCGAGAGGCCAGCCCTGCTCGGATCCTTTCTCATTTCCAGTGATAATGCCTCACTCTGAATTTCCATCAACCGCAGCCTTATTCATCCAGGAGGGTGCATCTGCAGGCCAAGGGCCCTCCATCGGCATTCTTTTCTTAAGGCTGTAAGACAGTTTGTCCGAGTCACCTCCTCCGGCCCACTGCACTTGTGCCAGGCAGGTGCCGAGGGGCCCTCTTCTGTCCCTCATGCTTCGTGTTCTTGGATGCCGTGGGCCTGAGATCACGCCTTTGTCAGTCCGGGAGGGCCTTCAATGGATCTCAATATAAACCTGTAGGCGGACGTTGAGCATCATGGAAGCCACGAGGTAGAGGTAGGGGAAGTTGATGCGCAGCCACCAGGCCAGATTGAAGAAGACAGCAGCTTGCGAGTCAGCCCCTTGCGTAAGACCCCACAGGAGTGGGCGGCGGCTGAGCGCTAGAGCCGGACAGCCAGGCGCGACAGAGCCGCCGCCATATGGAGACCGGCGCTCCCACAGCCCGCCCGCCCTCTCCGCGCCGCGTCGCTCCGGCCGCTGGCCTTCGCTTGGCGGGCTCAGGGAGCGAGGGAGGCGGCGGCTAGCCCGGCGGGTGAGCGGGCTGCGGGAGCAGAGTCCGCGCGTCACGCTCGGAGAAGCGCCTCCGCGAGCCGCCGCCTGGTCCCCCAGTTCACTGTATTTTTTAAATTTTCTTTGAGACTTCCTCTTGACCCATGGATTACTTAGAAGTGTGTTGTTTTGTTTCTAGTCATTTTAATATCTTCCTGTTATCCTTCTGTTATTGATTTGTCATTTGATTCCATTGTCATTACAAAACACACTCTATGATTTCACTTATTTAAAATTTGTTGAGGCTTGTTTGATAACCCAGGATATGACCTATCTTGGGATATATATTTTGTGGTCATTTGAAAAGAATGTGTATTCTGATGTTGCTAAGTGGAGTGGACCATAAATGTTGATTTGACTTTGTTGGTTGTTTCTTGAGTTGTTCTATATCTTTACTGATTTTCTGCTAGTTGTTCTATCAATCATTGAGGGAGAGGTATTGAAGTCTCCAACTATAATTGTGGACTTGTCTATTTTGTCAGTTTTTGATTCATATATTTTTCAGCTCTGTTGTTTGGCTGGCATCACCTTTAGTATTGCTATGTCTCCCTGGTGAACTGATCTTTATGTGGTTAGATACCGTCCCTCTCTATCTGCTAACTTTCTTTTCTGTGCTCTAAAATCTACTTATGTGATACTAAAGAAGCCATTTCTACTTTCTTTTGAATAATATTTGCAAAACATGTATCTACCATCCTTTAATTTTTCATTTTAACCTGCTAATATTGTTATATTTGAGATGATTTTCTTATAGACTTCATACAGTTGTGTCATGTCTCTCAATCCACTCTGCCAATCTCCATCTTTTTTTTTTTTTTTTTTTAGACAGGGTCTCACTCTGTTGCCCAGGCTGGAGTGCAGTGATGCCATCTCAGATCACTGCAACCCCTGCCTTCCAGGTTCAAGCAATTCTCGTGCCTCAGCCTCCCGAGTAGCTGGGACTACAGGCATAGGCCACCATGCCTGGGTAATTTTTATATTTTTGGTAGAGACAGGGTTTCACCATGTTGGCCAGGCTGGTCTTGAACTTTTGACCTTAAGTGATCCGCTTGTCTCAGCCTCCCAAAGTGCTGGGATTACGGGGCAATCTCCATCTTTCGATCAATGCATTTAGACTATTTACATTTAGTGTAATAATTGATGTATTGTGGTTCATGTCAGACATTTTATTTTGGGTTTTGTTCGTTCTTTCTCTGGTTTCTCTATTTTACATTTTCTTCCTTCCTATGGATTACTCAAACTTTTGTTTAGAATTTCATTTTCATTTATCTGTTGTGTTTTTTAGGTATCTGTTTGAATATCTAGTTTAGTGGCTGTTTTAGATATTACGTTATAAACATAACATCACAATCTACCAGGGTTGACATTTTACCACTTCAAGTGAAGTATAAAAGCCTTATGTCCCCTTGTGTTTCTTTGCCCTCTCCATATTCCTTTGCCCCACCTTCATTTAAGATGATATAATTGTCTTAAATATTTTCTCTATCTACTTTTAGAACCATATCTACCAGTTTTCTACTTTTTGCTTAAACTGTCAACATAATTTAGAAAACTCAAGAGAAGCCTACAATGATTACCTACAGTTTGCTCACCTTGTTCTTTCTTCCTTCTTGATGTTCAAACTTCCTGCTTTTACCATTTTATTTTTGTTTAGAGAATTTCCTTTAGCTATCTCATTAAGTGATTTCTGCAGGTGACAAATTCTCCTAATTTTCCTTCACCCTGGGATATTTTTCCCATGTATAGGGTTCTGGGTTGACAGGTATTTTCTTTCAGGACTTAAAACATATTTTGCACACCCGTTTGACCTCCATAGTTTCTAGTGAAAATCATGTTGCCGAGCAAATTGTTTTCCCTTTGTAGATAAAGTGTCGTTTCTTTCTGACTGAGTTTACAGACTTTGTTTTTAGTTTCTAGAAGTTGAATTATGGATGTGTCTTGACATGGATTTGGGGGATTTATCCTGTTGGAATTCACTTAGCTCACTGAATTTGTGGGTTTATGTCTCTTGCCAAATCAAATTTGGGAGATTTTTGGTTATTATTTCTTCAAGTACTTATTTTGCCGTGTCCTCCTTCTATTCTCCTTCTGGGACAACAGTGTCTTAAATGTTAGATCCTTTGTTAGTCCTACAGGTTCCTGACACTCTGTTCATTTTTTATTTCCAGTCCACTTTCTCTCTGGTCTTCAGTTGGGGTAATTTCTATTGTTCTATCTTGAAGTTCACTGATTTATTTTCTCTATCCCTTCCATTCTGCTGTTGAGCCCACATGCTGAGGTTTATATTGTTATTTATATTATTATTTTTCCGTTCTCAATCTCTTCTTTGTATCTTCTCTTTCTTTGCAAGCAAGTTTATTGCTTGTTGGAGGCATTTTTTTTTTTTTTTGAGATGGAGTCTCATTCTGTCACCCAGGCTGGAGTGCAGTGGCACGATCTCAGCTCACTGCAACCTCCGCCTCCTGAGTTCAAGAGATTCTCCTCCCTCAGCCTCCCGAGTAGCTGAGACTACAGGCGCATGCCACTATGCCCAGCTAATTTTTATACTTTTAGTAGAGACAGGGTTTCGCCATGTTGGCCAGGCTGGTCTCGAACTCCTGACCTCAGCTGATCCACCCCCCCAGGCCTCCTAAAGTGCTGGGTTTACAGGCCTGAGCCACCACACCCGGCCATTGCAGGCATTTTTATCATGACTGCTTTAAAACATCTATCAAATCACTTGAATTTCTTTGTCATCTTCGTGTTCATATCTATTCATTATCTTTTTTAAAAACACCTATTAACAGACTTCATTTCCTAAAGCAATTATATGTTCAAAGCAAAAATGAGCCCAAAGTACTGAGAGGTCCTATGTATCCTCTACTCCTTCCCCACATGCGCAGCCTCCCCGACTGTCAACCTCCTATATTAAAGTGTTACAGTGGTTCCCATCAATGCCCCTACACTAACACATCATTATGACCCAGAGTCCATAGTTTACATTAGTGTTCACACTTGACATTGCATATTCTGTAAATCTGGACAAATATAATAATGACATGCATCCACCGTAACAGTATCATACAGAATTGTTTATTGACCCCCAAAACCCTTAGTTCTCCACCTGTTCATCCCTCACTCTCCCTAACTCCTGGCAATCACTGATCTTTTTACTGTTTACATAGCTTTGCCTCTTCTATAATGTGTAATTGGAATCATGCAGTATGTCACCTTTCAGATTGGTTTTTTTTCACTTAGTGATATGCATCCCAGCTTCCTGTTTCGCAGCCAGGCACAGTGACTCAATGCTGTCATCCCAGCACTTTGGGAGGCTGAGGAGGGCATATGGCTTGAGCCCAGGAGGTTGAGGCCAGCCTGGGCAACATGGCAAAACTCTGTCTCTACAAAAAATACCAAAATAAAAAAAAGTTTCTCCATGTCTCTTCATGGAGAGAGGGTCTCACTCTGTCACCCAGGCTGGAGTGCGGTTCTACCATCATAACTCACTGTAACCTCAAACTCCTGGCCTCGAGCAATTCTCTCACCTCAGCCGCCTAAGTAGCTGGGACTATAGGTATGCACCACTACACCCAACTCTTTTTTTTTTAATTATTTATTTTTTTGTAGAGACGAGGTCTGGCTCTGTTGCCAGACTAGTCTCTAACTTCTGGCCTCAAGCTATCCTCCTGCCTCAGCCTCATTTCTTTTTAGTGCTGAATATTCCATTGTCTGTATGTACCATAGTTTATTTATTCATTCATCTACTGAAGGACATCTTAGTTGCTCCTGAGCTTTAGCACTTAATGAATAAAGCTGCTATAAGCATTTGTGTTTAGGTCTTTGTGTGGACATAAGTTTTGAACTCATTTGGGAGTTATTTTTAATAGATACAAAGTCTCAGCTTTGCAAGATGAAAAGAGTTGTGAGGATGGACAGTGGTAATGGTAACAGAGCAATATAAATGTCTAATACCACTGAACTGCATTCTTCGGTGTATTTTACTGCAATTTTTAAAAACTAAACAGCATGACCCTTATACAAAAATGTACCACCTCACTTTCTCAGTAAAATTATTTTAGCAAAGTTCCAGTGGTAACAGAAATCAAAATCTTAAAAATATGTATATTCTTTGAATCAGTAATTCCATTTCTAGATATGTATTCTAGAAAATCTGGCAAGGGAATAATATTGTAAATACACACATTTGGCATGATTTTTTTCAAACAATGACAAGTGGAAAACCACCTCAATGTTTCAGAATAGGGGATTGGTTAAATATCACTCTGATTATCAACACAATTAGCTATTTACAATTATGATCTAGATGGAGAATTGTAACATGAAATTTTGTTCCAGTATTTTGTTTTGTTGAAAAAAGCAGATCACAAAACTGTGTGTGTGTGTGTGTGTGTGTGTGTGTAATGCTTTTCAAGTAATTAATCTAGAGAATTATCTGACAAGCATCCAGAGATCATGTTAAAACTTTACGCAGATGAAGCTTGGGGAACCTGTCTAACATTTTATTCGCACAGAAAACATCTCTGAGTGCTCATTCTGGGCCAGGCCTTTTATGTATACAGCTCATTTAGTCCTCATAGCAGCCCTTCATGGTGGACACTTTCATTATTTTATTTTTCCTTTTTATACTGTGCTAAAATATACATAACATAAAATTTGTCATTTTTACCATTTTTAATTGTGCAATTCGGTGACATTAATTACAGTAACAATGCTGTGCTACCATCATCACTGTCCTGATCCAAGCTGAAATTCTGTATCCATTAAACAACTGCCAGTTCCTCCTTCCTCAGCCCCTAGTAACCTCTATCTCCTTTTACTCATGAATTTACTAATTCTAGCTCCTTCACAGAATGGTATCATGCAGTATTTGTCTTTTCGTGTTGGGCTTATTTCATGTAGCATATAATGCTTTCAGTTTCACCAATATTGTGGCAAATGTCAGAACTCTTTCCCTTCTCATTGTTGAATAATATTCCATCCTATGTGATGCCACATCTTCTTTATCCATTCATTTGTTTGTGGACACTTGGGTGGTTTCCATCTTTTAGCTATTGTGAGTAATGCTGCAATGAACATTGGCATGTAAGTATCTGCTTTAGTACCTGCTTTCAGTTCATTGTATATATACCTAGAAGTGGAGGTGCTGATAATTCTATATTATAATATCATAGAATAATTCTATGTTTGATAGATATGACAAGTCTATGTTTAACTTTTTAAGGAACCACCAAACTGTTTTCCACAATGGCTGTCTCATTTTAGTGTCTCCCAGCAGCAATGCCCAATGGTTCTAATTTCTCCACATCCTCATTGACACTTGTCATTATCTGTTTTTTTCGTAGTAGTCATCCTAATGGTTGTGAAGTGCTATCTCATTGTGGGTTTGAATTGCATTTTCCTAATTATGGATGACGTTGAGTACCTTTGCATGTGCTCATTGGCCTTTTGTTTATCTTCTTTGGAGAAATAGTTTTACTCATTTTTTAATTGAGTTTTTTGGTTGTTGATGAGTTACAGGAGTTCTTGATCTATTCTGGATATTAATCCCTTATCAGATTTATGATTTGCAAGACTTTTCTCCAATTCCATAAGTTCCCTTTTCACTCTGTTGAGTGTGTCCCTTGATGCACATAGTTTTGTGCTTTTTGTTTGCACATAGTTCTTTTGTTGTGCGTGCTCTTAGTGTTTAGTGGAGGTTCATACCCTCTTATTTTTTCTGCATTTGTGGTGTTTGAAAAATTTTATACAAAAACTATTAAAAAAATAGTCAAAATGATTGTGATTGTATCCAGCCTCTATCATTTTACATTCCATGTGATTTTCAGGAATAGTCTTAAGCACCCTGAGTTTCATTTCCTTCACCCTTAAAGGGGATTATATCTACTTCATTGGGTGTATGAGAATTGATATCCTATTATGTATAAAATGCTGAAAACAATTCCTGGTACTGAACAAAATTTGCAAACTAATATATCATTGTTATCATCAACAATAACAAAAAATAATAGCAACATAATATACTATTATAGCTCATTACACCATGTCCCTATTTTGTGTGTTGTCTATTATTTTCATCAAAATAGAATTATCAAGTTATTTTAAGTCATTATTTATGCTTCTGATTATTTCTTGGAATATTAAAAAACAATTTGGGAGATTGTCTTAGTCCATTTCTACTGCCAAAACAAAATACCACAGACCGGGCAATTTATAAACAATAGAAATTGATTTCTCATGGTTCTAAAGGCTGGGACGTCCAAGATCAGGGTACCAGCAGGATTGATGTCTGCTGAGGGCTGCTCTCTGCTTCCAAGATGGTGCCTTGTTGCTGCATCCTCCAGAGGAGTGTAACACTGTGTCCTCTCATGGTGGACGGGATGGAACGGGACAAACTCACTCTTTCAAATCTTTTTATAAAGGCCCTAAACCCATCCATGAGGGCTCCACCCTCGTGACTTAATCACCTCCTGAAGGCCCAACTGCTTAATTCTATCACATTGGCAATTACATTTTAATACTTGAATTTGGGGGATCGGTGGGTATAAAACAGTTTAAGAATATTGAAGCCTGTAGCCAAGTTGCATTCCACAACAAGTGAATCACCAATAGTAAAAGAAAAAAGTATAATTATATTGCTATATTTTTACACCAGCAGATTTGTAAATTAAAATGTTACCTCACCAATTTGATAGGCATAAAGTATTAAAAAATGTTCTCATTTCAACATGAAGTTGCAAGTAATTTCATATATTCCTCATTTTTTCTTTCTGTGCATTCTGTCTTTAGCCATTGATTTATAAATAGTCCATGTAATAATTTAACCTTGTATTTCTCATATGTTTTAAAATATTTTTCTAGTTTATCTATTCTTTTTAATTATGCTGTGCTCTGCATGAAGAATTTCTAATTATTTTAATTTAATCCATTTAATTTTTCTTTTTTTTTTTTAATTTGAGAGAGTCTTACTCTGCTTCCCAGACTGGAGTGCAGTGGCATGATCTCAGCTCACTGCAAACTCTGCCTCCCAGGTTCAAGTGATTCTCCTGCCTCAACCTCCAGAGTAGCTGGGATTACAGATGTTCACCACCACGCCTGGTTAATTTTTGTATATTTAGTGGAGATGAGGTTTCACCATGTTGGTCAGGCTGGTCTCTAACTCCTGGCCTCAAGTGATCCGCCGGACTCAGCCTCCCAAAGTGCTGGGATTATAGGCGTGAGCCACCACGCCTGGCCTCTTTGTTTTCTTTTTTGATTTGCTTAAGAAATCCTAAGACCTCTCAAAAAACATGAAATTTCTATTATAACATAATTAATTGTCTAGCTGTTAAGAACTTATTTTGTTTGTATGTAAAAATTGTCAAACAACTTTATAGCCTCCAAATAATTACCTGGTTTCCACAACACCATTCAGTAAATTATTCTAAATTTTCCACCAAATTTATAGCATAAAATTATCAGGTACTTTATTTTTATTTATAATATAATTATTTTCTTTTCTCTGTGTTCTATTTCTTTTAGTTATCAGGTTATTTCTATGCTCGTAACAATTATCTTTTTTTATTACTACATGAAATGCATTGCATGTACAAAAGTTCATGAATGAACTTTTCATCTTTTCATGATGAACTTTTCCAACATCACTTATTGATTATACTTTCCTATTTATTACTCCAAATTAATTTCAGAATATCTGTTTTTATAACATATTAGTTCCTTGAATACAATTCTATCAATAAATTGAATTTGTAACATTTGGCAGCTTTTCAATACTTAATCTTTTTTCCATCACCCTCATATATTTTTCTAGGGTTTTAAAGTTTTCTTTATATCATTTCCTAAGTTCATGGGTTCTTTTATCTGGTTTATTTGTACTTCTCTCTGTTACTAAAACATCATAGTTGCATTTCTATTTGGGTAGAATCCTTCCTCTGAATATTCCCTAATCATTAGCATGAACACTTTTTGCCTACTTCTTTGTTCCTAAGTTATGGGAGTGCCTGTTGTGCTTTGACCTTTGAAGGAGCATTTTATTTATTTTTATTTTTTATTGTTTTTTATTTTTTTGAGACGGAGTCTTGCTCTATTGCCCAGGCTGGAGTTCAGTGGCTCAATCTCGGCTCACTGCAGCCTCCACCTTCCGGGTTCAAGCGATTCTCCTGCCTTAACCTCCTGACTAGCTGGGATTACAAGCATGTGCCACCACGCTTGGCTAATTTTTGTATTCTTAGTAGAGACGGGGTTTCACCATGTTGGCCAGGCTGGTCTCGAACTACTGGCGTCAAGTGATCCACCTGCCTCGGCCTCCCAAAGTGCTAGGATTACAGGCATGAGCCACCACGCCCGGCCTGAAGGAGCATTTTAAATGTCAGTGAAGTTCTCTGAATTGGGGAGAATGAAAACACACAGAGGCTTGGGATGAAAGCAGGCATGATGGGGAAGCAGAGAGGCTTTCCCCTAGTGTGTTTCTCTTCCCTGTGGGGAGTGATGAAAACAAGAGAGACATGAGGGGTGGGAACTGCAAGACTCTTCACTGCTAGGTTTGCCACAAACGGCTGCAGAAACTTTCCTCATCATCCATAAATTTCAGTTTTTTCATTTGTAAATGTTAATGCTGGGAACAGATCATCTCTTAGGTTCCATTTAGAGCCCACAGAGCCCAATGGTGAAGGGCCTGGTCCCAGGAGGCATGCTGAGCAGAGGCTGATCCTGTGCTGAGCAGAGGCTGATACTGTGCCTTTCAGGTTACTCCAGGCAGGCCAGTGGGAAAACTTCAGTTCATTGACAGGGCCTTAATTGTTGGGACCTTGTCAGACACCGCTTTGCAGACAGTGTCACTGAGACTGCGGCTGTGATGATAATCACAGCTGGCGTGGGGAGGTCTTTTCCAGGATCCTTCCCTATATCTGGGGACCTTCTCTGTCATTCCCCTCTAGGACCCTGCTCTCAAAGGCTCCGTGTGTGTGAGGAGGTGGCTGCAGAACAGCAGAGTCCCCTTTGGTAAGAGCCTCACCTTTCCAAGTTTCTGTGCATGAGGAATGCACAAAACAGGGACGTGTTCCAGTGAGTTATAACGGTGTATTAAGTTACTGTTATTCTGTGGTTGTTGAGGATCTTGATGGTATATTAGCTAACATGTCTTAGCCAGACACGCTTTTTGGCATTTTCTGTATAGTACTGTATCAATTCTCACACATCTATTACGGTAGCTGTAATTATAGTCCCCCTCTTAAAGATAAAGAAAATCAAATTCTGATTCAGAATATTGCTTGAAGTCCACAGTGGGTAAGTAACAGAGCCTGGTTATAATCCTAGTGAATTTGAGTAGTTTTAAATAAACACCTAATTATGGAAGTTTTTTTCTGGCATCCATGGTTTCTGATGTCATGGGAATTGTCCTCATTTCGGGAATAGAGCATTTCTCTCTGGTTTTTTCGAGTTTTCGGAAATCTGGTCATGGTGTATCTGGACTTGGATTCATTTGGACATGACCTCTTAGTGGTTATCTTATCTCCTTGAATTTATGTATTTCACCATGTTTGTGACGTTTTTTGCCACTATTTGTTCAAAAATGTTTTCAGTCCTGTACTTTTTTTTTTTTTTTTTTTTTTTTTTGAGATGGAGTTTTCCTCTGTCACCCAGGTTGGAGTGCAGTGGCATGATCTCGGCTCACTGCAACCTCCGCCTCCCGGGATCAAGCGATTCTCCTGCCTCAGCCTCCTAAGTAGCTGGGATTACAGGCACCTGCCACCATGCCCGGCTAATTTTTGTATTTTAGTAGAGTCGGGGTTTCACCCTGTTGGCCAGGCTGGTCTCAAACTCCTGACCTCAAGCGATCCACCTGCCTCGGCCTCCCAAAGTGCTGGGATTACAGGCATGAGCCACCACACCCGGCAGGTACTCCTTTCTTTTCTCCATCTGGGAGCCAATCATTTGAAAGTTAGACCTTTTGTTATTTTCCCACAGGTCTCTGAGGCTGTATTCACTTTTCTCCATTGTGTTTTGTCTCCTCTATTCTAACAGGACAATTTCTATTAAACTTGTCTTCAAGATCCCTGATCTTTCCTCTGTCATCTCCATTCTCTTGAGTCTGTCCAGTTCAATTTATTTCTATTTTTTTTTCACTTCTAAAATTTTCGTTTAGTTCTTCCTGGTGTCTTTCATTTCTTTGCCGTGAATTCATATTTTTCACGTGTTCTAAGTATGCCTGTAATTACTTGTTGGAGCACTGTTGTGATAGCTACTTTAAAATCCTCATCACATAATACCAACATCTGTCTCATCTCAATGTTGGTGCCTGAAGATTGTATTTTCTTGTGCAAGTTTATTGTTTTATAGTCCTCGGTATAATGAATAACTTTGGACTGTATCCTGAATGTGCTGAGTATTATTATACATCATGAGACTGGATACGCTTCACACCTGTTATTTCAACAGAGAGTCCTTAGAAAGTCCTCAGACAACAACAACAGAGAGTGCTTAGGTTCATAATACAGCTCAGTGCGCTTTTTGGGCTGTGGTTCAGCTCTCCCTTGATCTTTAAATGCTTTGCAGTGATGCTTAGGCTTTCCCCGCTTGCCTGCTTCCCAGAGCCTCATCTCACACCTGTGTGAGTTCAGACCAGTGCTAAACTCTCACACATTCTGCTGTGTTGTTTCTGGTCCCTTTCAGGCACAGACTGCTCAGATTTCCGCCCAGAAATTCACGCACACATCGTGAAATTGTCCTCGGTTTTCAGGAGTCAGCTCAAATATTACCCACTCAGAGAGGTTTTCCCCGGGCCCTTGTCTAAAGTTGATTCTTCTAGTCCTTTCTATTGCTTCATATAATATTTTCATATTTATCCCAACTTTATTCTATGTTTCCTTACTTGTTACTAGTCTATCTTTTCACTCCCCCCTAATAAAATATTAACTACGTAGAGATAGGGATTTTTTAAACTAATTATTCAGGACCTAACACAATGCTGGACAAATATGCACATATTTCAAGAAATTTGTACAATATCTGCACTACAGTAACTGCTCTGTATACATTACCTTGTTCAGCGCAGTTTTTCTGATGCTAAGTATATAATTTTAAATTTTCATTTTAACTTTCTTTTCTCAGAAGAAAATTTATTCATATTAACTAAATATTTAAAATCACTCTTGATGGATATATAATATTCTATTACAACTAATATTCTACTGATACAATGAGTAAGCCCTTGAACCCTGGATTTATTGAGCAAATATTTAATAGGCTTTAAGTCTAGCTGGGACTATTGTAGGTAATTAAAGACACAAGACTCCTTTCTTTGCTGGGTGCAGTGGCTCATGCTGCAATCCCAGCACTTTGGGAGGCCGAGGCAGGTGGATCACTTGAGGTCAGGAGTTCAAGACCAGCCTAGCTAACATGGAGAAACCCCATCTCTACTAAAAATACAAAAAAATTAGCTGGGTGTGGTGGCGAGCACTTATAATCCCAGCTACTGTGGAGGCTGAGGCAGGAGAATCACTTGAACCCAGGAAGAGGAGGCTGCAATGAGCCAAGATCGTGCCACTGCACTCCAGCCTGGGCAAGAGGGAAACTCTATCTCAAAAAAAAGAAAAGAAAGAAAAGAAAAGACTCCTTTCTTCAAATAGCTTACATTGTAATTGAGGGAAGGAGTTAATAAGTAAACAAATTAATAAATAGATTAACAAGATAATCCAGCGCATAACAATTGATGTGGGAAATTAGAGTAAGGATATGGAGAGTGACTAGGGAGGCGGATTATTGGGTACTTGAGACAAAGATGAGTTTCAGGACAGAAAAACCAGACATGTCAGAAGTCCAGCAAAGGACATTTCAGAAACTAGTCTCTGAGCAGCACATGTTCTTTTGTTCAAGAGAGGGTAGGAAGCACAGTGTCGCTAGAGTGCAGGAGCAGAACAGAGGAAGGAGAGGGGTGGTGTGGCCAGGCTTTGTTGTGGTCAAGGAATCTCTTGTATTCTAACTGAAATTGGAAGCCCTTGGTGACATTTGATGCATGTCACTGTACTCCATTTTTATTGCTGTGTAGTATTCTGTTGTATGAATATCCCAATATGCATATACCTGTTCTAGATTTGATAGGCATTTGATAATTCTGGGGTTTGGGCTATTGTGAATAACTCTACTGTGAACATTATTATTCATGACTCTTGGACATAAGTACCCACTTCCTTTCAGTGTATGCCTAAGAGTGATTTGCTAGGTCATAAGATGTGCCCGTATGTGTGTATATTTGTGTGTGTGTTTATCTTTAGTAGGAACTGCCAAAATATTTTAGAAGTCACTCAAACAATTTATCCTTTTACCAAAAATGTAAGACAGTTCCAGTTGATCTAAATTCTTGCCAAACTCAGTACTTTAGGCATTTTAAATTTTAGCCATTATGGTAGGTGTATAGTGGCATTATTGTTTTATTTACATTTATCAGGTGACTAATGATGTTGAGGACTTTTTTATATGATTAGTATGCATGCAGATATCCTCTTTTGTGAAATAGATTTTCAAGTATTTTGTCTATTTTTATTTGGGTATCTGTCTTTTTAAATTGATTTCTAGGAGTTCTTTATATATTTTGGATATTAGTATCATCGAATATATGTATTACGCATATCTTCTCTCAGTTTCTGGATTCCTTTTACAAAAGATAATTATAGTAAAATCTGCATACTGTGAAAAGCAAGTTTGTAATGTACACTCCAGTGTGTTTTGATAAATGTTTACATCCATTCAAAATATAGAAAAATTCCATTACTACAGAAATTTCCTTTGTGTCCCTGTCAGTCACTATGCAAAAAATCATACTGCTGTTGCGATTTCTATGACCGTGTATTTGTTTGGCTGTTCTTGAACTTTAGATATAAATGAAGTCATACACAGTATGTACTTGAGTATGTCTGGCTTATTTTATTTGGCATAGTATTTCTGGTAGTCAGTCATGCTATTGCATGTATCACGTGTTTTTTGTTTTTTGTTTGGTCACCTGCATGTAAACTAAATGTATTCTTTTATTGGTGGGTAGGATTCCATTGTAGAAATATGCCACAGTCACTTTATTCATTATCCCTTGATGGATTTATGGTTTATTTCCAGTTTTGCTTATTACTAAGAGCAACTATAAATATTCTAGAACAAGAATTTTTATGATTATTTTTTCATTTTGCTGTGAGGAATTACCTAAAGTGGAATTGCTCTATTATGAATTAAGTGTGTGTTAAAGAAACTGTGAAAAGTTTTCTAAGTGGCTGTGTGACCCTCCTCCGGGCAGGACTTTAGAGTTCCAGTTGTTCCACATCGTCTCCAGCATGCTCAGGCCTTCATCTCAGCCTTTCTAGTGGGTGTGTGATACTTTCTCATTGCACTGGGGACTTTGACTGCATTTTTTGCTGTTTGACTCCTGACAGCCTCACCCTTCCCTCTTCCCCCATGCCCCACATGTGGGCATACAAGAAATGCTGCTACTCCTTTCCTTTGGTGCCCATGGAAAGGAGATTCAGCCCACGCAAGTCCTTGCCCTCATGTGAGGCCTCTCACCCCAGACCACCCCTAACCACAATAAAATCCTGGGGCAGTCTCTTTTTCTTTCTCTTTCAAGTCATTTTGGATCTGCTCGAGAGGCCTGCCCTGGGCTTCCCAGAGAATTCAATTATGTCAGCAGTGAACCTTTTCATATCTCTTGGTGTGTGTGGCATCGTCAGTCTCAACATCTGGGCCAAGTTTTGAGTGGAGGTCCCTCCTGCTTTTTCGGGGTGACCATGGCACTCACTGTGGTTTAATATGTTTCCCTGATGATTGGTACCATTGGGCACTTTTCCATATACTTCCATTCCTGTGTGAGGGTCTGTTCAAGCCATTTTCCCATTTATTTGGGTTGCCTGTCTTTTTTAAATTTAAAAATATTTGTTAATTCAGTCAAAATGACAATAAATCACATTTATAAAAATTACCTTTTTTAATGAAAAAAACTATATTTCTCAAAACAGAAATTGCGTTGACAAGTTGTGTTGTTTTACATTCTTACACATCTTCTAAATGTCTGTTTCAATGGAAAATAGCTGACTTCTCATATCTACTTCTGCATTCATTATTTTTATTATTAATATTTGAGACAGAGTGTCACCCTTCACCCAGGCTGGAGTGCAGTGGTGCCACCTCGGTTCACTGCAACCTCTGCCTCCCGGGTTCAAGTGATTCTCGTGCCTCAGCCTTCCGAGTAGCTGGGATTACAGGCATGGGCCACTATGCCCAGCTAAGTTTTTATATTTTAGTAGAGATGGGGTTTCACCATGTTGGCCAGGCTGGTCTCAAACTCCTGGCCTCAAAGTGATCTACCCACTTCAGCCTCCCAAAGTGCTGGGATTATAGGCATGAGCCACTGCGCCTGGCCTATTATGTTTTGACATGTGGCTTTGATTGAAGTATATGGAGAAAATCTCACTTCACATAGACCTTTAGTGGGAAAATGGAGTTTAATAGACTTTCCTGAGGATTTTCCTCTTGAATGTCAGACCAAACTCAACAAGTGATAGTTTTTGAAAGTTAGTTGCAATGTGGAATCTGAAATCTTGTCAGTGAACTTTTTGTACACTTTTACATTAATATCCATTGATTATCTTGCACTTTGGCTCTATTTTCCTTGACAAATTTGAAAATATTTTATTACTGACCTATGCAGAATTTTCAAATATTGACATTTCATACACTATCCATAAATCACATTCATTCATTTCACCACAGATCTCCTTAGAAACATTAAGTCATCAGAACTTCTGAAGCTCAGCTTCTGAATACTTAATGATTCCAAAGTTTTCCAAAGTTCTAATTTTTGCTTGAAAACGTGAATTCTGTTACTGGCAACAGTAATGGTCTTGCATCCTTCATTTTCAAGACAGCTTCTGCTAACTATTCTAATCTGAAAAATCAGTTTGTCCACCCATCATTCTTTCAAGCCAAATGCTGTTCCATGCAGCTGGTCCTGCCCAGCCTCCCGAGCGCTGTGTCTTGAGGCAACCATCATGCTACAACAAGGAGCAGCGACGCTTTGTGGACTCCATGCATTTCATCACTCAGAATACTAAAGACGCATTTTTTATAGGGGCAGGATGAAGAAGATTAATAAAATTAACTATCTTTAGTGCCTCGTTTTCAGGACATTCTTTTTTTTTTGAGATGGAGTCTCGCTCTGTCATCCAGGCTGGAGTGCAGTGGCGCGATCTTGGCTCACTGCAACCTCCGCCTCCTGGGTTCAAGCAATTCTCTGCCTCAGCCTCCCCAGCAGCTGGGATTACAGGTGTCTGCCACCACGCCTGGCTAATTTTTGTGTTTTTAGTAGAAATGAGATTTCACCATCTTGGCCAGGCTGGTCTTGAACTCCTGACCTCGTGATCCACCCGCCTCAGCCTCCCAAAGTGCTGAGATTACAGGCGTGAGCCACCGTGCCTGGCCGTCCAGGACATCTTAAGAGAAATTGCCTTTTTTTCTTTTAATCCCCAGTGTGTGGCAGGGAAGAATGCTACCACTACCAATTTGGTGCTGGTGCCCCTGCCTTGATCTGTGCCCTGGTGCCAGCCATTTTCTGTCATGGCTTTTGCACCCAGAGTGCAAATATAAACAAAGTTGTTCCAGAAGAACCATGAGATTCAATAAAGTTATTTAACTCTGAATATTTATCACCACTTACATTTGTTGCTGAGCATTCACATTTAAAAAAATCCTTTGAAGAGTAGTGGGTGCTGATACAAGTCCAGCCAGGTCTGTAGGTTTGCATATTTGTCCGGTGAAAGTCAAATTCTATAAACAAGATACCAGCTCAAACCATATGTTTGCAGTTGAATCTTTAACTTGATGAGTCAGAGTAACATCGGAAGTGGCCCTGCCCTGATTTTTCCTGATGTTTCGCCCAGTGGGCATTCAGCAGTGTCAGCTACTCAAGAGAAATTGTCCACGTTAAATATGTGCAGTTCCTTGTGTATCAATTGTAACTCAATGATGCTATGAAAAATAAATTTTAAAAAGAGTTTTTTACTGTTTCTGCTTCTGTGTGGGCTTCTCCAGCCAAAGCATTATGATAATTTACCCTGTAAGAGATTTCAGTGAGTTTCATTTCAAGTTAGAAAAACTGGAACAATTTTTCACTTTTGAAGAGCTCATAGTACATACATTTAAAATATACCATTTTTGTCTTTAAACACTGAATGATTAGTCTCAAATGTTACCTGACTTTTTTAAGTGATAATTTATTTTTTGATTCTTGATACAAGTTATTTAACAAATATCAGGCCGGGCACAGTGGCTCATGCCTGTAATCCTAGCACTTTGGGAGACTGAGGTGGGTGGATCACCTGAGGTCGGGAGTTCCAGATCAGCCTGACCAATATGGAGAAACCCTGTCTCTACTAAAAATACAAAAAAAATTAGCCAGGTGTGGTGGTGCATGCCTGTAATCCCAGCTGCTTGGGAGGCTGAGGCAGGAGAATCGCTTGAACCCAGGAGGCGGAGGTTGTGGTGAGCCGAGATCGTGCCATTGCACTCCAGCCTGGGCAACAAGAGCAAAACTCCGTCTCAAAAAAAAAAAAATGTATATATATATATCTCTCTCTCTCTCAGTATTGCAGCTACAGTGTATTCTTTATCTCTGTTACTTGCATTTTTATTTTCTTCCTTTAAAATTTATTTTATTTTTTTTTTTAGAGATGAGGTCTTTCTATGTTGCCAAGCTGGTCTTGAACTCCTGGGGCCAAGTAATCCTCCCACTTTGGCCTCCCAAAGTGCCGAGATTACAGATGTGAACCACCACACCTGGCCCATTTTTATTTTCTTCATGGTGCTTTTGCCTTTAGATGAACAGAAGATTTTTAAATTTTCATAAAGTCCTATTTATAATTTTTGAGCAGTTAGTGCTCTTTTAATGTTATAAAACTATTTCCCTTCTACCTTTTAGAAGTGCTTAAATTATGTTGGGCCTAAAGCTACCTCTTTTTGTATTTTAAATTTGAATCAAAAGGTCTCTCCATACTAGTGAACTGGAACAGATTGTAACCTACTCTTGTGCCAAAGGCTGCCAGCTATTCAAACCATGTTCAAATAAGGCACATGCCAAACTGTAACCAGTCCAATTCTGTATCTCTCTTTTGTTTTCTCTAGGTCACTTTCTTTATTCTGTCCATAAATCCTCCCCAACCATGCAGCAGCAAGGGAGTCGGTTCAGGGGCTGCCTGATTTGCAAATCGTTCTTTGCACAGTTAAACTCTGCTCAAATTAATTTGCCTGAAGTTTTTCTTCTAACAAAGCTTAAAAGACGTATGTTTTATGCTTAGGTCTCTAATCAATCTCTAATTTTAAGTATGGTATGAAGCAGTAGTTCAGGTCCATTTCTTTCTGTATGTTTATTCAGTTTCCCCAGAAAAATTATTGATAAGAATCTTATTTCCCCCATTAAATTGCCTTATTACTTTTGACAAAAAACAGCCAACTACGTATGCGTGAGTCTGTGGATTCTCTCTTCTGTTCCATTTTTCCCTTTGTCAGCTTTGCGTGAGCAGACAACTATCACACTGTTGGGATTACTGAAGCTATCCTAAGTTTTTGAATCTTTATATAAATGTTAGGACCAATGTTTTAATTTGTACAAAAATGCATGTTGGGATTTTGATGAGAGATTACATCGAATCTATAGATCTACCTTGTGCAAATTGAAATTTTAACGATATCCAGTACCTGATCTTTGTAAACAGTGTATCCTTCCATTGATTTGTTGTTGTTGTTGTTGTTGTTGTTGTTGTTGTTGTTTGAGACTGAATTTCACTCTTGTGCCCCAGACTAGAGTGCAATGGCATGATCTTGGCTCACTGCAACCTTCGCCTCCCGGGTTCACGCGATTCTCCTGCCTCAGCCTCCGGAGTAGCTGGGATTATAGGCGCCCGCCACCATGCCTGCCTAATTTTTGTATTTTTAGTAGAGACGGGGTTTCACCATGTTGGCCAGACTGGTCTTGAACTCCTGACCTCATGATCCACCTGCCTCAGCCTCCCAAATTGCTGGGATTACAGGCGTGAGCCACTGCACCCAGCCATTTTGTTGTCTTTATCTAAGAAATGTTTTGTAGTTTTCGGTGTATGTGTTTTGCATGTTATTTGTTAAATTTATTCCTAAGTGTCTTATACTTTCAATGCTATTTATTTCATTTTGCAAATGGGTGTTGCTCTTTAATAAAACACAATTGATTTTATATGCAGAACTTTTATACTCCAAACTTGTTTAATTCATTCACTAGTTCATGTAGATCTTTGTAGATTTCTTTGTTTTTCATATACACAGTCAAGCTATCTGCAAATGAAGGTGGTCTTACTTTCCAAACTATCTTAGTATTTTATTTCATCTTTTTTCCTCATTGCACTGGCTAGGAGCTCCAATACAATGTGGAATAGAAGTATTGGAAATAGAAATCCTCCTCCTGTTCCCAATTTTAGGAAGGACATATACAATAATTCATTATTAATTATAACATTAGCTGCACTGGGTTTCTTTGCAGACTTTTAAAAATCATATTGGGGAAATTTATTTCCTTGAAATTTTATTGTCATTAGTGGGTATTGAATCTCATCAAATGTTTCTTTGTACAACAGTTCAGATGATCATGTGCTTTTTCTCTTTCGTTCTATAAATGTGATTAATTCTTTGGATTTATTTTTAAATACTAAAGCAACATTGCATTCCTGGGATAAATCCCCTTTGGTCATGATACACCTTTATATATCTTTTACCTTTTGCATATGTTTATGTCTTTGATGGTGATGATGGTTTCTGGATGTATACTTACCCAAACTCATCAGGATGTATATGTTAAATATATACTGCTTTTTATATGTCAATTATGCCTCAATAAAGTGGCTTAAATTTTTTTTCTTTTTTTTTTTGAGATGGAGTATCGCCCTGTTGCCAGGCTGGAGTGCAATGGCATGATCTCAGCGTACTGCAACCTCTGCCTCCCAGGTTCAAGCGATTCTCCTGCCTCAGCCTCCCGAGTAGCTGCGAAAACAAGCACGCACCACCACACCCAGCTAATTTTTGTATTTTGAGTAGAGATGGGGTTTCACCATGTTGTCCAGGATGGTCTTGATTTCTTGACCTCGTGATCTACCCGCCTTGGCCTCCCAAAGTGCTGGGATTACAGGCATGAGCCACCATGCCCAGCCAAATTTTTTTAATTAAAAAAAACCCACATGAAATATCTTATGTGAGCACAACAGTATTATAATAAATTAGAAATCATTATATTATACCTTTTATATATTTCTATATTTATTTTCTCTATACTTATACCTTCTATATATATCTATATTTAGAGATTATACCTTTTACATATCTATTTATTTATTTTTTTATTTTTTTTTTTGAGACAGAGTCTTGCACTGTCGCCCAGGCTGGAGTGCAGTGGCGCGATCTCAGCTCACTGCAACCTCTGCTTCCTGGGTTCAAGCCATTCTCCTGCCTCAGCCTCCCAAGTAACTGGGACTGCAGGCGTGCACCACCATGCCCAGCTAATTTTTGTACTTTTAGTAGAGACGGAGTTTCACAATGTTGGCCAAGATGGTCTCGATCTCTTGACCTCATGATCTGCCCGCCTCAGCCTCCCAAAGTGCTGGGATTACAGGCATGAGCCACCGGCGCCCGGCCCTTCTATATTTATTTTAAACATTTTATATATCTCTATATTTATTTTCATATATTTTATTGTATATTATATCTCTATATTTTCATATATTTTGTTATATATGATATCTCTATATTTATTTCCATATATTTTATTAAACATTTTTGCATCTCTTGTTCTTGAAGAATATTGGTCTCTATATTTACTTTGTGTAATGTATTGTTACCAAAGTTACACTGGTCACTTAAGTTAGAAAGTATTCATTCTTTATTTCTAAAAATACTTTTACAAAATTGGTATTTCTTTCTTAAATGCTTCAAGAATTCACTAGTGAATTCACTATTGTCTTGAAGTTTTCTTTTTGGAAAAGGTTTTCATTATGAACTCTCTTCTTTAACATATATAGAGCTACTTAGCTTTCTCTTCTATGTCAGGTTTGATGAATTGTGGCTTTCAAGAAATTTATTTTATCAGTTATTTAATATATTGGCATAAAGTTACTCATAATATCTTATTATAATTTTTAATATCTGTAGGAATTACACCTATGCCCCTATTTTATTCCTGGTATTAATAATTTGTGCTTTATTTTTAGGGATTTATTCATTTTAATGTCATTTTAAATGTTCAAATTTTGGTTTTAATTTTCTCTATTGAGTTTTTTCCTATTTTATTGACTTCTTTTCCTTTCTTTAGTATTGCATTACTTCTATTTATTTTTAGTTTATTTCTTCTTTTTCTAGCATCTTAAGTGAATCATTAAGTTTAATAATTTATTGTTTAAGCATTTTTCATTCAGTACTTCCTTAGATAGATCTCACAATTTTTGGCATTTGTTTTCATAATTGTTTAGTTCAATAAGTTCCTGATGTCCATTGTAATTTCTTCTAGTAACCATGGATTATTTAGAAGTGTGTAATTTAATTGTAATATTTGGTGATTTTTCTCAGTTCCTGATTTCTAACTATTTATTTATCTGTCTATTTATTTTTGAAACAGAGTCTTGCTCTGTCACCCAGGCTGGAGTGCAGTGGCACGACCTCAGCTCAGTGCAGCCTCCACCTCCTGGGTTCAAGCAATTCTCCTGCCTTAACCTCCTGAGTAGCTGGGATTACAGGCGCCTGCCACCACACCCAGCTAATTTTTGTATTTTTAGTAGAGATGGGATTTCGCCACGATGGCCAGGCTGGTCTCAACACCTGACCTCAAGTGATGCACCTGCCTTGGCCTTCCAAAGTACTGTGATTACAGGTGTGAGCAACCACACCTGGCCCTGATTTCTAATTTATTATAATACTATTGTGCTCACATAAGATATTTCATATGGGTTTTTGTAATTAAAAAAATTAAGCCACTTTATTGAGGCATCATTGACATAAAAAAGCAATACATATTTAATGTATACATCCTGATGAGTTTGGGTAAGTATACATCCAGAAACCATCATCACCCTCAAAGACATAAACATATCCATCACCTCCCAAATTTCCTCCCACCTCCTTTATTATTATTTGTTTTTGTATGGGTTTAATATTTTAAAGTATATTGAAATTTATTTTTATTTCCCAGAATTCTGCCATTTTTACTCTGCCATTTTGTGGTGTAATGCTCTATAAATGTCAGTTGAGTCAATTTGACTTGTTCAGATCTTTTACATTCTTACAGTTTTTTTAGCATTTCATTAATTATTGAGATAATGGCATTGAAACATCCAACTATGATGTGTGTTGATACAGTTTTTTATTTAGTTCTGACAGATATTGCTCACCGCATTTTGAAGCTGTTACAGATAAATGCACGTTTAGAACTTCTGTGACTTTTTGATGAATTGACAGTTTTATCATTAGGAAGTCTCTTTCTCTGGCATTTCCAGTTTCTTCAAGTGTATTTTATTTGAAATGAATATAGTCACACAAGCTTTATTATGTTTAGTGTTGTGCATATCTGTGTCTATCTATTTGAACTGTATATGTTTTAGTATATATGTAGGTCTTGCTTTATATTTATAATGTCTGTATTTTATTTATTTAGTTTATTTACATATAGTATAATTACTAATACAGTTTAGTTTAAATCTATCATCTTACTATTCGTTTTCTCTTTACTCCATCTGATCGTGTCCCAGGAATTCATGTCTACTCGTGTCTTTTGCTTTGTTTTTATTTTTTGGTAAGATTTTCTTCACTGTTTTTAAAAGCTTATAGACACACACACACACACACACCCCTGATGTTAACCAATTATCTATGAACAGGTTACTAATATTTTTCAGATTTATTATATGCATTTTGACTTACATTATTTTCATCATGCAAAAGTTCTTCAGGTCAATTTTTAACAACCCTTTTCTTATTTTATATGAACTTTTTATCTTGGAAACATTACCCTTGACACTAGTTAACAAGTAATTCTCACATATTTTCTTCTAACCGTCTCTTGTGTAATTCCAGATAACTACATAAAGAGCTTTCTGATTTTTAAACACATGAAATTATTGGCCAGGCGCAGTGGCTCACACCTGTAATCCTGGCACTTTGGGAGGCTGCGGTGGGTGAATCACCTGAGGTCAGGAGTTCGAGACCAGTCTGGCTATCATGGTGAAACCCCGTCTCTACTAAAAATACAAAAATTAGCTGGATGTGGTGGCACATGCCTGTAATCTCAGCTACTTGGGAGGCTGAGGCAGGAGAATTGCTTGAACCCAGGAGGCAGAGGTTGCAGTGAGCTGAGATCATGCCACTGCACTCCAGCCTGGGCAACAGAGCTAGACTTTGTCTCAAAAAAAATAATAATAAAAATAAATAAATAAATAAATAAATACATGAAATTGTATTGTTTCATGTATTGATATACTCTGTGTACTCAATCCATAATTAGTGGGTTGTCCTAGTCTTTTGCTACTACAGAAAATGAATGAATATTCATTCATTGCAGTGAAAAGTTTATTACAGTGAATAAGTTTTTAAATAAAAATTTTACACATATGCAAGTATACTTAGAGGATAAATTTGTGAATATGAAACAGTTGACTGAAATGGTAAGAGAAAAATGTACCTTTTGTTGGAAATGTTATGAAAGTACCTTTTACCCAACAACTCTACCAACAGAAATGAATGGCTACCTTTTTTTAAGAAATCAGTCTTATTATGTTGCCCATAAATTTTTAATTAAAATTGTAATCTTAGTCATTCTAGTTGTCAAAGAAATGGAATTGAACTTTTGATTTGCATTTATCTCATTATACATATGTAGGAAAATATGTTCATCTAAGAGTCATTTTATTTTCTTTTTCTGTGAACTGTAACCTCATACCCTTTGCACATTGTTTTCTATTGGGTTTTTGTTTTATATCTTGATCATTTTTAGAACCCAAAAATATTGAAATTCGCCCTTTGTATCTGGTAAGAGTTGCAGATTTTCCATTTTTCTCTTACCATTTGTCATTTGAATTTGTTCATTGTGTTTCTTCTACTTAGGAATGAAGTTCACTAATGAATATTCTAGTGCCAGAACGTTTCAGCGAATTAACAGAAGAGAAACAGTACGATTAGAAAATCACTGCTTTGTAACTCTAATGAGGACTATGTCTAGGCAACGAACATGAATGAATACCAAGCATTTAACAGGTTGATGAGGAACCTGTATAACGGATGACTCAGGCTGATAATACTTGGACCCAATAATCAATTTTAATATCACTAAACAGACATTGTGCTTTCTGTTTTGATGCAAAGGGAAGTACGCAGTACTATATATGAAATATTCTCAATAAGACAAAAATGAAATATATCAAATCTGTAGATACACTTAAAAGTTCATGCAAAATATAGAGGATGGAGATACAAGTAAAGTGAAACCATGAGGAAACTGTCTGTCAAATCCAGATTACGAAAAACTTGGCAGGCCAGGCACAATGGTTTATCCCTGTAATCCCAGCAGTTTGGGAAGCCAAGGTGGGAGGATTGCTGGAGCCAGGAGTTCAAGACCAGCTTAGGCAACATAGTGAGACCCTCTCTCTACAAAAAAATTAAAATCTAGCCAGATATGGTTGCTGACACCTGTAGTCCCAGCTACTTAGGAGGCTGAGGCGGGAGGATCACTTGAGGTTACAGTGAGCTATGATTGAACCACTGCACTCCAGTCTGGGTGATACAGCAAAACCCTGTTCTAAAAAATGAAAAAAAAGAGAAAAAAAGAAAATTCTACAGTAATAGTGACATGATATCTTCAATTTGTAAATATAATAACAAAAAAAGAGAGAGGGGGGCCCAGCCCTCTCAGAGGAATAAGTAGCAGATTTATTGTTTCACCATCAACAATTGTCAAAGGAGAAGAAAATAAGCAACTGTGTCCAGGTTTTGAAAAACAGACAGTACAGACTACAGTTCCTTTTATTTATTCTCTTTCTTTCTTTTATTTATTTATTGGAGACAGAATCTTGCCCTTTGGCCCAGGCTGGAGTGCAGTGGCTCCATCAAAGCTCACTGTAGCCTTGACCTCCCGGGCCCAAACAATCTTTCCACTTCAGCCTCCTGAGTAGCTGGGACTGCACGCACACGCCACCACATTTGGCTAATTTGTCGTAGAGACAGAGTCTCACTATGTTGGCCAGGCTGAATGACTATAATTCTTAAGTGAAGGGAACAGAGCCATGAGCCAGGAAATGGAGCCCAAACATACAGCAGAGATCTTGCGGGATGATGAAACCTATGAGATGTTGGGGCTCTTGAAGTGGCTGAATTTTATGTGGAAAGTCACCAGAGGGGAAAGGGTGGGGCAGGGAAGGAGCCCCAGGATTGCATGCAGGTCATGTGATGTCCTGGTTGTACACTAAGCTGCACATGCACAAGGACACAAGGCAGGACCCTGAGAGCTCAGAGAGGATAAATAAGGGGCCGGAGCAAAAGGGAGAGGAGCACTTGAGGGCTGAATGAAGAATTCTAGATTGCACTGCTCCCAGATAGAGTTCAAGCAGCCAGAACAGAGACCATGCATGACTCTTTCTTTATATTTCCCATTGTTATGGTGTTTGTTCTTGTGTATAGTGTGAGAAACTAATCTGACTTTTTCAAATGGCTATGCCATTGGAAAAATAAATGGCTACATCATTTACTTAAAAAATCCCCTTTTTAGCCCAATGATTTGAGATATGAACTTTTTATGATTTACTAATTTTCCATAATATTTGGATTTTATTTGTGTGCTTGATTTTAGTTCTATCTCATTCATCTATTTGTTTAGTTGTGGGCCATTATTATTGTTTTAATTATACAGTCTTTGCAGTTGGCTTAATATATGGTGATGTTAATCCCCCTCGTTTCTCTTGACAGTATTTTTCTACCCTTGTGATTATTTTTCCATATTAACTTCAATATCAACTTGTCTAGATCCAAAAACCCAACCAAAAAAACCTACTATTGTTATCTCAATTGGGATTGCATTGACTTCATATGCTAAATTACCGGAGAACTGACATACTGATGATATTGAGGCTTTCTATCCAAACGTCTCTACATCTGTTCAAGCCACTTTTATGTTTTTTAGAAATGTTTTACAGTGTTTTTTTGGTGTGTGTGTTGCTGTTTTTTGTATTTGAGACAGGGTCTTGCCCTGTCGCCCAAGCTGGAGTGTAATGGCGTGAAACAGCATCCTGCAGCCTCAACTTCCTGGGCTCAAGCAACCCTCCTGCCTCAGCCTTCCTAGTAGCTGGGACCACAGGCATGCACCACCACGCCCAGCTAATTTTTTTTTATTTTTTGTAGAGACGAGGGTCTCACTTTGTTGCCCAGGTTAGTCTCAAACTCCCAGGCTCAAGCAATCCTCCTGTTTTGGCCTCCCAAAGCATTGGGATTACAGGCGTGAACCACAATTCCTGGCCTACAGTTTTCTTCTTACAGGCTTTGTACATTTCTTTGTAAGTTTGTTCCTAAGTATGTTTTATTGCTATTGTAAATGTAGTTATCTCTGCCCTTATAGCTTCTGATTGTAATTTGTATGTGTGAAGGCTATTTATTTTTGTACAATTGTCTTCAAATTTTTAATATGTATTTTAAATTGCTTTGCCAAAGATATCAACACTTAATCCCCATTAGCATTATAGGAAAATTTATTATCTTACTGGACCTTTTCATTTTTGAAGCAGATTAATTTGGAAACTTTTACAAATTGATGAGCAAAATTATTTGTTTCCATTTGAATTGATTTAATGACTGAAAAAGTTATTTTTCATGTTTTTATCACTTATAAACCTTCTATAAATTATCTTTAATTTCTCTTTTCTACTTTTCTGTTTCAGCCTCCTGGTATTTTTAAGGAAATGTAAGAGTGTGAATCAGGTACTGATGGTTTTGACTTCATTATGATCAGCATCTTTGGCTTCCATCAGAGTAGACACTGAACAGTTTCATCCAACCAGATGATGAGTGCATTAGTGAGTATTTATTTAGTTCATAATACATGTTCCTGCCACACTCCACTGTAATTTGTTTCAGACTGACTAACGTAATGAGAAATCTTACCAAATATAAATGGCACTGCAGATCAAAACTCACTTGATTTTTCTCATTTTATTCTGGGTTCTGGAGAGAGACTAATTATTACTGCCAAAATAAATGTGTGTCATAAATGAAGGTTTATTTGCTATGGAAATACTCATTATTTCCTATTGGCCTACATCATATCCCAAAATTACCTGTGAACACTGAGAGGGATAATTGGTTACCATGGAATTTTCCAACATGATATTTAATATAGTTCTATTCCTTTTGTGTTCCCTTTTAAAGGAACTACATAAGAGATGAAATCCTTTCTCCCTGGGACATGTATCCTTTTGTGTTCTGCTTTTAATTTACATTTTAATTTGATGTTTTTCAGTCTTTTCAGGCTGAAATATAATATTTGTATCATTCTGAGAGCCTGTAACACCATGCTTTCCAGCAATACAATTACAGAAATTTTTTCCTCTCTCATATTGACATTGGGATTTGGAGGAACTTACTGCTACTCCTGATGCCTATTTACACCTTTTTGATATGTCCCCAGCAGAAGAAAGCAAGCCCCATGGGCTTGCTTTTCCTTCACTTGTCTGTTGCTAATACGATGACACTTCTCCACAAAGTTATTACATTGGCAGTAAAATCTTTCAACATTAAAAATATTTTGAATTATACTGGATGTAGGGAATTTGAATTTTTATATAGAGTATCTTGGGGACTTCCCCTATGTACAACATACCTCCTAAGCATGGTGCAGGCCCTCCGTGGGAGCCCCAGCAAATCCAGGTGGACGTGGCTGAAAGATAAAATGCTCAAAACACCACTGTGCTTCTTCTTACACTCTGGGTCATCAACAGTCTCATCTACATCAGGCTTGTGCTATTTGTTGACACTATCAAATATGGCAGTGTCACCAAGAATCTCTCCATAAAAATGTGTTTAGCTACACCACACATGGGTAACGCAATTGCTGTCTCTCATACGAGTGTTATCACACTCCAAGACTTAATTTTTCTGGTTCTCATGAGTTGGGCCAGTGGCTACTTTGTGATTTTCCTTCACAACACCAGAAAAATAATCAACATCTTCACAACAACAGCTGTTCCTCTAGAGCCTCCCATGAGACCGGAACCATCACAACTGCGCTGCTGCTTATGATTTGCTTCATTGGATTTAATGTGAGCAACTCGTGCCACAGCATTTACCTAAGTATGGTGAAGGAAAGGGATCAGTTGTGGACCGTCTCAGATTTGATTTCCTCATGTTACCCCATTTTTTTGGTCCATTTTTCCTCATTGGTAGAGAAAGTCTTATCCTAAATTCAAAATCTATGAAGTGGAGAAAGTCATCTTATCCCATAGATATGTCAAAGTAAACTTTCACCAATATAAACTTTTTCCAAAACAACATTCTATAAAGAGTTGGTATTCTGAAGAAATGATGGGATTTAGGTCTGAAAAATGAGATATTTCTCAGTTCACTGCATGAAATATAATCTAATGACCTTGACCTTCAGTAAAGACAATATTGCATAGCTTAGTATTTAATGTTTGTATACATAGATATAATCATTTAATAGACAAGTAGACAGATAATTTTTCATGTCAGATGTCATAATGGACTTCTTGCAACTAGTCATTCAATATCCGTATTTTTCTTACTTTAATTACTCTGTGTTCAGCATGAAAAATCATTTCAAAAGGAGATCAGGCACTCCAGGAAGCAGAGCGTAACTCCCCACTTCTAAACTGTGGGCTTCACATAATGACATCCTACCAAGAACTCAGTATAGCAAAGGAGGAAAAAGAGTAACTTCACATTGGAGAAACCTAACAAACACTGTCTCAGTCAGGTGATCAAGGCCACTGTGAGCAGTGATCAATCAAGTCGAAAGTGCGTATCATATGACAGGATGAGAATGGCATTTTACCTCGACATCTTCCCTCCCAAAACTAATAATCCCATTATATCAGACAAACTTCAGCTGAGAAACAGTTTCCAAAAACACCTGACTAGTACCCCCTAAAACCATCAAGGTCATCAAAAACAATGTAGTCCTGAGAAATGATCACAGCCGGGAAGAACCTAAGGACTCAGTGTCCTTTGGTATCCTGATATGGAATCCTGGAGCAGAAAAGGACATTAAGTAAAAACCAAGGAAATAGAAATAAAGTATAAACTTAATAATGTATCAATATTAATTCATTAATTGTGACAAATGTAACATAGTAATGTAAGACATTAAAATGGGGAAAATTGGGTATGGTGTGGAGGAGAACTCTGTGTATTCTATTTGCAACTCTTCTGTAAACGTAAACCTATTTGAAAATTAAAAATTTATTTTCTAAAAAGAAAATTAAGAAACCTATATACTTAAATTTGAGGAAACAAAAATTACTTTCCTTGCCTAAAGTATGTGTTCTACATTTTAGGATTTACCTGACATCCTAATGAATAGACTTTTTTAATGTATACAATCTTATGTCACTAATTTAAATGTAAATATTTAAGAGTTACAAGGTTCAGTCTATTAATTTTATTAACTTGGCCCTTGAAGAAGACTCATATAACAAAGAGGATGTTTTGACTTAAATTATTTCTATATAAAGTACTCTTTGATGAGGACAGTACACACCTCATATAATAACCAGCACAAAATAAAATTCCAGATAAATATTCATACTATCAAGCATGTAAGAAAAAAGCAATGCAGGCTTCTGCTTAATATGCTAAAACTTTCTAAGATTTCCCAGAGCCAAGCACATTGGTCTGAAGTTCAGTTTTTAAAAGTTATTTTAACTCTGTCCCCAGCTGACATGGTTGATGAGTTGGAAATGTCATAAATGAAGTCATATTTCAGCAAGTACACTAGGAACAGAAGAGATAAAGATCACAGCAAGTTTAGTGATGAAAATTTAACTTCATTTAGTACTGTGTCTCAAGTGTTAAGCTAAAATAGAAATATTGTTGGTTTATCAACATAACATTATTTTGGTTCCCTGACCCTCTGCTATGTAAACAGCCCTTTCATTTTGCACAAATGCATGCACGCATGTAAATCTAGAGAAGAGAAGATGACGGTGGTTGCTACAGGTGAGTTGGAGAATTGAGTCTCAGAATCTGGGTACAGGGACTCCTGGTTTTTAAAAGAATGGATTGGAGGAGAAATTTTGAATTTTTAGTCTCTTTTTGTAATACTTCAGGATCTTAAATTCTAATGTCATAAACCCAACTTGAATTAATTTGGGTAAAAGATGACTTTGTTGACTCACAAAAGTCAGAGGAAGAACAGAGCAGCTATAATGTAGGAGGGTGACAAAATAATTTGGGTTAAAACTAGAGCTAGATATCGGCTGTTGTTATTTCCCAGCTTTACTTCATTTTTTTAATGATACAATATTCTAAATTCCCAGGAAGAAGTTCCAGTTGGCCCCTGTTGGAAAAGTGCTCATGTGAGGTCCATCTAGCTGTAGACAGGGAATAAATTCATGTCAGAATCTATTACACCAGCAGGAACCATTTTGGTCAGGTGGAAAATTACCAGATGGGGCTTACCATCTCACAGAGAAAGAGTCTTGGGGTGATGTTCAGGTGATATATAGGCAATGTCTAATTTAGAACTTAGTAGAAAAATTGGCCAGGCGCAGTGGCTCATGCCTGTAATCCCAGCACTTTGGGAGACTAAGGCTGGTGGATTACTTGAGTTCAAGACCAGCCTGGCCAACATGGTGAAACCCTGTCTCTACTAAAAATACAGAAATTAGCTAGGCATGATTACAGGTACCTGTAATCCCAGCTACTTGGGAGGCTGAGCTGGAAGAATCACTTGAACCCGGGAGGCAGAGGTTGCAGTGAGCCGAGATCACGCCGCTGCACTCCAGCTTGAGAGACTCCATCTGAAAAAGAAAAATCAGAGGCTAACCCATATGACAACTTTGTCTTATTGGAGCTATTGATGAATGTCTGAGCTTTGACATACTTCGGCAATGATGGAGATCTTATTGCACTAACAGTGCAAGTTGAAGGCCCTATGACATACTGTGAGGGGAAGAGTTCCTTTCTCCAGTTCAGACCGTTTTACTTGAGTCAGTCAAGTGCATACACAAGGGGTTTTACAGAAATAAAAATAATTTCATTTATGTACTCGCAATATACTTATTAAGTTGTTGCCATACTTGAGGCCTGTTCTAGGAACTGGTGATACAATGATGAACAAGATAGGTTGTGTCCTTTTCCACATGAAGAACACATTTTAGTTGGTGAAACAGACAATAAAAACGGAAAACCTATGTGCGTTGTAGAGATTGTGACAACTTTTACATGAAAACAAAAATACAGAAACTATAAAAGAAAGGGGAAAGGATTTTGCTATAAAACATTAGATACATTTGAGGGACTAAAACAACCCAAATCGACTAAGAAAATTTATTCACAGTTCATATATATGATAAAAAAAAGCTCTTCCAAGCTGATGAAAAGTCAAAAATCCATTTGAAAAACTGCAAATTATGTGAGTAGCACCCAAATATACAGATATATAAAGCAAATATTGACAAATCCAAAGGGAGAAATTGAGTGCAATACCATAATAGTAGGAGACTTCAATTCTCCACTTGTAATAATAGAATATCCAGGCAGAAGAGCAATACAGAAACAGCTGACTTGATCAATGCTATATTCTGAATGGATCCAACAGACACATACAGAACTTCCCACATAATAGCAGAATACACATTCTTCCCAAATGCCCACAAAACTCTCCTAGGATCACATTAGGTCACAAATCAAATCTTAACTAATTTTAAAAAGTTGAAAATTGGTCGGGCACGGTGGCTCATGCCTGTAATCCCAGCACTTTGGGAGGCTGAGGCAGGTGGATCACAAAGTCAGGAGTTTGAGTCCAGCCTGGCCAATATGGTGAAACCCCGTCTCTACTAAAAAAAATGCAAAAATTAGCTGGGCATGGTGGTGTGCGCCTGTAGTTCCAGCTCCTCGGGAGGCTGAGGCAGGAGAATCGCTTGAACCTGGGAGGCAGAGGTTGCAGTGAGTCAACATTGTGCCACTGCACTCCAGCCTGGGAAACAGAGTAAGACTCTGTCTCAAAAAAAAAAAAAAAAGGTTGAAAATCATACCGAGTATCTTTTCCTACCACAATGGAAGAAAATTAGAAACCAATAATGGTAAGAAAACAGGAAAATTCACAAATAGATGGAAACTAAATAATACACTCTTGAGCTACCAGTGAGTCAAAGAGAAAATGAAAAGGGAACTTAAAAAATATCTCAAGATAAACGAAAATGTTTAAATGAATGATGTTGAATCTCAGCTGCTTGCCTGACACTGGAACTAAACTTAATAAGTAGTCTATGAAGCAGACTTCACTGCCTGCCCACTTAACTAAGTGACTGAGTGACTAACTTTACCACCAATCATTTCTGACCTGATGGTCAGGATGACAGGCCGCTGGGTTGTGTAACCCACCCAGTCAAAGAAGTCAGGGGGTGTTGTCAGAGCAAGTTGCTGCCTGTGCTGCTGCTTCATGCCTGGGCTCCTCTGCATTCCAGATCCATGTCCATCCGCTCGCTTGAGCACGCTTACAGATGCTAGGATCAGGTAACCAGCAAATAAATATTCTGAGATGCCTCCAGCCCCTTCCTAACCTAAGAACCATCAGTGACCTGCAGAGAGTCCATAAGCCACCGAGTTTGTGGGTGTGCGCATGTTGCTGTGGTGAGAGCTTATGGTTTCCATCAGATTCTTGATGTCATTGCTAACTTAAATGTCCCAAAATTGTCAAAAAAAAAAACACTACTCAAAAGAGACTCCTGCCAAAAAAATGCTCATGAATATCTACATAGCCACTGCACTGTACTCTGCTGCTCTTTGGGGTCAAATGAGGGGGAGAAAGAGCAGGACTCTGAGTTGACCCCCAAGCTCCACTTGGAGCTCTGTTGTTCAGGGTGGCCTCTGATTCTCGTTATTCCCACTCAGTGTCCAGGAGGGGAGGTGTGGGCTGAAGTCTTCCAGAGAAAACCCAGGAGAGCCTGACAGCCTGTCTTGCTGACGGCCTCCTTATTCCAGCTGACTGTGACCTCTCCCTTCATGACAGGTACTCTTCACTCTCAACTCAGGGAAAAGGACCCTGACAGGACACCATCCTGTCGGAGCTAACAGATGTGCACCTTTGAGAATGATCATTGAGAAGATAATTTAGATAGATTTCTGTCTCTGAAAACGTCCATTCATTTGTGTTGTAGAATTACACTCGTGTGTGTTTGTGCTCTGCATAGCAGTGTGTGCATCCTATAGTCTTTTCACAGAAGTGTATGTGTCTGTAAAAACATAGAGTGTAATTTCTGAGCACATAGACACTGAGTAAACTCAGGGTATGATTTAATAACATTTAATCTTTACTTAATGAAACTTGTTACTCATTTTTAAATATAATATTTTTTGTAAGAAGCAAGTATGAATATGAGAATCAACTTGACCTGTTTCACTGAATAGCACCAACTCAGGATGCTCACGCAGGAGCCCTAGAAGGAATCCTTTACCTCTTTCTTCTCCTAACCCCCAAAACAAAAACTGATTCTTTTCCATTTTTGCCTCTTACGTACCTAACATTTTTCCTTCCTTCTCTTTATCCCTGAGGCCATCATCTTATTCCAGCAACCTCAGGACTTATTTCAGAAGCCTCTTAACTGCTTCGAATCTTAATTCTTTCAGTCCACTGTTTGCACAACAGCCACAGTGATTCTAAAAGGCTCAATACCTGTGACTACCACTCTGCTGATGACAGTATCATACCAAGCTACTTGCACTCAAAAACAACTATCAAAATTGACAATATACGACACAATTGTTTTCAAGCATTGCACACAGCAGGCGTTTGGGGACAGTGATCCTTGAGGGAAGAGAAATGCATGATTTCGGTCCCTCTATCCTCTGTCTCTTTGCTTTGTGGACACTTTCCTGCTGTGGCACAATGAGATTAAGTCCAAATGGAGCAATGGTCTTGCTGAGCTGCTGAAGGAATTTGAATCTGGGTCAGGATCAAGAAATGGAATCTCTAGTATGTGGGAAGGGAGAGGTGTGGCAAAAGCTTGTTTGGAATTTGTGCTGTTTTTACTCACAACACTTTGGACACCAAATGTGTGGGGGGTTTTCTCACACCAACCAATTATCCAACTCTCCAGACACCAAACACCTGTCCAGTGACTCAGTTCACTTCTGACACTAAGCTCCCAGAGTCAGCGTCAGACTCCACAGGAAACAAACTCAGACCCACAAGTGCCCCCTCACTTCAGATGCCAGTTGCAAGTATTGATTCACCGGGTAACCCATATTTCTGTCCAGCGTGGCTACAAAGTCAGGGGATTCCCAAAGCACTGCACCCTTTCAGGTATGATAACTTGCTGGAATGGCTCACAGAACTCAGGAAAACACTTTACTTAAGGCTTACTGGTTTATTCTAAAAGATACAACTCAGGAACAGCCAGATGGAAGAGATGCACAGGGCAAGGAATGGGGCGTTCTGTGGAGCTTCCATGCCTCCCCAGGCATGCCGCCCTCTCAGCAGCTCAGGGTGTCTGTCATCCCAGAAGCTCTCTGAATATCATTGTTTAAGCACTTATAGAGAGTTCAATCTTTAGCACCCCTTATTCCTTCCCTGGAGGTTGGATATTAGGGCAGAAAGTTCCAACTCTCTAACAACTTGGTCTTTCTACTAACTAGTCCCATGCTGAGACTGTCTTGGGGTTCACCCTAAGTCACCCCATTACCATAAGCTCAGGTGTGATGAAAAGGGGTTTGTTATGAATGACATAAGACACTCCTGTCACTTGGGATATTCCAAGAGTTTAGGAGCACTGTGTCAAGAACTGGGGACAAAGAGCAGATTTTTTTTTTGTATTATACCACAGTTTTCAACATGTAATAGTGAGCAAGAGCAAGTCTAATTACACAGGCTGAGGCTTCCTGAGCCTAGCAGAGGTCATCCGCTTGGGCTGAGAAGTATGTGAGCACTTCTGGCTACTCAGAGAGGGGAGACCTTAAGGAACACCTTGGCATTTCAATGAAACTATAGAAGAGTGAAGACTACATCTTAGCAAAAGGACCATGCCCTAAGATTAAGCTCAATGCCATCATAAACCTAGCCTATCAAAGTATGAACAAAGCCAGACAAAAAGGGTTTCCAGTAACTCAACTGACTGCCTGAACAAAACTCAACGTCCTAGAGATGAATAAAAACGTAATCCAGAAACCACATAACATCGCATCCCCACTGTCCAGCATATGGTCATGAACCAGTAGACCTGGGAACCTGGACAATGGGATCCAAAATCCTGGGAGGAAGTACCCATAAAAATGCCTGAGAGGATACAGATCTTGGAATTAGCAGACAGATTTTGAAGGAGCTATTTTGAGTTTACGGACTTAAATATTATCATAAGGAGTGAGCAGATGGGAAATTTCAGTAAACTAAAAACTTTTTTTTTAAAAAAGGAAATCCTTGGCTGGGCGCGGTGGCTCACGCCTGTAATCCCAGCACTTTGGGAGGCCCAGGCGGGCAGATCACGAGGTCAGAGATTGAGACCATTCTGGCTCGCACAGTGAAACCCCATCTCTACTAAAAATACAAAAAATTAGCTGGGCGTGGTGGCGGGCGCCTGTAGTCCCAGGTACTCAGGAGGCTGAGGCAGGAGAATGGCGTGAACCCGGAAGGCGGAGCTTGCAGTGAGCCGAGATCGCGCCACCGCACTCCAGCCTGGACGACAGAGCGAGACTCCGTCTCAAAAAAAAAAAAAAAAAAAAAGGAAATCCTTGAACTTTAAAGCTGAGTATTTGGAATGAAACATTACTGAATGGCTTATTTGTGAACTTGAAGATAAATCCATAGAAAGTATCCAAACTGAAAATTGGAGAAAAGAATAGATTGGACAAATGTGAACAGAGCCTCAGAAGCACTAATTTCACAAATTATGAAACCTATGTGTAATGAGACACAGGGGAAGGACTAATGGCAAAATCTTTAAAAAAAATAACGGCTAAAGATTCTCAAAATACAGTGGGAAATACCACCTTATAGACCCAAGAAGCTCAGTAAAACCCAAAGAAAGTAAATATGAGGAAAACCATATCTAGGCAGAACATAGAAAAACTTTTGAAAACCAGAAAGAAAAAGAAAATTTTAAATACTGAAAGAGGGAATAAAAAGGCAGGTTACACCATGGAGAACACCACACAAATGACAGCAGGCTTCTCATCAGAAACAGTGGATGCCCGGCTATGAGGGAATGATGTCTTCAAATGATGAAATTTTTTAAAAGTATAAACCCAGAATTCTCTATCAAGGAAATTATATCTCAAAAGTGAGGGTGACATAAAAACATTTAAATAAATAAAAACTAAGATATTTCATTGCCAGCAGATTTGCACTAAAAACAAAAAACTGAGATAGTTTTTCAATCTGAAGAGAAGTCATATCACACAGCAACTTGGATACATAGAAATGAATGAAGAGCATTAGAAATGGTGAATATATGGATAGATTTTTTTTTAAGACTATATTTTTCTTAGCTTTTTTGAAAGACAGTTTAAGGCACAAATGACAGGATTATATCCATCATATGGGGTTTATTAATATGTAGCTATAAAATATATCACAACAATGACAAAAAGGACAGTAAATAAGTGGAATTCTATTGTTGAAAGACTCCTAATGTGAAGTGGACCAATTTTAACTCTAAATAGGTTGCAATAAACTGAGGATACATATTGTAATCCCTAGCATAGCCACTAAAAAAATGCAATGAAATATAATAAAAATCCAATAAAATAATAAAAATGGAATACTAAAAAATATTTGATTAATCCAAAAGATGGCAAGAAAAGTGAAACAGAGGCCCAAATGAAAAACAAAACACAGGGGGCAACTAGAAAATGAATTTTTAGGTGGTAATCTTACACTTAATCATATCAAAAATTGTACTCATACTGAAGTGGGGACAGTGGGCATTAACAACTGGTTATTTCAAGAGATAAAAGGTGATATATCACAATCTTAATACAGGTTAATTTCTCCAGGAAACACAATCATCATAAAGATGTTTATACCTAATAAGAGAACTTCAAAATACACAATACAAAAACTGAGAGAACAAAAAGAAAAAATAGACAAATCTACAATGTTGCTTGGAGATTTAACAAGTGTCATAGCAACATCTGTCAACTAGAGTAAACTATAGTGCCCTGTGTTGGTTAATTTTATATGTCAACTTAACTGGGCCACAATGTGCCCAGTTGTTTGGTCAAACGCTATTCTGGGTGTTTCTGCAAGGGTGTTTTTGGGTGAGATAAACATTTAAATCGGTTGACTGAGTAAAGCAGATTGCCCTTCCTGATGTGGGTGGGCCCTATCCAATCAGTGAGAGGCCTGAGGAGAACCAGAAGGCTGAACTGCCCCCAAGCAAGGGAAGATTTCTGCTATCTAATGACCTTCAAAGAAGGACAGTGGCTTTCTTTATTTCCTGTCTTTGGACTCAAACTGAAACATTGGCTCTTAGGATATCGAGGCTGCTGGCCTGTAGACTGGAACTATACCATTGGCTCTTCTGGTTCTCGGGCCTTAAGACTCAGACTGGAGCTACACCATCAGGTCTTCTAGGTCTCCAGCCTGCCAACTCACCCTGCAGATCTTGGGACTCTCCAGTTTCCATAATTGCATGAGCCAACTCCAAATAAGTAAATAGATAATAGATAAGTAACCAAAAATTAAACAAATATCAATTAAGTAAATATACATGTACACACATATACAGAAATCACAGACACACAAGCACACATACATACACACATACCCTATTGTGCTTTTCTAGAGAACCCTGACTAACACATGCCCGGTTGCTTCAGCAAACACCAGCCTAGATGTTGTGGGGAAGGTATTTTTTAGATGTGATAAACATAGTTTGAGGCTTTGAGTAAAGTCCATTACATTCCACCCTCCATAGTATGGGCGGGCCTCATCCAATCAGCGGGAAGCCTAAAGAGAAAAGATTGAGGTCGACCCTAGGAGAAAGGAGTTCTGCCTCCAGACTACCTTCAGATTCAAGACTGCAACATATACACACACATCATAATGGTTCTATTTCGCTCAACAATGCTAATCCAAAGTTTGCTATCAAGAATAGCTCTACAGGAAAAAAATCTTAAGAATAAATTTTCTGGATTGGCTCTGAGGTTTCTGGAATTGGTTCTCTAATCTGATTAGATTTAAAGACATCAATTACTCTATTTCCATTAGTGAAGAGAGCACTGGCATGATCTGGCAATAGAGACACACACAATGTCACCATTAGATACTCTTAATCGAAAGCTCATAAAAGACACGCTACTGGGTGACCATATATTTAATATGTTATAATATTTTTGTCAAACTAATGAATGGAATAAAATTTGCTAATTGCTTCTAATTGCATTGGGGAAAGAAAAGGATGAACTCAGGGAGTCAGTACAAAGGGTGACCCATGAGGAGGTCCACTACAGATGGATAGATTGCAAAAAATTTCTCCCATTCTGTAGGTTGTCTGTTCACTCTGATGATAGTTTCTTTTGCTGTGCAGAGGCTCTTTAGTTTAATTAGATCCCATTTGTCAATTTTTGGTTTTGTTGCAATTGATTTTTGCATCTTCGTCACAAAATGTCCTGAATGGTGTTGCCTAGATTTTTCTTCCAGGGTTTTATAGTTTTGAGTTTTACATTTAAGTCTTTAATCCATCTTGAGTTGATTTTGTAAGGAAGAGGCCCAGTTTCAATTTTCTGCATATGACTAGCCAGTTCTCCTAGCACTGTTTATTAAATAAGGAATCCTTTTCCCATTGCTTGTTTTGGTCAGGTTTGTCAAAGATCAGATGGTTGTAGGCGTGCAGTCTTCTTTCTGTGCTCTCTATTCTATTCCATTGGTCTATGTGTCTGTTCTTACACCAGTACCATGCTGTTTTGGTTACTGTAGCCTTGTAGTATAGTTTGAAGTCAGGTGGCATGATGCCTTCAGCTTTGTTCTTTTTGCTTAGGATTGTCTTGGCTATTGGGGCCCTTTTTTGGTTCCATATGAATTTTAAAATAGTTTTTTTTTATAATTCTATGAAGGATTTCAATGGTAGTTTAATGGGAATAGTATTGAATCTATACATTGCTTTGGGCAGTATGACCATTTTCAAGATATTGATTCTTCCTATCCAGGAGCATGGATTTTTTTTCCATTTCTTTTTGTCATTTCTGGTTTCCTGGAGCAGTGGTTTGTACTTCTCCTTGAAGAGGTCCTTCTCTTCCCCTGTTAGCTGTCTTCCTAGGTATTTTATTCTTTCTGTGGCAATTGTGAATGGGAATTTATTCATGATTTGGCTCTCTGCTTGCCTGTTTTTGGTGTACAGGAATAATTGTGACTTTCGCACATTGATTTTGTATCCTGAGACTTTGCTGAAGTTGCTTATCAGCTTAAGAAGCTTTTGGGCTGAGACAATTGGGGTTTTCTAGATATAGGATCATAACATCTGCAAGGAAAGATAGTTTTACTTCCTCTCTTACTATTCAAATACCTTTATTTCTTTCTCTTGCCTGATTGCCCTGGCCAGAACTTCCAATACTATGTTGAATAGGAGTGGTGAGAGAGAGTATCCTTGTTTTGTGCCAGTTTTCAAGGGAAATGCTTCCAGCTTTTGCCCATTCAGTATGATATTGGCTGTGGGTTTGTCATATATGGCTCTTATTATTTTGAAGTATGTTCTTTCAGTACCTAGTTCATTGAAAGTTTTTAACATGAAGGGATGTTGAATTTTTTCAAAGGCCTTTTCTGCATCTATTGAGATAAGCATGTGGTTTTTGTCTTTAGTTTTGTTTATGTGATGAATCACATTTATGGATTTGTGTATGTTGAACCAATCTTGCATCCTGGGGATGAGGCCAACTTGATTGTGGTGGATAAGATTCTTGATGTGCTTCTGAATTTTGTTTGCCAATATTTTATTGAGGATTATTGCACCAATGTTCATTGAAGTTACTGACCTGAAGTTTTCTTTTTCTGTTGTATCTCTGCTAAGTTTTGGTGTCAGGATGATGCTGGCCTCATGGAATGCATTAGGGAGGAGTCCCTCCTTTTCAATTATTTGGAATAGTTTCAGGAGAAATGATACCAGCTTTTTTTGTACCTCTGGTAGAATTCAACTGTGACTCCATCTGGTCATGGGCTTTTTTTGATTGGTAGGCTATTTATTACTGCCTCAATTTTAGAATTCATTATTGGTTTATTCAGGGATTTAGTTTCTTCCTAGTTCAGACTTGGGAGGGTGTATGTGTCCAGGAATTTATCCATTTCTTCTAGATTTTCTAGTTTATGCACATAGAGGTGTTTATAGGATTCTCTGATGGTTGTATTTCCGTGGGGTCAGTGATGATATCCTTCTTATCATTTCTGATTATATTTATTTGAATCTTCTTTCATTTCTTCATTAGTCTAGCTAGTGGTCTATTTTATTAATTTCTTAAAAAATTCCAGCTCCTGGATTCATTGATTTTTTTGAAGGATTTTTTTTTGTTTGTCTCTATCTCCTTCAGTTCAGCTTGGATCTTGGTTATTTCTTGTCTTTTGCTAGCTTTGGGGTTTGTTTGTTCTTGGTTCTCTAGTTCTTTTTGTTGTGATGTTAGGTTGTTAGCTTGAGATCTTTCTAGCTTTTTGATGTGGGCATTTAGTGTATAAATTTCCCCTTGACACTGCTTTAGCTGCATTCCAGAGATTCTGGTACATTGTATCTTAGTTCTCAATAGTTTTAAAGAACTTCTTGATTTCTGCCTTAATTCCATTAATCAACAAGAGTCATTCAGGAGCGGGTTGTTCGATTTCCAGGTAGTTGTGTGATTTTGAGTAAATTTCTTAATCTTGAATTCTAATTTGATTGCACTGTGGTCTGAGAGAATGTTTGTTATGATTTCATTTCTTTCACATTTGCTGAGGAGTGTTTTACTCCTGATTATGTGGTCAATTTTAGAGTAAATGCCATGTGGCAATGAGAATAATGTATATTCTGTTGTTTCTGGGTGAAGAGTTCTGTAAATATCTATCAGGTCCACTTGATCCAAAGCTGAGTTCAGGTCCTGAATATCTTTGTTAATTTTCTGTGCTCTCTTAACTAATACGGTTAAATCTTCATTGAGACCATTGACAAACATGGAGTTAAGTGCTACTTAAGTGGCATCAGTCTGTTCTTTTGAGAGACCAGAATTTTATTTAAATATTACTTTCTAGTTTGTTGGAATAACCATGAACTAGTCTGCCTTCTCTTTGAGCACAAGCCAAAATTTTATTCCAATCTACTGGCTTTGGAAAAGCCATGAGAATAACTTTAATTAATGTGTCAACCAATTCTTTGGCCTTTTCTATATCTTGGAGCAAATCTTGATTTAAATCATCATAAGAGGCCAAATGTGAGTGGTGTGTGCCTACAGTCCCAGCTACTCAGGGGACTGAGGTGGGAGGATCATTGAACTCAGGAGTTCAAAACCAGCCTGAGTAACATAGTGAGTCTCCATATCTAAATCAATCAATCAATCAATCAACCAATCAATCACCAGAAGGATTTTCCCATCCTGCCAATTTTTGCCCAATGTCTCCCTCCTCCTGGTCCCACCAGCAAATGTATCAGCTGATAGAAATCGAAAACTCTAGGACATAACTTGTACAGACTGTCAAGAATTCCTCGGCAAATCTGAGAGGTCCTCAGTCACCTTGGCAAATTATTTGGCTGTTGTATCACAGGCAACTCAGAACTGGACCAGAGTGTAAGACGCCATCAGTAAATTCTCTTTTTTATTTGGGGAGTATTGGAAGGGGTATGTAGGAATTGGGACAGGAGTAGGGAAGGCCATCGTAGGGGTTGCTAGTCTAAGTTTTGGTTCAGCTGTTTTAGGTGGCTGTAAAGGGGAGGGAATAGGAATGTTGGAGTTCTGCCGGCGGGGCATATGATAAGGCTGAGTGTGAACGTTCTCCTGAAGATTTGATTTGATTTGATTATTATTTTTTGTGACAGTGTCTTACTATATTTAGCCCAGGCTAGACTTGAACTCCTAGGCTCAGTGATCCCCCCGCCTCAGTCTCCTGAGTTGCTGGGACTACAGGAACATGCGTGCCCAGCCTCCTGAAGATTTTTATTTAAATGCTTGTTTTCTTTTACTAATTTAGAAACAGTGTCTTGGGAAAACTCTTTTAGATTTCATGGTCTTTTTTACGTGTATCCCTTCTGAATGCTAATTAAAGTATGCTTCCCATCCATTCTGAGAAGCGCAAACCTTTTTATTTCCAAGATGTTATCTTTAAAAATATATATATATATGTTTGAAAAGGTCAAATGAGCCTCCAAGGGGCCACTGTAACTCCAAACTCTGGTCTTTGTCTTTACAAACTGTGAATAGGTTTTTCCTGACCCACTGATGCAAAAGGACTCTTCTACTAACAATTAAAGAATTCTTTGTTTACGAAATAATCTGGCAAACAATTTATGTAATCTAAATAAGTTTCTATCAATGTGAGCCCTTGCTCTCTTGGGTGGTACAGTTTCTGATTGGTACCCAGGTTGCAACCCACATTCCTGAGTAAACACTTGTTGGCCTGACCGGCTAATTCCTCCTTTTTATTAGTGGGGAGGCCATGTGACTTCATCCTCCGTGGCTCTGGTGGTCTCTTCCACATCTGTGAGGTACTCACTAAAAGCTGGTTGCGCTTTGAGATCTGGGCACCTGCTGGAACCTGGAGCCACAAGTCTTCATTCATGCTAAAGAACTCCTGTCTTGGTGGAGGTATTTGCCTTTGTTTGAGTTTCTTCGTAGGGCTCTCCATCTTTTTGCTTGCTCTCGCTTAGTTTTAAGTTCCCACAAGGTGAGAATGGGAGCCTCTGCTTCTAAGCAAATTGAAAGTCCCCCCTCTCCAGGGACTCCAGCTGGCTACATGATGGCCCTCTTCTTGTTCGTTTTATCTAAATGACACAATTTCACTAACCAGAGTTTGGAGTTACAGTGGCCCTTTGGAGGCCTTGTATAATGTGTTGTATACTGTTAAGAGCACGGCTGCTGGTGAAGAAAGTGTTTCTCATAGTTCCTTTGTGGGTCTCAGTGTTCCCCAGCAGTTCAGTATGGAGTCAGCCCTGATGACAGGACTCCCTGATGTTAAGCCTGCAAGGGTGCTAAGCTCACGCTAGTCAGGCCCCTCTAAGCCCTTAAGGTACCAACCTGGGGCTCTGCACCTTGGCCTGCTTATTCAAGACTCTGTTGAGTCAAATTAGGCAAAATTCCCACCACTACCAAGGTCTCTGATCACCCTTGATACCTGATCAAATTCCTCAGCCCCTACCCTCAATATCGTTATCATCCCGGCCCGCCGTTAGGAGGCCGCAGCGGCCCGACAGATCCAGCTGTGGCTTGCAGGCGCCTCCATGCTGCGGGCTAGGCCTGGCTCCTGCCCCTGCAGCGGCGATACTCCCTGCGGCCGGTGGATGAGCCAGGAAAGCGGGGAGACCCCCAGTACTCCCTGCCCGGGGCCAAACAGCAGCGTTAGCAGCCTCTGTTCCCTGGAGCTGTGTGAGCTTGAGCGGCCCTGCACCCTCTCTGGGCCTGGGCCATCAGTTCTGACCCACAACCGACGGCCTGGGGTTCTGGGGAGCTTCTTGGCTGAGGGGGGGTCTGGCTTTCACCGCTCGGCTGCTGGATCGCCGAGATAGGCCGCGCGGCGCAGCCTGGACGCCCTGGCTCCACCCACAGCTCTGAGACCTCCAGCGAGCTCTTACCCTTTCCGCGCCTCAGTTTCCTCATATGTAAAATGGAGATAATATCACCACGCACTCAGCCCTAGCCACTTCATTGCTGTTACTGACACCATTACTGCTGCTACGTCGTTTTTTGATGGCACAGCCCTTAGGGAAGGGGGATCAAGGGAGAAGCCCGGACCTTCCCGCAGGAGGTGGGCTGGGCACAGCCCTGAACCATGGAGGTCACCCACCCTGAGGTCGGGACCTGGGTTCCCTTCCTATCCACTGGGGGTCCCAGCCGTTGTCTTCATCTCTCCAGGTCCCAGCCCTTCACAGTGGGCACTTCCCTGCCTGTGAGGGAGGCCCCAGCCAGCCCCTATTCCCCTCTCCAAAAAAAAAAAAAAAAAAGGCTGCGTAGCCAGTATTTACGGATGCTAAGTTGCTTATTAAAAATTATCCCATTGAATCCTACCAAGCAGGTAATTTACTGTACCCATTTCTCAGATGAGGCAACTGAGGCACTGAGGTTTCTCAGAGCCAGCAGGTAAACCAGACATTTGGCCTGAGTGACGGCTTAGTCTGCACTGAGCGCCTGCCGGGTCCTCACAGCGATCCTGGTTTGTACCCCCGCCCACAGTGGCTCGGCTGGCCTGTCTATGGGAACCCATGAGGCTGTCTGCGCATCCCGAAGTGTGACCTTCCGGGCCCACAGGGTGGCTGGCGCTGGGCTTCTTCGTGGCCCGCGACAGTGCGGCCACCTTCATCGGCCAGTGGCGCACGGATCTGCGCGAGTCCGAAGTGCTCCGCGAGCTGGCGAGGGAGACACTGGGCCTCTGCACCCGCTCAGCTCCCCAAGATAAAGGCCTCGGAGGGGAAGTTCCGCGTAGGGGACTCCGGCCTGTTGGTCTCTGTGCAGGTGCGGGGAAGCCGCGTGACGGCGCGCATGGGTGTGGCGACCCGCTGGAGCGCTACCTGGACCGTCAGGACCCGCGCCGCCGCTCCTCCACCACCCACCGCCCGCCCCCGTCGAGGGTCCGCCCCCTGTCCCCGCAGAGAGTGTCGCCCACCTCTAGCCCCTGCCCTGGTAGCCTGGTCCCCGCGAGAAAGCGCCGGCGCTCCGGGCCCTAGGTGACCCCTATTTGCTTACAAAGCATAAAGCAGGGGCCGAGGCTCCCAGGCCCTGGGATCAGCTGCCCGCCGCATCCCCGCTCCTACTCCGAGGACAGTGACTTCTCAGCTTTCTCAGCCCAGAGCCGCCCCCTTGGTGCCCGCAGCGAGGATGAGGCACTAGGCCGGGAGGAAGCGATCCAGACGGGGGCTGACCACCACCACCTGGCCTCTCCGAGACGGCCCCCTGCCACGCGCAGCCAGTCCCGGGACCGGCTGGATCCGGGTCAGCCCCGGGGAGCTCCAGGAGAGAGGGGAGGGGAGTCCAGCTGCGGCCCTCAGCCCTGCCCGGTGGGCGCAGGAGCAGGCTGGGCGCAAGGATGGAGATGGGCAGCACTCGTGGGAGCCACAGGGCTGGGGCAGCGGGGCTCGGGCAGGAGCACCCCTGGGGTCTCCGTGCCCACCGCCCTGAAGCACCCTGGCTTTCCCAGTCCAACCCCAGTTTAGAGTTTAGCACCACACCCGCCAGCGTCTTCCGCACACACCAGAGCAGCTGCTCTGACGCCTGGACACGGAGTTTCTGGCCAATGCCGGGACCCATAAGGCTGTTGCTAGCGGGACCCCCACTGGACCAGCCCCTAACCGGGCTCCAGCCCCAGACCCTCTAGCTCCTGACTCGGCCTACAGATCCTCCAGTTCCTCCTCTTGATCCCTCATTCTCTTGTGTGGCAAACGTGGCCAACCTGCGGACTCTGGCCTTAAGACCAATGGGCTGCCCGGCCCGCTGTCAAGCCCTTCCCAGCTCCTCCTCCAATGAAAGAAGCCCTGCCCTAGCATGGGAGGGGCTACTAGATGCACCTGGGAGCCCCCTGACCGGTCTAGAACACTCAAGGACCAGAGCACTGGGTAGGATGGACACACAGCCAGACTGCAAACCCTCAGGCATCCCCATGCCTAGGGTCTCCCCCGGGTTCCTCCAGACCCACAGAGTTGGGGGGTGCGGGGGGAAGGGGAAGGGAGCTTGCATGCCTCCAGCCAGGTTCCTGGACCAGCCCAGCTGCCCCCAAACCCTATCCCTTCTCCTTTTCGTTTGTGGCCTTAACCCCCTCTGCATCAGGGGGCCCCCTCTGCCTCTTGCGTTCTTGACCTCATGGGACCAGACTCCTCAGGAATGTCACAATGGGACCTCTATTGTACATTACAGTTGGGGGATGAGCTTTGCTATTTAATTACTAATATTATTGAATGCCTTAGAGGAGGCCAGAGCAGCCTGGTATCCTGAGGACCCGTGGCCCAGCAGAACCTCTGAACAGTAAAGTTTTGCTCCAGCCAAAATGAGAGAGAGAGAGAATCTATTAAGTTAGTTTAACCAGAACCCGCCTTATCCCTGATGCTTCCTGTTAGTAACTTTGTGTCCAGTGACCCCTGTCCCTTGGCCGTAAATTCCTACTTGTGCTTGTTCTATTTGGAATAGAGCCTAGTTCCGTACTGATGTCTCTTTTCCCCTACTGAGATAGTTTCTGAATAAAATTTGCCTTTCTGCTTTAACTTCTATCTGACACTGGTTTTTTGTTTTTTTTTTTTTTTTTTTGACAGTAGTCTGCCCTGCCCCATGATCTTGCCTCGGCCGTCAGTCTGAATTCAAAACATTCTCCGCAGCTAGGAAAGGCAGCACAGTGGGGGTTTCTTCCAGAGGAGGAGAGAGCTTTCAGGAACGGCCTTGAACAACAGAGATCATGAATGCCTTCCCCCTTCCTGGACCTTCCAGATACTAGGATTTGGTTTTTTCTCTCATTATTGCAAAATCAGTGTGTCCTTTTCAGCAATCATAACTTTACATTTTTGAAATCATACCTTACTTTCATTCAGACATGTCGTCAGGAAGGATTGTCTGGAAGAGGAATAAAAACATTGTCACAGGAAAACATTATTATGCAATGTAAGTAAAAAGACATGCCGTGTTCAGAAATTAGGACGAAATCTTTAATTTAAAACAAAATTCAAGGCCGGGCACGGTGGCTCATGCCTGTAATCCCAGCACTTTGGGAGACCAAGGTGGATCACGAGGTCATGAGATCGGGACCATTCTGGCTAATATTATGAAACCCCGTCTCTACTAAAAATACAAAAAAATTAGCCGGGCATGGTGGCAAGCACCTACATGTAGTACCAGCTACTTGGGAGCTGAGGCAGGAGAATGGCGTGAACCCGGAAGGTGGAGTTTGCAGTGAGCAGAGATGGTGCCACTGCACTCCAGCCTGGGCGACAGAGGGAGACTCCATCTCAAAAAAAAAAAAAAAAAAAAAAAATTCAAAATGGGTTTACACAGATCAACTTGCTTTACTGAAGTGCATACACCAGGAGAAACATAAGGAAGGCTGTTATTGCAAGCTGCAAGTAATCCAGAAAGCCAAATAAAATAATCAACAGATAGCCGCAAGACCCCCAAAGGGGGTCAAGAGTCCAATCTGCCAGGAGGGGGCAGGGAGTTCAGAGTCCCTGTGATGTGTCCACCCCAAACTTGTTTGGGGCAGAAATCACAAGTTTAGGAACGCAATTAGTTTTTGGGTCAGACATATGAGGCTGATCAGAAGCCTGATTGCAGATGGTCCCATAAGAGAACAAGCCCTTTCTTGTGGGCATTTGTGTGTGATGCACACAGTCCAGCCAGCATCCATGATGTTTTCTTAGTTTGGGATCCCATGCAGGCATGTCCTAATCTGCGGTGATACCAGAGTCTGAGTTCTGTTTATTGTGCTTACAGAGTTTTTTGTCCAGCACAGTTCGTGCTGAGGCTGAAAGAGCCAGCAGCAGATAGTGTAAGGTTTCATCTCAGAGTCAGGTCCAGGCAATTAGGATCTGTGAGTTAGGATTCCCCACAAAAAGCCAACAGCTTTTGTTCCGCTATAGCAAAGCCAAAGCCCTGCAGAGTGGGAAAGCGGTGTTGCTGGTCCCAGTGACGGGCAAAGCTTTCCTAAGCCCTGTTTGGCTTGTTATTTGCTGAGTCCAAATGGACCCACTCAAAAATACGCTCAGAGGCCAGAAAATTATCATCCTCTAAGGCGCAGGCATCTGATCTTACAACAGCTCATTAGGAACTAAAAACTAATATTTAAAATTCTAAAAGTGTATCTCCAATTAGAGAGTGCCTGTCTTTTCATATTGTCTCCCTTTTTTCAGAGGCTCCTATAGGTGAAAATCATACTTAAAATTGTCAGTTATGGAAATTATTTTCCTTTTAATACTCAAAAAGTTGCATTTCAATTCCCTCACCAGCTGCAACAAGCAAGGCAGTTGTATACCATCCTGGGTTTTGTTTGCTTTTGGCAGCTTTCCTGATCAGGATGATTCCTCCAATGTTTATGAAATTACAAGCATAGAATATGTTTTTTATCATATATCTAGATGCAGTAGCCATAAGACACAAAGCCAGCTTTTAAAAACTCTCTTTCAAGTTTTTTAAATTTTCCATTCCATTTCAAGTTTACTCAAACCTTCGACAGTGCAGCTGGCATTTGAGAGTGAACATTACAGCTGCCAAGAAATGCCTAGAATGGGGGATGGGAGGCTCTCGCAACATCTGAAATGGGTTTTTCTTTTCTTTCTTCTTCTTTTTTTTTTTCTTTGTTTTTAGGAGTTTTTCTTTTTTCCAGTTTATCTAATGCTTTGCCCCAGCCCTAGTACCTAATTTAGCTTTTTGTAGAACAGAACAACACAAACTTTTAGCATTTTAGGTCCACCTGAAATTCACCTTTGGGAATGCTTGGGCCCCTTCTTTTCCTACCTGGAGGGAAAAACAAAAACCTAAGGCAACACCTGGGCTTTTTGTTTTTTGCCCAACTGGCAGGTGTTTACCAATTTACTCTTCTACTGCCAGGATTTGAGAGAACACAGGCTTTCCACGCAAGTTTCCCTTTAGAGGTTGGAGAATGTGCTGTGCACAGTTGAGAATTTGACTCTACACTGTTTTGTATTTATCTTTTCTTAATAAATATATGTAACATAAAATTTGCCATTATAAGTATTTTGAGTTACAATTCAGTGGCATTAACAACATTTACAATGTTGTACAGTCATCACTGCTATCTATTTCCAAAATTTTTTCAAGAATGGCTACACTCCAGATCTGAAGCTATTCTAGAGCAGAAACACACATCAGGATGGCACTTCCATCACTCACATACACACACCCTGCAGACCCCAGCTTCCATTGTTCATATACACACACCCTGCAGACTCCAGTTTCCATAGCTCACATACACACACTCTGCAGACCCCAGCTCACATCGCTCACACACACGCACCCTGCAGACCCCAGCTCACATCTCTCACATTTACACACCCTGCAGACCCCAGTTCACATGGCTCACATACACACAACCCTGCAGATCCCAGCTTCCATCGCTCACAGACACACACGCTGCAGGTCCCAGCTTGTAGTGGAGGTGATTTTGTTTCCTGTGATTCCTTGAAACTCATGAAGTCTGCTCCAAGTTCTCTTCGCCAGTGGAATAACATTACAGTGCCCTCCTTGACAAGGAAATTTTAGTGATTGGTACCTGCTTTGGCTCTTAGTCACTGTGAAAAGTGGTGATTTCACAACTGTGATAGTTATCTATTGCTGCATAAAAATTACAACAAACTTAGCAGCTCAAAACAACACAATTTCTTATCACACAGTGTTTATGAGTGAGGAGTCCAGGCACAGCTTAGCAGGTCCTCTGCTCAGGGGCCCCCCTGAGGCTGTAATCCAGGTGTCTGATAGGCTGCACGAGGGAAGAGTCTGTTGTTGACAGAATTTCAGTTCCACAGGCTGGAGGACTGAGGGCCTCAGTTTCCACTGTCTCTTGACAAGAGGCTGCCCTCGGTGCCCTGCCCTTTGGGCACGTAGACCCTCTAAGTTCAGTGCAGTGGGTAGGAGCAGACATGTGAGCACTGGAGTGCTTTAGAGAGGTATTCCTGGATAAAAAGCACTGATGTCTAAAGACATGGAATTATCGTTCTCAGTAGAGCAACATCAGTACTGAGAAGACAAATTCATCATCTACTGGTACCTACTTCTATGCCTGCAACAGCTATTTTTGTCTCAATTTTTAAATTATTCTTCAGCTTCCCAGTTGCTAGAAGTGGAATAGTCATCTTTGTGAATGAAAATGACTAACCCCTCCCGACAATTCCAACTCCCTCCCAGTCAAGGCTCAATATTTCTCATTTGTTTTAATTTCAAAGGAATATATATGATTGTAAGACCAGGCACCCATGGCTCACACCCGTAATCCCAGCACTTTGGAAGGCTGAGGCGGGAGATCACCTGAGGTCAAGAGTTCGAGACCAGCCTAGCTGACAGGGTGAAACCTCATCTCTACTAAAAATACAAAAAATTAGCCGGGTGTGGTGGTATGTGCCTGTAATCCCAGCTATCCAAGAGGCTGAGGCAGAAGAATCACTTGAACCCCAGGGACACAGGTTACAGTGAGTCAATGCTGTGCCACTACACTCCAGCCTGAGGAACAGAGTGAGACTCTGTCTCAAAATATATATATATGATTGTAAAATGACCTCAGTACAACAGTGTAAGGCATATTGTTAAAGAAAAAAGTGCTAAACCAAATATAATATATACTTTATGGTGGGGAAGAAAAAGAGAGAATAAGAAGCTCTATTTCTACTTGGTTTGATATGCATAAATACATCTGGAAAGGTGCATAAAGAAACCAACAATGCATATTATAGGGGTGAGGGTGGAGAAGCGACCCACATATTTTCAAACCTTTCATTTGTTATATTTTTTTGAAGAGGTGTGGAACCAGCAACTTACCTGTTGAAAAAAAGTACTTTGTTTAAATTATGACAAAAAGGCCTGGCACAGCAACTCACTCCCGTAATCCCAGCGCTGCGGGAGCCTCAGGCAACAAAAATTAGCCAGATGTGGTGGTGTACGCCTATAGTCCCAGCTACTCAGGAGGCTGGGGTAGGAGGATCGCTTGAGCCTGGGAGGCAGAGGATGCAGTGAGTCGAGATCGCACCACTGCACTCCAGCCTGAGCAACGCAGTGAGACCCTGCCTCAAATTTTAAAAATAAATGAATAATTTTAAAAATTAAAAAATTGTTCCCTACACAGCATCCTAATGTCCCTATCAATGCTAGAGATTATTGCCAATATTCTTATAGCAAATTTCAACCAGGACTTCTCAACCTCAGTCCTATAGATTTTGAAGCCAGTTAATTCTTTGCTACGAGTTATTTATCAGCATCCCTGGCCTATTCACCTAGGCATGAAAATCAAAAATGTCTATTGACATTTGTCAATGTCCCCTGGTCCGAAATCTCCCCGAGTTGAAGACCACTTCACTAGGCTCTCTCAATGCATATTGCTACATCTGCATATCAAAATACACATATATGGTAATTTGTGGCATTTTTCACAGATTTTCTTCATTCTTAAATTCATTCTTCCAAAAATATACTTTATTTTTGAAAATGATAAAACAAAAGCTTCAACTATGAACTGACAAAATAGAGGTGAGTTGGTCCCAGTGGGCCAATTCTTAACGTGGACATTTTAAAATGCTGTGTTCCATATTACATCAAAATGATTTGCAATAAGAAATGGGAAGGGGGCGCAAAGGAGAGTGCAGAGCATGTACTGAGGTCTTTCTACAGGTATGTGATAGAACGCTGATTCAGCATGATAAAATGTACTTTGCAACAGTGGCCTTCAAAGTGTCATAGAGCAAGCATACCCCAAGGAACCTGTGAAAATCATTTTTTAACTATTCTAAACAGAAAAAGTGGTACCCACTTAAACACAAAGTAAAACTTCATGGTAAGATCTGCTGTAAAGCTACTTGCTATAGCCCACAGATTCAGTTTGTTCAACAAACTCCCTCATTGACAGAAAAAGTCAGCAAATAAGACTTAGGACAAAAATATTTTCTATCAACCTCCACATGAAAAGACCACAGCTTTAATGATTTTACAATCCTTAAGCTTAATCATTGGTCAGTACAGATTTCCATATCAAGATCAAGTCATGAACTGTTCACAATAGCTACACTATACTAAGATGCTAAACGTTTTCTTTCCAGTATGTCTTCCTATGAGGGAAATAAAATAGCAGGAAGTTTTCCTCTTTGCCTGTGAGGGGATTTATGAAAAGCCTTCTAATCTACAAGTGTTCTTCTGCGAAACTAAAATACATTATGAAGTCAAACAGGTAAATTAACAACAAAACCAAACTGATCTCAATAGTCTTGTTTCCAAAGTAAAATCTATTAAGAACAAGTAATATATAAGCACAAGAAATTACAAGAAATGAGGATCACAGTTAGTTACAGATGCAAAGTGGTATCTAGCATCCCAAGTTTTTGGACATAATAATTAAAATCAAATTAATAAGTTAGTTCAAATATTATGTACAATTTTGATAAGCTGGTCACGTGTTATTTGAATACACACCATATGTGGTAAACCTAAAAGTATATTACCTCTTCTCTTCCTTTAATATTTGTAGATACATGCCAATATGGGAAAAAATTTATTTCCATTTATGTACCAATAACAGAGAATAACAGAATTTCTACTGTGTATATTTAACACCGTTAAAAAAAAGTTGGCCGGGCGCAGTGGCTCATGCCTGTAATCCCAGCACTTAGGGAGGCTGAAGTGGGCAGATCACAAGGTCAGGAGTTAGAGACCAGCCTGGCCAACACAGTGAAACACTGTCTCTACTAAAAATACAAAAATTAGCAGGGCATGGTGGCGCACACCTGTAGACCTAGCTACTCAGTAGGCTGAGGAAGGAAAATCCCTTGAACCCAGGAGGCAGAGGTTGTAGTGAGCCAAGATTGTGCCACTGCACTCCAGCCTGGGCAACAGAGCGAGACTCCATCTCAATAAATAAATAAATAAATAAATAAATAAATAAATAAATAAATGGCCAGGCACGGTGGTGCATGCCTGTAATCCTAGCACTTTGGGAGGCCAAGGCAGGCGGATCGCAAGATCAAGAGATCGAGACCATCCTGGCCAACATGGTAAAACCCCGTCTCTACTAAAAATACAAAAATTAGCTGGGTGTGGTGGTGTGTACCTGTAGTTCCAGCTACTTGGGAGGCTGAGCAGGAGAATAGCTTGAACCTGTAAAGTGGAGGTTGCAGTGAGCCACGCCACTGCACTCCAGCCTGGTGACAGAGTGAGACTCTGTCTCAAAAAAAAAACAATAGGGTATATTTTCCTTTAAGAAAGAAAAAAAATAAATTGCCAGAAGTTTAATTTATAAAAGTTTAATATCGACTTATTTATAAAAATGAAAAAAAAGTTTTAAAACAGATCCTATACAATTATCCTGCGGTCTCCCTACTGATCAGGAACTACAGAAGACACTTCAGGAAGGGATGCTGGGTCAAAAACAAAGCCTAACCCGCGGGATGTATGTTGCTCTCAAAATCTGATTTGCAGGAAAACTAGTTGCTTGTCCTAGGTTTAAGCTAATTACAAAATCCGTTTTCTTAGTGGTCCAGATATTTTGCCAATTTTTCCATCTCAACAGAACTTCTGTTGATTTCCACATTCATTACAGTCAAGAAACGTTGTCATTGGTTCACCAGGACTGCAGGCTTGTACCTGTGTGGAAGCGCAATTCTTCTTTTTACATTTGCCTCATGTGAGCGAATCAGACTGGGTTCCACCTGTCTTGGCCATCTGATGCTCTCTGATGGCTTCTTTCGTCAAGTTTTTGTGCATCTCTTTGAGCTCATCACTAGCCATTTCTTCTGCCGTCATTCTAGCAAGTAAGTCAGGAGGAATATTCCCACACGGTGCATTTTTCCTTAAATCTGGATTCTTTGCATCTGTAAGATTTGATATCTTACTTTGGACTCTATTTTTGTACTTCATGCCTGTATTCCCTCTTTCTGGATCTATAGCTTCCTCAATTCGAGATCCTAATTCTTCCTCGTCAGCTCCCATTTCAATGCAGTCATCTCCTGTTCGAAGAGCTGCAGCAAGCATCTATCTCCCTGTACTTCATCTGCGCAGAATCAGAAGCGCTTCGTGCCAAGGAACAGATGAAACAAATATCTCAAGCATTTGTCTTATCCTTTCTGCCGCTTACATTGCCGCTGGAGCTACTTCCTTTTGCTGTTCTGCGATGTCATTGCAGGTTCTATTCGCTTTTCGTTGGGGTCTTTCTCAGTTGATGGCTCACCTGGTAACTTTTTCCAGGATTTGACGAGAGACTTTGCTAAAGATGTAACTTCTTCATCTGCACTCTGCTTGAGACTAACATTAAGTAACATTCCAGTTCCTGTGGACTGCAGTAATTCCAGAATATTCTGAAGCTCTGTTAACAAACCCAGTGCTCCGGCCGTGTTCTTCTCCTGCACCATCTCGTCCATCTTCTTGGCACTGCGGGCCACCTCATCCTCCGTGGCTCCGGCAGGTCTCCTCTGTGCCTAGCCCACTGGCAAGGGGACGTGGGCGAAGCTGGAGCAGAGGAGAGGGCGCGAAGCAGCCCCGTCGAGGCAAGACCCACCACCGCAGGCCGGGCCTAGGCCTCCTCCTAGACCAATCCCGCCGTGGCTCTTCCTCCCTAGGCAACGCCAACCCAGCTCCGCACCTTCCCAGCTTCATTCAAGTATGACTGACAAATAAAAATTATATATATTTAGGATATGCAATATGATTTTTTGTTTTGCTGTGTTTTATACAAATAAGAAAACTACAGTTCAGAGAAATATTGCATTTTGAATGCCTAACTTTTCTCTCAATGCTTTCAACATTGCTTTTCTTTACTTTTGATTGACAAATCATAAACATTTATGGGGTACAATGTGATGTGTGTATATATAGGATGATTAAATCAAGCTAATTAACCTATCCATCACCTCACTTCTTTTGCTTACCACAGAACCATCAAGTCCAAATCTCTTTTTTTTTTTTTTTTTTTTTTTTTGAGACAGGGTCTCACCTGCTGCCCAGGCTGGAGTGCAGAGCGCAATCTCGGCTCACTGCAGCCCTGACCTCCCAGGCTCAAGTGATCCTCCCACCTCAGCCTCCTGAGTAACTAGGATGACAGGCTCATACCACAACATCCAGCTAATTTTATGTTTTATTATTTGTGTGTGTGTGTGTGTGGAGATAGGGATCCCCTACGTTGCCCAGGCTGGTCTCAAACTCTTGGGCATTAGTGATCTACCCACCTTGGCCTCCCAAAGTGCTAGGATTACAGGGGTGAGCCACCATGCCTGGCCTCTTCTTTTTTAATGCAGGCATTTCTTGCTATAAATTTCCCTCTTAGAACTGCTTTTGCTGCATCCCATAAGTTTTGGTATGTTTTGTTTCCATTTTTCTTTGTCTCAAAATGTTTCATTTTCCCCTTTGATTTCTTCTTTTACCCATTGATTGCTTAGAAGCATGTTTAATTTCCATGTATCTGTGAACTTTCCCGTTTTTCTCCCGTTACTGATTTCTAGTTTCATAACATTGTGGTCCAAAAAGATACTTGATATGATCTATATCTTCTCAAATTTATTAAGATTTGATTTGTGGCCCAACATTTGCTCTGTCCTGGACAATGTTCCATGTGTGCTTGAGAAGATGTGCATTCTGTTGTTGTTGGATGGAATGTTCTATTTATGTCTGTTAAGTCCATTTGGTCTAAAGTTTAGTTCAAGTCTAATGTTTTCTTTCTTACTGTTTTCCTGTCTGAATGTTCTACCTATTGTTGAAAGTGGAGTATTAAAGTCTCTTGCTATTATTGTATTGCTATCTATTCCTCCCTTTAGATCTGTGAATATTTGCCTTATATATTTAAGTGTACCCGATGTTGGGCACATATTATTTACAACTGTTCTGTCCTCTTTATGAATTGACTCCTCTATCATTATATAATAACCATCTTTGTCTTGTTAGTTTTTGACTTAAAACCTATTTTGTCTAGTATAACTACCCCATGCTCTTTGCTTTCCATTTGCATGGAATATCTTTTTTCATCCCTTCACTTTCAGTCTGTGTGTAGCTTTAAAGGTGAAGTGAGTCTCTTGTGGCAACATATAGTTGGGTCTTGTTTTTTCTTTTCTTTTCTTTTTTCTTTTTTGAGACTCAGTCTCACTCTGTCTCCCAGACTAGAGTGCAGTGGCACAATCTCGACTCACTGCAACTCTGCCTCTCAGGTTTGAGCAATTCTCCTACCTCAGCCTCCCTAGTAGCTGCAACCACAGGCATTCGCCACCACACCTGGCTAATTTTTGTATTTTTAGTAGAGACGGGGTTTTGCCATGTTGGCCAGGCTGGTCTCAAACTCCCAGCCTCAAGCAATCCACCCACATCTGCCTCCCAAAGTGCTGGGATTACAGGTGTGAACCACCAGGCCTGGCCTTGTTTTTGTATTTTTTAAATCCATAAAGCCACCCTGTGTCTTTTGATCAGCAAATTTAGTTCATTTACATTTAAAGTAATTATTGATAGAGAAGGATTGATTATTGTCATTTTGTTCATTGTTTTCTGGTTGTTTGCAGCTCTTCTACTATTTTTTTCCTCTCTTGCTGTCTTTATTTGTGATTTGGCGATTTTCAGTAGTGATATGCTTTGATTCCTTTCTCTTCATCTTAGTGTATCTGCTAAGTTTTTGCTTCATGATTGCTATGAGGCATATTAAAACATCTTATTGTTATATTAGTCCATTTTAAGCTGATAACAACTTAACTTTGATCCTGTATAAAAGCTCTGCACACACACATACACATTCTGTTTTTGATATCACACTTTACATCTTTTATGTTGTGTATCACTTAATGAGTTATTGTAAAGTTACTCTTAATACTTTTGACTATATATGTACCTTTACCAGTGAATTTTATACTTTCATATGTTTTCATATGATTAATTAGCAGCCTTTCATTTTCAGTTTGAAGAACTCATTTTAGTATTTCTTGTAAGGCAAATTTAGTGGTAATGGACTCCCTCCCTCTGTTTGTGTGAAGAAGTCTTTATCCCTCTCTTATTTATGAAGGAGAGTTTTGCCAAATAATGTATTATTATTTTGGTTTTTTAATAGGATCATACTATAAACATTGTTCTGAAGTTTGTTTTTTTTTGTACTTACAGTTATCCTGCACACCTTTTCATTACACACAGATACAACTATACACACAGATACAACTCATTCTGCTTAACCATCACATGTAACCATAATTTAAAATCTCATTATTGATAAACTTATAGATTCTTTTCAGTTTTTTTATATTATAAACTATGCTACAGAACAATCTTTTAATATGTGAATATAATATCCATGCTTGTGTGACTACTTTTGTAGACTATAAGTGGATTCATTGAGGCAAACGGTATGTACTTTTTTACAAAGCATAAATATTCCCAATTTTTTGGTTAACAAAATTACATCAACTTACCAGTAAATGAGGGGACCCACTTCTCCACACTCACACCAACCCTAAATATTATTTAATCTATTTAATTTTATAAAACTTAGAGGTTAAAAATAAGAAGTTATCTTACTTTAATTTGCATCTTTTGGATTTGAGAGAAGCTGAGCATCTTCTCGTGGAATCTTGTCTCCTTTTGTTCTCACTGTGAGAAAAATAGTGGCCATAAGGTGGAATCCCTGGAGGAAGTATGGCTTCCCCTCCTAACACTCGGACTTCATCAAAGTTTCATCACATCGGAGGAGGAGCAATGAGATATCAGTGTCATCTAAGACAGAGGTGGAAAATTGAAGTGCTGGAGGGCCCTATAGGAAAATACAAATGTTCAAGCAAACCTGTAGATAGCACAGAGGACTTTGGCAACTGGAGAGAGCATATCTTATCAAAAGGAATTCACAGCTGGGTGTGGTGGCTCACGTCTGTAATCCCAGCATTTTGGGAAGCCGAGGTGGGCAAATTGCTTGAGCCCAGGAGTTCCAGACCAGCCTGGGCAACATGGCAAACCTCACTTCTACAAAAATATAAAAATTAGCTAAGCGTGGTAGCACACACCTGTAGTCCCAGCTCCTCAGGAGGCTGAGGTAGAAGGATCGCTGGAGCCCAGGAGGTCAAGGCTACAGTGAACTGAGATCATGCCATTGCCCTCCATCCTGGGTGACAGAGTAAGACCCTGTCTCAAAAAATAATTAAAAAAAAAAGAATTCACGTTTTAAAAATTGTTCATGGTTGGGCACGGTGGCTCATGCCTATAATCCCAGCACTTTGGGAGGCTTAGGCAGGTGGACCATGAGGTCAGGAGATCGAGACAAGCCTGACCAACATGGTGAAATCCCGTCTCTACTACGAATATAAAAATTAGCTGAGTGTGGTGGCACACACACGTAATCCCAGCGACTCAGGAGGCTGAGGCAAGAGAATCACTTAAACCCGGGAGGCGGAGGTTGCAGAGAGCTGAGATCACGCCACTGCGCTCCAGCCTGGGCGACAGAATGAGACTCCGTCTCAAAAAAAAAAATTGTTCATGATTGTGTAGACTGACTATCACAGGTCAGTGGGTCAGATCTGCACAACTTGCACCAATTTGCAAAATGTACTGGATTTTGGATTCTGTAGCAAAGGAAAAAAATTGTTTAAAATTCTAATTTTCAATTAAAATTTTTGACTTTTAATTTTTAGAAAACATGTGAAATACATTTTCTTTATTACCTAAAAAGGGATACCAAGTAAGAACAAGCATGAATTTGCCCAGAAGCAAGTATTAGGAGTGTGCTAATTTTTATATTAACAGATACCTATACTGAAACATATACATTCTGAGAATTCTTAAACCTTTCATTAGGTTGAACCATATACAATTGCACTTTTGGAGGTCAAAAATTGTCAAATGTTTGATTAACCAAAAACTTACCTATTTATTTATTTTTAATTTTAATTTTTTTTTTTTTTCTTTTGAGACGGAGTCTCACTCTGTCACCCAGGCTGGAGTGCAGTGGTGTGATCTCGGCTCACTGCAAGCTCCACCTCCCAGGTTCATGCCATTCTCCTGCCTCAGCCTCCCTACTAGCTGGGACTACAGGTGCCCACCACCATGCCTGGCTAACTTTTTGTATTTTTAGTAGAGACGGGGCTTCACCGTGTTAGCCAGGTTGGTCTCGATCTCCTGACCTCGTGATCTGCCCACCTCGGCCTCCCAAAGTGCTGGGATTACAGGCGTGAGCCACTGTGCCAGGCCTCCATAGCCTGTTTATTTTAAGATGTACATACCTTTCCACAGGAAGGTGGGAACAATACCATTGAAGTGTTAAGACTCACATGAATTCGTTTATTTGTTTTATGATCTGATTCAGGCTCTTGCTCCATCTGTTTGTTCAGTTGATTGCCAATCAGTGTGGGAGTTTGGGTAGCAGTTTTGGTAGAAGCCTGAATCAAAGCAAACAGCTGTATCTCTTACATGAAACGTCTGCCTACAGGGTTGATTTTTTTAAAAAAAAAACAAGTTCTACTCTTCAGAGAAGCCTTTTCGGCTGTGAATAGAAATGACTAGGCCCTGGAAGGCAAAATGTTCCATGTTGCTCTGAGGTATGAAACATTACCTGTTTGGTGAAGCAACATTACATAACTGCTGAACCTGGGACTCTCCAACCAAATGATTCATCAGTTTTATGGGGCCAAATGATTCATCAGTCAACATCATTATTTTGTCACCACCAATTAGCATTTGCAGGGTACCCACACAGAGATGACACTGGATTTGATGCTTGACAGAACACAAGGAAGACAAAGAGTACAGCTGATAAACTGTTGGAACTGTACATTTGAATATGAAACATAGCACAGGCATACCTGTAAATCCATGCCTGCCTGAGCCACACGTGGTGGAATAAACTCATAGAAACTCACCATGGAGCTTCACAATGGTTCTTTGTGTTGCAGCAGAGGATGAAGCAGGTGCTCTTCCACAAGGAAGATGTGAGAAAGGCTCCAGGTCCCCTTGGGAATCCCAGAATCAGACCCTAAAACTTTGGAAGGGCCTTTGTTGAACACTGAGTCAAACTCCCCAGAATCCTTCGACAGAACCCCTGTCCAGCAAGTGACCAGCGAGTCGCTAAAGACTTTGAGAATTTGCAGATTCTAGGGAAGACTTCATAGGTTCAGAGATGGGAATTTTGGAGCATTCTAGAAAGAAATTCTGGAATACAAACAAATTTGGAATTATCATAGGAAGGCTATTACGCAATTATTTTCCAGTTAATAGCTCTTAATAAGAGATCTAAGGTGGCCATTGGAGTTGAACCAAGACAATTTTCTTCCATTGTTGCCATTCTAATTTCAGAGTTCCTTGCTGTTTTATTCCTCCTCAATTCCATTTTGGACTAGTTAGAGATAGAATAGAAAGAAAAACTGAGCCACAAATTCCATTTTTCCCTGCTTAAAGGGTAAACTCCTGCCTGAGAAGCACACTGAAGTTTTCCAGAAGATTCCAACAGGGGAGTCCCAGTTTATAAGCAGGTTGTGTGTCTTCGGTGTGTGGTCAGTCGGCTGTGTGGAAAACAAGATGTATTTTCCCCCAAAGACTGTGCACTTAGTGATTGGGTACTGAGGCTGGTACATGACAGCCTGCTTAACTGGGCGGCTGAAGGGTGATGCCCCGTCAATGACATACAATGCAGCCTAGCCCTTGTGGGCCACAGTATTTCCCTAGGTAGCCAGGCACACACCTGTCCCAGTGCAGTAGGATCAAGGCCTCCCTCCCTCCCTACTGCCCAGTGCAGGGCATTGAGAGATGATGGGCTCTTCTCAGCACCATGTCCTAATGGTGCAGTCTGGGAAAGAAGAGAAATGAGATTGGGGGGTTCAGTTAGCCTCTGGTGGTGAGCGGGGCTGGAGTAATCTTCTTGTCTGTCCAAGCAGGTTTTCCATTCCTCCAACCTAACAGATTTGTCTAGCATTCTTTCTTTGCTAAGGATTTGAAAGTAGCCTTGGTGGAGAATGCCCAGCCCTGTGAGGTTTTCTGAGTGTTTACAGCCAGTAACGAAGCAGAATGTAATGAGATGGAGAGCCTCTCCTGCCCATTTGGCCATGTGGGGTTTCTGGTCCCAGGACCAGGTGCACAGACTCAGAGACAATGACAAAGGCCAGAGTCTACAACTCTGCAGCTGGGGAAGCCACCCAAAGATGGGAGCCAAGGAGCAGGGGTGGAAGCTGGTGCTCTGTCCGCTCCTTTCCCCTCCAAGGACCCAGCCCCTGTCCAGCCTGGGCACTGGTGAGAATCAGGCCAGTGTGGGTGCACCAGGGTGTGCTCCTCTGTGGCAACCTGGGCAGTGGAAGGGAGCAAGCACCTCCAGGGTGGTAGAGAATGAAGAACGGTGTCTCCAGCCATTGGTGGCTCCAAATGGGGAATTTGGTGGGACAACATGCACTCAAGAAGCTTTAGGAAAAATAAAATCAACTTTCATATTATTCATTGCCTTTCAAAAAATATGCTTCTATACATCTCTGATGAAAAAAATCAATGACCCAATAAAAAATGGGCAAAGGATATAAACTGTCTATTTTAGAAGATATACAAATAGCCAGTGTGAAATTAGAACAAAACACACTAATGATCAAACGTGAATCTCAGAAGCATTGTGCTAAGTGAAGGAAGCCAGACACAAAAACATACATACATCTATTCTATGAGAGTCTAATAAAGGCAAAGCCATAGGGACATAGCTGATCGGTGTCTGGCAGGGTCCAGGCTTCTGTTCTTCTTCATATTCTAAATAATTATTGTGATGGTGGTGGTGGTGACACAATTGTATGCATTTTGTATGTATGTATTCAAAACTCATCAACATGTATACTTAAATTTGGTGAATTTCATTGTACGTAAACTATACCTCAATAAAGCTGATAATTAAAAAAAGATTTTAAAGCCTAATCATGGATATTAAGCAAACACATAGTTTAACCTTGTTAGCTCTAAAAAAAAGGTCCTTTTTAGGTCTAAAAAAAGACCCAACTCCTACCTGTTAGATTTTATAAATAAGAAAATGGAGTTCCAAAGAGATTATTATTATTATTATTATATTAAATATCACACAGCCTGCTAGAAGTCAAACCACATTCCAGCACTCAGACCTGTGTTTTTTCAGTCTTGTCTTTATCTTTCTTTTCCTCTCTTTCTCTTTCTTTCTTTTTCTTTCTTTCTTTCTCTCTTTCCTATTCTTTCTCTTTCTCTCTCCTTCTTTCCCTTCCTTCTTTCTTTCTTTCCCCTTTCCTTCCTTCCTGCCTTCCTTCCTTCCTCCCTCCCTCTCTCTCTTTCTCACTCTCTCTTTCTTTCTCTCTCCCTCTCTTTCTCTCTCTATCTCTTTCTTTCTCATTCATTTGTTCCCTTTCTTTCTTTCTTTCCAGAGAACCTGGACCATGATGCAGGGTCTGATGCCAGCTTCACTCTGGATCTGCAGAGTCCTTCCTGCAGTGACCACCACGACTCGTTCTTCAGATGAGACTCACCCAGGTGCAGTGTGCAACAAGAGATCTTTTCAGTCTTTCTATTTTGTCATCCTCCCCAGCACATTGAAACTATAAACTGTGTTCTCACACAATCCAGAGGCACTGTAAAATACCTTGCAGATATATAGTACTTTAGTTTCTAACACATGCCCATTGTGCTCAAAGAGGCAGAGCCAGTGGGAGATACACGTGACAAGGTTTATTACAGGGAATTGGTTTATGTAATTGTGGGGCCTGGCCAGGCAAGTTCAAAATCTGTAGGGTGGGCTCTCATGAAAACCATGCTAGGACTGTCCAGTACAGCCAAGCCCATGAGTGGCATTTCTTCTTCCCCAGGGAAGCATCAGCTTTGCTCTTAAAATATTTCAACTGATTGAATCAGGCCCACTCAGATTATCTGGGATGATCTCCTTTATTTAAACCTAACTAATATGGACTTTCTTCATATCCACAAAATCCATGCATACCACCTAGATTCGTGTTTGACTGAGTAACTGGGAACTGTAACCCACCCAAATTAACAAGCAAAACTGATCATCACGCCTATGTAGTAGAGAAGGAAGATACTGCCATTTACTTCTTTCTACTAGGGAACTAGAAGCAGAGAGAATTGAAATTACTTGCCCAAGGACACACAGCTAACTCACTTTTTGTTTTTCAGTTGGAGACTGGATTAGCAATTCCTAGTTGGTGTGATGTTGTGAGGAGTTAATTAAATACATTCCAGTTTTGTATGTACAGACCCTCAATTTTGTATAAAAAACATCAGCCAGGTGCAGTGGCTCATGCCTGTAATCCCAGCACTTTGGAAGACCGAGGCGGGCAGATCACCTGAGGTCAAGGGTTCGAGACCAGCCTGACCAACATGGTGAAACTTCGTCTCTACTAAAAATACAAAAAAAAAAAAAAAAAAAAAATAGCTGTGTGTGGTGGCACACACCTGTAGTCCCAGCTACTTGAGGAGGCTGAGGCAGAAGAATCACTTGAACCCGGGAGGCAGAGGTTGCAGTGCACTCCAGCCTAGGCGACAGAGGGAGACTCCATCTCAAAAAAAAAAAAAGAAAATCCAGCTATTAGGTCATGTTCTACCTATAAAGTGAGCTGACTTATGAGTTGTGAGGGTTATAGACATTCTCTTTAACTACAGAGGGAGTACACGTTAAAATAACTTTTTTCAGCAAGTAGTTCCATTTCCAGAGATTAGTTTTATTTCTATTTTTATTTATTTATTTTTTTAGATGGAGTTTTGCTCTTGTTGCCCAGGCTGGAGTGGAATGGTGCATTCTCAGCTCACTGCAACCCCCACCTCCTGGATTCAAGTGATTCTCCTGCCTCAGTCTCCCAAGTAACTGGGATTACAGGCATGCCCCACCACGCCCGGCTAATTTTCGTATTTTCAGTACAGACGGGGTTTCACCATGTTGGCCAGGCTGGTCTCAAGCTCCTGACCTCAGGTGATCCGCCTGCCTTGGCCTCCCAAAGTGTTGGAATTACAGGCATGAGCCACCATGCCCGGCCCAGATATTAGTTTTACAACAATATTTTTAAACATCTATAAAAACACATGCACAAAGATATTCATTGCAGTGTTGTTTGTAAGTGAAAAAAATCTAAATGTCCATCAACAGGAGAAAAAGAGATTGTTAAATGAATTACGATGTGGTCTAACAGTAGAATGCTCTATATATATCGACAAAGAAAGGTGTCCATTGTATATTAGATCTAAAATAAAAGATCTAAATAGAAGATCTGTTAAGTCTATTCGATCTAAATAGAAGAGAGTGTGTTATTTGATGCCCTTTATGATGTTAGACATTTTTCTGCTGCCTTTGGTGGTGGGCAGCAGATGGGTCCTTTACTCATCTGCTAAAATGGATGCTTTGTCCCTGAGGAGGAACTCTAAGGTGGTGGGGGTGTTTGAGTTGAAACTTCCAAGGCTGCAGGCCTCCAATAGCTGCCCCATCCACACCATGACCTGTTCTCCCCGAGTGGGAACCTCAGCCATTATTTAGAAATCACCAACAGGAGTCGCTGTGCAGGAGCCTGGGGTTCCACGGTGCAGTGACGCAACTCCTTGAAAATGGAGACCAGACACCAGGTCACAATAGGGTAAGCTAGAGCAGAGCTACCTGACAAATGGTTAGGGCTGAAAACCTGAATCGGCAGGGCACGTTCCATTCATGATGAAAGGTGCCAGGATGGCCAAGCGCAGTGGCTCATGCTTGTAATCCCAGCACTTTGGGAGGCCAAGGTGAGCGGATCACTTGAGGTCAGGAGTTCAAGACCAGCCTGGCCAACATGGTAAAACCCCATCTCTACTAAAAGTACAAACATTAGCCAGGTGTGGTGGTGAACGCCTGTAGTCCCAGCTACTCGGGAGGCTGAGTCAGAAGAATCGCTTGAACCTGGGAGGCGGAGGTTACGGTGAGCCAAGATTGTGCTGCTGCACTCCAGCCTGGGTGACAGGGCAAGATTCCATCTCAAGAAAAAAAAAAAAAGGCACCAGTAGCCTTGGTCAGAATGTCTTCTGAGACAATGGGTAGCATGGTGTACTTTTACGTAACATCATTCAGGACTTCTCTTTTTCCTGATGGGATCTGGAGAAGAGTAAGTGGCCATACTTTCTGAGATTCCCTCTATAAGGGAATGAGATGGCTTCATGGACACCTCAAGACCCTCTACCTCACACCTACTTCCTTTTCCAAAGTGGAATTGGGAGCATAGTTGACAATTCTATTATCCTTAGAGGACTTCAGATTCATTTAAAGGTCCATGTGGAATCCTTGGAGCAGAGAGAAGACTTCTGTGGACCAAATGTGCAGGGATTTTACCCCACCAGCAAGGAAGCAATCATTGCTGCAGTGGACACCAGCTGTGTGTCTTCCAATTCAATCCCAACATTATCTACCTGGAGATAGCCTCAAATCCCACAGGTCGAAGGCTCAGTCCCACAAGACTGTCCCCGTTTCAGACACCAGTCACAAGTCTAGTCCTCCAGAACTTCTGAACAACTGGCTTCAAGATGGGGCTCCCATGACCCTCTCTTTGGGTTTTGTTAATTTGCTACAGCAGCTCACAGAACTCAAGGAAACACCTATTTACATTTGCCCATTTATTTAAAAGGATATTACAATGGATGCAGGTGAAGAAATGCATAGGGCATGGTATGGGGTAAGGGGTGTGGCGCTTCCACGCCCTTCCTGGGTGCACCACCTCTTCGAACCCTGTCCTTTTGGGTTTTTATGGAAGTTTCATTAAGTAGGCATGATTGATTAAACTATTGGCCACTGGTGTTCAGCTTAGCCTTAGACTTTTCTCCCCTCTCCAGACGTGGCTCAAAGTCCCAATCCTAAGCCTGCCTTGGCCTTTCTGGTGACCAGCCCCCATCCTGAAGCTATCTAGTGGCTACCAGCCACCAGTCTACTCATTTGCATACAAAAACCCATTATTTTGGTGTTTCTAAGGATTTTAGGAGTTGTAAGTCAGGAATTGGGTTGAAGACCAATCACAGTCCACCCCTAGTCTTTGAACCAGGGTCTCTTACAACCAAAGGACATGCAACTCAAAAGATACTGCTACATTAGTGGAATCCAGTTCAGTCACTAATAATTAGTCCAGTCCATCAGATTGTATGAATGTCTGCCAGGGCAAGGCCATTCAGGTTTGCAGGCTTCCGGTCCATCTTGCCAGGTTCCAAAAGCAAGTGGTCTCGGCATACACATCTTTCATCCTTTCAGGCATCTGGGATCATTGAGCTAAGAGACAGTACAGTCTCTTGCTCTGAGCTTCTTTCAAGGTGTTCATGTAATATTGGATTTCCCTCAATTTATAATCCATTTATTCATTTCTTTACACTCAGCTACCATTCCTTTCTCTCCATTAATATCCAAACTTTTCCACCTTTGGAAGGGAAATTAAAATCACCACTGTCTGTACTCCCCTCACTCTGGGAGACCGAAGCAGGCAGATCTCTTGAGCCCAGGAGTTTGAGACCAGCCTGGGCAACACAGGGAGACCTCATCTCTTCAAAACACACAAAAATTATCCAGGCATGGTGGCATGCAGCTGTGATCCCAGCTATGAGGGAGGCTGAAGTGAGAGGATCACTTGTTCCCAAGAGGTCAAGACTGCAGCGAGCCATGACAGTGTGTGTGACAGAGCGAGACCCTGTCTCAAAAAAAATTATATAAAATTTTATATAAAAAATGTATATAAAGGCCAGGCACAGTGGCTCACGCCTGTAATCCTAGCACTTTGGGAGGCCAAGGCGGGCTGCTCACTTGAGGTCAGGAGTTCAAGACCAGCCTGGCCAACATGGTGAAACCCCGTCTCTACTAAAAATACAAAAATTAGGCATGGTGGCACACGCCTGTAATCCCAGCTACTTGGGAAGCTGAGGCAGGAGAATCGCTTGAACCTGGGAGACGGAGGTTGCAGTGAGCCAAGATTGGGCCTCTGAACTCCAGCCTAGGCAACAGAGCAAGACTCTGTCTCAAAAAAAAAAAAAAAAAAAAAAATTATATAAAGGCCAGGCACAGAGGCTCACACCTGTAATGCCAGCACTTTGGGAGGCTGAGGTGGGCAGATCACTTGAGGTCAGGAGTTTGAGACCAGCCTAGCCAACATGATGAAACCCCATCTCTACTAAAAATACAAAATTAACCAGGCATGGTGGCCCAGCTACTTGGAAGGCTGAGGCAGGAGAATCACTTGAACCCGGGAAGTGGAGGTTGCAGTGAGCCAAGATCACACCACTGCACTCCAGCCTGGGTGAAAGAGCAAAACTCTGTCTCAAAAAATAAAAAATTATATAAAAAATTATGTATTATGTTTTTGAGACAGGGGTCTCTGTCACACAGGCATATATGTATGTGTGTGTGTATATATATGTATATATATATATATACACATATTATATATACATATATATATATATATCACCACAGTGGTGGTCTAGATTGCAGGCAGCAATATTAGCCTAGCGAGTGCTTCCCCCCAGTCCACTGTCACTCCCACTCAGATGAGGTAAGGTTACATAGGTATAAACTAATGAACCCAAATTTTGTACAACCCACTTCTATCAGGCCCTTAGAAATGCTGGTATAAAGTTGAGAAACACAGCTACAGTTTGTTGCTTAGGAGTCATCCCTGCTTCCTGCACTTGTACTTGTAGCCCTCATCCTAGGACCACTGCATCAGGTAGGGGAAAAAGAAACCTGAGGTGATGTGGAGAAAAAGGAAAAAATCATAGTCATTATACTAGTGTACTCTTCCCTTGTCAAGAATTGCAGTCATACCAGCATCCTCCCTGCCTCTCCTTTCCCAGGTCCACTAGAAAAATAGAGGAAAACTGAATGGGGACCCTTCTTTAGCTCCACTCCTGGTACATATAAGTGCACACTTGTGAAGGCAGGTCAGCCAGTCCTTCATGCTCTTATCTCCCCCTGGTTCAGATAACCAAGGCCCACTCCACTTCCCTCTCAAACTACAACTCTGAGGGGGACCTCTCCCTCCCACTGTCAGACAGCATGGGCTGTACCGTGTGTTCCTTCCTCTGGAGAAATGATGGTACGCTTCCACATCTGTGTAGTATCTACTGCTCTGGAGATCACCCTGAGTCCTTGCATCTCCCACCAGGTAAGCCAAGCCCAGTCCAGAGCCAGCATCCATTCCCATCAGAACCCGTGTGTAGCCCCGAGGGCCACCCCATCAGTCTCACTTGGCAGCTGTGTTCAGGGCCTTCCCGCCAAGGAGCCTATCCCGGAGCCATCGGCAGTGTCTGTCTGTCTTGCGGGCAGACAGAACAGTTCTTACTGGCATTTTGTGCCTGAGAGGGTGCAAGAGGAACGTGTCTAGACTCAGCCTGTCTCTGCACTGCTGTTGTTCCCATAGCCACTCGTTTCACGGACCCAGGTGGCCACCCTAAGTGAGAACAGCAAACAGGGATATCTGCCAATTCCAGGCAACTTTCCAGCCTGGAGGGGAGATTTTCTGATGGGCATTCGATGTGTTACTTTTGTGCACCCTTCAGATTTCCACAGGGTCGGGCCTCATATGGGCATCCCTTTAACAGGCCAGGTTTCCATTGCCCCTCTACCTGACCATGTCGCCAGGCCATTGGCCACTGCCCATGAGTCAGTGAAAACCAGACATAGAGGCTTCGCCACTGCTTAGTCACTGCTAGGAAAGCAGCATGCAGGTTGGCCACCGAGCTGATTTGCTTTTGACTTCCTTGATCAGAGTGGCAGATTACAAACAGAGTGGCAGCTTACAAACAGAATGTTGTCCCCTTGCCTGGAACTGCCATCCACAAACCAAGCAGTTGTTTATCACTCAGTAAAGAGGTATTTGTAGGGCAAGTGGAAATCGGTACCAGCAGCTCCTCAGATGGTTTCAAAGTCAATCCTGGAGGAAAAGAGGCCACCTGCTTGTGGGGATGGTGGGTGCCTCCCTGCATTCCCCCAGTAGCATGTCCCTGTATCAACTATTTTCTTTTCTTTTTTTTTTTTTTTTACACCAAGTCTCACTCTGTCACCAGGATGGAGTGCAGTGGTGCAATCTCGGCTCACTGCAACCTTCACCTCCCAGGTTCAAGCGATTCTCCTGCCTCAGCCTCCCAAGTAGCTGGGACTACAGGTACATGCCAGCTAATTTTTGTATTTTTAGTAGAGACAGGGTTTCACCACGTTGGCCAGAATGGTCTCCATCTCTTGTCCTCATGATCCGCCTGTCTCAGCCTCCCAAAGTGCTAGGATTACAGGCGTGAGCCACCACACTGGGCCAAACATTTTCTTTTCATGATGATGGAGCTCTTCTGGGTACTGGGTACTCAAGTGGAGAATCTGTCCCTCCAGGCACTCCAGCTTCTGCTGTCTTCTGTGTGGGCTCAGGTAATCTTACTGGTTCCCCTTTAGCATGTCCAATTAATATTGCTTTTAGGATGGTTTACATGCCTTCTGTTTTCCAGAAATAAGTAGGGAGAATATTCCCCACTCACATACAATGTCTGTTCCTATAAAACATTTAAGTAAAGGAAACACAACTACTTTACATGAAGGCGGTGTAAACATTCCAACTTTCTTAATCTTATCAACGCCTACATTTTTATGTTCTAGTCCCAGGAACTTCTCTCTCCATCCCCAAACCACTTTCACCCTCTCTTATATAAAAGGCTTTTGGTCTCCAGCAAGGGTCTGGCCAAGTGACTCTAGTCTCTGGTTACCTTGATTAGCCAGTCTATTGCCCCAGGCAATTCCAGGTGGGATTTCTCATAGTAATCTTTTTGCCTTTTAAAATTCCTCCAAACTGGGGAAAATACAGAAAACTGGTTTGGGATCCTTTAATATTGGGGAATGGGGGCCGGATTCCCTTTGGTCCATCCAACCTTTGATAGTATTACATTAAGACCTTTGTTTCAACTCCATCAAGTTATTTATTCATTCCATTTTTAAATAACCGTCTAAAGATTTCCACCCTGCTGGGATGAGTCCCATGACTCTCTCCTTTCCTTTTCCCCTGTGTTTCACCTTTATCAATTTTTAAAAACATTCACCTTATTTCTTAATAACATTTAAAAATGTTTTTATTTTTTAAATTTAAAAATTTCCACTTCCTGGGATGAACATTTGACTCTCCCTTTTGCCTTTCCCCATTCTCTTGTTAATTACCCTAATGTTTTATTAGCATCTGTAAGCCCCATGCGGGAAAGCTGTAAATTACATAAGGCTTCTCTGATCGTAGCTGGATTTTACAGACTTTAAAGTTACACGAGGTGCCCATGCAGAAGGGTCCCCTTAACCACAGCATTTACCAGGACCCGGGTAACAGGCACATTCAGCAGGTGAATATTCATTCATCAGAAAACCAGTCCCACATGGCTTACATATGAAGGATATCAATTGCTTCATCTGGGTTGCTCCACTTGGCATTTACAGGGGGAGAGGGACAGTTTCCCTTTTCAGGGTAAACAGACCTTACAGTGGCTTTTTTCCAATCCACCAGGTTGGCTGTTCCCTCGGAAATAACCTCCTCTGTGTCTGCATCATACATAGCCATCTGTGATGTTCAATAGTGAACTGTGGGTCCCTCATTGACCCAAACATGCTCTTGTACCCTGTAGCATACAAAACCAAAGACCCTGCTCCTAAGTCAGTTACTTCAGAATCTGCTTTAGTAAAAGCTAATGATACTGGTCTCCAAAATGAAACAATTCCTTCCACCATACCCTCTGGTTTCAACAGTTACTTGGTTTTGTCCTCCCCCCACACTGACTACTTTCTTGGTAATCATGGGTCTCAGAGGTATTTCTGTTGTCCCTGCATAATTTTCTCCTTTGTGCGTAGCTTTGAGGCTAGTGGCCAAAGCTCAGACTCACTGAAATCTGAGCTTGGTCTAGCATCAAGCTCTGACCCAGCACTCTCTTTTATTTTCATTTCAGCTGTCAGAAAAAGAAAAATATGAAAAAAAAATTTTTGAGACAGGGTCTCACTCTGCTGTCCAGGCTGGAGTGCAGTGGCACTATCATGGCTCACTGCAGCCTCAGCCTCCAGGGCCTCCACCTCCAGGGCCTCCACCTCAGCCTCTCAAGTAGCTGGGACCATAGGTGCATGCTGCCACACCTGGCTATTTTTTTTTTAAACAGTTTTTGTAGAGACAGAGTTTCGCTACATTGCCCAGGCTGGTCTCAAACTCCTGGGCTCAAGCAATTCTCCCACCTCAGCCTTCCAAAGTGCTGGGATTATAGATATGAGCCACTGCACCCAGCCCAGAAAAAAATGTTTAGGTGATTCAAGATGGCTGCAGGTTGGACATACAGGCAATAGATACTAGACCTGTGAGCTAAAGCTCAACCCTCCCCTGCAAGGCTGGAGTCTCAAATATTTCACTGGCAGGTACTGATGACAACATTGCCTATCAGATGAAGCCCAAAGGCAGGATAGAATCAATCACCCCTCTCCAGACCCTAAGATGCCTGCATACTTCCTAAGCCTTTCAACCCATATACATTAACTGCTCATTTGCTTTATCTTAAGTACAAAGCCACTGAGCACCAGTCAGAATTGGAACAATGTCACCTTTGCTTTACTCTTCCCATCTTCTATATAAAAGAACATGTAAATAGAATTGGAACAATGTCACCTTTGCCCCCTCCTTCTATTCCCAACATGTGAATAGTGCACGGGACACATTCTCAGTTCGCACTGAATTTCTGTTTCTCGGCTATTAGTCCTCAAACTTGGCTCAGGATAAAAGTAAATTTCTTTAAGTTGATAGTGCCTGTTATTTCAACTTTTGGACTACATAGCTATTACAGATAACAATAACCAAGGGATTGAATATTTTGCTTTTTACTTATCAGTTTGCATTTTCTTATGCATCCAGGGAACCAACCCCCTGAGAGTTGGATCCATCTCTAAATTCCACCGGTGGCCAAATGTGGTGGCTCGTGCCTGTAATCCCAGCACTTTGGGAGGCCAAAGCGAGAGAACTGTTTGAAGCCAAGAAGTCAGCTGCCGTGAACCACGATGGCACCACTGCACTCCAGCCTGGGCGACAGAGCCAGAGATCTTGTCTTTAAAAAAAAAAAAAAAAAATTCTGGTTGACACAGCAGGAGCACCATCATCTCAGACAAACACTGCCTCTTTAAGTTCCAGCTCCCTTTCTATCCTCATGCATTTCAAGAAAATCACTTCTAACAACAAGTAGCCAGAAAAAGCAGACAATAAAACACAGATAAGACAGCTCGGGCACAGAGTGGGGAGTGGGGGAAGTCTCTTGGGTAACTGCCAAACTTCACCCTCATACAATGGGCCCCAGTAAAACAGTGGGTCTTAATAAGCACATTCCTTTCCCTGCAGGGGCACTAAGATAGGAAAGCTAAAAGCAGACTTGGGGGATACGCCTGCAGCTGCAGGAAGATGTATGGGAACAGACACACAACTCTCCCTCACAGATAAGCACAACAAAGAGACACAGAAGCAGTCCAAGCCTCTGATAAACTCTCCCATCTTGAATCCTTAAAAACTCTTAGTCTGTAAGAGAGCAGGGGCCAGGCACAGTGGCTCATGCCTGTAATCCCAACACTTTGGGAGGCCGAGGCAGGTGGATCACCTGAGGTCAGGAGTTCGAGACCAGCCTGGCCAATGTGGTGAAACCCCATCTCTACTAAAAATACAAAAATTAGCCGGGTGTGATGGTGGGTGCCTGTAATCCCAGTTAATTGGGAGGCTGAGGCAGGGAGAATCCCTTCAACCTGGGAGGCAAAAGTTGCAGTGAGCCGAGATCATGCCATTCATTGCACTCCAGCCTGGGGGACAGAGCAAGATTCCATCTAAAAAAAAAAAAAAGTCCTTTGACCTAACGGCCAGAATCCCCTCTCAGGTTTATTTTCTCTAAAATATCAAGCCACCTTTTGTGTTTCTTTCCTCTTTCATTAATTCTTACACCAGTAACTTTTACCTTTAGTAACTCAACAGCTCCACACTGTGCGTGACCATGTGGCCACCCAGGAATCAAAGGATTCTGGTCTTGTCCCTACCCTTGCATCCTTTCTTTCACCAAACCATGTGTTTCCATGAGCCAGAGCCAGTCTAACAAATCCCACTCCTCTGACACCAGATGTGAAAGTGGAAAAACTCAAACTGTGTTCTTCTCTGCTTTCACACCAAAACAATCAACACAGAAGACTTCTGTGACTACATAGGTGGTCCCCACCAGCAAATGAGCAATCAGTTTTGCAGTGGACACCAGCAGGGTGTTCTTCAATTTAATTCTGACACTATCTACCTGGAGACAACATCAGATCCCACAGGTTGAGGGCCAAGACCAAACCCCCACCCCTGAACCCAGTCAAAAGCCTGCCCTCTGGAACCTCTGCCTGAATGGCTTCAAGTGCAGGTTTCAACAATGCCCTTTTTGGGTTTCATTAATTTACTAGAGTGGCTCACAGAACTCAGAAAAACTTACTTACATTTACTGGGTTATTATAAAGGATCCAGTTGAAGAGACGCGCAGGCCAAGGTACGGGAGAAGAAGTGCAGAGTTTCCACGCCTTTTTCATGTATTACCCACCAGGAACCTCCATGTGTTCAGCTATCTGGAAGCTCTCTGAATCCTGTCCTTTTTGGATTTTTATGGAGGCCTCATTATGTCAGCATGATTGATTAAACCACTGGCCATTGGTGATCAATTGAACTGTCAGTCCCTCTCCCCTCCCTAGAGGTTTGGGGGGTGAGGCTGCAAGTCCTACCCCTCTAATCCTGCCTTGTTCTTTCCTGTTACCAGCCCCATCCTGAAGCTACTGAAGGGCTGCCAGCCACCAGTCAATCATTAGCAAACAGAAAGACACCATTTTGGTGTTTCTAAGGATTTTAGGAGTCATATGTCAGGAAACAGGGTCGAAACCAAATATATATTTCACGGTTTCACAAGTGGGATAGCAGGTGGGCAAGAATGGTTAAAGCAATAAACATGGTCAGTATATAGAATTTCAATGGCAACAATTTTCACAGAAAAGTTACTCTGCCTTTGGATTGAATGTCACTTCTCAAAGATATGCCAATTTTCATGGGAGAAATTTCTATAGATGGCTGGCTATATCAATACTTGTGTTCTCTCGTTTAATTTTTATTTATTTATTTATTTAGACAAGAATCTTGCTCTGTCATCCAGGCTGGAATGCAGTGGTGCAATCTCAGCTCACTGCAACCTCTGCCTGCCAGGTTCAAGCAATTCTCCTGCCTCAGCCTCCCTAGTAGCTGGGCCTACAGGCACATGCCACTATGCCTGGCTAATTTTTGTTTTTTTAGTAGAGACAGGGTTTCACCATGTTGGCCAGGCTGGTCTCGAACTCCTGACCTCAGGTGATCCACCTGTCTCGAGCCCCCAAAGTGCTGGGATTACAGGTGTGAGCCACCATGCCCAGCCTCTCATTTAACTTTTAATACTACCTTATGGGGTAGTTGATATTGTCCACATTTTGTAGTGGATGAAACCAAAGCTCTGAGAAAGTAAGTCAGTTGTACAAAATTTATGCCTACCAGAAATGGGATTGGAAATAGCTACATTCCAAAGCCAGTGATAATTTGGGTCAAGGGGTACTGATAATTGTTGCTCCTATTCGTTCATTTTCTACTGAGCTTCTTTTTTCACTTACTATTATTACTTTTATTATTATCTTTTGATTTCATTTCACAAAATTATAGGTTTGCATTCCAAAAAGCACCTAGTTCCTGGCTCGATCCTCATCTTTGCAGAAGATTCTGAAGCTTAATTGCTTTACATAGTTCAGACTAACCACTGAGCTTTTTTCATTTAAAAATATTTAATTGATAAAGATTGTATCTATTCAAGGTGTACAATGTGATGTCACTGTTTCAGTGCAGACATAGCTGTAACATAGAGAGATTTTAAAATGAAAGCTTTTGGATAGTCTGTCAGTTTGGTTGTCAAAGTTTGGTATTTCCAGCAAACACTTATTTATCAACTCACTCTTTTATTACCACAATCAAAATAATAAATAGTAAGAAGGGATAGCATATATGATTTATTTTTCAGTGCTTCTCCAATCCAAAAGGAAAAAACAAAAGTATAAAAACAAATGAAAGATCACAGAAGTCCCCAATTTTCTTCTCTTTCATCAGTTGGGCAAAATAACCAAATGTCCATTTTCAGATGGCAACTCCCCTTTGTGCTTACAGAAAGGCTTTGTTGCCTGTTGGGTGCAAAGCTTCCATCTCTGTTACCTAGGGTATAATGCCCTAGGATCTCCTAGATCCTAGGGGAAATGGAACATTATTATCTCAAATGGATTTATTATGCTGCATATTCTTGGATATCTCTAGATCAAATACTAAGTTAAGATGTGTCTTACCTTAAGTAGCCTCTGTGCTCATTTGTACCATTAACTTCATGCATCCTAAACTGTTTTCTTCTCAATGTCCCTCCAGGGCTCTCGGGTAGGAGCAGCAGAAGAGGGCCCCACCTCCCTGGGTGTGAAAACTACTTGGATCAGGCAGGACTGGGAGCCACCTGGCCGGCCATCCTGAGAAGTCACCTCTACAGGCCTCTTGCATTGCCCTAGTGGACTCTGGCAGAGTTCTAGCATTCCCGCGGATGGGGCACTGAGGCTGTACAGGACCCTTGCTGAAGATGCTGGCTGGCTCCTGGTTGTGGGGACTCCCTAAGAAACAGAGGACATCGGCCTGATGCATGGCTAACACTTGTAATCCCAGCACTTTGGGAGGCCAAGGCGGGCACATCACCTGAGGTCAGCAGTTCAAGACCAGCCTGGACAACATGGTGAAACCCCACATCTACTAAAAATACAAAAATTAGCTGGGCATGGTGGAGGGCACCTATAATCCCAGCTACTCGGGAGGCTGAGGCAGGAGGAGAATCGCTTGAACATGGGAGGCAGAGGTTGCAGTGAGCCGAGATCGTGCCATTGCATTCCAGCCTGGGCAACAAGAGAGAAACTCCATCCAAAAAAAAGAAAGAAAGAAAGAAAAGAAAAGAAAAGAAAGAAAGAAAGAAAAGAAAGAAAGAAAGAAAGAAAGAAAGAAAGAAAGAAAGAAAGAAAGAAAGAAAGAAAGAAAGAAAGAAAGAAACAGAGACTTCTAAGCTCCCTGAGGCATTTCTAAGCATCTACAGGACAGCAAGGAGGATGTAGGATTTGTGTGTTGTGGGGGCAGAGGAAGTTCCCCAAGTCCACCTGAGGCCCACTGAGCTCTAGGCCAAGTGCCAGGTTCCATAAAGTTGTAGCCAAATTAGCAACAATTCCTCTCTTAGCCTAAAAATTGCCATTCTGTGATGCTATTTACTGGGCATCTATCATACACTGGGGTCCCCAGTGCTATAAAACAAAGTCTTTGTCCTCAATTCACTTGGTTAAGGAGAAAGAATATGCAACTTAGTTTCGCTTGCCGTCCTGGTGTAATTAAAACACTTTCCTTATATCATTCAAATTATCATTTAGTTCCATTTCTGTCTTTGAACTTGGAGGAAAACTCTTTTTTACCACTATCTAATTTTTCTTGGTCAAATTTCTCTCAGTTTCCTCGGAGCCATGCAACCATCACCAGATGCTAACTCATGAATGTTGCGTATCAGCAACTTTCTACACAGAGTGCATGGAAATTTAGAAGCTGGGAAAGTGTGCATGAGGAGAAGGGTGCTGTGCAGAGGTGTGGGTGGGTTGAGAGGACACGCAGGCCATATCTGCAGTGTAGAAGCTAATTAGCCGGGAAAGGTCAGCTTGTATGGTCCTTGCTCCATTGATAGCAAACCTGAGGTGCTGGCCGAGGGAACACAGGCAGAACCACCCGACTCCAAGCCTTGCCAAATCACCTGTGCCTTCTGCCATCGCCCGACTCCTCCTCCTAGAGTGGGAGATAAGCATCTGGGCAGAGGATCTTATGAACAGAAAATGCATTTAAAACAAGCAATTAAGGCTAGGCCCAGTGGCTCACGCCTGTAATCCTAGCACTTTGGGAGGCCAAGGTGGGCGAATCACCTGAGGTCAGGAATTCGAGACCAGCCTGACCAACATGGTGAAACCCCGTCTCTACTAAAAATACAAAAGTTAGCCAGGTGTGGTACCAGGTGCCTGTAATCCCAGCTCCTCTGGAGGCTGAGGCAGAAAAATCTCGCTTGAACCCGGGAGGCAGAGGTTGCAGTGAACCGAGGTAGTGCCACTGCACTCCACCCTGGGCGACAGAACCAGACTCCATCTCAATCAATCAATAAAGCAATTGTTCCTGCTTGGATCAGAACTGTGAGTTTTATACTGAACTGTTACATGTTGTTTCCTCTTTCTATCTTAGCAATGATCAAAAAAAGATCAGATTCCTTTTGCAGAGGGTGGGCTAGTTCTCCTAAGGAGAAGCTGGGTCCTCAGTGGAGCCTCTGGATTTGAGGATGAAGTTTAGAAGTGCTTGGGACCATAGCTGTGGGTCTGATTTGAGGACAAGAAAACCAAAACAAGGGGGCAGCACTGGTGTGGGGAGGTGGGAAGGAGAAAACAAGGAACATTAAAAACAAATAAAACCACCAGTGCAGAGTTTGTAGCTCAGAAAAACTTTCAAGCTTATACGGAGAAGATTTCCCTGTTTTGATTTATAAGGGGATCATACAGAGACTCACAGATGCTTGATTATCTGGTTCTATTTCCTTTCTGTGGTCTCAAATTTTTTTTAAAAAATATTTCATGTGTTTGTTTTTAAAATTGGTGAATGAATAGACCTCGCTTTTTTTAATACCTGGGCTTCTCAGAACCATGAGTTATTGACTTATTATCATTGGAGCCAGGCTTAAAATCTGACATTTAATTAGTACAGGTAAGAGGCAGAGCCTTTGTCTCCTAGAAATGATCAAGCACAAAAACACCCACGAAGCACCGGGCAAAAACGCCCTCCTGGAAGCTGGTGGGGTAGGAAGGTGTGGAGGCCCAGTCCTGCCCGGGCAGCCTGCCTGCTGCGTGACTCACCTGTCTTTTATTCCTTTCAGTGTGAATCCAGCTGAGCCTCATTCACACTGAAGTGGAGAGACTGCCCTGGGGAGCCTCGGGGCTTTACCTGCATGGCCTTGGTGCTCCCGTTCCAGCTCTCTTAGTACCCTCTGGCTCCCAGAGTCCAGTTTGCCAAGCAAGTGATGGGCACTGGGGGAGGGACCAGGCAAGAGACCAAAAGCTCAGCTTCCTTTTCTAAGCCCTGATGGCCTAACGTACATTAAGTTATTCATTCACTTTAGAAAAGAGCCTGTCCTCACCCTTGATTCTGTATCTCCCACTGCCCTGTCCACCCTCATCTGTAAAATGGGGTATAGAAGAGCCCGCATCTCCTAGGGCAGTGGTTTTCAAAGTGGGTTCCCCTGCATCCCTTGTGAAGTTTTGTTTTTTTTGTTTTTTGTGTGGGTGGTGGTTGTTGTTGTTGTTGTTGTTGTTGTTTGGGGAGGGTGGGGTCGGAGTCTTGCTCTGTCGCCCAGGCTGGAGTGAAGTGGCGCTATCTCAGCTCACTGCAACCTCCGCCTCCCGGGTGCAAACAATTCTCCTGCCTCAGCCTCCTGAGTAGCTGGGATTACAGGCGTGCACCACCACGCCAGCTAATTTTCGTGTTTTTAGTAGAGACAGGGTTTTGCCATGTTGGCCAGGCTGTTCTGGAGCTCCTGACCTCAGTGATCCGCCCACCTTGGGCTCTCAAAGTGCTGGGATTACAGGCATGAGTTACTGCGCCCAGCCCACCTTGGGAAGTTTTTAGAAAGCAAATTCTGGAACCCCGTCCCAGACCTACTGAATCAGAAACTGGGGGATATGTTCAGCAACCTGAACTTTCAGGAGCCTCCACGTGATTCTGATAAAGCTGGTGTCTGAGAATGAGCATCATAGGGTTGTTGGGAAGATGACCTCAGGAGCACGTGTGAAATGCTCAGAACAGTGCCCACACCTAAGAATTCTTCAGCTATTGGAAACCCAGGAAGTCACAGAGACGCTCTTCCTCTGGAGCAACCCCAGGACAGGTGCATCTGCAAGCTGAGCCTCTCACAGCACAGAGCCTTCTCTGTCTTCACCACTCACTAAAGTGACACAGGGTGTCAAGGGGAAAAAATGCACGTTCCTACATTAGTAAGGAAAGACTTTATTAATACAAGATATTGCAACAAGGAGATGCTCCAAGCCGAAACCAGAAGTGTCTCAGGAAAAGGGTGGGTAAGCAGTGCTTTTTTATGCAGAGACCATGGGACAGCTGGCTGTGAAAAGAGTAAGGAGGGGTTGTAAAAGCTGCTGTGTGGGGATCTTGAAACTTTTTTGTTTTTTGAGACAGGGTCTCCCTCTGTTGCCCAGGCTGGAGTATAGTGGTACAGTCATGGCTTACTGCACCCTCAACCTCCTGGGCTCAAGCCATCCTCCCACTTCAGCCTCTTGAGTTGGTGGGACTATAGGCACGCACCGCCAAGCTTTGGCTATTTTTATTTATTTTTTGTAGAGACAAGTTCTCCCTATGTTGCCCAGGCTGGTCTCGAACTCCTGAGCTCAAGCAATCCTCCCGCCTCCGCCTTCCAAAGCACTGGGATTACAGACATGAGCCAATCACTAGGCCTGGCCAGGGTCTTGAAACTTAAAAGGCTGTGTCAAGCATTGCAAGGGAAACACAAGGCAGGAAATGTTGCCAATACTCAGGTACATGAGGCAGGGATCTGAGGCTGAGATGGAGCAAAGAAGTCACAGTGTGGGAAGTTCCCAGGGAGTGTAGGGTCCAACTCTCTTAGTCAGGTCAGCCTTAAGTTATTTTATTATTTTATTTTATTTTATTTTATCTTATCTTATCTTATTTTAATTTTATTTTATTTTTTGAGACAGAGTCTCACTCTGTTGCCCAGGCTGGAGTGCAGTGGCATGATCTCGGCTCACTGCAACCTCCGCCTCCAGGGTTCAAGCAATCCTCCTACCTCAGCCTCCCGAGTAGCTGGGATTACAGGTGCCCGCCACCAAGCCCGGCTAATTTTTATGTTTTGAGTAGAGATGGGTTTTCACCATGTTGGCCAGGCTGGTCTCAAACTCCTGACCTCAAGTGATCTGCCCGCGTCAGCCTCCCAAAGTGTTGGGATTACAGGCATGAGCCATCGCGCCTGGCCAGCCTCAAGTTATAATAAACACAAAGTTTTCATCAGCGTTGTCAAGAAACTGATTTTTATTTATGCCATGTGTACCAGGATGTTTATAGCCCCCACTGACAGCAGGTCTTAATTCCTGGCCCCTGAAGCTGTTATCTTAAACAGCAAAGACTTTGTAAATGTGATTCCATGAATAGTTCTGAAATGGAACGGTTATCCTGGGTTACCTGAATAAGCCCTAAATGCAGTCACAGGTGTCTTTATAAGAGGGAGGGAGATTAGACACAGACAGAAGAGATAGCAATGTAGTCACAGAGATTAGAGTGATATGGTCACAAGACAAGGAATGCAAGCAACCACCAGTGCTGGGAGAGGCAAGGCACAGATTCTCCCCTAGAACCTCAGGAGGGAGGAAGGGAGGGAGCCCTATCACACCTGGTCTTTAGCCCAGTGATGCCTCTTTAGGACTTCTGGCCTCCATAACTGTGAGGGAATAAAGGACTCCTGTTTCAAGCCACTGAGTTTGTGGGGATTTGTTACAGCAGACACAGGAAATGAATACACCTTGTTTCTTGAAAGGACTTTTTGAGGTTTGAAGAATTTTTCAGATTTGGCTGAGAGTTTGTGGATTACTGTTTTAGAGGAGGGGAGAAATTCCACCATTTCTCTTGTGAATTGGTTTCCTTGTTACCTGCTATACAAAGGTGCTTCACCACAGTTCCATTTAAATATATCTGTCCTGTTCGATTTGCTATAGAACTGAAATTACTACAGTGAACCACATATTTGAATACAGAAAGGCTGAACCTCAGAGAAAGCTGTTAGGAAAGCTAAGAATGTGGAAGTGAATGCTCATGCTACACCAGAAGAGAAGAACTGGTACCGAGTAAGAGCTGAATTCTCATTGATTGATTTACATGCTTGATGAATTGGCTGATAATTTAACTCTACAGGAAAAGCACAGTTACAGTAACCCAGAAAAGTAGTTATTTCATAAGTGGTTTCATATGAACCTCAAATCATAAACAGGCTGTTTGCTATATGATTATCAATGGTGACAAACCATTTTGCAAGTGGACAGTTTGCTGGATAATGCTTCTTAAGAGTAATTCTTGGCTCAGTGAATTTAAACAAATCGGAGGGGGCTGTTATACTGGGGAGAGGTGTTAAGTGATGTCAGGGTCTTGAATGCCGCCACACTAAGTTTGCCAGTTCCCCTATGGTTTAAAATTTCCGGAGACTGGGTAAAGAATTATATCCTCTTTTATTTATTTATTTATTTATTTATTTATTTATTTATTTATTTATTTTTGAGACAGAGTCTCACTCTGTTGCCCAGGCTAGAGTGCAGTGGCGCAATCTTGGCTCACTGCAACCTCCGCCTCTCCCCGATTCTCCTGCCTCAGCCTCCCAAGTAGCTGGGACTACAGGCATGCACCACCACACCTGCCTAATTTTTTTTGTATTTTTAGTAGAGACAGGGTTTCACTATCTTGGCCAGGGCTTGTTTCAAACTCCTGACCTCAAGTAATCCACCCACTTCAGCCTCCCAAAGTGCTGGGATTACAGACGTGAGCCACCATGGCTGGCCTATATCCTCTTTTAATAGTGAGTAAAAGAAAGCTACACAGATGCACGTGAGAATATACTTTCACAGGCACTGCATTTTAAATAGGAATCAGGAAGTTCTGCCAACTCTGTTTTATTAAAGGCATAACCAAGTCTTGGTTGCTTCACTAAAATGTGACCGTTCTAAAAATTATCACTCATCAAAATTATTTTGCAAAGAAATAGGAATAGAAGAGTAGGGAAAGAAACAAATATTTAAATATATCTGTCCTGGCTAGTAATACCACATTTCTGTAATGCATTTTTTTACAGATGTGTATAAATAGATATAAATAGGTGTCCTAAGTTGGAGCAATAATGTCTTCCGCCCTCTTGCTTATTGGCTTTCTCCCATGTTTCTTCTGCATTTACATATTTCTGGTATAATTTTAGATTTGGGGCACACTTGGTTGGAAAAGGGTCTATGTTTTCTTCACTACTTTTGTCTCACATTCCAAAAAGCAAAGGGGATGCCATTCTTCAGGGCAGCACCTGCCACTCATCTGCTGTCAGGCTGTTGCTTAAGGCACAGATCTTAATGGCCTGGCAGGTTTCTCCACCCTACAATCTTAAGGAGCTGTGGCCCAAGGGCAACTGTAAAACCCACGTGTTAGAATAACTTACCTTTCTTGTGATAGACTGAGTAAACAAATAGACAATGGCCATAGTATATGGCAATAGAACTCTGACCCACAGAAGAAATGAAGCATAATATCTGCAAGGACCAACTCAGAACAGTCAGGACTTACTCAGTGGCTGACAGCTTCCTCATTTTTGCCTCTGCTTCCAACCCAGGACAAACCAGAAAAACCAAATATACTCCACAAACAAATCACATAAGATGCTCCATCTCTAGTTATCCCTCCTTCAGCTTCTCCATGACGACACCCTGCAAAGAGGACATAGCTGAAGTTGCCCCCTTTTTCCCCTAAAGCTTTTCTTCTCCCTTGTCTTTGAATTATCTCCTTTGTTATAGCAAGTTCTGAATATATGGCCTCTGTTTGTTCTTATGTGGTGGTCTTCATTTATTTCCACATATGAATGATGATTGTGTTCAACACAATGATTAATTTTTAAAAAAGAAAAAAAAAACCCAGCTATTTGCAGTACAAGATGCTTTTTTTTTTTTCTTTTTTTTGAGAAGGCATCTCGCTCTGTCATCCCGGCTGGAGTGCAGTGGCGCATGCTCTGCTCGGCTCACTACAACCTCAGTCTCCCAAGTAGTTGGGACTACAGGCATGCATCACCAAGCCTGGCTAATTTTTGTTTGTTTGTTTTGTATTTTTGGTAGAGGTGTGATTTCGCCATGTTGCCCAGGCTGGTCTCAAACTCCTAGGCTCAGGAGATCCACCTACCTTGGCCTGCAATACAATATACTTTTGTATTTTTTATATAACCACCTGAGAGCTTTGGCCCCTAGTTGTGTTTGAGAGGGAAAAGCTGCTATTTATTTAAAGGAAGGACATATAATTATTAATAAATTGATTTTTAAAAAGATGTATTTGCCTGATGGTGCTTCTGAAAAGTTGTCAGTTTGTTTTTAATTTGTTAAAAGAAAATCCATAGCCAAATTAAATTTAAGAGAATTTAATTGAGCAAAAAACAATTCGTGAATCTGGCAGCCTCCAGTGCCAGAGTAGGCTCAGAGAGACTCCAGTGCAGCCACATGGGGGAAGATTTATAGACAGAAAACGGCAAGTGAGGCACAGAAACTGCAGGATTGGTTACAGCTCCATGTTTGCCTTATTTGAACATGGTTTGAACAACTGAACCTCTTTGATTTACAGAAATTCGGGGATGGGCACAAGAGCAGGCTACAGTCTGTTTACACCTCCATTTAGGTTACAATTTGCTATGTACAGAGAAACCTTTAGGCCAAACTTAAATCACATGGGGAGGCAGCTTTAGGCTAAACTTGATTTCACAAATTTTCAAATTAACAAGTAAAAACTGTGGATATTTTTCAATTTAATCTTTAAGAGTTTATTAATCAATATGCATTATAACTTCATTTTTGTAAAGACAAAAAAAGATATGCCTAGAAAAGGGTTATGGAGAGGGGACAAGGGACGTTTATTTTCTAAAACATATTTTTTATAATGGATGTTTTTTATATAACTTTAAAAAGAATTAGAAACGTTTCTGAATTATTAATGATTTCCTTAAATCTTTAGCTATATATATTTCTCCATAAAGAGCAGTTCCTCAAACTGCATCACCTCAACCCTGATATTATATATTTTTATTTTTATTTTTATTTTTTGGGACGGAGTTTTGCTCTGTCACCAGGCTGGAGTGCAGTGGCACGATCTCGGCTCACTGCAACCTCCGCCTCTCGGGTTCCAGCAATTCTCCTGCCTCAGCCTCCTGAGTAGCTGGGACTACAGGCGCGTGCCACCACGCCCAGCTAATTTTTGCATTTTTAGTAGAGACAGGGTTTCACCATGTTGGCCAGGATGGTCTCGATCTCATGACCTCGTGATCCGCCCGCCTCGGCCTCCCAAAGTGCTGGGATTACAGGCGTAAGCCACCGCGCCGGTATTAAACATTTTTGAAGTAAATTTATTAAATCTCAAAAGAAGCACACTTTGAATACTGAGGAAGAGACGTTGTAACCCATAAGCAGAGAGTAGGTAAGTAAAAGCAATTTCCACCACTCTCAGACTGGGCGTAGTGGCTCACGCCTGTAATCCCACCACTTTTGGGAGGCTGAGAGGGGAGGATCGCTTGAGGCCAGGAATTCAAGAGCAGCCTAAGGGAACTTAGCCAAACTCCATCTCTACAAAAGAAAAATTTTTAAAGCAATTTCACCATTCTCAACTTTTTTCTCTTTTTTATTAACCAAATATTTCTGTAACTTTTTTTTTTTTTGGTATTGAAAGACATGGGAGAAGGAAGAATCCCTGAATGCAACAGACTGGGAAGGACGCACCACAAAACGCCCCGCGGTCTCTGGACACCCTATCAGCTAGTCCCGTCCCTCCTGGTGTCCGGTCTCGACCATCCATCCCGTGTTTTGGGGGTGCCTTTCCTTACCCGATTCTTCTAAAGCCCTGATGCACCCACCCTTAAGTGGAAGGTAATGCTTCTGCCGGGGGCTGTGCGTTCTTCCACTCCGTCCCACCTTTGCCGTGGACTAAACAGGAGCCACTGAACGAGAGTACCCTGGCTCCCGGCCCTGCAGATTTTCACCAAAAACTCTAGGACTAAGGAAAAGTAGGGACTGAAAAACCACACAGAGCTCGCTGTAAACCACCCGCTCAGCGCAGTAAGTCGGGAAAGTCAGTAGATGTGAGCCCTTCAGGGAGGCGCCTCCCCCTCCTCCGCGCAGCCCCCGGGCGCCCGGCTCCGCTTCCTGCAGCCAGGGTCTATTGAGGTAGGCGCGCCCAGACCTGAGACGGGTTGGGACTGGGCTGCGTCACGCGCGGGCTCTGAGCGCCCGGGGCCCCGCCCAGTGGCCGGAACAGCCAATCGCAGCGCGGGAAGGCGGTGGGGGCGGGGAAGGCCGCCTGGAAACTTAAATCCCGAGGCGGGCGAACCTGCACCAGACCGCGAACGTCTGTAATCTCAGTGGCTTGTTTGCCGAGGGCACCTGCGCAGCTGCGACGGCTACTGGTGAGCGCCCCCGATCAGACCGAGGGGCAGGGCGAAGGGGGACTGGAGGAGGGGAACCGCCCTTCAGGGACACTGACAGGAGGCGGGCGCTACCCCTGAGAGTGAGAGCTTCTGCCCGGAGCTCTGCCAGCCTCGAGGTGGGGAACGGGGGAGGGCGGTTGGAGACCCCAGGGAGGCGCCGGGACCACTGGGAGGGCCCGGGCGGTGCAGGTCAGTCATCCTGCGGGCTGAAGCCGGGCCGGACCGGGTGGCTTCATCCCCGCAGCCTGGCCGCAGAGCCCCCGCTCCCTGCGCCGCCGCAAACATTCTCGGTGCGCGGGGGCGCGGCGGCGCGTGCGAAGGGCGAGAGCAGGCGGTGCGGCCCCGGCCCTGGCCCGCCCGGAGCTCCGGGAGCTGCCTGCCCCGGTCCGGGCCATGGCCCTGGGGCCCCTGGCTTCCAGCGGCGCGGCCTTGTGACCCTGCCCCGGTTTAGGGGAGCGAGTAGCACAGACCCAAGTGTGGGACGGCGGGAGTAGTGGGTGCTCTCTTTCCCAGTGTCTCCTGGAAAGGGATTCCCGAAAGGTTTTATTCCAAAAGGAGAGGTTGGAAGACACAGCTCATTTCCTGTTGTGTATCAGCCAAGAAGGTGTGAGGTGGTGTTCCTTGGGGATCCGCTTGCATCTACTTGGGATAGTATGTCTTCATTAGTGAGGTTTTGCCTGGATGACCTCAGTACAATTGGTGCAAAACCTGGACCAACTCTTTCCTAGTTTTCTAGTTGTTGCCTTAAGCTTCTCACCCGTCAGGTATCTTTCACACCCTTCTCATACCCTAAATTATCGCATATGCTGTTTCAACGCCTCCAACTCTGCAGGCTGCTTTTCATTTTGGTGGGCCCATCAAATACCTCCACTTGGCCTGTTTCAGCCTCTTCCACAGTCCTTGGGGAAATGCTAGGGAGAATAATTGAAATATTTTTATTCCACGGGGGCTGTAAGATGGCTTTTTAGGATTGGTCTAATCAGATACTCATTTCTTTTCTCTCTCTAGGTTTTGGAACATGAATCTTTCGCTCGTCCTGGCTGCCTTTTGCTTGGGAATAGCCTCCGCTGTTCCAAAATTTGACCAAAATTTGGATACAAAGTGGTACCAGTGGAAGGCAACACACAGAAGATTATATGGCGCGGTTGGTAACATCTGAAACTGTCCAGAGGGACTCTGGAGAGAATGTTCCTTGCTGTTGGGAGTTGATAGCCAGAGAGTAGCTTCTAGACGCCAGACCTTACCAGGCAATAACCTAACAGCACCCATTATAGGTGCAATATGGGCATATATCTCCATTGTGTCTTGGCTTGGAGAACAGCTCCCGGAGAAGTATCAACCCATCCCTGGCCATGATTTCTCTTCCATTTCTGCCCGCAAATCGGCTTGGTGAACATGGGTTGGGTAAGTAGACATAAAGTCCACCAGCTATATGTTTGCCTCTAGAATGAAGAAGGATGGAGGAGAGCAGTGTGGGAAAAGAATATGAAAATGATTGAACTGCACAATGGGGAATACAGCCAAGGGAAACATGGCTTCACAATGGCCATGAATGCTTTTGGTGACATGGTGAGTGTGGCAAGGATTGCTGAACTCTGTGCTGCTTCTCAGTTCTTCACCAAAATAGTCTTGCTTTTAACATTTTATTTACTTCTCCTTGAAGACCAATGAAGAATTCAGGCAGATGATGGGTTGCTTTCGAAACCAGAAATTCAGGAAGGGGAAAGTGTTCCGTGAGCCTCTGTTTCTTGATCTTCCCAAATCTGTGGATTGGAGAAAGAAAGGCTATGTGACGCCAGTGAAGAATCAGGTGAGACAGCGTCAGATTCAGACCTCCGTCTCCACAGGAAAGCCAAGAAGGAATTGGTGTCATTGCTGTGGTAGATGGTGGCACAACATATGGTGATGGGTTTTTTGTATTTTTGGTTTTTGGTGGTTTTTTTTGTTTGTTTGTTTGAGACGGAGTTTTGCTCTTGTTGCCCAGGCTGGATTGCGATGGCGTGATCTTGGCTCACTGCAACCTCTGCCTCCTGGGTTCAGGAGATTCTCCTGCCTCCGCCTCCCGAGTAGCTGGGATTACAAGTGCTCACCACCATGCCCAGCTAATTTTTGTGTATTTTTAGTAGCGACAGGGTTTCCTCATGTTGTCCAGGCTGGTTTCAAACTCCTCTCCTCAAGTGATCTGCCCACCTCGGCCTCCCAAAGTGTGGCAATGGTTTTTTTTTTTTTTTTAAAGAATATTCAGATAATTCAATTATGGGGTACTGTATTTGTATTGGTCTTGTAAATTGACAGCTTTTTTTTCTCCCTTTTTAGAAACAGTGTGGTTCTTGTTGGGCTTTTAGTGCGACTGGTGCTCTTGAAGGACAGATGTTCCGGAAAACTGGGAAACTTGTCTCACTGAGCGAGCAGAATCTGGTGGACTGTTCGCATCCTCAAGGCAATCAGGGCTGCAATGGTGGCTTCATGGATAAGGCCTTCCAGTATGTCAAGGAGAATGGAGGCCTGGACTCTGAGGAATCCTATCCATATGTAGCCATGGTAAATGGAGCTCCTTATCTTGTCTCTGCTTTTGGAAAGTGGAACACTTTCAGAGATAACAGATACTTTTTTCAGAATTCACATTTTATATGGTAGAATCTACATCTGCAAACCGTGAGTATTGTTATTATAAATTATTAGCCTTTGGCCAGGCGTGGTGGATCACGCCTGTAATCCCAGCACTTTGGGAGGCCGAGACAGGCGGATCACGAGGTCAGGAGATCAAGACAATCCTGGCTAACACAGTGAAACCCCGTCTCTACTAAAAATACAAAAAAAATTAGCCTGGCCTGGTGGCGGGCGCCTGTAGTCCCAGCTACTCAGGAGACTGAGGCAGGAGAATGGCGTGAACCTGGGAGGTGGAGCTTGCAGTGAGCCAAGATCGCACCAGTGCACTCCAGCCTGGGCCGCAGAGCGAGACTCCATCTCAAAAAAAAAAAAAAAAATTATCAGCCTTTACACAGTTCTCTGGTGAGATGGTCAACAGCTAATGGTTACCATATAAGTAACATTAGATGGTTAACACATAGCTGTTCTTGCTTTTACATAACATGGAGAATAGGCAAACCATTCTACATATAATAGAACTTTATCCATTGTGAAAAATTTTTTATGGACAGATTGACCTAGGGGTTCTCATTGAAGAAATGTCAACTGATTTTTCATTTTCAAATCAATGAATAGCATTTTATTTCATGGGACGATTTATAAGGGTGTTGATTTGGAAATCCTAGGTTGCAAATTGCTGAGTGTTTTGGTTCTAGAACTAATGTTCCCCAGGAGGTAGATGGTAGTGATCAAGTCTCTCCCCCTTTAACTTTAAAAGGATGAAATCTGTAAGTACAGACCTGAGAATTCCGTTGCTAATGACACTGGCTTCACAGTGATCCTACCTGGAAAGGAGAAGGCCCTGATGAAAGCAGTCGCAACTGTGGGGCCCATCTCTGTTGCTATGGATGCAGGCCATTCGTCCTTCCAGTTCTACAAATCAGGTAAGTGTCATTTTATTATAGAAATTTAGGCAGAATTGGGAAGCATCACCGTGATTGATTCTTTGATATGACGTCCTGCTTTGCAGGAATGTAGTACTTTGAGAGTGAGCATTTAACATAGTGATGTTTGCATTTGACATGAGAAAATACTTAGTTATGTTAAACTTCTCATAAATATTTTTAAATGGCCATGTAATTGTATAGAGACAACCTAATTTTCCAAACTATTTTCCAGTTGTTGGGCCTTTTTTTCTCAAAGTTTTTTACTACTGTAATTAGGACTGTAAAGAATCCCCTTCAAGTTTTTGTTTGTTTATTTTGGTGCTATTTTAGACTGACATCCTGGGAATAGAAAGGGATTATGCAAATTGGTATTTGGGCTTAGAGATAAGTATCTAAATCACCTTAGCTGTAAACCATAGGTTTTATCTTTTGGATTTTCTTTTTTTTAGGTAGAAAATATCTTGAACTTAGTTGAAGTTAGTTGATTTCTATTGAGTTGAGGTTGACTTTTTTCCTTTATCAGCCATTACTGTTTTTTGGCCAATATTGTTTGGGTCCTTATTTGGCATTTGTTTATGACATTTTACTGAATTTAGAGATGACTCCCTTATGGAGGGTGGTAGGGTGGGTTACTGTCACACGTCACTTGGAGCTTCTCACCCCAGCATTGATTTTACTCTCCCAGGCATTTATTTTGAACCAGACTGCAGCAGCAAAAACCTGGATCATGGTGTTCTGGTGGTTGGCTATGGCTTTGAAGGAGCAAATTCGGATAACAGCAAATATTGGCTCGTCAAAAACAGGTATAAAACTCAAAATTGAAAAGGGAATTTTTGTTCCAAATCAGTATTTGGATACAAGTTCACAAAAGCTCAATTTCAAAATTCCAACAGTCTTTCTTCTACTTAGAGTGAACACAGAAATATTAATGTTTGACTATAAGATTCCATACCAAGCTTTTTGGAGTTATTGCTGTGTATTTGTAATATTTTATTACTAAGTTTTGAAAATTTTTAAATTCTGAAACACATTAGGCCTCAAGGGTTTCAGACAAAGAACTGTGGACCTGTAGGTTTGAGAGCTGATTGCTTTTTTCTGTCTAATTTTTCAACAAGGAATAGTAAGCAGAAACATCTGCCTCTGCTGGTTCTTTGTTAAGTCTGAAAGATCATCCGGGAGTCCAGTGGTCTGTGTGCATCCTTCTATTGTCATTGGATGCCCTGTCATTGAATTTCACTCCCCAGCTCTCAGGCTTTGAAGGTTATCAGAATCCATTTTCTCACAATTAGCATTCTTTAATTGAGATGTGACATAAGGTAGTATGTGGAGACAGACTGCTACAGTGGAAATCCAGTTCTGCCTCAGTATCTTAAATAGTTAAGGACCCACAAGAATCAATACATTCATTCATTCATTCATTCGTTTATTTGTTTATTTTTTGAGACAGAGTCTCGCTCTGTCACCCAGGCTGGAGTGCAGTGGCACGATCTCAGCTCTCTGCAACCTCCGCCTCCTGAGTTCAAGTGATTCTCCTGCCTCAGCCTCCCAAGTAGCTGGGACTACAGGGATGTGCTACCATACCCAGCTAATTTTTTTTGTATTTTTTAGTAGAGATGGGGTTTCACCATGTAGGCCAGGCTGCTGTCGAACTCCTGACCTCATGTGATCCACCTGCCTTGGCCTCCCAAAGCACTGGGATTACAGACATGAGCCACCGTGCCCAGCCAGTTTTATTTTAGTTTGAGATGGAGTCTTGCCCTGTCACTCAGGCAAGAGTGCAGTGCTGCAATCTCAGCTCACTGCAGCCTCCATCTCCCGGGTTCAAGTGATTCTCCTGCCTCAGACTCCCAAGTAGCTGGGACTACAGGCATGCGCCACCACACCTGGCTAATTTTTATGGGGGTTTTTTTGTTTGTTTTTTTCTTTTGAGATGGAGTTTTGCTCTTCTTGCCCAGGCTGAAGTGCAGTGGTGCAATCTTGGCTCACTGGAACCTCTGCCTCCTGGGTTCAAATGATGATTCTCCTGCCTCAGCCTCCCAAGTAGCTGGGATTACATGCCCGGTTAATTTTTTTTTTTTTTTTTTTTTTTTTAGTAGAGGCAGGGTTTCACCATGTTGGTCAAGCTGGTCTCGAACTCCTGAAACCTCAGGTGATCCACCCGCCTCAGCCTCCCAAAGTGCTGGGATTACAGGCATGCACTGCGCCTGCCCAATTTTTGTATTTTTAATAGAGATGAGGTTTCACCAGATTGGCCAAGCTGGTCTCAAACTCCTGACCTCAAGTGATCTGCCCACCTCGGCCTCCCAAAGTGCTGGGATTGCAGGCGTGAGCCACTGTGCCCGGCCTCAGGACATTTATAAATGGATATTAACAGCACTTAGAATAGTGCCTGACACATGGGAAGCACTGTTTAAGTATTAGCTATTATTATTAATGGAGCCGATTTTCCCTTGATTCCTTGTATAAAACGGAAAACCTGCTCCTCTTTCAGCTGGGGTCCAGAATGGGGCTCGAATGGCTATGTAAAAATAGCCAAAGACAAGAACAACCACTGTGGAATCGCCACAGCAGCCAGCTACCCTGATGTGTGAGCTGATGGATGGTGAGGAGGAAGGACTTAAGGACAGCATGTCTGGGGGAATTTTATCTTGAAACTGACCAAACGCTTATTGTGTAAGATAGACCACTTGAATCATTGAGGATCCAAGTTGAGATTTGAATTCTGTGACATTTTTACAAAGGCAAAATGTTACCACTACTTTAATTATTGTTATACACAACTTTATGATATCAAAGACTCATTGCTTAATTCTAAGACTTTCAAATTTTGATTTTTAAAAAAGATGTACAAAACAGTTTAAAATAAATTTTAATTCGTATATAAAGGTGGGCCTTTTCTTTTTTTAACGCATTGGCTTTTTGTGTAGTCAGGAAATATAATTAAGCTCTGAAATAATAACTTCATGTGCCAATGGTATGTTAGGAGAAAGATGCTAGCAGAAAACTGGCTTCCTGGCTCTTCTAGTTATAAAAATACAGACTTTATATCAGCTGCCCAGTTACTATGTGTAACCCAACTCCTGAATCTACCAAAATTTGATAAACAATTTGGAAGGACAAACCTAAATTTTTTTTTTTGTAATGAGACGGAGTCTCTCTCACTCTGTCACCAAGGCTGGAGTGCAGTGGCGTGGTCTCAGCTCACTGCAACCTCTGCCTCCCGGGTTTAAGCAATTCTCTGCCTCAGCCTCCTGAGTAGCTGGGATTACAGGCACGTGCCACCACGCCTAGTGTATTTTTAGTAGAGAGAGGGTTTCACCATCTTGGCCAGGCTGGTCTTGAACTCTTGACCTCGTGATCCACCTGCCTCAGCCTCCCAAAGTGTTGGGATTACAGGTGTGAGCCACTGCGCCCGGCCCCTAAATTATTTTAGTAAAGAAGAAAGCAGTTGACTTTTTAGAAAAGGAGATGTCTTCTTCCTTTGGCACATAACCTCAAGATGGTTAGGTTGTGTGATAAGAAGTGAAGCCGCTTGTTACTGGAGCCTCTCTGAATTGCTGGTGACCACTTTGCAGTCTGAGGAAGACGCAGGTGCAAGTAAGTTACCAACGGTATTTTGTTTTCATTCCAAGTCTCTGATGACATATTCCACCTAGCTCTTCTAGAAAAGCTTGTTTGTTAACTAGTGTTAGCAAAAATAAATGGTATGATTAACAAATCTCAGGCATTTGGCAGTAGCTGGAGAAATTTGCTCAAGGGCCACAAGAGATGAGGCTGGGCTACAAAAAGAGGCTTCTGGCTGAAGATGGATAAGAGATCACAAGTGAAAGGTCAGAAGTCACTAGGCCAGACTCTGGCTACCTAATCCCTGAATTAAAAATAAACTCAAAATGGGGGAAAAAAGGCTAAGCATATAGTTACACAGGTAGTAAATACAAATAAAACAATATCTTTGCATATTTAAAATACTGGAAGAAAGTACACTAAACTTGTGGGTGAATTATGGGTGATTATTTAACTTGTTTAGTGGAAAGCATGTATTTTTATGAGCAGGAGAAAATAGTAAAGATATACCCACATTCTGCAGGCTAAAGGAGAGCCCCATGTGTTTTAAAAGCCCATGTTTCCAGTCAAATAAAAAAATAACAGGGGATGAGCTGGTGAAATTTAATCAAGAGGTGATCCATTGTGAATGCAATGGGAGGGAAGGGGCATGTGGGACTGTGTATCCTGAAAACCCTTCGATAGCCTACTTCCACAGCCATCTCTGGAAAATCCAGTCTACCATATTCAGTCTTGAGTTTTCTCTGAGAAAGGATTCGTTCGTCTTTGCAGCAGCAGGCTAAGTCGGTACTCTCCACAGATGCTTGGAACAACAACTCAGGCTCTAAGGAAACATCTAGGCACTAAATTGAATGAAAGAGTGATGGCTTTTTATTCAAATAAAAAATTACAAATCTGTCAAAACAGCACCCCTCAGAAAACTAAAATAGATATTTCAAGATTTTATAATTTTCAAAGACCTTTGAAATATTTTAAACTTGTGAAAAGTTACAAACCTGATGTGTTGTCTAAAAGCGTTTTTCAAACAAGCCAGTAGACTTGAAAAATCTAGTCTGAAGCACAGACTTAACCAATATTTGCTGGGCATAGGCCCCCAAATCTGGCCGTAAACTGGCCCCCAAACTGGCCATAAACAAAATCTCTGCAGTACTGTGACATGTTCATGATGGCCATGACGCCCACGCTGCCCACGCTGAAGGTTTACCAGAATGAGGGCAAGGAACACCTGGCCCACCCAGGGCGGGAAAACGGCTTAAAGGCGTTCCTAAACCACAAGCAATAGCATGAGCGATCTGTGCCTTAAGGACATGTTCCTGCTGCAGATAACTAGCCAGAGCCCATCCTTTTGTTTCCCGGAAGGAATACTTTTAGTTAATCTATAATCTATAGAAACAATGTTTATCACTGACTTGCTGTCAGTAAACATATGGGTAAATCTCTGTTCGGGGCTCTCAGCTCTGAAAGCTGTGAGCCCCCTGATTGCCCACTCCGCATGCTATATTTCTGGGTGTGTGTCTTTAATTTCTCTAGCACTGCTGGGTTAGGTAGGGTTTCCATGACCGAGCTGGTCTCAGCAAATATTTCCTATACTCGAACATCTAAATTGTTTTCTTACTTGAATTACAAAGGAAGTAAGGAAGGGTGAGATAGAAATGACTGAGCATATTAAGAGGGAGGAGTTTGCTGATGTGGGAGTGTAGTTATGACACTTGGGCATCATACTAGAGGCTATGGACTCAGCAATTAGGAAACATCCACTCAGCCCTATGTGTGGTTCATGTGTATGTTTTGCCTATGAAAGTTGAAACTGTTTTCTAAATGTATTTCCTTTTGTAACTGATAGAAAATTTCTAAAAAGCAAAGAAGAAACTTCTCTGTATTAAAAATAACAAACATTAGTAAATGTATATATATAGTCATGTGTTGCTTAATGATGGGGATACAGTCTGAGAAATGTGTCTTGGGTGATTTCATCATGACATGAACATCATAGAGTACACTGACACAAACCTAGATGGTATAGCCTATTACACACCTAGGCTATATGGTACAGCCTGTTGCTCCTAAGCTACGCACCTGTGCAACACATCACTGTGCTGAATACTGTACACAGTTGTAACACAGTGGTAAGTATTCGTGTATCTGAACAGAGAAAAGTACAGTAAAAATATAGGATCATAATTTTATGGGACCACTATCATATGCAGTCACTGACCAAAACATCACATAGCACATGATTTGTGTGTATGGATATCTCAATTGTAAACAATTTCACAAACATTCATTATCTCTTTTTAAGTAAGTTAATAAGTAAAACTATTACTAAGCTGCAACATGTTCTTGTTCTGCAGTGTATTTATTCATTTGGATACAGTTGATCCTTGAACAACGCAGAGGTTAGGGGCACCAACCCTTGTGCAGCCAAATATTTGCATATAATTTTAATTACTCCAAAACTTTTCTACTAATAGCCTACTGTTGACTGGAAGCCTTGCTGATAACATAAACAGCCAATTACACATATTTTATGTATGTATTATAAAATACTGTATGCTTACAGTAAGCTAGAGAAAAAAATGTCATTAAGAAAATCATGGCCGGGCAACGTGGCTCACACTTGTAATCCCAGTGCTTTGAGAGGCCGAGGCAGGCAGATCACGAGGTCATGAGATCAAGACCATCCTGGCTAACATGGTGAAACCCCGTCTCTAATAAAAATACAAAAACAAAATTATCCGGGCGTTGTGGCGGGCGCCTGTAGTCGCAGCTACTCAGGAGACTGAGGCGGGAGAATGGCGTGAACCCAGGAGGCGGAGCTTGCAGTGAGCCAAGATTGCGCCACTGCACTCCAGCCTAGGCGACAGAGCGAGACTCCATCTCAAAAAAAAAAAAGGCAATCACAAGGAAGATAAATTATATTTACTAAGTGAAAGTGGATCATCATAAAGGTCTTTATTGCTGTTGTCTTCACATCGAATAGGCTGAGGAGGAGGAGTAAGAAGCAGGGTTGGAGTTGCTGTCTTGGGTTGCAAGGGCGGAAGAAAATCTGTTTATAAGTGGACCGTCAGTTCAAACCCATGTTGTTCAAGGATCTACTGTTTATTGGGCTCCTATGCAATAGCACTGTGCTAGGCTCTGGGGACACGAGTGAAGCAAATAGTCACACTCCCTCCCTTGCTTACATTCTTATGTTGCTGAGCCCATGCATAACCTCTATCCTTGCCACCATGGCCACTTTGTTCGTGAACCCCAGGGTGGCTGGGGAAAGAGGCTGACTGGTATCCAGAGAAAGATCATCCTATTCACTCAGTTATTAAAATCCTCCTCTGCTGAGGTCACCCTTTTGTAAGAATTCACATGGGATACAAATATCTTCACTTGTTTTTTTTTTTACCCATTCAGAGATATCTGTTCAGATAGGCATTCTCCAGACCCCTTTATCACCAATTTGCCAATCATGTTCATTACAAGTCTGTGGCCATCCAGCCAAATCATTAACCATAGCCCATATAATGGTATATAATCATACACCTGGCTGTTTCTTCTTCCAAGCAAAATGAACAACCAAGTACACTGCTGAAAGTTTTGTTTCCCTTCACCTCTGTTCTTCAAGGATGTCTCAGAAACGTGCTGTAATCCCGCAGCATCCATTGGTTGGTGCCTGGATATTGTACAGAACCATCTATAAATCAGGCCCAAGTTTTCTCTTCCTCACCCAGTTGATGATCGGGAACTCTCTATGGGGCCATAGGTGTGGGCTGGGAAAGAAAACATGTAGCAGGAGTTAGGACTGTCAGTGTTGGGACCACTTCTTCCTGTAACTTACCTGTGCCTTCAGGGCCTCCTCATGCCCCATCACACATACAGTCATCCCTTGGTATCCATGGGGGATTGGTTCCACAACCCCCTGCAGATACCAAAATCCACAGATGCTCAAGTTCCTCATATAAAATGATGTAGTATTTACATATAACTTACACACATCCTCCCTTATACTTTATCTCTAGATTCCTTATGATACCTAGCTCATTGTAAATGTTATGTAAGTAGTTGTTATACTGTATTTTTTTTTTAGGGAATAATGACAAGATAAAGAAGTCTGTACATGTTCAGCACAGATTATCCTTTAAAAAAAAAAAAAAATTGGGCCGTGCGCAGTGGCTCACGCCTGTAATCCCAGCACTTTGGGAGGCCGAGGTGGGCAGATCACGAGGTTAGAGATTGAGACCATTCTGGCTCGCACAGTGAAACCCCATCTCTACTAAAAATACAAAAAATTAGCCAGGTGTGGTGGTGGGCGCCTGTAGTCCCAGCTACTCAGGAAGCTGAGGCAGGAGAATGGCGTGAACCCGGGAGGTGGAGCTTGCAGTGAGCTGAGATCGCGCCACTGCACTCCAGCGTGGGAGACAGAGTGAGACTCCGTCTCCAAAAAAAAAAAATTTCTATCCGAGGTTGGTTGCATCCCACACAGTTTGAACTGTAAGGGCTCACAGATGCAAAACCCACGGATACAGAGGACCAACTATATACCACTTCATGTGATGTTGGAGTGCTGTTCTGCACGCCTAACTTTATGGCTTGGTGGATCAGACAATGCCCAATGTATGATGGAAAGCTCAGGTTGCAGGGTAGCTAGGTGGCCCATGCTTGAGCAGTCTCCACTAAGTCCAAGGAGCAAGCCAAAACTGCTTCTCAAAAGGAGAGTAGTTACCAGCGGCAGATGGCATGCTCCAAAGTTCTAGGGTCCACGCTGATTTTCCTGTAGAGGCCTGCCAGTGGCTTCAGGTAGTATCCCTATTTGCCACTGACACTTCAAGCACCATTGGATCTCCTGAAACATAAAGTCCAAGTGGGAGAGCAGTTTGCACAGCAGCTTGGACCTGTTGCAGAGCCTGCTGTTATCCTGGGCTTAAAACTAGCAGCTTTTTGGGTCACTTGGTAAATAGGTCAGAGAGTAACACACTCAATTGAGGAATATGTTGCCTCTAAAATCCAAAGAGGGCCTAATGGTGTTATGCCTCTTTTTTTGGTTGTACAAGGGGCTAGATGCAACAACTTATTCTTCACTTTAGAAGGGATATCTCGACCACTAGACTCCTAGAAATTTCACTGAAGTGAAAGGCCCTTGAATTTTTGTAGGATTTATCTTCCACCCTCTGGCATGCAAATGTCTTAGTAATAAGTCTAGAATAGTTGCTACTTCTTACTGCTTCCAGTCAGCATTATGTCATCAATGTAATGGACCAGTGTGATTGATATCTTATAGAAGGGAAAGGCAATTAAGATCCCTTCAGATTAAATTATGACATAGGGCTGGAGAGTTGGCATACACCTGAGGTAGGACAACGAAGGTGTATTGCGAGCTTGCCACCTGAAACCAAACTGTTTCTGGTGGTCTCTACTAACAGACATCAGGAAAAAAAAGTATCTGCCAGATCAATAAGTGCATACCAGGTACCAGGGGATGTATTAATTTACTCAAGCTATGAAACCACATTTGGAACAGCAGCTGAAATTGATGTCCCCACCTGATTAAGTTTCCAGTAATTTACTCTCATTCTCCAAGATCTATCTGTTTTCTTCACAGGCTAAATAGGGGAGTAGACTGGGAATGTGATAAAAAGTACCACCTCTGCATCCTTCAAGTCCTTGATGGTAGTACTAATCTCTGCAAGCTCTACAAGAATGCAGTATTGTTTTTGGTTTGCTGTTTTTCTAGATAGAGGCAGTTAAGTGGCTTCCACTTTCTACCGTAATTGCCCTCACTCCTCAGGTCGGGAAACCAGTGTAGGGATTCTGCTAATTGTTGAGTATATCTATTCCAGTTATTCTGCAGCTACAGAGATAACGAGACTGGACCCACTGCAAGACAGACCTAAACTAAAACTCCACTGATCACCTAACTTCCCTAAGCCCCTACTCTCACTTGTGGACCAGAGTGATGTATTAGTTTTCCTGGGGTCCTCTGAGTCTGATTTCAGAACCAATGTCCAGTAATTCCCCCAAAGTCTGATTATTCCCTTTTCCCCAATGCACAGTCAGTCAACTTGGTAAAGTGCTATAGGTCCCTTTGGGGAAGGCTGAGAGAAAAATGAACAGTATACAATTTTGGTAGTGCAGTGGGGACACAGCCTCCTCATTATTTAAGGAGATATGGGTCTGCAAACTGGCCCAAGTCTTGGAATTGATTCAGGAGCTGTGACTCCGTTTTTTGGATTCGAGTTAGACTTTTATTCACTTGATTCTTCTTTTTATACAGAACAAATAAGAATTTAGTAGGCTTTCCATCTATTTTATTTCTATGGATACTATGACCAGCTAGCTAATGCCATAAGTCTGTAAATCAGACTTTCTAACTACAGTTTTGACTTTACTGTCCATTACAGTAACCATGTTCACCTTGTCTTTGGTGATTAAATGCTGCCACTTGGCCCCTGCCATCCTAGGATCCAGTTACTCTCCTTGTACTTAAGAATCCCACTCAGTGGCAGCAGTTCCCACTGTAATTTCTGACCTATACAGAAGAGCAACCACAGAGCTCTTTAAAAATGTTGGAACTCCCTCACAAATTTATTTCTCATAGTCATAACAGAAGGTGTGTCCTGAGCTAGATGTGGTAGCTCACACCTATAATCCCAGCACCTTGGGTGGCCAAGGTAGGAGGATCGCTTGAGCTCAGGAGTTTGAGGCCTGCTTGGGCAACGTAGCAAGACCTTGCCTCTATAAAATTTTTTTAAATGAGCCAGGTATGATGGTGCATATAGTCCCAGCTACTCAGGAGGCTGAGGCAGGAGGGTCCCTTGAGCCCAGGAGCTTGAGGCTACAGTGTGCTATGGTCACACCACTGCACTCCAGCCTGGGCAATAGAGTGAGCCCTGACTCTAAAAAATAATAATAAATAGAAAAAGAAAGCATGTCCTCTTGTTAAAGATTTTTCAATGACACTTGTTCAAGGATGGTAAGGCTGACTTTTTCAAGATCATCAGAATAGATATAGGGACCAATGCAATAGCATTTTACAGCGAGGGAGAGAGATTGGGCTCAACTCTGAATACAATTTGGGTAAGTGGGAATTTATTGCCAAGGAGTAGGGTGGGGGTCAGTGGATTGAAAATTACTAAGAGGAAACTTCAAGAGTAAGCAAAGATTCTAGCTTAACTGACCTAACAGGATTCTTGCTGAAAACAGGCTGGGGTGTTGAGACACCACCTGGGGGATGGTGGAGGATGAAGCCCTGATCAGATATGGAGGATGATCAGATATTGAGCATGGGGGTTCTTTTTTTTTAATACTTTAAGTTCTAGGGTACATGTGCACAACGTGCAGGTTTGTTACATATGTATACATGTGCCATGTTGGTGTGCTGCACCCATCACCTCGTCATTTACATTAGGTGTTTCTCCTAATGCTATCCCTCCCCCCTCTTCCTACCCCACAACAGGCCCCAGTGTGTGATGTTCCCCGCCTTGTGTCCAAGTGTTCTCATTGTTCAGTTCCCACCTATGAGTGAGAACACGCAGTGTTTGGTTTTCTGTCCTTGTGATAGTTTGCTCAGAATGATGGTTTCCAGCTTCATCCATGTCCCTGCAAAGGACATAAACTCATCCTTTTTTATGGCTGCATAGTATTCCATGGTGTATATGTGCCACATTTTCTTAATCCAGTCTATCATTGATGGACATTTGGGTTGTGAATTGTGAATAGTGCCGCAATAAACATACATGTACATGTGTCTTTATAGCAGCATGATTTATAATCCTTTGGGTATATACCCAGTAATGGGATGGCTGAGTCAAATGGTATTTCTAGTTCTAGATCCTTGAGGAATTGCCACACTGTTTTCCACAATGGTTGAACTAGTTTACAGTCCCACCAACAGTGTAAAAGTGTTCCTATTTCTCCACATCCTTTCCAGCACCTGTTGTTTCCTGACTTTTTAATGATCGGATAGCCTCCTATTTTTTAACTATGAGTTGGGATTTGCTGCTTCTGATATGATAAGAAAGTTCAAAGTTTCTCTTCCTTGCTTTGTTGTGTGTTCTAAGTCTTTTCTGCCCATCCCCCAGTAAAGAAAAGGCTCAATATGATTTCTTGAATAGATTGTTTAAGCTATTTTCAAAACAAGACTTGGTTGTGGGCAGGTAGTCTTAAATGTTCAGAAGCCACTGGGTGGAAAATTGTGAGCACGTAAGTGTTTTTCTTGGTCAACCATGTCATTTTATAACCAAAGTTTGACTTGACATGCTGGAATTAATCCACACGACTTTGAAAAGAATAAACTCTTTAAAAAGAGAGAGAGAGCTCCGAGGGTGTTATGAGAGTCACTGTCTCAAACCCAATTGATCATATTGTGGCAGAAGAAATAGAGTCCTGCCATGAATTATGATTTTCAGGTTAAAAAAAGCAATTTGTAGGACAGTTTGAATAATTTAGTACAATTGTTAAAAATACAGACATGCACATTCCTGTATGTGCATTTTTAAATGTTCACGAATGATATAAGCCAGATATATTTCTTAGAGGTGCTTGAAAAAAGTTATTTCTTTTTGGGCTTTATTATCTCAATTAAAAAAAAATTAAGATGCATAATTCTCATAAGATAATAGATTCAGAAGAATATAGTTCAAGAAAAAAATTAAAGAACTGGTAAAGGAGAAGGAGGAGGAGGAAGACAGTGTGAAACAGGAGCCTCAGATAACTTGGTAAAGGCACGTCTCCCATTTGGGAACTGATGTTCCTAAGATCCGCACTGACGCTGCTCAGCCGGTCCATCACACAGCAAAGGCGTGAGGAGGGATCACTGCCCAGCTGGACTCCAGGGTGGTCCACGCATGACAGTCACACTGAACCTTCATGAGGATGTGAACTGTTGGCTCCAATTTACCATTCCCAGCAATTCCACCCAGATATTTGTATACCAGTGTTCACAGCAGCGTGAACTCCACAGCAGGTGGAGTAATGTTCCATTGTGCGCATATGCCACATTTTGTTTATCCATTCATCTGTTGATGCACATTTCGGTTGTTCCCACCTTTGGGCTATTATTAATAACGCTGCTGTGAACATTCCCGAGAGAAATAGGAAGACGGCTTTGCTAAGAACTAAAAAAGGGATGGGCAACAAGGGCATATACACAGGGGCAGTGTTCTACCATGACGGCTTTACTGAGAGCAGAGTAGTTCTGCTCAGAATCAGAACACTTGTTCCCTATAGCCCCCCTGATTGCCCCACAACCACCACCGCATACTCCCTTTATCCCAACCATGGGCAGCAGATTGAGCTATTAACAGAAGTGTCCTTTCGCTGGATTTCTTAACCCTTTCCTCATCCTCCACATAGAGAAACAGTAACAGATTGCTACTCACCCAACACCCAGGGCAAGTCCAATGCAGGTAGGAGTAACAGCAAATCCTTCAATTTCTTGATTCTGCTCTTAAAAATCTTAACAGAGGCCGGGCACGGTGGCTCACACCTGTAATGCCAGCATTTTCGGAGGCCGAGGCGGGTGGATCACCAATACCAGCCTGGCCAAGATGGTGAAACCCCATCTCCACTAAAAATACAAAAATTAGCCAGGCGTGGTGGTGGGCACCTGTAATCCCAGGTACTCAGGAGGCTGAGGCAGAGAATTGCTTGAACCTGGGAGGCAGAGACTGCAGTGAGCTGAGATTGTGCCACTGCACTCCAGCCCGGGTGACAGAGCAAGACTCCATCTCAAAAAAAGAAAAAAACTTAACAGAGCATTTCATGGGGAAGGGCCATGAGGGAACATCACCTGGGTGATGGTAACATTCTGTATCTTGATAAGGATTTGAGTTATACAAGTATACGCATCTGTCAAAATTCAAAGAATGTACACTCAAGATTTGTGCGTTTCATTATATGTAAATGTTACATAAAAATGTTGTAAACAAATATTGAACAAATGTACGCATGCTAAAGTATTTAAGAGGAAGTACTGGTGTCTGCAAAACAAAATTTTTTTTTCATTTTCCATGGTAAAATATACATAATATAAATGTATTATTTTAAGTGTACAATTCAGTGGCATTAAATACACTCAGAAAGTTGTGCAAACATCCCATTTATTCATATCCACAGATTTTTTAATTCTCATTCCAAACAGAAGCCCTGTACTCAAAGAGCAATAACTCCGCATCCTCCAATCCCCACTCTCTGGTAACCTCTATTCTATTTTCTGCCTCTATGAATTTGCTGATTCTAGGTACCTCATATAAGTGGAATACAGTATTTATCCTTTTGTGTCTGGCTTCTTTCACTTAGCGTAATATTTTCAAGGTTCATTCGTGTTTTACATGTATCAGAATCTTGTTTTTTCAGGTGGAGTAATGTTCCATTGTGTGCATATGCCACATTTGGTTTATCCATTCATCAGTTGATGCACATTTCGGTTGTTCCCACCTTTGGGCTATTATTAATAACACTGCTGTGAACACTGGTATACAAATATCTGAGTGGAATTGCTGGATCATATGGTAATTCTGCATTTAACTTTTTAAGGAACTGCCAAACTGTTTTCCACAGAGCTGTAACATTTTACATCCAAACCAGCAACAGGACCGGATAAAAGGTGGCTAAGGCACAGTTAAATAAAATACTGTTAGTTACTGCCCATTTGCATCTGGTTTCTAGTGGCAAATAATCTAGCCGTGTCCTTGACTAGATCTCCCAATGATTCTTTTTAGTCATTTGAATGAGTATGGTGGTGGTGACAGTGGCGGGAGGCTGGAGGGCACTTTAATTAACACGCAAACACACACAAATCCATTGCACCCCACTAAGCCGCCCAAACGCACATGAAACACAAAAATTATCCTTGCTAGGGAAACACAGCCCTGGAACAAACTCCCTGGACCCCTTGTCACCACTAGCCCATCCTGTAAGAAAATGATGGTTGAAGCTACAGTGACAGAACTGGAGAGATGCTCTGTTAGACAAGTCTGTCAGCTGAAAGGGGCAGAAACCATTGTTGAACCGCTTATACGAGAGGAGGACATGGGTGGCACAGGCCTGGCTGGATGCAGGGCTCACAGAGCGTCATCAGCACTTCGTCTCTTCCCCCTGTGGGACCTGCTGTCCTCTGCGTTGCACACACCCACAGCCAGGCTCATCCCTGTGTCCTCCTTGGAGGAAAGAGCCAGGCTGGTGCTGCTTGGCCATGCCTGGGTCACACGCCTGCCTCGGGATGTGGAGGATGGTCAGCCCAGCCACAGCACATGGATTGCTATGTGAAGGATGCTGTTCCACAAGAAAACCAGGACAGCTTCACCAGAGAGGCAAGAGCAGCAGATGCCCATGACAGAGGGTGTATACTTTGAATAAAAGAATTTGGATTTTTAAAAGGAGACAGGAAGAAAAGGACTTCCAAACTCTAGAAAGTTTAAAACTAATAGAATGAAACATATTGTGTATAAATGTAAAGCTCTTTGTTGAGATTAAATATATGTATCAGTTAAATTTTATTTAAACATATATACACACACACACACACACATATATGACCCAAGTACAGGATAAAGAAGAAATTAATAAGTACTCTTTAAAAATCTTAGTTTTGGGGCTGCGCGCGGTGGCTCACGCCTGTAATCCCAGCACTTTGGGAGGCCAAGGTGGGCAGATCACCTGAGGTCGGTAGTTCAAGACCAGCCTGACCAACGTGGAGAAACCCCGTCTCTACCAAAAATACAAAAAAGTAGCTGGACGTGGTGGTGCATGCCTGTAATCCCAGCTACTTGGGAGGCTGAGGCAGGAGAATCGCTTGAACCCAGGAGGTGGAGGTCGCAGTGAGCCAAGATGGTGCCATGTCACTCCAGCCTGGGCAACAAGAGCAAAACTCCATCTCAAAAAAAAAAAAAATTTAGTTTTGGGATACCAATAATTTCAGTATTATTAACAACCTGACTTGGGCACCCCAAAAGTTTGCCATAATGGCATTAAATGGCTGGATAGAGAAAGAGATGGTGGCATGAATGCCTGCTTCCTGATATCATGTCTGGAATTTCATGTCCAGTCCTGAAAGCTGCATTTTAGGAAGGGTGCTACTGAGCGTCCAGAGAAGACAGCATTTCGCTTGGTGAAGGGATTGGGCTCACTGATGCATGGCAGGAGGAGTAATGTAGAAAGAAATAAGCTTTGCAGTGCATAGTGTAGAGAAATTCCTGCTTTGCATCAAACAGACTGACCAGGCAGGCCTCACAGTTTTGCAAAGCCCTGGAAGCACAGGCTTGGCTGCAGATGTTGGATGACTTCCCAGACCAGTTTTGGAAAAAGCTCTTGAGGATCAGAAGCTCCTGGGATTTCTGGTATCACCTGATTTCATGGAGAGAGACAGTACAGGGCCAGGAATTATGTGGCATCTATGTGTTCCCCAGTTGTGGGATCCATCTGGCCGATGGTTATGGTGGTCAGTGACTTTCAGAGGCCTGGAATTCATGACAGATGCTTTTGCTAATGTGCTTGGTGCCCCACTGAGGCTGCTGAGCAGTGCTTCCCATGCGCCCAATGTCTCTTCTGTGTGCCTCTGAGAGCAAAAGTGGCCTCAGAGTCTGAAGGAGGGTAAAGTGGCCACAGCTGCGGACACAAAGTCCAGACTAGCTCTTGATCACATCCAAGTGCATCCTGTATTAAGCTCAGGCACATCAAACCTGCCCAATCAAGGTCTGCCAAAGGAAGGAGTCTGCAAATGACATTTCTCATAATCAAACACACTCTTAATTTGTTTTTATATTATTCACTCCATTTTTTGATAAACTTTTACAATTTTTAAAATTATGTCTAGTAGTTTTATCAATTGCTGAGAAGAGTGTTGAAGTCCAAACTTATAATTGTGGATTTGTTGATTTCTTCTTTCAGCTTTGTTGGTTTTGCTTTATGCATTTTAAGGCTCTGTTCTTGGTGTGTACACATGTAAGACCATTTTGTCTTCATGGTAAATTAATTTTTAAAAATCATTATGTAATGTCCCTCTTTGTCTCCAGTAATTCTTTGCTCTGAGGTCTACTGTATTAGTATTAATATAGTGACTTCTACTTTTAAGTTAATATTTGCATGGTACACTTATTTTAATGCTTTTCATTTTCTTTTTTTTTTTCTTTTTTTTAATTATACTTTAAGTTTTAGGGTACATGCGCACAATACGCATGTTAGTTACATACATATACATGTGCCATGTTGGTGTGCTGCACCCAGTAACTCATCACTTAACATTAGGTATATCTCCAAATGCTATCTCTCCCCCCTCCCCCCACCCCACAACAGGCCCTGGTGTGTGATGTTCCCCTTCCTGTGTCCATGTGTTCTCATTGTTCAATTCCCACCTATGAGTGAGAACATGTGGTGTTTGGTTTTTTGTCCTTGCAATAGTTTGCTGAGAATGATGGTTTCCAGCTTCATCCATGTCCCTACAAATGACATGAACTCATCATATTTTATGGCTGCATAGTATTCCATGGTGTATATGTGCCATATTTTCTTAATCCAGTCTATCATTGTTGGACATTTGGGTTGGTTCCAAGTCTTTGCTATTGTGAATAGTGCTGCAATAAACATACGTGTGCATGTGTCTTTATAGCAGCATGATTTATAATCCTTTGGGTATATACCCAGTAATGGGATGGCTGGGTCAAATGGTATTTCTAGTTCTAGATCACTGAGGAATCGCCACACTGACTTCCACAATGGTTGAACTAGTTTACTTTTCATTTTCAATCTACCTATGTCATTGTATTTCAAGTGAGTTTTTGTAGATCCAGCATAATGTTGTATCATGTTTGGTTTTTTGTTTTTTAGTCCACTCTGCCAATCTCTGTCTTTTAATTACTGTACGTAGACCACTTGAAGAATTGCCTTGTAGCAATTCTGATATATGAGGGCTGAAGTCTGCCATTTTGTTATTTGCTTTCTGTTGGTTTCCTATGTTTCTTTCTTTCTTTCTTTCTTTCTTTTTTGCAATGGAGTCTTGCTCTTGTCGCCCAGGCTGGAGCGCCTGGGTTCAAGCAATTCTCCTGCCTCAGCCTCCTGAGTAGCTGGGATTACAGGCATGTGCCACCACACCTGGCTAATTTTTGTATTTTTAGTAAAGACGGGGTTTCACCATGTTGGCCAGGCTGATCTCAAACTCCTGGCCTCAGGTGATCCGCCCCTCAACCTCCCAAAGTGCTGGGATTACAGGTGTGAGCCACCGCATCTGGCCAGTTTCCTATGTTTCTTGTTCATATTTCTCATTTCTTCCCTCTCTGTGGATTATTTGCATATTTATTAGGATTCTATTTTGATTTATTTATAGTTTTGTTTTTTTTTTTTTTGAGAGGGAATTTTGCTCTTGTTGCCCAGGCTGGAGTGCAGTGGTGCATCTTGGCTCACTGCAACCTCCACCTTCCAGGTTCAAGCGATTCTCCTGCCTCAGCCTCCTGAGTAGCTGGGACTACAAGCACATGTCACTACACCCAGCTAATTTTTGTATTTTTAGTAGAGACGAGGTTTCTCCATGTTGGCCAAGCTGATCTCAAACTCCTGACCTCAGGCGATCCACCTGCCTTGGCCTCCCAAAGTCCTGGGATTACAGGCATGAGCCACCATGCCCAGGCTTATAGTGTTTTTGATCATACAGCTTTGGATAGTTTTCTGAGTGGTTGCTCTAGGTATAACAATATACGTATGTAACTCATCACAGTCTACTAATACTGACGTTTAACCAGTTCTAGTGTGGTTTAACAACCTTTTCTACATTTACACCCCTTTACTCTCTCCACTTTTAAAATAAAATTTCTGTGGCATTTCCTCGTTATACATTGAACACCACATTAGGTGTAGAGTTTTTGCTTTAACACTCAAATATCATTTAAGAAACTCATGAGAGGTTGGATAGTCTGTCATATTTGCCCTTATTTTTACTCATTTTTGATGCTCTTTCTTGTCTTAAGTTTCAACCCATGAGCTATTGTGTCTGGCCTCATTCTTAAAGGATATTTTCACTGGATGTAGAATTCTGGGTTGACAGTTCTTTTTTTTTTTTTCTGTACTTAAAAATTGTTTTCTACTTTCTTCCAGCTCCAGGGTTTCAGATTGAAAATGTTGGGCCAGGTGTGATAGCTGATGCCTATAATCCCAGCACTTTGGGAGGCTGAAGCAAGAGGATCACTTGAGCCCAGGAGTTCAAGACCAACCTGGGCAACATAGGGAGACCCTTTCCCTACAAAAAATACAAAACTTAGTTGGGCATGGTGGCATGTGCCTGTCTGTGGTCCCAGCTGCTTGGGAGGCTGAGGCTAGAGGATCACTTGAGCCTGGGAGGTTGAGGCTGAAGTGAGCCATGATTGCACCAGTGCCCTCCAGACTAGGCCACAGAGTGAGACTCTAAGAAAAAAAGAAAGAAGGAAAGAAAGAAAGAAAGAAAGAAAGAAAGAAAGAAAGAAAGAAGGAAAGAAGGAAAGAAGGAAAGAAGGAAAGAAGGAAAGAAGGAAAGAAAGAAAGAAAGGAAGGAAGGAAGGAAGGAAGGAAGGAAGGGAAGGAAGGAAGGAAGGGAAGGAAGGAAGGAAGGAAGGAAGGAAGGAGAAATAAGTTATTTAAATTGAGGCTCTGCAAGTAATGTGTTGTTTCTCTCTGATGCTTTCAAGATTTTTTTCTTTGTTTTTTTTTGTTTCCAGAAACTTAATTATGATGTGTCTTGGCATCAATTTCTTTGGGCTGGCTTATCATGTTTGGGAATCACTCAGATTCTTCAATCTGTAGATTTATGTCTTTTCCCAAATTTGAGAGATTTCAACCTTTATTTTTTCAGACACTTTTTCAGTGCCTCTCTCTCTCTCCTTCTGGATCTCTGTTAACACAAATGTTAACCCTTTAGTTATTGTCTTATAGATCCCTGACATGCTGTAACTGTTCTCTTTTCTTACCTTTTTTTCTGCTGCTCACATTGGGTAAATTTTATTGATCTGTCTTCAGGTTCATTGATTTTATCCTCTTTTATGTCCACTCTGCTATTGAGCATATCCAGCAAGCTTTTTATTGTGGTTATCATATTTTTCAGTTCTCTAACTTGCATTTGGTTTCTTTTTGTAATTTTTGTTTCTTTGGTGAAATTTTCTAATTTTTTACTCCAAAAAAATTGCAATTGCTTGTTGAAGCATTTGATAGCTGCCCGAAAACCCTTGTTAGATAATACTCTATCTGATTTATCTTGGTGTTAGTATCTGTTATTTTTTTCTTGTTTCTGTAGGATTTTTCTGATTCTTGGCATTTTTTAAATTTTATCCCAGATATTTTCTATATTATGAGACTGTGAATCCTATTTAATCTTTTTTAAGTTTAATCCTATTTAATCTTTTTTAAAATTGCAATTGCTTGTTGAGGCATTTAATAGTTGCCTGAAAACACTTGTTAGATAATACCCTATCTGATTTATCTTGGTGTTAGTGTCTGTTATTTTTTTTCTCATTTCTGTGGGATTTTTCTGATTCTTGGCATGTCAAGCATTTTTAAAATTATATCCCAGATATTTTCTATATTATGAGACCGTGAATCCTATTTAACCTTTCTTAAGTGGGTATAGTGCCAGGGTCAGGTGGGTGTGTTTGTTCAGCTTCCTAATAGACTCCTCCAAACCATCCTGGTAAAAATGGGGCACTGACTCACACTGCATTGTTGCAGATGGGTGGGGTGAAAGTTCAAGTCCTTCTTCATCCCACAGTCATCTTCCTGGTCAAAGTGGGACGCTGACTCACACCACCTTGTTGCCTCTGAGTGTGGGTGTGTGACCAGCTCCCTGACTGGCTCCTCTGCCTTCAAGGTTGTGGGGTGGGAAGGAAGGGAGGAAAGGTGGAAGGCTGACTCACACCACCTTGTTGCTATGAGTAGGGGTGGAGGGTCAGCTCCGCTCTGCATATTATTGATATCAGGAAAGGGGAGAAGCAAAACATCGGCTACCCTTCCTTATGGCACTCTATTCTGCCTTGTTGTTGCCAAGTGGAGGTGAAGGGTCAGCACACAATGGACCTTCATGACAGGGCCTGGAGGGGTGAAGCCTCACTGTAACCAGCTCTGCCTTTTACTGCATTGTCAAATTTCATTGCTGCTGGGTAGGGATGAAGGCTCAGCTCACTGTTTGACCCCACTGACACTACCCCTGTGGGGGAATCAGAGCACTGTCTGCTTCCAGGCAAGGCATGGAATCTCAGCTCCTCCTGCCACCCACTTCTGCCAGGCAGAGGATGCAAGATTAGCTCTGTGCTCAGCCCTGCCAATACCACCAGACTGGGAAATCAGAGTTCCCTTGCTTGCTTCCACAGGGTAGAGGGTAGTACAGCTTTTCTGTTGGTGTTTAGCTGGTGTAGGGCTGATATTGCTAAAAGGTTTTCTATTCATAGCCCATCCATTCCAAGACCTTTGGCTAAAGAGAACACACTTGTCTTAAGGCTTTTGTTTCATTGTCTGTGCCTGTTGGTAGTTCTGGGTTGGACGTTTCTGTAGTGCCCTGTCCGTGGCATACGAGAAGCAGAAGGAAACAGAGAACTCATCACCCCGCAGTTCATCAACTCTTGATGTCTCTGGACAGCTCATCTTCTTCCATGTATCTTTTCAGAGTTTTGCTATGCTTGTTTATTGTTTTGTTTCCAAAGATTTCTATGTGTAGTAGGAAGGACTTTTATTTTTTATGTCGTTAGTTTTTCTGAACTTTCAGTAAGAGATGTGAAGGTTTCTGAATTTTCTGAAAGAGGTGTGAAAAGCCTTTCAAACTTCACAGAGCTCCCTTCTATTGGTTGTGTCTAGGGCTCAAAAATATGGCAACTTGGCTTTCTGAGATGTTCTGCCTTTATTCTCCTCCCTCCCTTTAGTCCAAACCTTCTCTCTCTGTCATCTTTGTTGTCCCTATCCTGCTTGATTTTCATTCCACTAGAATCAGTCTCTCTTCAGTGTAGAGCCCTGCCCTAAAAGGGATCCCTGGCGGGTGATTTCAGAGGAGCTACACAGCTCCATCCCCTTCAGCTTATCTTACACAAGCCCCTTGAGCCCTACTGGTATTGGAGAAAGCAAACCCCTCCTTTTAGAGCTGCTGTTCTGGAATCATCCCACCAATGCTTTCCTTGCTTCCTCCTACACAAGATGCCACTTGTAGTCAGGTGGCTTGTCTCCACACCCCATATTTTGGGATTCATGAGAACATCCCGTCACCATGTTTTTTAAAAATATATTGTCCTTGGTGTTTCGTGTTTAGTTTTGTTTCGATATCTAGCTGCTTTGTCTTTCCTTTTTTTAATGTGGCAATGCAAAGAAACCAAACAACTTTACTGCCACTGTTGTCTTGCAGAATTCTGTCTTTTCATTTTTCATCTCCTGTTGTCCATTCTTCTCATGACAGCCAGTGTGGTGTCTTCTCTGCATTGTTCCTTCATGTATAAGGTAACATCACTAGTGTTCATGGGTTATCCAAATCAAAGAGAGAATTCTCGTTTTAAGTCACTGACACATTTAAACCACCCCTCCTACAAGTTCAGCAGTGATAATTAAGGTGAAGGAAAACTTCAGCTAGTCTTTTGAGGCCACAGTGTCCAAGGACAAGATGTACTTTTTAAATTTGAAATTTCTATAATGGCATTGACATTTTACAATAAGACGTAACTAAAATATGTAAGCATGCAGTTAAAACAATCATAGAATGCTCTTGCTACATGACTGAGACCAAGAGATTGATTCTTTCCTACTGATGCTTTCAGGAATATTTTCAATTAGAGGCTTGATGTTTCCATAGTTTACAGTGATTAGAGATTAAAATCTGTAATACTATCACCTTTTTAAATAAAATGGGAGTACATTTATAATAAATTAATATAATCTCTGTAATTTGCTAATTTACAATGGAAAAGAGAATCAAAAGATAATTCAAAATCCCTGATTAAAGGAAGCCTACTATTTTTAAAAAGAAATGCCTAATTTTTTATTGGTGCTCAAACTTAAAAGGAATTTATCATATGAAATATGCAAAAGGAAATAATGCGAAATGTACTGGCCGATGGCTGCTAATATGGCTTTATGGTGAATCATAGTAGACATGTATGCTCGACCTCCAAATAACTAAAGCTGCTTCTGTCCAATATCTCAGAAAGTCATTTTTATTTTTAAAATGCAGATCTAGTAACTTTTCTCATAACCTTTAACATCCCTTTTTCACAGAGACTGTCTTAATGAATTTAGGCCTTTTTTGGTGAACACATTCTTCAGTCACCTCAATCTATATAAATATTAAATAGTTAACTATTGAAAGCCTGAACACTTTTATCAAAAATATTATTTCCTAATATTATTTTTTAGATTTCTGATAATATGTTATTACAATGACTATACACACACACACACACACACACACACTCATACTTCCAAAATAGTTCATTTTATACAATCCAAGCTCTTGTATAAATTAACAAGGAAGGCTTAACATTTATGTGGAAATGCAAAAGACGTAAATAACCAAAACAACTTTATGAAATAAAACAAAGCTAGAGGATTTACATTTTATTTAAATAATTAATATAAAACTACAGTATTTACGATAGTGTGATATTGGCATAAGAATGGACATATAAATAAATGGAGGAGAATATGAAGTCCAGAAAGAGAAAATGAACATTTATGGTCTGAACAACTGATTTTCTAAAGAGGTGCCAAGATACCTCAGCAAGGGAAAGATAGTCTTTTCCATAAATAGTGATGGAACAATTAGATATTTGTAGAGGAAAAAAAAGTTCAAGCCTAACTACATGTTCCATATCATACACAAAAATTAACACAAAATGGATTATAGTCTTTAATTTTTTTGCATTGGTTTATGCAACTTTATTGAAGAAAAGTAAATCAATTACCAGCAGAGCTATTGGTTGATCACTCATCCATTCACAATTTGTATCATTTACAACATAATATCTATTGGATGCACCTAAAGCTGTGCTTATAAGAAATTTAGAACATTAAATGTTTATATTAGAAAAGGAAAAGTCTCAAATTAACAATGTAAGTTTCTACCACAAGACAGAAAAAGGGAAGCAAAATAAACTAAAAGCTAGAAGAAGAAAGAAAATGATAAAGACACGAGGAATCAAGAAAATTGAAAACATGAAAACAAAAGAGAAAATCAATCCAAAAGTTGTGGGGGGTTTTGGAAGAGATAAATAAAATTGATAAACATCTAGCAAGATTGACAAAGATGAAGAGAAGATGTAAATTACCAACATTAGGCAGAAAACAGGGATTCTAACTATAGAACCTACAGACATTAAAAGCTTAATAAGGGAATAATATGAGCAAGTCTATCCAAAATTCAATAACTTAAATGTTCTAATTGCTTGAAAAACACAAAGAAGACTCACCCACTATAAAATAGATAATTTAAGTAGTTTTATATTAAAGAAATGGAATTCATAGTTTAAAACATGCTGAAAAGGAAATCTCCAGGCATAGATGTCTTCCTTGGGTAATTATACCAAACTTTTAAAGATGAAATAACATCAGTTTTACATAAATTATTCCAGAAAACAAAAGTGGAGAGAACACTTCCCAGCTTATTTTACAAAGCCAGCATTATGCTGATAGCAAAGCCAAAGACAGTACAAAGAAGGAAAACTATAGACCAATTCTTCTTCTGAACATGGACACAAAGTTTACAACAAATATCAGTAAATCATAGCTATTAATACATAAAAAGAAAGATACACTACAACTAGGTGTGGTTTATTCAGCAAAGGCAAGGCTGGTTCAATATTTGAAAATCAACCAATGTTATCTGCAATTTTGACAGACTAAAGAAAAAATAAAACACCACAGGATCATATCAGTTGATGCAGCAAAAGCATTTGACCAGATCAAACATGCATTTATAATAATAACTCTCAGAAAACTAGAGCTGGAAGAAAACTTTCTCAACCTAAAAAATGAGGAACCACAGATTAAGTAAAGCTAGCATCACATTTGATGGCTAAAGTCTCAATGCTTTTCCCCTAAAATCAGGACCAAGGCAAGTGTGTCTGATCTCCCCACTGCTATTCAACATAGTACTGGGAATCCTGGCCATTACAATAATGTAAGAAAAGAAAAGCTATACAAATTGGAAAGGAAAAAATAAATCTATCCTTATTTCAGATTGCATGGTTGTCTAGATAGAAAATCCCAAGGAATCTAAAAAAAAAAAAAAAAATCCTAAAACTAATAAGTGGGTTTAGCAGGATCACAAAATGCAAAGCCAACACATAAATATCAACCATATTACATATTAGCCAAAAACAGTTGGAAACTGAAATAAAAAAACATAATGTTATTTACAGTTGCTCCAAAAAAGCTCCCCACTACTATTCAACATAGTACTGGGAATCCTGGCCATTACAGTAATGTAAGAAAAGAAAAGGCATACAAATTGGAAAGGAAAAAATAACTCTATCCTTATTTACAGATTGCATGTTTGTCTACATAGAAAATCCCGAGGAATCTACAAAAAACAAAAAAATCCTAAAACTAATAAGTGAGTTAAGCAAGATCACAGAATGCAAAGTCAACACATAAATATCAACCATACTACATATTAGCTAAAAACAGTTGGAAACTGAAATAAAAAACATAAGCTTATTTACAATTGCTCCAAAAAAGCAAAACAAATCTAACAATGTTCCTCTTTTTAAGGCCATAGCTCCTGTTGGGATGGTCTTTTTTGCCAGATTCTGGTAATATTTCCTTCCCCTCACATCAACCCTGGCGGTGATAATGACTTCACTGTCACTAGTCACAGGGCGCCTCACCAACTCTGCCCAGGCTTTGTAAAAGTCCCTTTCATTAGATGTCTTTAAGTGTCCCATTGTTTCTTTTTTTGTTTGTTTTTGAGACGGACTCTTGCTCTGTCGCCCAGGCTGGAGTGCAGTGGCGTCATCTCGGCTCACTGCAAGCTCCGCCTTCTGGGTTCACGCCATTCTCCTGCCTCAGCCTCCCGAGTAGCTGGGACTACGGGCGCCCGCCATCAGGCACGGCTAATTTTTTGTTGTTGTTGTTTCTGTTTTTTTAGTGGAGACAGGGTTTCACCGTGTTAGCCAGGATGGTCTCGATCTCTTGACCTCGTGATCCGCCTGCCTAAGCCTCCCAAAGTGCTAGGATTACAGGCGTGAGCCACTGCACCCGGCCTAAGTATCCCATTGTTTCTTAACAATTGACTATGCCAAAGTGAGGATTTTTATCTCTTTTATTCCTTGTTATTATGCCAGCATCTACAATGATGCCTGTCACACAGCAGGTTTTCAATGTGTCTGTTGAATGAATATATGTTTGGACCACTTTCTCTCCATTAAAACATGAATAGTAATTCTTTAAGCATTTTTTTTTTTTAAGAAATTTATGGTGCACCATTTGATGTTTAACCTTAAGCATTTCTATAAATCGGTTACCAAAAATGCGTGCTATCTGGTGTTGGAGTGGATGTGAGGAAACAGCATAAACTGATACAAGCCTCTTTGAGGACTATCTGTTAGCATCTGTTACATGTCCATTTGTACACATTTTAACTGCACAATTCTATCATTTTGGCGCTTGTGCAAAGAAATAATCTCACAAATATCAAAAGATGCATGAACAATGCTATTTGCCACATATTATTTATAATAGTGAAAACTGGAAACGAACATCCATCACAAAGAATTGATTAAATAAACATGATATTCCCTACAATGTAGTTAAGGAACAGAAAGATTTCGTTCTCTATAGCCTGACCACATAACTCGATTAGGAGACAACTTTAAATGTTAAAAGCAAATTGTAAAGAAGCTGTAACCATGTTTTTAAAAATGCATTGTTTGCTGTAGCCTAAAGTGTAGAGTTAGGCATCAGTGGACATTGGTTGTACTTGGGAGGTGGGCTGGAGATTAGGAGGGGGAGCTACATTATAGCTTTATGCACCGCTATAATCAAATTTACAGTGTCTAAATTTTTTAAAGAAACGTTTAAATATATTTACTTTAAATAATAAACAGGGGAGTCCGGACGTGGTGGCTCACGCCTGTAATCCCAGCACTTTGGGAGGCCAAGACAGGCGGATCACCTGAGGTCAGGAGTTGGAGACAAGACTGGCCAACATGGTGAAACCCTGTCTCTACTAAAAATACAAAAAATTAGCTGGGCGTGGTGGTGCTCGCCTGTAATCCTAGCCACTCGGGAGGCTAAGGCAGGAGCATCTCTTGAACCCGGGAGGCAGAGGTTGCAGTGAGCCGAGATCGCGGCATTGCACTCCAGCTTGGGCAACAAGAGCCAAACTAGGCTTAACAGCCTTGCTCAGTACAGAACTTAAGGAGGATAAAATAACAAGTTGCCAAGTTGCCAAGCTTACTACAAAGCTAACAAATATGGTTGGGTTGACTGTTTATTATACTATTACCTTTAGTCTTTACATTACGAGTTCAAGGATTTTTATATGGAAGACTGTATTTAATAAAACAGAAGCAGGTTATTTGAGTATTAATAAGCCAATTAAGTTGTTTATAGAAAATATGTCTTTTGTCCTTCCCCCCAAAAAGCACACATGATACCGAGTAAGCTTCATTTTTGCACAGATGGAAAATTCCTTCTGATGAAGAGGCACATCCACCGGGAACAACCCCAGGCAGGGAGACCAGTTTCTTTCCCGCTGTCCGGGGACTTTGCCGGGAAATTGCTTCAAGACCGCGGACCGCAAGGAACGGACCCCGCCCGAACCCCAGCCCACGGGGCCCCCAGATCTCGCGGAGCGAAGCCGGAGGACGCGCTCTGACGCGGGCCTGTGGGGAAGCCCCCGGTCTTGGCGGAGCCAGGCGGGAGACGCGCGGAGGAAGCGGCGCAGCAGGGCGCTGGCTGCAGCCCCTCTGCCAGGTACCCTCAGGAGGCTGGAGCCACGCGGGTCCGGGGGCGGCTTCGCCCTGCTAAGCACCCCGAAGCCAGGCTCCTGGGTGCCCCGCCAAGATTCAGAGGTCAGGGCCCCTATGTCTGGGCGCGTCCGCTGTCCCTGCCCAGCGGCATCTGGGGGTGTCCCTTCGCCCGCGTCCTCCAGGAAAGTTGCTGGGAAGCAAAGCTTCACACGTGTGTTCACGGGGATCGCACTGACTTCGTGACCAACCCTTGGGTGAATATTTGCTACTATTTAAATTTATCATCTCACGGAAGAAATTATTGATGTTACGGAATAATATTGAGCGGATAAATGCTCAATATGTATAATTTAGTAAAAAGATGTTCCTATGATATTATGACCGTATTTCCCTGGTTTGGTTAAAAAAATCAACAGGTGCTCATGTAAAGTTTAAGTAGGGACATCTCTGGGAGATCCATGATTTGCCTGATAGCCGTTTTTTTTTCTTTTTTCTTCTTCTTCTTTTTTTTTTTTTTCTTTTGAGATGGAGTTCCGGATTCCAGCAATTCTCCTGCCTCAGCCTCCGGAGTAGCTGGGACTGCAGGCGCCCGCCACCACACCCCGCTAATTTTTTGTATTTTAGTAGAGACATGGTTTCACCGTGTTGCACAGGCTGGTAGCGAACTCCTGAACTCAGGCAATCCGCCCGCCTCGGCCTCCCAAAGTGTTGGGATTACAGGCGTGAGCCACAGCGCCCGGCCATAGCCATTTTTTTCTTATTTTGCGTTGTGCGTATTTTCATTTATTACGTGTTTTTGAAGGTTTTTTGTTTTTTGTTTATTTTGTTCCCCTTTCCTGAAACCCTGTTGGTCAGGGTCACAGGTACTATTCTTTTATAGTAATGCTGTGCTCCGTGTGCAAGTATTTCATTCACATTTCACAGCCTTATTCCCAAGACATATTTGTATATACCTTAACGTCTAGGGGCTGCTTTGAGTTGAAAAGGCAAATTGATGGAGGGAGGATCCTTGTTTTTCTTTCTTTCTTCCTTTGTATTGAAAAATGTTTAAGCACACAGAAACGTAGAAAACGGTAAAATGAGCATCTATCTATAGCCATGCATGTCCTTGATTTAAGAAAAGTTAACCTTTTGCCATATTCGCTTTGTTAGTTTTTGCTGAAAAATTGTAAAGTGAATTAACTATCGTTTCAATGTTAAATGCTTCCCTGTACATGTCTTTATAAAAACTAGTATTTTCCAATATAACTCCACTTAACAGTTAAGAATAACGGCAATGTTCTTTAATATTTATAATTGCCAGTACACATCCAAATTTCCCAAATTGTTTCCAACGTGTTTGGCAGCTGTTTTTCCAATCGGGATTTGATGGAGGACCACGCACTGTATTCGGCAGCAAAGTTCAAACTTAACCCATAACCTCTAGGGGCTCTGGCAGAACCTGGGCAGGCGAGGCAGTCAGGGACATCTTCCAATCATCCAATAGAGAAAACGCTGCAAAGTAAGTCGTGGCGTGGAGGTTTCTGGGAAACGTAGTCTTAAATCCGGATGGCTCGCGCGCCACACTCTAGGAAAGGGTCTTCTGGATGACATCCGCGCATGTGCAAGCTTAGCTCGCTGCTTCACGCCTGGCTACGGCTGAGAGGTGGTCCCGGGGCCCTTGGGTGTCGCGGGCGGGGAAGGTGCTCACCTGAAGTGGGACGCGGGGAGACCGGGTCTCCCCGCAGCCTGTCAACTTCTAGTGAGAATGGGGCTTGTGATTCAGAGGGTGAGAACGGGAAGCCCGGGGGGACCCCAGGCTCGACCCCCTTACGCTAGAGGTCCCGGGGACGCAGGTGGGGCTGCGCCCCCTTTAGGAACAGGTGTTCAGTGCGAACCTTGGGAAAAGCCCATGCCCGCGGCGGCAGAGGAGAGCCCGTTTATAAACGTTGACCAAAGTGCCAGAACTCGTGGGCGCTGTGTCTGTGGCAAGACCTCGAGCTGTGGAGACCGAAAGAGCTGCGTAAATTCCAGCTTTGTCACCTGTAAGCGGGGAGCGAGGGCAGGAACCGGGTAAGAGGTTTCTCGCCTGAAAATGAGGGTGTTAATGCCTGCTTCATGGCGTTGTTTTGAAACTTAGGTAAGTCATACACTTGGCTGTAAAGCAAACAGCTAAGTGCAGTTACTAAACCCTGAGTAAGTGACAGCTGCTATTGTATTTAGAAGACACTTTGTTCTTTTCATTGGATGACTCACCTAAACCTCACAAGCACTCTATGAGGCCGGCATAACCGTCTGCATTAAAAATAACAACCGAGGTTCAGGTTGGAGGAACAGTGGGCCCAGGTCACGAGCTAGCAGTGAGGAAATTAGGTTCAAGGGCAGGTGTGATTTATTTCTGGTCTCAGGTGCTGTCGAATATCACACCTGCCTAAAACCAGCCCTGCAGTCTTTACAGCACTGAGCAAAGTGACATGACCCAAAATACACAGGCATATAATGGGAAGTGAATGTGGGTAGAACCTTACCTTGTGTCAGATATATTTTAGGCTTTCTGGTAGTGTCTGGTCAAATCCGTTGGGTCACACGAAGGCTCCTAGCCACTCTTGCACTACCAAGCTGTCTATGTTTTCAGTCCAATGTATTGAATTCCAGACGGCCAGGTTTGTGTCCCCAGAATTTGTTTCCCAGGCCCTGGTCCCAGCTCCCAAGAAATAATTTCACTATAGAGCAAAGCAGCTCTTGTGAATTAGGAAGCAGGGGGCCACTGGGAACAGGAATCTTTCCTAGAAAGAGAACACCCCTCTGACCTTACCACTCTCCAGAGCTTCCGAGCAGAGGCAGAAAAGCCCAGACAGGACGGAGCATAGCCAGAAACAGTGCTTGATCCACCCGCCAGAATGAGCTGGATCTGGTGATGTCATTATCTCCAGAAACCACTAGAGCCTGTGACAGTGGAATGCCTGGACCAGCTTTGAGAAAACCAAGGGGAGACAGGAGGCCACTTCAATGGAGAGCTTGTGGGGAGGTCTAGGGGTAAGAGGTAAGCAGGCAGAGGGTGGAAATCCTGTTTCCTCCATCTCTAAACAACTCCCACTCTTGAAAGACACTACACTGCTCTCACACCTGTCCATAACCACATGTGACACTAGTCACGCTAGTCTTGATATCTTAACCTCACAGAATTCCACAGTGATCGTTCACAAAAGGTATTTATGGTCATCTACTTGTGACTCATTTGAAACTATTAAGAGATTGGACCTCAGAGTGTCCATGAATTATCCAGACCCACTTAGTTTGTGTCAGATCCACGAGTCAAACACAGTGCCATTTAGTCTGTCACAGGTCCAGGTCATCTATGTTTTAGTAGCTTGTTCTTTTGTATTGATGGGTAGCGATCTATTGTCTTTTCCTTATAATGAAGAGGTGAAAGTTTTAGTTCACACAATACCAGAGTTAAAAATTTCACTGGTGTCTGTATTACAAAAGTGGAAATAACCCTAAAAATTAAAGTAAATTTGAGCTTTGGTAGTCAGATAATCTTTTTCATAGTCTTGTGTTACACAACAAATCTTTCCCAGATATCAAACTCTAAGAAAACTGCCATAGTTACCACCCTACTAGAAACTTAGTTTCCATGCCCCAAACATTTGTCAGAGAACCTGCCCACTTTCAGTCACATTTATATTCTTATTCTAAATTGACCCAATTTTCCATTTATAAAAATTACTGTATTGCCTTCTAGAATTCAAGCCAAAGGGGAGAGCAATGTTAGTGGTCCTTATTCTACTGACTTACTCTTTTGTGTGTGTGTGTGAGACAAGGTCTTGCTCTGTCACCCAGGCTGGAGTGCAGGTATGCTCACTGCTCACTGCAACGTCTGCCTCCCAGGCTCAAGCGACTTTCATGAATCAGCCTCCCAAGGAGCTAGGACTACCAGCAGATGCCACCATGCTTGGCTAATTTTTGTATTTTTAGTAGAGATGGGGTTTTGCTACCTTGGCCAGGCTGGTGTTGAACTGCTGGACTCAAGTAATCTGCCTGCTTCAGCCTCCCAAAGTGCTGGGATTACAGGCATGAACCACCACACCTGGCCCTGACTTACTCTTGAAGTCATGGATTTATGTCCAGTGCCCCTCTCCCAAACTAGTTTTTTAAACCTTTGACCACTCATATATGTCAGGACCTCTACTTAGTTATTGCATATTATATGGCGCAAAGCATCTTATAAACAGGGATTCATGATAGACTTTTTCTTCTAAATCAGATCCCTGATTGTAGTCTGCAGTTTATCAAGATGAGGTGATGAGTTATTTAAAGATTTTACCTTAGGTACTAAAGAATTAAAGTAGATGAAAATATACCAATATTATTAGGATTTAGTGAGAATCACTGAAGCCAAGTGGCTAGACTCTTAGTTCTAAAAAAAAAAAAACCTAACAGTGATTTGATATATTTTTAACTAAAATGTAAGCTTGAAAGCAGTGTGCTAAAGTCAAATTATGTGGTCTAAGCCACCCTCTGTACACCAACTTTAATTCTACTTTCTGTACTTCCATTTTTTTTCTGTGTAACTGTTTGAAAACCTCAAACACCCTTGTTCTAATTCTACACTATTCCTGGGAATCCTTTCTCTTTGGTGTATTGACCTAATTTTATATTCTAACGTGCTTTTTCCTCTCAGACACAATAACCAACTATTCAAAGATGCCATCTAATACACTATGCCACTAAGTATTGTGGCCAGAGAGTCATTTTAAGTGTAATAAATTATCTTAAAATTGAAAAGAGCTTAAGCCAGAAAAAACAAATATTATGTCTTACATAGAGGCATGGATTAAACCAATTTGTGAATAGTCCAGGCAACTTATAAAAAAGCTTTAAGATATATCAAGACTAACTTGAATCACTTAAGTTACACAGTGATGTAACACTATGTGAATAGATGAGTTAAAAACACACTAGTCACAATTTTTTTTTTTTTTTTTTTTGAGACGGAGTCTCACTCTGTTGCCCAGGCTGGAGTGCAGTGGTGCAATCTTGGCTCACTGGAACCTCCGCCCCCCAGGTTCAAGCAATTCTCCTGCCTCAGCCTCCAAAGTAGCTGGGATTACAGGTGCACGCCACCACACCCAGCTAATTTCTGTATTTTTAGTAGAGATGAGGTTTCACCATGTTGACCAGGCTGGTCTTGAACTCCCGACCTTCTGATCTACCTGCCTTGGCCTCCCAAAGTGCTAGGATTACAGGTGTGAGCCACTGTGCCAGGCCCACTAGTCACATTTTAATTAAAAGTTTATTAGGTTTTCTTTTAATATAAACATGAGAAATAAAAACCACATAAATTGTAGCATTTACCTTTTGAAAATAAAACTGCAGTCAATACTTCAATCTCTAAGCTCTGCACTCCATAAATGATAATTTTTTTAGGAGGTAAGGTTCCTAAAGTTTATGGACATAAAATATGATACCTGCCTCCAGGTTAACATGTGAGATAATAAAATGTATTAGATCGTCTACTACTATTAAGGTCCAATTCCTTCAAATTTGTTACATGTGCATTAAAACTGATCCTATTCTGTATCACATCTAGAGAAAATAATTTTGGGTGATCAATGCAGATGAAAGCCCTGCAAAGAACTACTTTAAAAGAGAAAAGGGCACTTTATAAAAATACACCAATTCCAAAAGGCTTAGTGTAATTTTAAGCTTTGATACTTGTAGAAGTATCAATGCTACAAACATTTACAAAGCATCACTGAAAGGTTTGTTATATTTCTTTTACATTTATTTAGTTTTGCCATTTTTTAGAGTGACAGGGTCTCAGTATGTTGCCAAGGCTGGAGTGCAATGGCTATTTCCAGGCACAATCACAGCGCTCTGCAGCCTCCAATGCTAGGCCTCAAGTGATCCTGCCATTTAAGCTTTATGAGTAGCTGGGACTACAGGCATGCCTACCTCCTGAATATTAACCTTTTAATTTTTTGTTTCGGTACTTCTTGAAGATAGCAGATATTGATGAGACAAAAAGTTAAATGCTTAATATTCAGATTCTGCAAAATGAAGCCAGAGGTGGTAGTACACACCTATAGTCCCAGCTGCTTGGTAGGCTGACATGGGAGGATTGCTTGAGGCTAGGATTTCCAGGCTGTGGTATGCTATGACTGTACCTCTGAATAATCATTGCACTGTACATTGGGTAACATACTCAGACAACATCTATTTAAAAAAAAAAGAAGAAGAAATACAATTAAAATTTCCAATGATATTTTGTAAAGGTTTATAGCCTGCATATGTATGCTGCAGTGCTCCGGAGGGCACAAGCATACTATATTAAAGTTAAAAACTGTCCTGAAACTTTCAGGACACCTCATGTTTTATCATTTTTTATTACCACTGGATCACCATGTTGCTCGGCACTATGAAAACATCTTTTAATACCTTTATTTAAAAAATAAGAAAATTTATCAGCAAATAACCATTATAGTTCACAAGAAATACACCACAGACCCTAATAAAAGTAGATAATCAATAACCAATATTTTCTGTTTTTATGACCCCAAACATGCTAACTGCTAATAAGAAGTGCTTACAGAGGATATGAATGGCAAATGTTATCCAGAAGCTTTTGCTTAAAATGATTGCCGGTAACTAGTAGCTTCGATTCTAAGAGTAGGAAGGAAGAGCCCCTTCAGTACCTGACAATGCTGCATCTGCTCCTAGTGGCTTTATGAGTTGTTAGGAGTCCTATGTTTTAATGGTAATATGATGCTAAATGCATATGCAGCAATACTGGGGGAAAGAAAAATATAAAAGAAACAGAAAAGTTATCTTTAAAATCTAAAAATTTAAACCATTGTTTTAAAACCCTTACATAGTTCACTGCTATCAGCTCACATAGGAGCCTTCACTTTGGAGTGGTTTTTATAACTCTTTACATTAAAAGGGACAGAAGAGTGTAAGAGTGTGTTGTTGCATTGACAAGTTCCCATTCTTTTCTATGAAGTGCAATCCTAGTTGTCCTTGAGTTAACTTGAATTGTAGATGTTTCTTCTTTTGAAAGTACTTTTCTAGTTCTTCAGCAGGAAAGGTGATATTTTCCTGTCTTTTTTGATGAGGGGTTCAGATGTTACATAACCCCTCACTTCTTCCTTCAGGAGAGGATGGCCTTAAGGCACTGAAGATCAATTAAATCATCAGAATGCAAAGACCTTTTCCTTTTGTTGGCAGTACCATAGAAGTCTTTGTCTTCCAACCTTGAAACAACCTAAGAAAGACAATCAAATAGAAAAGAGGTACAATTTCAAAAAGGGTTCCAACCTGTAACAATCACCATTGATGATAAGCCACACATGCAGACTCCCTTAGATAGTTCAGTAACAGCTACTTTGGCTGAGGTTTACAATGCCAAGTTCCGTCAACTCTCTAAGGTAGTCTCCTTTAAGGGCTATAATTAGATTGCTGGAGCAAAGGGGGAACTTGTTTTATTAAGTTATTTAAAAAGTGGGCTCCCAAAGATGTCACAGTATTGTGACAGGCTTCTAACAGCAGTATCATCTGTTACCTGTGCACTTGTTCCTTAAACATAATGAATGCACACTTTTGCAAAAGTTAGTTTATGAATGTATTCAAATTCTACCCAATCTGTAGTAGTTATTATATACTCAAAGCAAATTTTAATGAAGCAGGTATGTGCTGGACTGCATTGGAATGTCAAATAAGTCTAATGACTAAAGCATCAAAAGGTGTTACTTCATTTGCACATTAATTATGGTAGAAAATGTATTATTTCAAAATACTTCCCAGGTACTACCAAAAATGCCTATTTTAAATGTTCATCCACGTCAGTTGTGAGTAATTTTGCTGTGTACTTACCAAAAATCACAAACCATAAATATTACTTTGCCCCATAAAAGTTATCATTTCTGGTAGAATCCCATGTACTTCCTGCATCCAGTACTTGAGACACACATACTTTATACAGTCTAAGTGCAGGTCTCTTGGCTTAGGCACTAATGCTTTGTCTAACAAACTCATGGGACCCACTGCACTGTGGTATATACAGTAGAAAATGACATAAATTTGCAAACTAAATGATAAAAAATAGTCAAGAATGTTAAGTGCATTATATATGTATATATTAGGAATACAACTGCAAGAAATCACTTATGTATGATTATTTGAAAGGGTAGCAGTTCAAAAGGAAAACCATTAAGGATGAATTAAATTTGATTAAAGTATTCTGAATTATGGTTACAGAAGAGATGATATCTATAACTTTTAAATAATGTGAATCCTTGTATAAACCATAAAATATATGCCAAAAGGTTAATAAGCTCTTCAGTATGTTAATTTTGAAGCTTTTCATTTTTCTAGTCAATTCTTAATATGATCTAGTCACAGATGTTGTCATTGGTGTTTGACTGAAAGCCCACTTAGTACCTTCATAGCCTTACCTTCAGTTCCCATGCTCTTTCTATGTCAAGAAGACAAAATGGCAAATATAGGCTACTGTTGTGTGCCAAGGTGCAAAGGTCAAAGCAACATTTGGTATAAACACTGCCAGGAACATCAACATCATTATCAACATCATTATTAATGAAGTGGGAGAATTGGTTTCCCAACTCAAGCCTGGGGAAGGAGAAACACAACAAAACCAACACAGGACAATGTTAGTCAACTGGACTATCTTCAAAAACATTATTCTCATGTAAGAAATGTGGTAAAGCCGTCATATGCTCTAGTTTATTAGAACACATAAAAGAACTCACACTGTACAGAACCCTATTGATGGAAGAAACACAAGAAAACATTCAACTTTCCCAGTTCTCTTTGAAAACTTAGGAAAACTTGTATTGGAAAAAAACATGAATGTAAAAAATGTGTTAATGAACTTGATTTTCCCACATCTTTTCAAAGGTATATTTGAATTTTAATACGTAGAAAAACTACATAATCTTAAGAAACATAGTCAAGCCTTCAGCTTTTTCATTTCTTTGAAAACATGAAAGGATTCAAGGGAGAAAACCCTTATAAATACAAACATGTGATAGGGTCGTCAGTTGTTCCAGTTCCACATGAAGACAAGAACTCATTTCTGAAATAAAACCTATGAATGTATAGAATGCAGAAATGCCTTCATTTATGTGATATTTGCTCCAAGACCTATGATAACACACATTGTAGACTGGCCTTATAAATATAAGAAAGCACACTGGATTGGAACCCCAGTAGACTACAAAATACAGAAAAGTTTTCAGTTTTAACGATTTCTTCAAAATTTATGTGAAAACTCCACCTACAGGGAAATCCTATCAATATTCCTAAATTGGAAAGCCTGATGCAAATTGATTATTGTATAATCTTCAAAAATGCACATAAGTAAATCTTATACTACTTATGAATATTTTGTGTTTCTTAGCGATTCTTTGAGAGAGTCTCTCTACTTATTTCCACTTCTTTTGCAAGAAAACATCGAGATTAGAATTTTGTAGATACTCTCTAAACAATACTATATGAGTTTAATAGGCAGTGTTTTTTTGTTAAGTCAATTAATAAAATTTTTCTCCATTTTTTAAAAATATCACAGTGAGCTACTAGAATGGCTCTAAATTCTGCTTTGAAACAAATGAAGGCTATGCAGTTGGATTCCTACACTAATGTCCAAACAGGACACAGCTGCTTGCAGTCCATTCTGCATCCAGCACCCCAAGTTTGGGACGAGCAGAAAGGTGACAGCCTCTAATGCACCCATGCTGCTGATATAGGGCTCATTCTTCAGAGTTCCCTTAGTGCAGCTGCACAACTCAGACTCCATGCTCACTCACAGGGTACCACAATAGTGATCAGATGACAGAAATGGTGGATGCCATTTACTAGTTGTCACTATTAAGGGCATTAATACTCTTTAAACTTAGGAAAGCGGAAAAATCAAAGAGAGACATCTTGGCTAGACTAAACCCATTTTATGATATGCCTTTTGGTAGGGTGCTGGACTTACACAGTGTATTAGTCTGTTTTCATGCTGCTGATAAAGATATACCCAAGACAGGGCGATTTACAAAAGAAAGAGGTTTACTGGATTCACAGTTCCACATGGCTGGGGAGGCCTCACAATCATGGCAGAAGGCAAGAAGGAGCAAGTCATGTCTTACGTGGATGGCAGCAGGCAAAGAGAAAAGCTTGTGTAGGGAAACTCCTCCTTATAATACTGTCAGATCTCATGAGACTTATTCACTATCACAAGAACAGCATGGGAAAGACCTGCCTCCATTATTCAATTACTTCCCACCAGGTCCCTCCCACAACACGTGGAAATTCAAGATGAGATTTGGGTGTGAACACAGCCAAACCATATCATTCTGCCCTGGTCCCTCCCAAATCTCATGTCCTCACATTTCAAAACCAATCATGCCTTCCCAACAGTTCCCTAAAGTCTTAACTCATTTCAGCATTAACTCACAAGTCCACAGTCCAAAGTCTCATCTGAGACAAGGCAAGTCCCTTCTGCCTATGAGTCTGTAAAATCCAAAGCAAATTAGTTACTTCCTAGATACAATGGGGGTACAGGCATTGGATAAATACAGTCATTCCAAATGGGAGAAATTGGCCAAAACAAAGGGGCTACAGTCCCCATGCAAGTCCGAAATCCAGCAGGGCAGTCAAATCTTAAAGCTCCAAAGTGATCTCCTTTGACTCCATGTCTCACATCTAGGTCTCGCTGATGCCAAGACATGGGTTCCCATGGTTTGGGCAGCTCTGCCCTTGTGGCTTTGCAGGGTATAACCCCCCTCCTGGCTGCCTTCATGGGCTCGCATTGAGTGGAGTTTTTCCAGGCACACGGTGCAAGCTGTCAGTGGATCTACCATTCTGGGGTCTGGAGGATGGTGGCCCTCTTCTCATAGCTCCACAAGGCGGTGCCCAGGTAGCAACTCTGTATAGGGGCTCTGACCCCACATTTCCCTTCCACACTGCCCTAGCAGAGGTTCTCCATGAGGGCCCCACCCCAGCAGCAAACTTTTGCTTGGTCATTCAGGCCTTTCCATACATCTTCTGAAATCTAGGTGGAGGTTCCCAAACTTCAATTCTCGACTTCTGTGCACCTGCAGGCTCGACACCACATAAAAGCTTCCAAGGCTTGGGGCTTCCACCCTCTGAAGCAACAGTACAACCTGTATTTTGGCCCCTTTTAGTCATGGCAGGAGCAGCTGGGACACAGGGCACCAAGTTCCTAGACTGCGCACAGCTGAGGAACCCCAGGCACAGCCCACAAAACAATTTTTCCTCTTAAACCTCCAGGCCTGTGATGGGAGGGGCTGCCACAAAAGTCTCTGACATGCCCTGGAGACATTTTCCCTGTTGTCTTGGTGATTCACATTTGGCTCCTCATTACTTATGCAAATTTCTGCAGGTGGCTTGAATTTCTCCTCAGAAAATGGGATTTTCTTTTCTGTCACATTGTCAGGCTGCAAATTTTCCAAACTTTTATGCTCTGTGTCCCTTTTAAAACAGAATGCCTTTAGCAACACCCAAGACACATCTTGAACGCTTTGCTGCTTGGAAGTTTCTTCTGCCAGATACCCTAAATCATTTCTCTCAAGTTCAAAGTTCCAGAAATCTCTAGGGTGGGGCGAAAATACTGCCAGCCTCTTTGCTAAAACATAACAAGAGTCACTTTTGCTCCAGTTCCCAACAAGTTCCTCATCTCCATCTGAGACCACCTCAGCCTGGATTGTCCCTATCATTGTCCATATCATTATCAACATTTTGGTCAAAGCCGTTGAAGTCTCTAGAGAGTTCCAAACGTTCCCACATTTTCCTGTCTTCTTCTGAGTCCTCCAAACTGTTCCAACCTCTGCCTGTTACCCAGTTCCAAAGTTGCTTCCATATTTTCAAGTCTCTTTTCAGTAGCACCCCACTCTACTGGTATCAATTTACTGTATTAGTCTGTTTTCACACTGCTGATGAAGACATACCCAAGACTGGTCAATTTACAAAAGAAAGAGGTTTATTGGACTCACAGTTCCACATGGCTGGAGAGACCTCACAATCACGGCAAAAGGCAAGGAGGAGCAAGTCATGTCTTACATGTATGGCAGCAGGCAAACAGACGAGCTTGTGTAGGGAAACTCCCTCTTATAATACCATCAGATCTCATGAGACTTATTCACTATCATGAGAACAACACAGGAAAGACCTGTCTCCATTATTCAGTTAACTCCCACTGGGTCCCTCCCATAACATGTGGGAATTCAAGATGAGATTTGGGTGGGACACAGCCAAACCATATCACACAATGTTTCTCCTGAGTTGGAAATGAAACTCTAAGGTGTTCAGCATCTGTCACCCCGATCAGAAGAGAATGTGGGGACGAGTTGAATGCACTGAGAGAACAGGCTGGGAGCAGCCCTCCGCCACATGATTATTCAGCTTCCCTGGCCAAAGGTGTTTTCTCTTTTTTTTTTTTTAATTTTAAGAGACAGGGTCTTGCTCTGTCACCCAGGCTAAAGTGCAGTGGCATGATCCTAGCTCACAGCAGAGTCAAACTCCCAGGCTCAAGTCATCCATTCACCTAAGCCTTTCAAGTAGCTGGGACTACAGGCTAATGCCACTGAGCTGGGCTTTTTTTTTTTTTTTTTAATTCTTTTTGTAGAGACAGGGTCTCACTTTTTGCCCAGGCTGGCGTTAAACTCCTGTGATCAAGTGATACTCCCACCTTGGCCTCCCAAAGTGCTAGTATTACAGATGTGAGCCGCTGTATCCAGCACTTTGTCAAATGTTTAAATAAATATAAAACTAGCGTAATCTTACCACTTTCACAGTAATTCCTGTAAAGACTTAATTGTATAAAAATAATACCTGAACAACACATTTGGTTTCTTGGTTTTAAAGTGTTAATGTTTTATCCACTGGCTAAGTCAACAAATGCTTGATGTTCTCTGGTATGAAGAGTAGTTAAGATATAAGCAGATATGTCGTTTTCTCATTTGTTTAACTGAAAACCTGACTAAATCTCCTTCCAGCATTAATTTCCTATTCATATAAATATAAGGCTATAGAAATGTAAGTCAGATAATGTTTTAATAATCAGCTAATCAGGACTTAATTTACTATAGGAATATATGCACTTCATAATCTCTTTTATGTTTTTCCAAAAACATATTTTAATTGTGTAAAATACAGTATTTTATAGAATCATCATGTTTATTAATAGAGGCTTAGTTATCGAAGAAAACCATTATGCCTACAGGATATATCTTCTCAGTTTTTGTTGTTTTTTAAATGGCTGAATAGCATACCCTTTACAGGCACAGCAAATTTTCTGAATAGGGGCTGCTCAGTTTAAGTTAAATGTGCATATATATATACAAATATATATATATATACATTTTATATGTTTATATATAAACAAATATATATGTGTGTGCATTATGTGTATATGTACATATGCATATATATATATATGTTTACCAATAATGGTTTTTAATTTTATTTCAATAGTTTTTGAGGTACAGGTGGTTTTTGGTTACATTGAAAAGTTCTTTAGGGATGATTTAGGAGCTTCTGGTGCACCTACCACCTGAGTAGTGTACACTGTACCCAATATCTAATCTTTTATCCTTCACCCCCCCTCCCAACCTTCCTCCCCAAGTCCCCAAAGTCCACTATATCATTCTTATGCCTTTGCATCCACATAGCTTAGCTCCCACCTATAAGTGAGAACATATGATATTTGGTTTTCCATTCCTGAGTTACTTCACTTTGAATAATGGCCGCCAGCTCCATCCAAGTTGCTGCAAAGGCCATTATTTCAATCCATTTTATGGCTCAGCAGTATTCCATGGTGCACATATTCTACATTTTCTTTTGCTCACCATTAATTGATGGGCATTTAGGCTGACTCCATATTTTTGCAATTGCAAATTGTGCTGCTATCAGCATGTATGTGCATGTGTCTTTTTCATAACTTATTTTCCTTTGGGTAGATACCCAGTAGTGACAGATTGCTGGGTTGAATAGCAGTTCTACTATTAGTTCTTCAAAGAATCCCCACACTGTTTTCCATAGTGGTTGTACTAGTTCACATTCCCATCAGCAGTGTAAAAGTGTTCCCTTTTCACCAAATCCATGCCAACATGTATTTTTTTTTTATTTTTAAATTATGGCCATTCCTGCAAGAGCAAGATCGTATCACATTGTGGTTTTCATTTGCATTTCCCTGATAATTAGTAACGTTCCTGAAAGAAAATATATTCTAACAAGACAAATAGATGTCAAAAAGTTTTAAGAAAAATCTGATAGACACTAATTTTTAAATGGTTCAATTTACAGTCAAAAAGAGACCATTATAAATAATCAACAGAGGGACAAGATAAATGTATGTTAAGTACTTTGTTGTAATGTTTTTCAATTTCCAAAGATCATGAACATTGCTCCTATTTGGAGCATAGTTCCTGGTGCTTCTGCGTTCACAAACAGCATTGTGTAGAACTGGGCATCTTGGAGCTGGCCTCTGCCACCACTGCTTCTGGAGCTCACATCTATGGAAATCTGCACATTTCCCTGTGTATTTTCTGACCTTGTAACTAGAGCTAGAGCCACCCACCCCCACCAGATTAGTTGCAGGTTTTGAGAACAATTTAGCTGCCATTATAGCAGAGCTAAGTGTTCATAATCATGAATTTTGCTTCCTTCAAGAAACCAGTTTATATAGTGATGACAACTGTAGTGATTAAACACACACTAGCTTCTGCAACTTTCAAAGTACACCTATTTGTTTCAAATTCATTTGCTGTTATGTCCTTTGCTAAAATGGCTATTAGCAATATCACCATGACAACTCAGTTTATACACTATTAGCAAAGTGGTAATTTAGCAGCCATTTCAATAGAAACGAACCGTCACTAGTCTCTTCTTAGTCACAAGAAGCCCTGCTTCACTTGTAAGTAAACAGTGCGGTAATTCTGAATGACAGTCTTCTAAAAAATTTTTTGGTACACTGTAGGTGTATATATTTGTGGGGTATATAAAATATTTTGATACAGGCCTACAATGTGTAACTGTAGGGTAAATAAAGTATCCATCACACCTCAAGCATTTATCCTTTGTTTTACAAATAATTCAATTATACTATTTTAGGTACTATAAAATGTACGATGAAATAATTATTGACAGTAGTCACCCTGTTTTGCTATCAAATACTGGACCTTATTTATTCTTTCTAACTATGTTTGTGTGCCTATTAACCATTCCTCCTTACCCCCCATCCCCCATACTACCTTTACTAGCCTCTGCTAGCAATTCTACTTTAGCTCCCACAAATAAATGAAAACATGTGAAGTTTGTCTTTCTTGCTTCGCTTATTTCACTTAACATTTCCATCCATGTTGCTGCAAATAAGAGGATCTCATTCTCTTTTATGGTTGAATAGTAAGTACTCCATTGTGTATATGTACATTTTCTTTGGCTACTCATCTGTTGATGGACACTCGGGATGCTTCCAAATCTTGGCTGTTGTGAGCAGTGCTGCAATATCCATGAGAGTGCAAGTATCTCTTTGATAACACTGATTTCCTTTCTCTTAGGTATATACCCAGCAGTGGGATTGCTGGATCATATGGTAGCTCTATTTTTAGTTTTGAAGACCTCCAAACTGTTCTCTATAGTGGTTGTACTAAATTACATTCCCACTAACAGTGTACCAGGGTTACCTTTTCCCTATATCCTCACCAGCATTTGCTATTGCCTGTCTTTTGAATAAAAGCCATTTTAAGTGGGGTGAGATGATCCCTCATTGTAATTTTGATTTGCATTTCTCTGACAATCAATAATGTTGATGTTGAGTATCTTTTCATATACCTATTTCCCACGTGTATGCCTTTTTTATTTTTGAAACAGGATCTCACTTTGTCACTCAGGTTGGAGTGCAGTGGCACAATCACAGCTCACTGCAGCCTCAACCTCCTGGGCTCAGGTAATTTTTGCACTTAATTCTCCCAAACAGCTGAAACTACAGGCATGTGCCCCCATGCCTTGCTAATGTGTCTTCTTTTGAGAAATGTGTATTCAGATATTTTGCCCATTTTAAAAATCAGATTATTAGATTTTTTTCTACTGAGTTACTTAAGCTTCTTAAATATTCTGGTAATTAATCCTTTGTCAGATAGTTTTCAAACATCTTCCCCCATTCTGTGGGTTGTCTCTTCACTTTGCTGATTGTTTCTTTTGCTGTGCAGAAGCTTTTTAACTTGATGTGACCCAATTTGCCCATTTTTGCTTTGGCTGCCTGTACTTATAAAATATTATTCAAGAAATATTTGCCCAGTCCAATATCCTGGAGAGTTTTCCCAATGTTCTATTTTAGTTTCATATTTGAGGTCTTTGATTTAAATCTTTTTAAAAAAATTTTTTTAAGAAATAGAGACAGAAACTCACTGCGTTGCCCAAGATGGTCTTGAACTTCTGGGCTCAAGCAATCCTCCTCTCTCAGCCTCCCAAAGTGCTGGGATTACAGGCGTGAGCCTCTGCACCAGCCGAGATTTAAATCTTTAATCCACTTTGATTTTATGTTTGCATAACATGAGAAATAGAGGCCTAGTTTCATTCTTCTGCATATGGATATCCAGTTTTCCCAGCACCACTTATTGGCGAGACTGTCATTTCCCCATTGTATGTTCTCGGCACCTTTGTTGAAAATGAGTTCACTGCAGATGTGTGAATCGGTTTCTGGGTTTTCTATTCTGTTCCATTGGTCTATGTGTCTGTTTTTATGCCAGTGCTATGCTGTTCTGGTTACTATAGCTGTACAGTATAATTTGAAATAAGATAATGTGATTCCTCCAGTTTTGTTTGTTTTTTGCTCAGGGTAGCTTTGGATATTCTGAGTCTTTTGTAGTTGTATATACATTTTAGGATTCATTTTTAAATTTCTATTTCTGTGAAGAATGTCATTGGTTTTTGCAGACTTGTGGAGGCACGACATTGGTAGTCTTGGATCAGACCTGGAGGAATTGTCTGGATTAGCAGGCAGAGACTCACTTCTTCCCTTACTTTCCCACAAATGAAGTCTCTCTCTCTTTGTGCTAGGTTGCCTGGAGTTGGGAGAGGAGCAATACAAGCACCCCTGTAGCCACCACCACTGGGACAGCACTGGGTTAGACCTGAAGCCGGCACAGCGCTGTGACTGCCCAAGACCCCCACTGTAACAACAACCCAGCTGCCACCTATTTCACTCAAGGCCCCAGGGCTCTCCAATTAGCAGGTAGTGAAGCCAGCCAGGCTTCTGTCCTTCCCTTCAGTGCAGTAAGCTCCCCTGGTCCCTAGATGCATTCAAAGGTGCTATCTGTGAGAGCCAGGGCTGGAGTCATAAACCTTGTAAATCTACCTGGTGTTCTGTTCTACCATGGCTGAGCTGGCACTGAATCCACCCGGCAAATCCCTTCCCACTCTCCCCTTCCCTCTCCCCAGGCAGGGTAGTCTGTTCCCACCTACAACGTCATCACAGTCTCACGCGGATTACTGCCAGCTCACCACTGATGTTCACTTAATGCCTCAGGGCTCTCAGTCAGCTTGTGGTGAATGCTGTCTGGCCTGGAACTCACTCTTCAGGACAGTGGGCTCCCCTCTGGCCCAGGCTAAGTCCAGAGATGCCATCTAAGAGCCAAGGCCTGAATCAGGGACTCCAACAGTCCACTGGGTGCTCTTCTCCACTGTAGCTGAGCTGGTGTCTAAGCTCCAGAAAAATCCTCTTTACTCTGCCTTCGGCTTTTCTCAAGCAGAGGGAGTCTCTCCTCACAGCCACCACAGCTGGGAATGTGCCGGGTCACACCTGATGCCAGCACATCTCTGAGTCTCACTCGAGGCCCATGGCATGTACTACCTGCTTACCACTGCTGATTATTCAAGGCCCAAGAACTCTTTAGTCAGATAGTGAAGAATCCTGCCATTACTGAGTCCTTCCCTTCAAGGAAGCAGGTTCTCTTCTAGCCCAGAGTTTGTCTAGAGATGTTATCCCAAAGCTGAGACCTGAAATGGGGGTCTCATGACTCTGACCAGTGCCCCCTCCTACTGTGAGCTAGTATCCAAGATGCAAGACAAAGTCCTCTTTCCTCTCTCCTCTCCTCAAGTGGAAGAAAGAGATCTCTGTCAGAGCTGCGAGCTGCACTGTCTAGGGTTGGAGGAGGGGTGGGCAAGCACTCCATAGCTGCCCTAGCTGCTGTCTCTCTAGGTCACATGCCCCCAAATACACTGGCTCCAAGCGCGGCACAGCACTAGGACTTGCCTCAGAGTTGCAGTCCTTGTGGCTTAGACAGACTTTCAGGTTGATTAAGGACCCCGAGTACTTTATCCTGCAGTAGCCAGGCTTTCCACAACTCAAGTTCCAACTACTGGGATAAACAGTTCCCTTCTGGCTAGCACTAGTGTAAATGTTTCCTCCGTGGGTGGGCACTAGTGTAAATGTTCCCTCCATGGGTGGGCACTAGTGTAAATGTTCCCTCCGTGGGTTGGCACTAGTGTAAATATTTCCTCCGTGGGTGGAGGCATCAGATGAGGGCAGCCTTGTTTTGCTTTCTGCTACAAGGCAGCACTGAGTTCAGTGCAAAGTCCCACAGCTGCTGTGCTCTCCCTCCGCCAAGCACGGACTCTCTCCTCGCCACAGGTCCACTGCTGAGGCTATTCCTGTGGGGAGCACAACTGGCAGAGATTTCTACTTAGCCATCAGGATCCACTTCTGTGGCTACATACATTTTGAATGACAGTTTTACCTACAGGCAAATGTAAAACAAACAAACAAACAAAACCTCGTGCCACTGCCTGTCACGATCTTGATCTTCATATGAGGCGTTCCTTCATATTTTCCTAAGTGTCACCCACAAAGCCATTCTCACTGTCCAGTGGGCACTCTGAGAGCCTTTGCTAAAAATGCCTCCCTGGCTCACCCTGCCTACCAGCTCCAAGGCCCTTCCCTTTACAGCAGTCATGAGGCCAGACTGGAAGAAAGACCCCATGAAGCTCATGTTTCTGTGTCCAGTTGGTGCCATCTGTGAGCAACCCCCTGACTCAGCAAGATTTATTGCACTCTCATAGGTAACTCAAGGACCCCAAAGTGCTGTTGTGGTTGTATGACTGCCCTAGGAAGCTCTTGACTGAGGTGAGCATTGGGTGATGTCCAGCAACGCAATGTTTCTCAGACTGCCTGAGGAGAGCTTCTAACTCATCAGCCCAATCTCTAAACACAGGCAACACTCCTGGGGGAGGGGATGGGGCACAGGGATCTGTGGCTATTCTGTATGTCAAGGTTTCTATAAAACAGATCTTCAGATAAAGGCAGGGGAAACACCAGCAAGAGCAAATACACAGTGTATGACTCAGGGTGAAGCTACACATTTTTCACAGTCTAGAGGCCCTAGACCTGTCAGCAGCCAATTATTTCAAAGGCCAGACATGTGCACCTTAAAGAGAGACTGGAACTTGCAGACGGCCTCTAGAAAGCCATAAAGATATTTACTATACTATTATGTTCTGGTAGTATACTTGGAAGATAATCGCCAAAAATCACCAGAAAAATACTTTTCAATTTATGAGCAGATTATTACAAGAGCAATTTACCAAGACCTACCAATGAACAATGAAAACTATGAACTGTTATTCTAAAGCTAATAGAAAGATGTGGTTTTCATGTCCATTTCCATCATCTGCACAATGTAACCTTTAAAAATATTTCTTAAAGTGTTAGGTTTATGGGAGCAAAAAAAATTGAAAAATGATCAGAAAGTTCACAAAAACCTTACAAACTCACATGTCACCAGATTAAATGTTCTCAGAGAGCCTGCAGTTTTTCACACTCCCTGTAACCTCATGGTCATCGCTCCACAGCAAGATAAATGGCTGACAAGACAATCCTCTTCTAGTTGGTTGGACAAATGTCAATATCAGCATAACTTTCAAGTCTTTCTATGTAAATCTGCAAAATAGAGCACTGGCCTTTGATTTAGCTTAGTTTGAGTGCTGTAATAAGAACTCTTAGGAATGCTGTAATAAGAACTCTTCTGGTTTTGACCAGAAAGTAAGTGCCTTTTATTCTTATGTTCTACAGAGACTTTGCTTGATCAGGCAGAGCAAGAGGCCATATCACAATCATAGGTCAGATACTTCTGCTACCTACTGTGCCCATAGAAATGTACAGCCCAATTTTAGTCACAAGAATGATGGTACATCTCAGCCAAGGGCATCATGAAAAGAGGCAGTGTTATCACCTTCACACTCATAAAAGGCAGCACACACACAGACCCAGTGTTGATTTAAAGTCATTCAGTAAATCCTCAAGTGCCTACCACATGTAATGTCTGACACCTAGCTGGTAGGCAGATGGGAACTTTACAAGTACATCAAGCTTGAATATGTAAAACCCATGTGATAGTGAGCAAATGTTAATCTTTTCACAAAAACTCACCCTTCTATATAGAGCACTAGCTTAAAAAACTGCGGTCAAGAGAGCCCCCCAGTGGCTGCTGTGCAGAGCAGCATGGCAGGCGCAGGTCTCTGGGGTTGTAAAACATTCCCCATAGTCAAGTTGCTGGCTTGATAAGGAACACACGTGTATAAAGAATGGTCCTTCTTACAGCCCCTATTTTTCACATCTTCATGATCACGTCATAAAAATTGTTCTGTCTTACATCGTCTGCAACTTAGACAATTCTGTTGGTTTTAAGGTGGAAACAGCTGCCAGTCTATGTATCCCGGGGATTCCTCTAACCCTGCTAAGCAGTTTGTGAGATAATCTCACGAATTACTTTACATCTATCAATCATCTGTCCTACAAAGAACTGGGTAAACCTTCTTGGAAGGCCAGAAGGTTTTGCAAAAGCTTTAGGAAAGGGTTATGGCTGAAGGCAGCCTGATCCTCTTACCTTGAGTTAATAGTAAAAAGCACATAACAAGGGAATGTAGAGGAGTTTATCTAAATAGCTTGTTTTCTCATTGTTGTCCTAAGACTGACCTTTGATCATTCGCTTGCAAGACTGTTCTCTCTGGGGAGGGCGGGAGAAAGGGAGCAGAATCTCCGTAAAATGTGATGTTCAATAACCATTTGTTTTTGAAAACATATTTGAGTTTGGTAGCTTAGATCTGGCAATGTTCTCCCATCCGATAACCATCAGATAAGAAATAAACTTGCTTAAAATAAACTTTTTTCCTTTTGTTTTGATTTAAAGAGTTCAAGTAGCTCATGGACATACTCTTCTGCAGAGCACCCTCTGAGGTAACCAACACCTCGCAGCTCACCTTTAATCTTTTTTTTTTTAATTTAAATACTGATTAAATTTTTATTATTGTTATTATTATACTTTAGGTTTTATGGTACATGTGCACAATGTGCAGGTAAGTTACATATGTATACATGTGCCATTCTGGTGCGCTGCACCCACTAACTCGTCATCTAGCATTAGGTATATCTCCCAGTGCTATCCCTCCCCCCTCCCCCCACCCCACAACAGTCCCCGAAGTGTGATGTTCCCCTTCCTGTGTCCATGAGTTCTCATTGTTCAATTCTCACCTATGAGTGAGAATATGCGGTGTTTGGTTTTTTGTTCTTGCGATAGTTTACTGAGAATGATGATTTCCAATTTCATCCATGTCCCTACAAAGGACATGAACTCATCATTTTTTATGGCTGCATGGTATTCCATGGTGTGTATGTGCCACATTTTCTTAATCCAGTCTATCATTGTTGGACATTTGGGTTGGTTCCAAGTCTTTGCTATTGTGAATAATGCCACAATAAACATACGTGTGCATGTGTCTTTATAGCAGCATGATTTATAGTCCTTTGGGTATATACCCAGTAATGGGATGGCTGGGTTGAATGGAATTTCTAGTTCTAGGTCCCTGAGGAATCGCCACACTGACTTCCACAAGGGTTGAACTAGTTTACAGTCCCACCAACAGTGTAAAAGTGTTCCTATTTCTCCACATCCTCTCCAGCACCTGTTGTTTCCTGACTTTTTAATGATTGCCATTCTAACTGGTGTGAGATGGTATCTCATTGTGGTTTTGATTTGCATTTCTCTGATGGCCAGTGATGGTGAGCATTTTTTCATGTGTTTTTTGGCTGCATAAATGTCTTCTTTTGAGAAGTGTCTGTTCATGTCCTTCGCCCACTTTTTGATTCACCTTTAATCTTTACTCAGCTGTTCACTTTGCCCAGAGAGTGGGAGAAAATCTTCACAATCTATATATCTGACAAAGGACTAATATCCAGAATCTACTACAAACTCAAACAAATCAATCTCATCAAAGAAAAAAACAAACAATCCCGTCAAAAAGTGGGCTAAGGACATGAATAGACAATTCCCAAAAAAGATATACAAATGGCCAACAAACATATGAAAAAATGCTCAACATCACTAATGATAAGAGAAATGCAAATCAAAACCACCTTACTCCTGCAAGAATGGCCATAATCAAAAAATCAAAAAATAGTTGATGATGGCATGGCTGCAGTGAACAGGGAAAACTTCTACACTGCTGGTGGGAATGTAAACTAGTACAACCACAATGGAAAACAGTGTGGAGATTCTTTAAAGAACTAAAAGTAGAACTACCATTTGATCCAGCAATCCCACTACTGGGTATCTATCCAGAGGAAAAGAAGTCATTATATGAAAAAGATACTTGCACATGCATGGTTATAGCAGCATAATTTGCAATTGCAAAAACGTGGAACCAACCCAAATACCCATCAATCAACAAGTGGATAAAGAAACTGTGGTATATATATGATGGTATACTACTTAGCCATAAAAAGGAATGAATTAATGGCATTTGCAGCGACCTGAATGAGATTGGAGACTATTATTCTAAGTGAAGTAACTCAGGAGTGGAAAAACCAAACATCGTAGTTCTCATAAGTGGGAGCTAAGCTATAAGAATGCAAAGGCATAAGAATAACACAATGGGCTTTGGGGACTTGGGGGGAATGGCGGAGGGCGGGGGGGGCAAGGGATAAAAGACTACAAGTGAGGTGCAGTGTATACTGCTTAGGTGATGGGTGCACCAAAATCTCACAAATCACCACTAAAGAACTTACTCATGTAACCAAACATCATCTGTTCCCCAATAACCTATGGAAATAAAAAAAAATCAGCAAAAAGCAAGAAAATTCGTTATGAGCATGGAAACCCAAGATAATTAACATTAAATTTAAATATGTTGAAACAATAAGAGAATTCAGCAAGAAGCAATGTTAAGGGATAAAAACGAAAAGCTTTTCTCTAACACCTGCAGCACCGGGCCCGACCCGCCTTGGAACTCTCACGCCTGGGGAGGCCAGGACAGGGCTCACAGGTCAATGGGTCGGGTAGGCTGTAAAGAGACAAGGTGGAGGTTCCAGGTTGAAAATGTATAAAATTGTAAAGTAAATTCAAAGTTATATCATTTCAATGCTAAATACTTCAGTAGTGATTCCTTTTTTTAAAAAATCAATTTTTCTACAAAATTCTTAATTTTTTTTCACAGTTCACAAAAGTAACGGTACTTTTTTTCAATATTTGCAATTCCCAATCCATATTCAGCTTCCCAATTGTCTCCGAAAGTCTTATGGAAAAAAAAAATGCTGGTTCAACCGGGGACCAATGGAGGGCTACTCTTTGTATTTGTCAGTAGCGTTCAAGTTTTAACCTTTAACTTCTCCCTGTTTTTAGAGAGCCTGAGCAGAAGACTCTTCATAAAAACTCCATCCCCGCCAATTCTGAATCGCCGAAACGTGAGGAGTCACGTCGAAGGCGGACGCCAGAGCTTATGGGAAATGTAGTCCTGAATGAGTCTGGTTCGCCGCGCAGCACTCTGGGATGGGGCTACTGGGCTCCTTGCGCCTGTGCAGCCAGAGCCCTGCTTCCTCATTTGGGTTCTCGAGACTCCCGGGAAGCGGTTTGGGAAGCTCGGGGGTCGGCTCGGAAAGTAGAGGGGGCGCAGCTCTGGCGGGAGGACAGCGTTTGTGCCCGGAAGCGGGAGAGGAAGCGGGAAGTTCGTAGGATCCCCGCCCCCTGTGTCAGTGGATGCGACCGGGCGGGCCCTCGGCTTTGGCGGCCGGTGGAGAGGGACTTCGGCCGCTGGCTCCCGGGGCGGCTGAGGCTGAGCGCTGGTCCGGAGCAGGTGCCGGGTGCGGGCCGCGGTGTGCGGGACGGGAGCCTGGCGCGAGCGGCGGCGGGAGGGGAAAGCGCATTTGTAACGCGGGCGACGATGTGCCCGAAATCCCCGGACGGTGGGTCTGCATCGAGACGCCGAGCTCTGGAGCTGGAAAAACCCGGGTAAGTTCCAGCTCTGTCAACTGGAAGCCGAGGCGAATGCAGGGACCTGGATGAGAGTCAGGTTTCTCATCTGAAAGTGAGGGTATTAATAATGACTGCTTCATGGCGTTGGTTTAAAACTTTAAGTCACCACCTGTAAAGCAAACAGCCGACTGTAGGCTACTAAGCCATGAGCGACTGCTGCTGTTGTATTTAGAAGACACTTTGTTCCATTCATTGGGTGCCTATAACCACATCTGCATTAAATGTAACAACTGAGGCTCAGGTCACAAGCTAGCAGTGAGGGAGCTGGGGTTCAAAGGCAGGTGTGATTTATTTCCCGTTTCAGGCGCTAATATCACACCTGCCTAAAACCAGCATTGCAGGCTTCACAGCACTTAGCAGAATGGCATGTCCCCAAATACTCAGGGAGTGGATGTAGATGGAATCTTACCACGTGTCAAATGTAGTCTGGATTTCTGGTGTGTCTTCAGATCTTTTGGGTCAGACAGGTTCCTGGCCCCTTCTGCGTTGTCAGGGTGTCTCTCTTTTAAGTCTGATGTAAGGAATTCTGAGAGTCACATTTTTGCCTCTAACATGGTTTCTCAGGTCAGGTTGCAGGCTCCTTGAACAGAGCAGCCCTTGCGAGGTGGGAAGCAGGGGTCTCTGTGAACAGTTTTACCTGGAAGAGAACGCCTCTCAGACCTAGACCTCCCTCCCGAGCTTCAGAGCAGAGGCAGAAGAGCCCACAGAGGAGCAGATCCTAGATGTGCATGGTCAGAAGCAGTTCTTGATCCTCCTTCCCAGAATGAGCCAGACTTGGTGAAGCCTCCAGAAGCCACCACAGAATGGGTGACAGTGAGTGGTTTGGGCCAGCTTTGAGAAGAGCAAAATGAGCTAGGTGGTGGCCAGGGACAGGCTACTCAGGAAAGGCCACATCATTGCATAGGTCTGAGGGTAGGGGTAACCGGAGATTGTGTCCCCAGATCCCAAAGTAGCCCCCAGTCCCTTTGTTCTCCACTCTTTACAGATGCCATACTGCTGTTAACACATGTGACACTGGAGACTTTGTCCCTACCTCATAGAATCCCAGCATGATGATACATGAAGGGTTTTCCGTGGTTATCTACTTCTGATTCTTTTGAAAGCTTTAAAGACATTGGGCATGAAAGCTTCAGTGAGTTTCCGGGGATCCCTCGTTTGTGGCAGAGCCAGGAGGAAAACAGTTCCGTTCATTCTTTCACAGGTGAGTCACCAAAAGCATCTTATCCAAAGGCCTTTTGAGAAATACATCCCAGTATTTAGATGTTAAAACATCTAAAACTCTTTGCCTTAAAGTATCTCATCTCTTTTACAAGACTTTCTGTGGATTGTCTATACCAAGGGTAAACAATATTACTAAGAAAAATAGTTAAATGATGCACACTGAATATTTTTCTGCTAAGTTAATTTTGTGTTTTGGAGACAGAGTCTCATCCTGTTGTCCAGGCAGGAGTGCAGTGGCACAAACACGGCTCACTGCAGCCTCTACCTCCTGGGCTCAAGTGATCCTCCTGCCTCAGCCTCCCAAGTAGCAGGGACCACAGGTGCATGCCACCACAGCTGGCTAATTTTTTAAGTTTTTATTTTCTGTAGAGACAAGGTCATGCCATGTTGCCCAGGTTGGTCTTGAACTCATGAGCTCAAGCTATCCTCCCTCTTTGGCCTCCCGAAGTGCTGGGGTTACAGGCGTGAACTACAGTACCTGCTAGGTTAATTTTAATGAAAGAATAGTGTCTTACCCTGTGGTGTACTTTAATTCAGCTAATCCTCTATTGTCTTTATTTTTGTGTGTGTGTTAGAAGCACATGTGCATTGTTAAATCAATTGGGAAAAGTTTATGTTCACTCAATAAAAAACAGCAGTTTAAGCCCCATAACTATTTCAGAGTTGTCGTAGACAGTGCCACCTCTACGTGGTGCTTCTCATGCTTTTTTCAAGGCCTGAAGGGCCCTGTTGCCTTAGGAAGGCTGCTCCCCAACTGGGTTGCTGAGATTTGGGGAGGCGAATCTAGGAGCTGTGAGGTAGGCCAGACCGTGTGACATCCTCTTTCTGTCCCCCCAGCTGAGGCTTTACAGTTCTCTATACTCTCCCAAGATCCACAGAAAATGAACACATTTCAGGTAAGCTCTTTATTCATTCCCCACTTTGTATTGTAATGGATTTATGAGGTTTAGATAGGCCCTTGCATTAAATGGAAAAGGAGAAATAGATCAAGTAAGTCTTGAGGGAAAATATATACAGTTTTACCATGAACTCTGTTTGCTGTCAGCTTTGTCAAGGTTAGTAGGTTCCCTCCAGTTACCAGTTTGCCAAAATGTCATGTTAGTCATGAATGCACATGAATTATATTAAATACTGTTTGTGTATCAGAATAAATCTTTAGCTGTGTCCTTTAATTAATCTGTAAATATTGTGAATAATATAATGGATTTTCTAAAAGTAACTTGGATTCCTGTATAGACCCTAGTTGCTAATGAGTGTAGTAAGTTGCTTCTTACATGTTTTCCTAGCACTTTATGGTAATAATTTAGGATTTTTATTTCTGTGTTCACAAATTGGATTAAACTATACTTTCCTATTTCCCTGTTCAGTTAGGGTATCATGGTTGTCTCATGAAAGGAAATGGGGCACTTTTTCTTGTTTCTTCTTTTCTAGTAATTTAGAAAAATGAGAATATTGTGTTATATGTAGATTTTATGAAACTCACCTATGAATTTGGACCTTGCGAAGATTTTTTGTGTGAAGATTTTGATTATTGAATAAATGTATTAGTCAGGTCATTAGCCAGCTTCTTATAAGCTTATACTGGAGTTGTACTTTTTCAATATGATTTTTGTCATTACATTTTCATAGAAAATTGTAATCATTTACTTTTTTTATTTTCTTTTTTTTTAGATTTAGTAAATGTTTATTGTTGGTTAACCATTATCAAACAAGATTTTTCTTTGTCAGTATGCATTAAGTTATAGATGTACAGAGAGACAAGGTATAAACCAAGAGAAAAATAAAATGAGATACTACGATATTTTATTTTAAAAACCACATTGCATACACAAATTATAAAAATTTATAATTTTCACACCGCTTTACCATCCTTGTGCTAATATACTTTAACACTGAAGATGCAACTTGCCTACTTACTTAGCACTTTACTTAGATATATTTATTAAGATGCAAAAGTTTTCATAATATTGTATGTTTACTAAAACTGGAAAGATTTTCAATTTTAATACAAAACTTATTTGAAATTTTCGACTAAGATTCTGAACATTTTACTTTTACATTTTATTTTATATATTTTACTACCCAGGGTCTAAAAGAACTCAAGACAGGCCTTAACTAAAATGAAAGAGCAAGACTGAAATAATCATAATAAATGCTGTCTTTTCTTTATACTTAAAAACATTTCTTTAAAATGTTTTATTTCAATAGCTTTTGGGGTACAAGTGGTTTCTTGTTACATGGATGAATTATATAGTGGTGAATTCTGAGATTTTAGTGCACCCGTGGTCTGACAAGTTAGTGTACATTGTGCCTTATAGGTAGTTTTTTATCCCTAGCACCTTTCCTTAGCCTCCCACCCTCGCCTTCTTGGTCTCTAAAGTCCATTATGTCACTCTGTATGCTTTTGCATACTCATAACTTAGCTCCCACTTATAAGTGAGAACATACGGTTTGGTTTTCTACTCCTGTGATACTTAGAATAACAGCCTCCAGCTCCATCCAAGTTGCTGCAAAAGACATTATTTCATCCTTTTTATGGCTGAATAGTAGTCCATGGTGTATAGGTACCACATTTTCTTTATCCACTCAGTTGATGGGCACTTAGGTTGGTTCCACATCTTTGCAATTGTGAATTGTGCTGCTACAAACATGTGTGCTGGTTTCTTTTTCATTTATGATGACTTCTTTTCCTTTGGGTAGATACCCAGTAGTGAGATTGCTAGATCGAATGGTAGATCTACTTTGAGTTCCTTAAGGAATCTCCATACTTTTTCCATAGAGGTTGTCCTAATTTACATTCCTACCAGCAGTGTATAAGCATTCCCTTTTCTTCACATCCATGCAAATATCCATTATGTTTTGACTTTTTAATAAGGGCTATTCTTGCAGGAGTAAAGTGGTATCTCATGGTGGTTTCAATTTGCATTTCCCTGATGATTAGCGATGTTGAGCATTTTTTCTTCATGTGTTTATTGGACATTTGTATATCTTCTTTTGAGAAATGACAATTCATGTCCTTTGTCCACTTTTTTATGGGATTATTTTTTTTCTTGCTGGTTTATTTGAGTTCCTTGTAAATTCTGGATACTTTGTCAGATGTCTAGTTTGTAAATATTTTCTCCCATTCTGTGGGTTGGCTGTTTACTCTGGTAATTATTTCTTTTGCTGTGTAGAAGCTTTTTAGTTTAATTAGGTCCAGTTAATTTATTTTTGTTTTTGTAGCGTTTGCTTTTGGGGTATTAGTCATGAGTTCTTGGCCTAGGCTGATGTCTAGAAGAGTTTTTCAGATGTTGTCTTCTAGAATTTCTATGGTTTCAGGTCACAGATTTAAGTCTTTGATCCATCTTGAGTTGATATTTGTATAAAGTGAGAGACAGGGATCCAGTTTCATTATTCTACATGTGGCTTGCCACTTTTACCAGCACCATTTATTAAATAGGACAGGAGTCCCCAATCCATGGGGCCACTGACTTGTACCAGTCTGTGGTCTGTTAGGAATGGAACGGCACAGCAGGAGGTAAGCAGCAGACTAGTAAGCATTACCACCTGAGCTCTACCTCCTGTCAGATCAGCAGCATCAGATTCTCATAGGAGAGGGAACCCTATTGTGAACTGCACATGCAAGGGATCTAGATTGGGTGCTTCTTATGAGACTCTAACTAATGCCTGATGATCTGAAGTGGATCAGTTTAATCTTGAAACCATCCCCACCCCACCACCGCTGGTCCATGGAAAAATTGTCTTCCAGGAAACCAGTCCCTGGTGCCAAAAAGGTTGGGGATTGCTGAAATAGGATGTCCGGTCCCCCGTTTATGTTTTTGTATGCTTTGTCGAAGATCAGTTGTTGACTGTACATATTTGGCTTTATTTCTGGGTTCTCTATTCTGTTCCATTGGTCTATGTGCCTGCCTTTATACCAGTACCATACTGTTTTGGAAATTATAGCCTTGTAGTATAATTTGAAGTCTGGTATTGTGGTGCCTCCAGATTTGTTCTTTTTGCTCAGGATTGCTTTGACTATTTGGGCTCTTTTTTATTCCGTATGAATTTTAGGATTGTTTTTTCTAATTATGTAAAAGATGTTGGTATTTTGATGAGAATTGCATTGAACCTGTAGATTGCTTTGGGCAGAATGGTCATTTTCACAATATTGATTCTTCCAATCCATGAGCATGGGATGTGTTCCATCTGTTTGTGTCACCTGTGATTTCTTTCAGCAGTGTTATGTAGTTCTTGTAGAGATCTTTCATCTCCTTGGTTAAGTATATTATTAGGTTGTTTTTTGTTGTTGTTGTTGTTGTTTTGTTTTTGCAGCTGTTGTAAAAGAAATTGAGTTCTTGATTTCATTCTTAGCTTGGTTGTTGTTGGTATAGCATTGCTGCTGATTTGTTTACATTGATTTTGTACCCTGAGACTTTACTGAATTCATTTATCAAATCTAGGAGTCTTTTGGAGGAGTCTTGGATTTTCTAGGTATATGATCATATCATCTACAAACAGCAGTAGTCTGGCTTTTTCTTTTCCAATTTGGATGCCCTTTATTTCTTTCTCTTGACTAATTGCTCTGGCTAGGACTTCCAGAACTATGTTGAACAGGAGTGGTGAAAGCAGGCATCATTGTCTTGTTTCTGTTCTCAGGGGGAGTACTTTCAACTTTCCCCATTCAATATGGTGTTGGCTGTGGGCTTCTCACATATGGCTTTTATTATTTTGAGGTAAGTCCCCTCTATGCCTAGTTTGTTGAGAGCTTTTATAAAGGTACACTAGATTTTGTCAAATGCTTTTTCCGCATCGACTGAGATTATTATATGATTTTTGTTTTTAGTTATGTTTACGTGATGTATCACATTTATTTACTTGCATATGTTAAACCATCCCTGCATCCCTGAGGTGAAACCTACCTAATCATGATGTGCTTTTTGATGTGCTACTGTATTCAGTTAGCTAGTGTTTTGTTGAGGATTTTTGCATCTATGTTCATCAGGGATATTGGTCTGTTGTTTCCTTTTTTGTTGTTGTGTCCTTTCCTGGTTTTGGTATCGGTGATACTGGCTTCATAGAATGATTTAGGGAGGATTCCCTCTTTTGCAATCTTGTGGAATAGTTTCTGCAGGATTGGGACCAGTTCTTCTTTAAATATCTGGTAGAATTCAGCTGTGAATCCATCTGGTCCCAGGCTTTTTGTTGTTATTGGCAATTTTCAAATTTTTAAATTACTGATTTAATCTCTCTACTTGTAGTCTATTCAGGGTTTCAGTTTCTTCCTGATTTAATCTAGGAGTGTTTTATGTTTGCAAGAATTTATCCATTTCCTCCAGGTTTTCTAGTTTGTGCACATAAAGGCATTCATAGTAGTCTTGAAAGATCTTTTGTATTTCTGTGGTGTCGGTTGTAATGTTTCCAGTTTCATTTCTAATTGAACTTATTTGGATCTTTCTTTTCTTGGTCAGTCTAGCTGAAGGTCTATCAGTTTTAGCTTTTCAGGGAACCAGCTTTTTTGTTTCATTGATATTTTGGGGGTTTTTTGTTTGAATTTCATTTAGTTCTACTTTGATCTTTATTTCTTTTGTCCTGCTAGCTTTGGGTTTAGTTCCTGTTTCTCTGGTGCCTTGAGGTATGACATTAGGTGTCAATTTGTGCTCTTTTGGGCTTTTTGATATAGGCATTTAACACTATAAACTTTTCTCTTAGCACTGCTTTGCTACATCCCAGAGGTTTTGATAATTTGTATAATTATCATTCATTGAATTTGTAAATTTCTATCTTGATTTTATTGTTAACCCAGAAATCATTCAGGAGCAGATTATTTCATTTCCATGTATTTTTATAGTTTTAAAGGTTCCTTTTAGAGTTCATCCCTAGTTTTATTCTGCTGTGATCTGAGTAGATACTTGATATGATTTCAGTTTTTAAAAATGTATTGAGACTTGTTTTGTGGCCTATCATATGATCTGTTTTTGAGAATGTCCCATGTGCTGATCAGAATAATGTATATTCTGCAGTTCTTGGAGAGCATTTTGTAAATATCTGTTAAGTTCATTTGTTCTAGTGTGTTAAGTCGATTGTTTCTTTGTTGGCTTTCTGTCTTGATCTGTCTAGTACTGTCAGTGGTCTATTGAAGTTTCCCACTATTATTGTATTGCTGTCTATCTCATTTCTTAGGTTAGAAGTAATTGTTTTGTGAAACTGGGACCTCCAGTGTTAAGTGCATATAAATTTGGGATTGTAATATCTTCTTGTTGGATTGATCCTTTTATCATTATATGGTGACCTTCTTTGTCTCTTTTTTACTGATTTTCTTTGAAGTCTGTTTTGTCTGATATAAGAATAGCTACTTCTGCTTGCTTTTGGTTTCCATTTGCATGGAATATTTTTTTCCTTCCCTTTACCTTGAGTTTATATGAATCCTTCTATGTTTGGTGAGTCTGTTGAAGACAGCAGATATTTGGTTTGTGATTTTTTTAAAATCTATTTTGCCATTCTGTATCTTTTAAGTGGAGCATTTAGGCCATTTACATTCAATGTTAATATTGAGATGTAAGATACTGTTCTCTTCATCACATTGCTACCTAGTTTGCTTTTTTCATTGAATTATTGGTTTATAAGTCCTGTGAGTTTTAAGCTTTCAAGAGGTTCTGTTTTGGTGCATATCAAACTTTTGTTTCAAGGTTTAAAGCTCTTTTTAGCATTTCTCATAGTGCTGGTTTGGTAACGACAAATTCCCTCAGCATGTGTTTGTCTGAAATAACTTTATTTCTCCTTCATTGATGAAACTTAGTTTTGCTGGATGCAGAATTCTTAGCTGACAGGTACTCTGTTTAAAAAGGTTGGAGATAGGACCCCCAGTCCCTTCTTGCTTGTGAGGTTTCTGCTGAGAAGTCTGCTGTTAGTCTGATAAGTTTTCCTTTATAGGTTACCTGATGCTTTTATCTTAGTGCTCTTAGAATTCTTTCCTTCATGTTGGCTTTAGACAGCCTGATGACTATATGCTTTGGTGAAGATCTTTTTGCAGTGGATTTTCCAAGAGTTCTTTGACCTTCTTGGATTGGGATGTGTAAATATCTAGCCCAGTCAGTGAAGTTTTCCTCAGTTATTTCCTCAAATAAGTTTTCTAGACTTTTTGTTTTCTTTTCTCCCTCAGAAACATCAATTATTCTTAGGTTTGGCCATTTTATACATAATTTCATATTTCTTGGAGACTTTGTTCATTTCTTTTTATTCTTTTTTCTGAGCTTTTTGAGCTTTTTGTGTTATATATCATGCCACATCTCTGTGTACAGCTGCACAAGGTAATAATGAACAGATTTTCATTCTTGTAAAGATTCACTTCCCAGCTGGGCACTGTGGCCCATGCCTGTAATCCCAGCACTTTGGGAGGCCAAGGTGGGCAGATCATGAGGTAAGGAGATCGAGACCATCCTGGCCAACTGGGTGAAACCCCATCTCTACTAAAATACAAAAAACTAGGTGTGGTGGCACGCATCTGTAATTCCAGCTACTCAGGAGGCTGAGGCAGGGGAATTGCTTGAACCCAGGAATGCAGAGGTTGCAGTGAGCCAAGATCGCACCATGGGAAATGTATGCAGGAATCCTATTTATAATAATTTTACCTAGAAGGGTACTAAGCTTCCTCAGTATATTAAGTAATAATGTATGTGTATGATTGTAAAATAAATACAAATAAGAGCATGAGAACAAATATTTGTGCTAATTATGCATTTCAAAAGTAAGGCAGAATTAGGGCCATAATAAGAATCCCTTATAGCATTTTGTTTTAAATTCTCAACAGTAAACATAATGAGTTAGTTTCCAAAAACGTTTTCCTTTCCTTGATTCTGAACACTCAGATTAATCAGAAATGCGCCGTTACAGGCATCGGTGTCATTCCAGGACGTGACTGTGGAATTCAGCCAGGAGGAGTGGCAGCACATGGGCCCTGTTGAGAGGACCCTGTACAGAGATGTGATGCTGGAGAACTATAGCCACCTCGTCTCAGTAGGTGAGCACAGCTTACCATGGGGTTCCCTCCAGAGTGCAGTTCTGTTTCTCCTCTCTTTCTCTCTCTCCATACCGTACCATGTGACTCCCTCTACAGTGCAATTCTGGTTTTCCTTTTTTATATTAGTCACTTTTATTGAGGTGTATTTAACAGAAAATAAAATTCAGCACCTTGCAGTGTACAAATCAATGAGTTTTGAAAAATGTATACATTGATTACCACAATCCAAATCATGGTTTGGAATATTTTTATCACCCCCAGAAGATTCTTTGTAGCCCTTTGCAGTGAGTCCCCTCCCTCCATCCCTTCCTCCACAACCCCTGGCAACTACTAGTCTGCTTTCTATTGCAATAATTTTGCCTTTTCTCAAATTTCATATAAATGGAATCATAAATTATATACTCCCTTTTGTCTGGCTTTTCTTTAGTATAATGCTTTTGAAACTCATGCACATGTGTGTATAAGTGTTTAATTATTTTATCCTAAGTAGTGCCACTTTGTGGGTATATACTGCAATTTATTATCCTTTATCAGTTGGTCAACATATGGAATTTTTTCCCAGTTGGTGCTTTTCTGAATAAAGCTGCTATGAACTTTCACATACAAGTCTTTGTGTCAACATATGTTTTCATTTCTCTTGTGTAAGTACCTAGGAGTGAGCTTGCCAGGTCTTTGATAAGTTTATCTGTCTGTAACTTTATGAGAAACTGCCAAATGTTTTCAAACTGGCTCCACAGTTTTTCATTTTCATGAACAGTGTCTGTGAGTTCTCATTACTCTTTGGTTACCATTATTTGGAAAATTTTGCTGTTTTTAACAATTCTAATTGGGTTTTAATTTGCATTTTCCTGACGACTAACAACATTGAACCTCTTTTTATGTGCTTTTTAGCGATTCATAAATCTTCTTTAAGTGACCAGTCAAATCTTTAGCTCATTTTTGTTTCATTTAGTTTTTAGTATTTTGTTTTAGTTGAAGAAGTTCAGACCTTTATTAGATATATGTTTTACAGACTTTTTCTTGCCATCTCTTGCTTCTCTTTTTAAAGAGAAACTGTTTTCAGTTTTTAATTTTTTGCATATATTTTAAGAAACCTTTTTTATATTGAAATAATTATAGATTTATGGGAATTAGCAAAAATTGTGTCCTCACTTTAGCTTACCCCAAAGGTGGCATGTTTTATAACTATAATACAGTATCAACACCAGTAAATAGACACTGGTACAATGTGTGTGAATAGCTCTGTGCCATTTTATCACATGTGGAGATTGATGTAACCACCACAGTTAGAATTCAGAACTGCTCTATCACCACAAAGATCTCTTTGGTGCTACTCATTCATAGTCACACCCATGCCGCCTCTCACATTGTTCCTGATCTCTGCTGACTACTAATCTGCTAGCTCTATAATTTTGTCATTTTGATACTGTTATATAAGTGGAATCGTACAGTATTTGATGTGTTGAGACTGGCTTTTTCACTCGGTGTAATGCTCTTGAGATCCAAGTTGCAGTGTATCCATAGTTCATTCCTTTTATAGCTACGTAGTATTTCACTATATGAATATCATTGTTTAGCTGTTCACCTATTGAAAGACATTTTGGTTGTTTCCAGTTTGGGGCTCTTATAAAGTTGATGTGAACATTCATGTTCAGATTTTTTGTGAACATAGTTTTTCTGGGATAAGTGCCATGGAGTGTGATTGTTGGATTGTATGGTAAGTTATGTTTTATTCTTTAAGAAAGTGCCAAACTATTTCCCAGAGTTGCTGTACCATTTTGCATTTCCACCAGCAATGTATGAGGGATCCAGTTATTCCCTATCCTTTCTGGTACTAGGCATTGTTGCTATTTTATGTATTAGTCGTTGAACAGGTGTATAGTGATATCTCATAGTGATCCTAATTTGCATTTCCCTAATGGCTACTGATAATCAAATATCTTTTCATGTGTTCACATGCCATCTGTATATCCTTAGTAAAATGTCTGTTCATGGCTTTTGTCCATTTTTTAATTGGAAGTTTGTGTGTTTTGCCATTGACTTTTGAGAATTTAGATAGTCTAGATATGAGTTTCTTTGTCAGATGTGTGGTTTGCACATTTTTATACCAGTCTGTAACTTGTCTTTTCATCCTCTTCATGGGGTGTTTTGTAGAGCATAAGTTTTTAATTTTGATGAAGTCCAGTTTATCAGTTTTGTAAAAATGTTATCCTATCTAAGAACTCTTCACTAAGTCTTTGGACCAAAGGTTTTCTCCTATTTTTAAAAATTGTGTAATATATTTTACATTTTAATTATGGTGCATTTTGAGTTAATTTTTGTATAGGGCATGAAGTGTAAGTTGAGATCATTTTTTTTGTTTGTTTTTGCCTATGGATATCCATTTGCTCCATGCAGCACCATTACCCTTCATTGAATAGCTTTTTCACCTGTGTCAAAAATCAGTTGGCTGTATTTGTATGAGACTATTATATTCCCACATTATATTTCTTTTTCAATATTGTTTTAACTATTCTAGTTACTTTGCCTTTGTATATACATATTGTAATAATTTCATTATGTTAAAATCTTACTGGGTGTTTGATAGGAATTAAAGCTGTTATCAATTTTGTGACAGTTAACATCTTTACTGTTTTGAGTCTTGAGTCTTATAATCCTTAAACACAATATATTTCTCTATTTACTTAGATCTTGATTTCTTGCTTCAGTGTTTTGTAGTTTTCAGTATAAAAGTCCTGTACATGTTATATTTATACCTCAGTATTTCATTTGGTTGAGTAATTGTTAATGGCATTGTGTTTTAAATTTCTGTTTGCTTACAAAGGTTGCTAGTTTATAGAAATGTAATTGATTTTTGTATGTTTGTTCTTTTATGCTGAGATCTTGCTGAACTTTCTAGGAAGGCTTTTTGTAGATTCCTTGGCATTTTTTAACATAAGCTATCATGTCATCTATGTATAGGGTCAGTTTACCATCTTCCTTTCTAATCTGTATGCCTTTTATTTCCTTTTCTTCTTGTATTACACTGGATAGGACTTCTAGTACTGTGTAGAATAAGAGTGGTAAGAGTAGTCATCCTTGCCTTGTTCCCAACCTTAAGGGAAAAACATCTAGTCTTTCACCAAATGATCTTTTGTAGATATTCTTCATCAAATGGTGGAACTTCTACTGTATTCCTAGTTTTCTGAGAATATTGATTATGAATGGATATTGAATCTTGTCAAATACTTTTTATGTATATACTGCTGTGATTACATGGTTTTTCTTCATTACTCCATTGATGTAATAGACTTTGTTGACTAGTTTTCAAATATTGAACTAGCCTTATATACTTGGAATAAACCTTACTTGGTAATGTCATAGAATTCTTTTTATTTGTTGTTTGATTCTATTTGCTAATATTTTGTTAAGTAGTTTTGCATTTATGAGAGAAATCAGTCTGTAGTTTTGTACTACCTTTGTCTGGTTTTCATATCAGCATAAGTCTGGCCTCATAAAATTAGTTGGAAAGTGTTCCCCCCAATTTTCTGGAAGAGGTTGTATAGAAGTGGTGTTTATTCTTCATTAAATGTTTGGTAGAGTTATCTAGTGAAACCATCTGGGCCTAGAGACTTCTTTTTGGGGAGTTTTACAAATCAATTTATTTAAGTCATATATATGGATATTAAAATTATTTCTATTAGGTGAATTGTGGTATTTTTGCTTTTCTAACAATGAGTCCATTTTATCTCAGTTGTCATGTTTATATGTGTAAAGATGTTCAGACCATTCCATTATTATCATTTTGATGTCTTTAGGATCTGTATTTATAGACCTGTTTTATTCTTTATATTGGTCATTTCTGTCTTCTTGCTTTTTTATTTTTTTGTTCACTCTTCCTAGAGGTTTTACAAGGTTACTGCTCTTTTCAGCCAACTAGCTTTTTCTCTCATTCATCTTTCTCTTTTGTTTTTTTGGTTTTAATTTAGTTGATTTCTACTCTTAACTTTTTACTTTTGCTTATGTTAGGATTATTATGCTCTTTGTCTAGCTTTTTAATGTGAGATCATGCACTATTAATTTTTCTCTTTTCTAACGAACACATTTAGTGCCATAAAAAATTCAGCACTGCTTTAGCTGCAACATACAAATTGCATATTGGGTTACTAAGACGTGTCTCTTATTTATGTCTAGAAGACATATTTCTTCTTCTTTGATTGAACACTCATTCATATAGTATGAGACTGTATGAAGAAATGCAATTAAAACTTAACAACTGTTTAATTAATATCCACTTTTTGATAGACACCAGTGCAGTTCTCAAGTTATTCAATAGCACAGCCTTAATTTTCATAGGGTGATTTGAAGAGTTTCTGAGGTTAAGAAAACCTTTCTATTAAAAAGAGTTGTAATTTTTTTGAAGCTAGGTGAAGGAAACATGAGGGGAGGGGTTCACTGAACTCTCTTTTTTACTTTTTCAAAGAAAATTTTCAAATTCAAAGGAAAAGATAAGTGTTGCTTGAGAAAAACTCTAAGGATATCTAGGAATAAGCTAAATAAGGAAATATAAACACTCCAAGCAGAGAAAAGAACAAGCACAAAGAGCCCTAGTAGAAGAAAAGATAGTGAGTACAGAGACCTGAAAAAGAACCAGTACACCTGGAACAAAGAAAGCAAGAAGGAATATGGTACAAGATGTGGAAGTGGACCAAGTGAATATATATTATTGAGGCCATATTCTGGGTTTTAAGCAATAAGTAGTCATTGAGGGCTTTAAGTAAAATAGTAATCAACCATATCTGCTAAGAAATGTAATTTTTTGGCACTAAAAGAAATTACAGGTGCATTAATTTTTACTCAGCAACATATACAATACTCAGCAACAATACCTGCATAAACACAAAATGATATATACACAAGGTTATTCATTGCAGCATTGTTTGTAAGAGCAATAGAATATCAACAACCCAAATGTACATCATTGACTAATTGGCTAAAAGTGTGTTACTTCTACACATAAATGAAGACTATGCAACCATAAAATGGACAAGAGCCTGTATACAAATAAGGAGTGATACTCAGTAAATATTAAGTCAAAAGAAGCAGTAGAATGGTGTGCATAGGAAGCCATCTTTGAGTAAGGAAAGAGAGAAGAATATACGTAACTGTTGATATTTGCGAAAATGAAACACTGGGAGAAAAATCAGAAAGTAATAAAATTTAGCAGGTGTGGGGGGGCGAGTGATTAGAACAGGAATGGAAGTGAGACGTTTAATATACCTTTTTATACAGTTTGGATTTTTGAACTACATACATGTTTTGCATATTGAAAGATTACACTAAATTTAAAAGGCATTTCTTAAATGTGAAAGTTTTAGAGACTGATAGTTCCAGATAAGATTGATTACAGATACTTCTTCCTGTTCCTCCCTCAAAGTACAGCTAAAACCACTAGGCATTATATACAAAACACATAAGAAGACTTTGAACAGTGAGAAGGACACAGACAAGCTAGGGACATTGGAACCCAAGAAATGACACCTCTTTCTCAGTTTTATTTTTGCCTAATGTATCAGCCTGAAACACCAATTGGTACAGACAAAAAAAAAAAAAAGTCCCAAGTAAAGCCTGCTTCCTCTAGACAAAAGAATAGGAAAGCAACCACCCAGAAAGACAGAAAATTTTAGACAACTGCCCTACCCTAACTAAACACTACGGAAAAAAACTGCAGCTCTCTCCCATCACCAAAAACTGACTTCCACCCTGGTCCTAGAGCATCAGAGTACTCCTCTGGCTCTCTAATGGGGTGATTTCAGATGAGGCCTAGTGGTAAGCCAGGACTCTTCCTACCAACTGACAGTAAAAAGTTGCCTGGATAGGCCAGGCGTGGTGGCTCACGCCTGTAGTCCTAGCACTTTGAGAGGCCAAGGCAGGTGGATCATGAGGTCAGGAGTTCAAGACCAGCCTGGCCAACATGGTGAAACCCCGTCTCTACTAAAAATACAAAAATTAGCCAGGCATGGTGGTGGGTGCCTGTAATCCCAGCTACTCGGGAGGCTGAGGCAGAGAATTGCTTGAACCCAGGAAGCAGAGGTTGCAGTGAGCAGAGATTATACCACTGCACCCTAGCTTGGGCGACAGAGCAAGACTCCGTCTCAAAAAAAAAAAAAAGTTGCCTGGATACCTACCTGATGGTGTTATTAGAGGCTAATCTGGACTCCCAACCTCACCTGGCAGTAAGAACATGTGTCCTCCTTCAGCTGCCATGGTATCAGAGGGAGCCTCCTAAAACAGAAGATGAAGAAGACCCAGAGTCACATAATACCTGGAATATCTAGTATACAATTGAAAGTAATAACAGTAATAATGTATCGGGTCATTATGACATATGGATAAGTGAAATGAATGAAAGCAGTGCCACAAGGGATGACAGGAGCCACAGGTAATACTGTTATAAGATGCCCACGATACGTGTGACGTGGGATAGTTATAGTGTGATTGTAAGGTGAATGATGATTACCTTAAAACATATATTGTAAACCCTAGGGCAACCACTAAAAACATTTTAAAAGAAGTATAAATGATATACCAAGAGATAAAATGGATGTATATAAAATGCTCTTTAAAAGGAGAGAAGGCAAAAAGAGAGAAGTAGGTAGAAAAAAAAAAACAAAGAACAAGTGCAATGAACAAAAAAGTTTTAAAAATTAATCCAGCTATGTTAGTAATCACTTTAAGTGTGAATAGGCTCAAAACACCAGATGTAGTACAGTAATAAATACAGTCAGATTAGTTAAAAAAGTAAAGCCCAACTCTATTTTGTCTATAAGAAGCAAACTATAAAACCAAAGACTCAAGTTAAAAATAGAAAAATGGGCTGGGCGCAGTGGCTCACGACTGTAATCTCAGCACTTTGGGAGGCCGAGGTGGGTGGATCACAAGGTCAGGAGTTCAAGACCAGCCTGGCCAACATGGTGAAACCCCATCTCTACTAAAAATACAAAAATTAGCCAGGCGTGGTGGCAGGTGCCTGTAATTCCAGCTACTTGGGAGGCTGAGGCAGGAGAATCACTTGAACCCTGGAGACGGAGGTTGCAGTGAGCCAAGATCACTCCACTGCACTCCAGCCTGGGCAACAAGAGCAAGACTCTGTCTCAAAAAAAAAAAAGAAAAGACAAAAGAAAATAAAAATACATCAGGCTAACACTAATCAAAATTGAAGTAACTATTAATTTCAGACAAAGCAGACTTCAGAACATGGAAGATCATCAAGGATGGAAGAATATTACATAGTAATAAATGGCTCAATTCTCTAAGAAAACATAACAGCCCTAGACATTTATGCAGTTAACAACAGCTTCAAATTATATGAGGTAAAAAACTGATAGAACTAAAAAGAGAAATACACAAATCTACAATTAAAATAGGGAGACTTAAACACCGCTCTGTCAGTATGGGTAGATCAAGCAGGCAGAAAATTGCTAAGGATATAAATGACCTGAACAGCAGTGTCAGCCAACTTCGATCTACTGACATTTTTAGACTACAGCAATAGAAAAATATACATTCTTCTCAAGTGCATGTGAAACATTCATCAAAAGAGACATTCTAGGCCATAAAGCACACCTTAACAAATGAAAAAGTACAGGAATCATAAAAAGTATGCTTTTAAACCATACCAGAAATCAAATACAGAAAGATAGCAGGAGCATTTCCAAATATTTGGAAATAACCAACACACTTGTCAACACATGAGTCAAAGAAAAATTCTCAGTATAATTTTTTTGAAAATGAAAGTACAAGAAATTTGTGAAATGCAGCTAAAGCAATAATCAGAGGTTAATTTAAGTGTTAAGTGCACATAAAACAAAAAGGCAGGGCACAGAGGCTCACACCTATAATCCCAACACTTTGAAAGGCCAAGGTGGACGGATCACTTGAACCCAAGAGCTCAAGACCAACCTGGGCAACATAGGGAGACTCTGTCTCTACAAAAAAATATAAAAATGAGCCAGGCATGGTGGCACCTGCCAGTAGTTCCAGCTACGTGAAAATGAATAACAGAAGGAAAACTAGAAATGTTACAAATATGTGAAAAATTAACAAACTCTTAAACTACCACGGGGTCAAAGAATCATAAGACAAATTAGAAAATACCTTGAGAGAAAAGAAAATACAACATAGCATACCTTCTGGGTGCAGTAAAACCAACAATAAGATGGAAGTGTATAGCTATAAACACATACATTAAGGAAAAAGAAAGATCTCAAATCAATAACCTAACTTCACATCTTAAGAAACTAAAGAAAGAGCAAACTAAACCTAAACCTAGCAAAAGGAAACTAGAGATTAGAAGAGAGATAATGAAAGAATAGAAAAACAATAGAGAAAATCAATGAAACCAAAGTTCTTTTTTAAAAAACCAACAAAATCGATAAACTTTTAACTAGATCAGTTCAGAAAAAAAGGGAAGACTCAAATTACTAAACTCAGAAATGAAAATGGGGACAGTATTAGCAATTCTACAGAAATAAAACTGATTATAAAGGAATGCGTGAACAACAAATTAACCTAAATGAAAGAGACAAATTACTTGAAGTACATAATCCACCAAAACTGAATCATGAAGAGATAGAAAGCTCAAATAGACCTGCAAGTAGTGTCTAGTACCATTCACCAAGTAAAGGAACCAAGATTCCTTAGGAAAATGGTTGATTCTAAGGGCTAGGCGAGAAATGTACAAGATGAGAGTGTGGGGCATCTTGTAGAACGAGAAAGTAAGGAAATTGCTCAAAAAACAAAACTATGCGAGTGTCTCAGTCCATTTTGTGTTGCTAGAACAGAATACCTGAGACTGGGTAATTTATAAAGAAAAGTTTGTTTGGCTCACAATTCTGGTGGCTGAAAAATCCAGGATTGGACAGCTGCATCTAATGAGGGCATCATACTGCTTCAACTTATGGTGGGAAGTGGAAGGGGAGGGGCCATGTGCAAAGAGATCACATGGCGAAAGAGGAAGCAAGAGAGAAACGAGGCTCTTTTTAACAACCCATTCTCACAAGAAATAATCTATTCCTGTGAGAGTGAGAACTCAACCCTTTGGGAGGGCATTAATCTGTTCATGAGGGATCTACTCCCATGACCCAAACATCTCCCACTAAGCCCCACCTCCCAACACTGCTACATTGGGGATCAAATTTCACATTGAGTTTTGCAGGGATGAACCACACCCAAACCATACCTTTCTGCCCCTAGCTCCCCAAAACTCATGTCCTTCTCATATACAAAATATAACATTCATTCCCACTAGTCCCAAAAGCCTTAAGTTTTTCCAGCACCACCTTAAAAGTCCAAAGTTCAGCTACAAGCCTGTAAAATCAAAAATAAGTTATTGGGCAGGCATGGTGTCTCACACCTATAATCCCAGCACTTTGGGAGGCCAAGGCGGGTGGATCACCTGAGGTCAGGAGTTCAAGACCAACATGGTGAAACCCCGTCTCTACTAAAAATACAAAAATTAGCCAGGTGTGGCACGCGCCTATAGTCTCAGCTACTCGGGAGGCTGAGGCAGGAGAAGCGCTTGAATCCGGGAGGTGGAGGTTGCAGTGAGCTGAGATCAGACCATTGCACTCCAGCCTGGGCAACAGAGCAAGACTTGGTCTCAAAAAAAAAAAAAAACAAGTTATTTACTTCCAAGATACAATGGTGGAATAGGCATAAGGTCTGAAACCCAGCAGGGCAGACATTAAATTTGAAAGCTCCAGAATAGTCTCCTTTGACTCCATGTCCCACATCCTCAGCACACTGGCGTGAGTAGTAGGCTTCCAAGCCCTTGGATAGCTCCACTCCTCATGGCTTTTCTCTGCCCAGCTTACATTGCTGCTCTCACAGGCTGAAGGCAAATGCCTGCAGCTTTTCCAGACTGAGATTGCATGCTACTGGTGGCTCTACAATTTTGGGGTCGTCGCAGTGGCCCTAATCCTGAAGCTCCACTAGGCATTGCCTTAGTGGAGACTCTGCAGTAGACCTAACCCAAATTTTTGCTTGGCCTTGCCCTAGCAGAGGGTCTCTGCAGTGGCTCTGCCCCTGCAACAAGTCTCTGCCTGGGCCTATAGGGTTTTTCATACATACGTTGAAATCTCAGTGGAGTAACACACACCTCCAAGGCTTGCTGCTCATGCCCTCTAGACATAAGCCAGGGGATGTAAGGCTTACACAGCACAAGCCTTACCTGGAGCCACTTGACCCCATGGCTGCTTCAGCTGAAGCAGCTAGGATGCAGGAAGCTGTGTCCCAAGGTGTCCCAAGTGCAGCAGCCTGGCCCTTTCCCCTGAAACTATTCTGCCTTCTTAGGCTTCTGGGCCTGGAATGGGAGAAGCGACTTGAAGATATTCAAAATGACTTCAGGGTCTTTTTCCCATTGTTTTGACCTTTTGCTTATGCTAATCTCTTTAGCAAGCAGTTGCTCAGCCACATCAATGGATATCTTTTCTAAAAATTCTCCTTCATTCTCTTCCACATGGCCAGGCTGCAGATTTTCCAAATCCTTCTACTTTGCTTTCTTTTAAATTATAAATTCCATCTTTAGATTATCCCTTTGCTAGTATAACTCCAGCATAAGCTGTTAAAAGTAACCATGCAGCTTCTTGAGCACTTTGCTGCCTAGAAAGTTCTTCCACCAGTTATACTAGTTCACCACTCTTAAGTTCTGCCTTCCATAAAGCCCTGAGGCATGGAGACAATGCAGCCACCTTCTTTGCTGCTGTGTAAAAAGGATGGCCTTTTTTCCAGTTCCCAATACATGCTTCCCCATTTCCATCTGAGATCTTAGCGGAATGGTCTCTACTGTCATATTTCTCGCAGCATTTTGTTCACAACCATTTAACAAATTTGTAAGAAGTCTGAAAGTTTCCTTTGTTTTCCTGTCCTCATCTGAGCCTCAGTAGAATCACCCTTAATGCTCCATTCATGGCAACATTGGCCTGCCCCTCCAAATTTTTCCAGCCACTACCCATTACCCAGTTCCAAAGCTACTTCCGCATTTTCAGGTGTTTGTAAAGCAACAACCCACTCCTTGGTACCAATTTTCTTAGTCTGTTTTGTGTTGCCGTAACATAACAAGTGAGATTAGGTGATTTCTAAAGAAAAAACATTTATTTAGCTCACAATTCTGGTGGCTGGGAAGTCCCAAATTGGACAGCTTCATCTGGTGAGGACGTCATGCTGCTTCAACTCATGGCAGAAAGTGGAAGGGGAGCAAGCATGTGCAAAGAAATTGCATGGAAGCAAGTGTAAAACTGAGGAAGCCAGACTCTCTAAATAACTCACTGTCACAGGAACTAATACATTTCTGTGAAAACAAGAACTCACACCCATTGAATGGTGTATTAGTCCATTCTTACGCTGCTATGAAGAAATACCTGAGACTGGGTAATATGTAAAGGAAAGAAGTTTAATTGACTCACAGTTTCACATAGTTGGGGAGGCCTTAGGAAACTTGCAATTATAGTGGAAGGCACCTCTTCACAGGGCAGCAGGAGAGAGAATGAGTGCCCAGTGAACGGGGAAGCCCATTATAAAACCGTCAGCTCATGTGAGAACTAACTCACTATCACGAGAATAGGATGGGGGAAACCATCCCTATGATTCAATTTTCTCCACCTGGTCTGTCCCATGACGTGGGGATTATGGGAACTACAATTCAAGATGAGATTTGGGTGGGGACACAGCCAAACCATGTTAGAGGGCATTAAAGGGATCCAGCCCCATGACCGAGCACCTCCCACTAAGCCCCACCTCCCAGCACTGCATTAAGGATCAAATTTTAACATGTATTTTGATGGGGACAAACCATACCCAAACCATAGCAGGGGATATGTCAAAGAACAGGGGAGCCAACTGAAAGAGCTCCCAGTAGCCAAAATTGCAACAGTTTGAGTAATAAAATAAACAACATAACCCAAAGTATGAAAAACTCGTGAGTCCATATTGATATAAATAATTGAATAAATAAGAGAGAATAGAAAATCTCCCAAATAGAAAAATTCCTAATAATTTATGTAGTTAACTCCTCTTCAAGGAAGTGGAGCATAATTCTCCACTGCTGTAGTGGACTGTGCCTGGTGACAGTCTTCTAAAAAGTATAATATGCATACAGGAGAAAAGGAATAACTATAATGGAAAACCCTGGCATCCATTACCTCCACCAGGTGATCAAAGTTATCGTCAGTGATAAGTCTGTTGATGGCATATTCCCTTGATGAGATGTGATGAGAATGGTAGACACTTTACCTCTGGTCTTTCTCCGAGGAACACATAACCCCACTTTAGTTATGAGGAAAACATCAGATAAACCAAAACTGAAGAACATTCTACAATGTCCTTTAAACTGTCAAGGTGATCCAAAATACCACAAAACACTTATAGTTTACAGGAGCCTACAGAGACAGGATGACTGAATGTAATGTGGGATCTTGGATGAAGCTGTAGAACAGGAAAAAGACATTAGGTAAAAAGGAGCTCTGAATAAAGTGTGGACTTTATTTCATAATGTATCAGTATTATTAGTTATGAAAAAACTGCCATCGGAATTTCTGATGTTATATGAGAAAACTGTGGTAGTTTCAGTTGTTAACAGTGAGGGAAATTGGTTGCTAGGTATACAAGAATTCTTTCCATCCTTGCAACTTTTCTGTAAATCTAAAGTTACTCTAAAACTTTTTAAAAAATCATTACATGTGCACAGCAGCAGAATAGAGAAGATGGAGAGAAGAATTGCTGAACTTTATGACAGAACGATAGAAATGAGACATTCTTTACAGAGAAAAAACTAGACTGAATAAAAATGAACAGAACCCCAGAAACTACAAGAAAATCTCTAACGTTTGTGTAATTTGAATCCCATAAGAAAAGGCTAAAAAAAAATTCAAAGAAATAATGGCTAAAATTTTCCCAAGTGTGGTAAAGGACGTAATCCTAGAGATTCAAGAAGCTGAGTAAATTCTATACAGGATAAACCCAAAGGAATTCATGCCAAGAAGCATAATTATGAAACTTCTGACAACTAAAGATAAAGAAAAAAATCTGACAAGCAACTAAAGGGAAACAATATATTACTTCTGGGGAAAAAGAATTTGAATACAAGTGGATTTCTTATTAGAAACCACAGAGAACACATGTTTCAAGTGCTGAAAGAAAAGAATTGTTAACACAACTCTTTATCCAGCGTAAATATCTCTTGGAAATGAAGGGAAAATTGAGACATTCTCAGATGAAGGGAAACTAAGAGTTTATTGCCAGCATACCTACCCTGAAAAAATGGAAGGAAGGAAGTTCTTGGAACAGAAATCATAAAAGGAATCTTTCAAGCATCAGGAAGGAAGAAAGAACAATGGAAAGAGTAAAAATGCTAGTAGATAACAATATGCCTGCCTTCCCCCTTGAGTTTTCTAATTTTGTTTGATGGTTGAAGAGAAAAATTGAACATTCTCTGATGTGGTTCTCAATGTATATAGATGAAATAGTTAAGATTATCATATTATAAACAGGAAGCAGATAAGGGACTTAGAGTCCTTTCATCTTTACACTCCACCTGAACTAGCAAAATATTGATACTTGTCACAGTGAACTGTGGTAATATGTGTATAATTTAATATATAGAGTAACCACTAAAAAAACTACATTAAATGGTATACTCAAAAATATTACAGAAAAATAGATAAGTAAAAAATGGAATTCTAAAAAAAAAATGTTCAAGAGAGATGATCAGGGCAAAATGAATAAAAATTCAAGGGAACAAACAGAAAACAAATAAAATGGCAGATTAAAGCCCTAGCTTATCAAAAATTACGTTAAATGGTCTAAATACACTAATTAAAAGACAGATTGAAAGAGTTGGTTTTTAAAATTCAACTAAATATATGCCATCTACAAGAAATTCACTTAAAAAAAATAGGTAGATTGAAAGTAAAAGAATAGAAGAAGGTATACCATGGAATATTAATCATGAAAAAGCAGGATTGGCAATGTTAATATTAGATAAAGCAAACTTCAGAGCACAGAAAATTATTGGTAACAGAGTGATGTTACATGTCAGTCTGCCAAGAAGACGGCAATTTTTTTTTTTTTTTTTTTTTGAGACGGAGTCTTGCTCTGTCGTCCCGGCTGGAGTGCAGTGGCACTATCTCGGCTCACTGCAAGCTCCACCTCCTGGGTTCATGCCATTCTCCTGCCTCAGCCTCCTGAGTAGCTGGGACTACAGGTGCCTGCCACCATGCCCAGCTAATTTTTTTTTTGTATTTTTAGTAGAGACGGGGTTTCACCATGTTAGCCAGGGTGGTCTCGATCTCCAGACCTCGTGATCCGCCCGTCTCAGCCTCCCAAAGTGCTGGGATTACAGGTGTGAGCCACGGTGCCCGGCCTAAAGACAGCAATTTTTGAATCCTAAATGTTTCAACATTCCAAGAGATACATCTTATGCAACTGTAGTACAATGTCAGTATCAGGAAGTTGACATTGGCACAAGTGTATAGTTCTGTGTTATTTATCACATGTATAGATTGGTGTAACCACCACTACAGTCAAGTCAACAGAACTATTGAGTCACCACAAAGAGCTTTGTCCTACCCCTTTATATAAAGTCAGCCCAACTCGTTTTACTATCCCTTAACTCATGGCAATCACTAATTTGGTAAGCTATCATTTCTTCTTATACTTTTTCAGCCCCTCCCTTTCTCCCTTTTCTCCCCTCCTTCTAAAACTTCTATGACACAATTGTTAGATATTATGTTATAGTCTCACAGGTCCCTGTGGCTTTAGTCTGTTTTCTGTCTGTTATTCAGACTGGGTAATTTCTACTCTTCTATATTAAAATTCATGGATTCTTTCCTCTGTCCTCTTCATTCTGCTGTTGAACCCATCCACTGAGTATTTAGTTATTTTTCACTAAAATATCTACTTCCTATATCTTCTCTTTCTTTGCTGAGACTTTCTATTTTTGTTTAATGTTTCTGTTTGTTTAAACATTTATATGATGGCTTATTTAAAGTCTTTATCAGATATTTTTAACTTCTGTGCCATCTCAGTGTTGGCATCTATTGATTGTCTTTGCTCAATCAAGTTGAAGTTGTCTTAGATCTTGGTACGACAAGTGATTTTAGATTGAACCTATTTGGAAATTATAAGATCTGTGTCTGATTTAAATCTTTTCATGTAGCAGGCATTCTCTGACACCACTGTGGCAGGGGAGGGCGGGGGGTGCTGCCTTATTATTAAAAGGTGGCTGAAAGTCCAGGTTTCCTCCTCAGCCTCTGTTGGCACCTGGAGGAGGAGGGGTTGTCATTACTGCTGAATGGTAGTGGTGGTTCAGGATCCCTATTATGCCTTCACTGATAACACCCTGCATGGTAGGATCCGAAGTGCCTCATTACTGCTCCCCATGGGGCTTCTACTGACACTGGGGGGCAGGGGACCTTGTCACTGCCTGGCTTGGAGACATGTCTCAGCCCCCAGTCAGCCCTCTCTGACATGACCCTGGTGGAACAGTAAGGGAACCTTCTTACAGCCTGGTGAGCACAGACATTTGAGTTCCCCACTTGTCCTTTCATGGCAGCAGTAGAAGTGGAGAACATATTTTTTATTTTGTGTTTGGCTGAATTAAGAACAGTCGTTGTCTAAAAGTTTTCAATCTTGTTAGGCTGCCTCTTTCCTGAACCTCTGGCTTGAGAGCACAAGCTTTGGGTTTTATGTTTTGTCTTGTTTTTCTGTCTCCACATTCATGTTGTTTGTTGCCAACTTCTCCAGCTTCTAATTTGGAATATATGAGGCCAAAGAGAAGTGCAGGGAACTCATCATTGTCATTCCTTGAGTCCTGAGGTCCTTGAACAATCTGCTGTCTTCTCTCTGCCTTTCAGCATCTTATGTTTTTAAATATATAATATCCATAGTTTTTAGCTATACATACCAGAAAAGATAAGAGAAAGTACCTCTACTCCATATTTCTAATAGAACATGGCTTTTTTATTTTAAATTTTTGGCTCTTCAAAAATTTTTTTACTATTATTGCTTTCTCATTTAATTCCTATTTGGAGAACAAGATTTTTTAATCCTTTTAAAGTTTATTTAAACTTGTTTCAGGGCCCATCATATGATTTATCCTGGTTAAATGTTTCATATGTATTTGAAAATAATGTGTCTTCCTTTTGGATCAGTGTTCTATAAATGGAGGTCATGTTGGTTGATAATATTCTTCAAGTCTTCTGTACTCCTTCTTATTTACTTGTAATCTACTTCTATAAATTATTGAGAAAGGAGTTTTACTGTCCAGCTACAATTGTGGATTTGGTTATTCTTCCAGTTTCATCAGGATTTGCTTTATGTATTTTGAAGTAGTGTTATAAGATGGAAAAACATTTGTGATTGTTATATCCTCTTGATTAATTATTCCCTTTATCATTATGCAGAATTTCTCTTTATGTGTGCTATTTATATATTATAAACCCATAATAAATAATATTGTCTAAAAAGATAACTTGAAAGATAATGTTCTATTTAAAGACAAGAATTCCAAGAATGAGAAAAGTATATTTTATTTTCATCCTCTTTTTTCCAGTTTATGGTGCTCTTTATCTCTATAAATTTGTTTATATAAATCAGAAATTTTCATAGTACCATTTTTCTTCTGTCTGGAAAATTTAACATTTCTTGTAATACACATCAGTTGCTGATAAATTGTTTCAGCTTTTTTTTTTTTTCTTTTTTTGGTCTGAAACATCTTATCTTTGCTAAGTATAGAATTTTAAGTTGATTTTTTTTCTTTCAGTACTTTAAAAGTATCACTTCACTGTCTTCCAGACTGTAAAATTTCTAACAAGAGGCCAGCTTTAATTCTCTTTGTTCTTCTGCATATATTATGTCTTTTTCTGTCTACATAAAATTTTCTTTTTTTCAGCAGGTTTTAGCAATTTGATTATAATGTACATTGGTGTGATTTTGTTTCCTCTTGGCATTTATTTAGCTTCTTGGATCTGAGGGTTTATATAGGTCATTAAAATTAGGAAATTTTGGCCACTGTTGCATCAGAATTTTCTCTCCCTTTCCTTTTTTTCTTCTGGAATGCTAATTACATATATGTTAGACTACAAATTTATTTAACCACAGGTCACAGATAACTCTGTTTATTATTTTCCAGTCTCTCTATGTGTTGCCCAGGCTGGTCTTGAACTCCCAGCTTCAGGCAGTCCTCCTGCCCCACCCTCCCAAATAACTGGGATTACAGGTGTCACTGTGCCTGGCCATATGGGCCTTTCTCTTATTCGGTTGTTACTGATTGATTTTTCTCCTTGATAAGAGTCTTGTATCACTGCTTCTGTTCATACCTAGTAATTTTGTATTGGGTGCTAGATACTGTGAATTTTACATTGTGAGTTGCTAGATTTTGTTGTATTCTTTTACATATTTCTGAGCCTTTTCTGGGATGTAGTTAAGTTATTTGGAATTAGTTTGATCATTTCAAGTACACTTTAAGCTTTGTTGTGTTGGATTCAGAGCTCACTTTAGAACTAATTTGGCCCCTCTACTAAAGCAGTACCCTTCTGGTTATTCTACCCTGTTGGTCATTAATTAGGAGGTTTTTCTACCCTGGTTGGTGACGATATAAACTTCCTACCTTTGTGTATGCTGTAGTGATTTTTCAGCCTATTCTTTTTCACTGGTCTTTTCCTAACCTTGAGTGATTCTCTTATATGCTTATACAAGTCAGAACTCAGGAGATCCTTCTGCAGATCTCCAACATTTTATATCAGTATAGCTCTTTCTTCGCTGGCATTTACTCCCACAAATTCTAGTTGCCAGGGCTTCCTTAAACATCCAATTTCGTCACATCAGCTTACCAAGTCTGCCAGGCTCTGTTTTGGTGTTCTTTTTCCACTCTGGTTTGGCAACTCTCTCACAAGTAGCCTGTGATAATCATAGGGCTCACCTCATTGTTTCTCTACTTTCAGAGATCCCTGTCTGCACTGCCTCTTGGCTAAAACCTAATTACCATTTTTTATATTTTGTTTGGTTTTTTAGTTGTCTGTTATGGAGCAGTAAATCAGTTCCTTTTACCCTGTTACAGCCAGATATGGAAGTCTTTATGAAATCTCTTCCTCGATAACCAAGACATTGGCCATTTTAGAATTTTATGTTACTTAGGTGTGCAGTTCAGGGGTTCAAGGAGATTGATCGTTTATGAGAATAAGAAAATGGTTTTTGGCCAGGTACAGTGGCTTATGCCACCGTACTTTGGGAGGCCAGGGTGAGACGATTGCTTGAGGCCAGGAGTTCGACTCTATCTTTACAAAAAAACTTTAAAAAATTAGCCGGGTATGGTGGTGCACACCTGTAGTCCCAGCTACCTGAGCCCAGGAGTTTGAGGCTGCAGTGAGCCATGGTAGCACCACTGCACTTCAGCCTGAGTGACATAGGGACCCTGTCTCTAAAAAAAAAAGTAAGAAAAGAAAGAAAATGCTTTTTGTGGTTACTTCCCCAAGGAAGGTCCAGTGAGCACCCTGAATATGCCCCTTCTGAAGCTGTACCTTCTTCACATTCAGAAACAGTAGAACCTATGCAACTAATGCAAATGCTAAATTGTTTCCCATTTATAGGGTACTGCTTTACAAAACCAGAACTGATCTTCACATTGGAACAAGGAGAAGATCCATGGTTATTAGAGAAAGAGAAAGGATTTCTAAGCAGGAACTCCCCAGGTGAGTTACTGAATTCAACGAGAAGAAGGTTCACTGATTCACTAGTAGGACTCACACAACTCAGCATATAGTCATAATAATGGTTAAAATTTATACAGTGAAAAAATACAAAGAAAAATCAGCAAAGATAAAAGGTGCATGGGGCAAAATTCGTAGGAAACAAGCTACAAGCTTCTGAGAGTTCAGATAGTTCCCCAGGCACAGTTTCCTAAGCAATGAATTTTGAAAACATATGTAAAATGTTGTCTACCCAGAACTGGTGCCCAGGGTTTTTATTGTGGGCTAATCATGTAGACACCCTCTGTCTAGCATCTGCCAAAATTACAGACTTTGAGATGGAAAACTGGTGTTCTCTATCATATTGTTTGTGCGGGGCTGGCACGGTGAGCCCCTCGGCAGTTATGGGAATCTTGTTTCTAGATGCCAGCCAAGGGCAAACCTTACAAGACAGCCTTTCTAAGAGTAGCAGTCTCAGGCCTGCTGAATCAACTCTTATCTACACAAAAGCTATGCAGATCCCTGGCATAACGTAGAGTAAGACAAACATATTTGCCATATCAACTAATGTTAAGTGGATTAAATTCACCTATTAAGAGAAAATACTATTAGATTTTGTTAAAGAGGTATATTTTAAAAATAATTTGAGAAGTTCAAAATACGGTTATGAATTGCTAAGGCAATAAACTAAAGTAATTCAGTGTTTATTTGCTTTAAATTCCTACTTCTATAGCATAATCTTGGAATACTTTATCTCTTCTGTTTGTAAACTCAATAACACTAAAGTTAAATTCAGGTCAAAAAACAGAGAAGAGAAAGGGCATTTTGAGAATGCTAAAATAGACAGTTTTAAAAGGATATTTTAAAAGTAGACAACTTTAAAATATATTTAAGAGTTTTGAATATTTGTGCACTAAATTTTCATCAGGTTTCATAAAACAAAAAACTGCAAGTGTTCTGAGGAAAAATGGAAACATATTAGGTCGCATAGACTTTAATTTACCTCTTTGATTTCATACCAGAGCCAGTGGATCACAACTGAGTTCCTAGACTAGTGCTCAGCAAATGAGGACGCAGGTGAAATTCTACCTGCTGCCTATTTTGGTCAGGAAAGATTTTTCTAGAACACAGCCATAGCTATTCATTTATGTGCTTATGCTACAAGGTAGAATTGAGTAGTTACAACAGAGACCACATGATCAGCCCAGTGGAAAACATTTACTCTCTGGCCTTTTACAGAAAAAGTTTACTGACTCCTGCTCTAGAAGTTATAAATAACATATTTTATAAAAATGAATCTGATGTGTCTTTCAAAACTCTACTCTGGAAACAGAATGAACCCTTTTTAAAATGACCATGGGACCCTGACAAAATATAAAAGTATTTTGTGCAAAAATCAGTAAATCCACAAAGTAAAGATATTATTGTCCAGTAAAACTGCAAATTGCAAACAATGTGAGAAGAATTAAAGTCTATCTTAAAATCAATAAGGAATATACATCTTTAAAAACATATTTAATCAATGAGTAAATGAAAATCAAAATTGTCCAATATCTGGAAAATTTCAAAGGTAAAAAACATGCATATTAGAACCTTTGGGATATAGATAAAGCAGTGCTTAGAAAAACTTTTAGTCTTATATTAGTCTTATGTACTTGTTTTTAAAAGTGAGAAAGTTTTCAAAGAAAACTAAGCAAAGCAAAAGATGTAATAAAAATAAGACTATATTAGTATAAATTTTAAAGCCAAAAGTGGTTCTTGCAATAAAAATAACTGAATAAAATGGTCTCAATTCGAAAAAGGGGGAAAGCACTATTACTCAAATTTTGATTTAAATTCCTACTTCTGTGGTATAGTTTGAAATACTTTAGTGTATGCCTTATCTCTTCTTTTTGTAAACTCACAATCTACTTGATAGATGTGTTAAAAGAAAATGAAACACTGTGCCAGAGAGCACATAGCTATGAATGCGCTCCATTCCCACCTGGATTATAACCCACTAAAAAGAATGGTCTCTGCTTTACTCTTCTATATATTGAGTCCCTGCAATATAACATGTAAGTATTTTTAATAATATTGTGTATTAACTTCAAAGCCACTCGGGAGAGGTATTTCATATTGATTCATTCAAAAAACATGATCCCTAAATGCAAACACCCCAGTCAAATTTCTGAGACTTTTGAATAATCAGGTGTAGGTTAGCATTGTGTCTGAGCACTTGTGTAGGAAAGAGGAGGTAATTTTGAGGCACACTGCTTTTTAAGAGTCACTGTCTTCATTTATATTACAGAGAGATATAAAGTATATCAGAATGAAGGTTATATTTTGGAAAGGAGAACAAAGCTGCATAAAATAATTAATGCTATTGATTAAAAAGTGAACCATCAGCCAGGCGCGGTGGCTTACGCCTGTAATCCCAGCACTTTGGAAGGCCAAGGTGGGCAGATCACGAGGTCAGGAGATTGAGACCATCCTGGCTAACATGGTGAAACCCCATCTCTACTAAAAATACAAAAAATTAGCCGTGTGTGGTGGTGGGCACCTGCAGTCCCAGCTACTCAGGAGGATGAGAATGGCATGAACCCGGGAGGCGAAGCTTGCAGTGAGCCGAGATCGCACCACTGCACTCCAGCCTGGGTGACAGAGCAAGACTCTGTCTCAAAAAAAAAAAAAAAAAGTGAACTATTATTTTACATACAACTAAGAAAGAGAAAATGCCATTTAACCATGCACATGCCGTAAGTTTTAAAATACTTCCTAATTTGAATGATGATAATTTTTTCTTAAAAAATCATGAGTGTCAGATATGTGAGTACTAGCCATATATTCCTTGTTAAAATGAATGCTATAGACAGTAACTACTTTCAGATTTTAAATAAATGTTCCTTATATTTGTGGGAAGACACAAGAAGCCTTTTGTGTGTGTGTGCAATTTGGGAAATGCTTTGCATTGCCTGAAGGACATCTAGAGTCTACATAGGTCTAAGGCTAAAAAGCAGAGTGATTCAGAGAAAGAATATAAGATTATTGCTGAAAATATACTATTTACTGGTGATATCCTGTCAAGACTAGAGCAGAAAAGACTGTGGGCTGTTGCAGTGAGAGCTACAACATGTAATGAGCCTACAGTTAGTGTAAAACCTTCTTTTCCTGAATATCTCTTAGGGCACTAAGGCAGTATATTTAAGGCCTTGGAATATTTTTAGCACAAGACTGACATTTTTGCATGGAATGTGGGTAGCGGTAGGGCAATAGCAGTCAAATATACACAAGAAATCTATGATAAGTAAATATAAAGGATATGTGTAAAGTTTCTAAGTCCAGGTTAAAATATATGATCCATAAGGTTCTCACAGTCAATAAAAACTAGCAATGTTAAAAAGTAGATTGAAAGCAGAATTAAGGATTGGACAAAGACAAAACTAGTTTTAGGGAAATGAGTGAGCAAACTGAAAAGACAAAAGTTAAGATTTGATGATCTAAAAAGATTCACTATTGGCCGGGTGTGGTGGCTCATGCCTGTAATCCTAGCACTTTGGGAGGCCAAGACAGGTGGATCACCTGAGATCAGGAGTTCGAGACCAGCCTGGCCAACATGGCAAAACCCTGTATCTACTAAAAATACAAAAATTAGCCGGGCGTGGTGGTGCATGCCTGTAATCCCAGCTACTCGGGAGGCTGAGACAGGAGAATCACTTGAACTAAGAAGGCAGAAGTTGCAGTGAGCCGAGATCACACCACTATACTCCAGCCTGGGTGACAGAGCAAGACTCCATCTCAAAAAAAGAAAAAAACAAAACAAAAAAAGATTCACTATTGAACAACCCTGACATAATAAACCAAGTCACCAGAGCTAGGGCAGAGCGGTGAATCCAGTCTGGGTGGAAAAATGACTTTAACTCCCATCAGTTTTACATTTCCACTTACACATGTGTGTTTCTTTGATGATAATGCAGACAGAATTAAAATGTTGTCTGTAGTAGTATTTCTTTTAACATGAGGAAATTAGTGTCATTATAAATTTCTTTTGTGATGTGTAGAATGGAAATGGAGCTCCAACTGAACTATTGTAGGCTAATGATTATCCTACCATTGTAATTTATATTTGTATAAGAATCTAGACTAGCGTTACTCCCTACGGCAAATCCCTATCTATGATTAGATAAAACCACTAATCCATTGATTTTTGTTGTTGTTATCTACTTCATGTTGGTAATCTTTTTTTATTCATCCCATTCTCTGATTTTCCTGTTCCCAGGATCCAACGCTCTTACGTATACACCATTCTCCGTCATTTTGTTGATTTATATCCTCTTCTCTATTCAGTTTTGAAAATTCTGTTTTAAGATGCCAAATACATATGTATATTCATTTCCCATTTCTTTTTCTACTACAAAAAAAAAAATTAAGCTAAAAAGGGAATATAGGGAATATGTACTTGAAATTACTTTATTGTTGAGAAACTGAGCCAGAAACTAAGGAATCAAATACATAATAGGGCATATATATACATATATGTCCCATTCCATAAGAAACGTGTTAAATATCATAAAGTTTGTTTAATTTTATCATTTTTAGAAGACTCCCAACCTGATGAAATCTCAGAGAAGAGCCCAGAAAATCAAGGCAAACATTGGTGGCAAGTTTTATTCACCAATAAATTATTGACTACAGAGCAAGAAATTTCAGGAAAACCACAGAATCGAGACATAAACATTTTTCCTGCAAGAATGATGCCTTGTAAATGTGACACTGCGGGGTCTGCTTGCCAGGGTCTCAGCCTGATGGCCCCACACTGTCAGTATTCAAAAGAAAAGGCTCATGAGCATAATGTTTGTGACAAATGGCTCATCAGTATTAAGGATGGCAGAACTAACACTCAAGAGAAATCTTTGGCTTATAGTAAAATTGTGAAAACCCTCCATCATAAGGGGGAAGTTATTCAACATCGGACAATTCAGACTCTGGGGCAAGATTTTGAATATAATGAAAATAGAAAAGCTTTTCTTGAAAAGGCTGCCCTTGTTACATCTAACAGTACCCACCCAAAAGGAAAATCTTACAATTTCAATAAATTTGGGGAAAACAAATATGATAAATCAACCTTTATTATTCCTCAGAACATTCATCCAGAGAAGAGTCACTATGAGTTTAATGATACTGGAAATTGTTTCTGTAGAATCACTCACAAAACTCTCACAGGAGGGAAATCTTTCAACCCAAAGTCACACATTAGAGAACGTCATAGAGTTCATATAGGGGTGAAACCCTCTGAATATGGAAAAAGTTTCAACCGTAATTCAACCCTCCCAGTGCATCAGAGAACTCATGCAACAGATAAATACTCCGATTATCACCCATGTACAGAGACATTCAGCTACCAGTCAACTTTCAGTGTACATCAGAAGGTTCACATAAGGGCAAAACCCTATGAGTATAATGAATGTGGGAAATCCTGCTCTATGAATTCACGCTTGATTTGGCCTCAGAAAAGTCACACAGGGGAGAAACCCTATGAATGTCATGAATGCCAGAAAGCCTTCAGTGAGAAGTCACGCCTAAGAAAACATCAGAGAACTCACACGGGAGAGAAACCATATAAATGTGATGGATGTGAGAAAGCTTTCAGTGCAAAGTCAGGCCTAAGAATACACCAGAGAACCCACACAGGGGAGAAACCATTCGAATGTCATGAATGTGGGAAATCTTTTAACTATAAGTCAATCCTCATAGTGCATCAGAGAACTCACACAGGGGAGAAACCTTTTGAATGTAATGAATGCAGGAAATCTTTCAGCCATATGTCAGGCCTAAGGAATCATCGAAGAACTCACACAGGGGAAAGACCATATAAATGTGATGAATGTGGGAAAGCTTTCAAACTGAAGTCAGGCCTGAGGAAACATCATAGAACACACACAGGGGAGAAGCCCTACAAATGTAATCAGTGTGGAAAAGCTTTTGGTCAGAAATCACAACTCAGAGGACATCATAGAATTCACACAGGGGAAAAACCCTATAAATGTAATCATTGTGGGGAAGCTTTCAGTCAGAAATCAAACCTCAGAGTACATCACAGAACTCATACTGGGGAGAAACCCTATCAATGTGAGGAGTGTGGAAAAACTTTCAGGCAGAAATCAAATCTCAGAGGGCATCAGAGAACTCACACTGGGGAGAAGCCCTATGAATGTAATGAATGTGGAAAAGCTTTCAGTGAGAAGTCAGTCCTAAGAAAACATCAGCGAACTCACACCGGGGAGAAACCATATAATTGTAATCAGTGTAGGGAAGCTTTCAGTCAGAAATCCAATCTCAGAGTACATCAGAGAACTCACACAGGGGAGAAACCCTATAAATGTGATAAATGTGGGAAAACTTTCAGTCAAAAATCAAGCCTTAGAGAACATCAGAAAGCCCACCCAGGGGATTAAATGTATGCATATAAAGAATACGAAAAAACTCTGAGCTGGAAATCAAACCTCACAATACATAAATGAACACACAGGAGAGAACTGTTAACATAGTGAGCACTGGAATTTCCTCTACAATTTCAGCCTCTACCAAATATCAAAGAATAGAAGATAAATTGTTGAAATCTATTTTATATGGGCGTTCTTTCAGCCAGAGCGCAGTCTTCTATGGATATTACAGAACTTACTCAGCAAAGAAACCCTATAAACATAATGAATATGGAAAATACTCTTGTGAACTCACTCCTCAGAAAACTCATGCTGCAGAAAAGCTCTGAGAAAGTAATAAAAATGTGAAAACTTTGAGCCATCAATGAAAACTCATTCACCATCAGAGAAATCACACAATGACAAAAGCTAGAATATAATAAGTGTGTGATAAACTTTAACAAAAAGTCAGTACAGCAGAAAATACATTCAAGATAGAGACCTCATAGTATATTAAAACAAACAAGAAATGAAGTTAATGGATGTGGGAAATTCTTCTGCCATGTCAACCCTCATTTTAACTTACACAGAGGTAATCCCTATATGTCATATAATAACTATTGAAATGTTCACTAGTAATCATTTTCACTTCTCCCTCATGCCACACCTGGCCTAAATTTCTCAACCACTCTCTCATCTAAATGGGGTCATATTGTTACCCTCTAGCTAGTGGAATATGGGGGTCAATGACAGGTCTTAAATACATCAGTCAAATTCTCAATATTTTCTTCTATCCCTCATTAGAATGGAATGGAGGAAAACCGTGGGACTCAGGCTCTGACGATGGAAAGTACAAGATGGTAGGAACCCAGGTCAGAGAAGGACACTGTGGCATGGAGTTTTCTCCACCATGTACGCAGTTGGACTTTTTGCAGTGAGGAAATAAATGTGTTCTCTGCTGAACTTCTAAAGGTTTGGGTATACTTGATACTGACAGAAACTCAACAACCCTCACATAATAAAACTTACGAGCATGATTTTTCAGGACATCTGAACTCGGTGTATGTCAGAAAAGTCACATAGGACAAACCTCGGACAGCATCCTGAATGACCATGGCTTTTATCCCCAAAGTCTTCCTCATCAGACAGGTAATATCATAAGAAATCTGACATTTTAACAAATGTAGGAAATTCTTCACACACACAGACACTCACACATACACACCCAAAATCTCATTAAATATATGATAACTTAGTTTTGAATGTGTAAAAGTTTTCAACAGATTATCATATTTTATATCAGAGCTTGTTACAAGGAGAAAATCTATCAATTTGAGAAAGGTAAGTAACAGCCTTTATATAGATATTGCTTTATCAGAACTGTTGTTTCATATATAATATCAAACTTTTAATGAAATATAAGACATTCACTATAATAAAAAGCTTGAAAAGAACAAAAAATAAACTGCATAAACTGAAAAGCAGTGTTGCAAATATGTGAATGTTTTGTGAGTTATTGATTGTTTATGTATGTATATGTGCATGGTACTTACCAGGTATTTGTTTTATGTTTCTTAGACCTCAACATTGCTGTAAGAGAATTGTGTTCCCCTTGCTTTATAACTACTTTGACATCAGCTACAATTTGCCACATGAATATTAATAACAACCCTTTTACAGAAAATATCTGATACCACATTCCCTTTCTCCTGCTGCCTTCTAACATGTCTGTCTAGTAAAGGCCATTGTTACTAAACTGTCTCTTTTCAAAGAAGCCAGTGTCAACCAATACATTTCTCTCTCTCTTTTTTTCTATGTGTGTCTCTCACACACAAATACACAGCAAATATATATATATATATATATATATATCTTCAACATCACTGATTCTTTCCTAGCAGTGTTGAGTATAATAATGGACCCTTGGAAGGCATTCTTCATTTATGGTACTGTGTTTTTCATTTTAATTTTATTATAGTCTTTATCTCTCTGCCACAGTTACCTACCTGATACTGCATGTTGTCTAGTTTTCCCACTGGAGTCACTTTATATGGCATTTGGCATTCTTTCTCTCAGTTAAAAAACTGCTTGGATCTTTGTTTCTCTCTACAACCACCTAGTTTTCCAGATAGCTTTTTTGCTCTGTGGCTTCAGATATCAGGTGCATTGAAGAAAAGTTAAAGTATTCCCAACTATTTTCTTGTTTTATGAATAGAAGCAGTGCTCTTGCCTGCTCTCTATTTCTCTGAGTTGTAACTGAACATCATCAGTTGTTTTTTGACAAATGTTCCAGGGTAATTTGATGAGAAAATGATGATTGTTTCAAAAATGATGCTGCTGGGCGTGGTGGCTCACACTTGTAATCCCAGCACTTTGGGAGGCCGAGGCGGGTGGATCACAAGGTCAGGAGATCGAGACCATCCTGGCTAACACAGTGAAAACCCATCTTTACAAAAATACAAAAAATTAGCCAGGCGTGGTGGCGGGCGCCTGTAGTCCCAGCTGCTCAGGAGGCTGAGGCAAGAGAATGGCGTGAACCCGGGAGGCAGAGCTTGCAGTGAGCCGAGATCGTGCAACTGCACTCCAGCCTGGGCAACAGAGCAAGACTCCATCTCAAAAAAAAAAAATGATGCTAAGATAATTGTATTACTCCATTCTCACACTGGTATGAAGAATCCCCAAGACTGGGTAATTTGTAAAGGAAAGAGGTTTAATTGACTCACAGTTCTGCATGGCTGGGGAGGCCTCAGGAAACTTAAGATCATGGCAGAAGGCAAAGAAGCAGGCACCTTTTTTACAGGGCAGCGGAGTGAGTGCAGCAGGGCAAATGCCAGATGCTATAAAACCATCAGATCTCATGAGACTCAGTCGCTATCACAAGAATAGCATGGGGAAAACTGTCCCCCATGATCTATTTACCTCCAGCTGGTCCTACCCTTAACACGTGGGGATTATGGGATTACAATTCAAGATGAGATTTTGGGTGGGGACACAGGCAAACTGTATCAATAATGATACTTGTATATTGTAAATGCAACTTGATCTTTACAACATAATTTAAAACTTACTCAAAATAAATCACAGATCCAAACAAAATCGCTAAAAGTACAAAATTTACGATAGGAAACAAAAGAAACTGACCAGATATGGTGGCTCACCTGTGTAATCCCAGCACTTTGGGAGGCCAAGGCAGGAGGATTGCTTGAAGCCAGGAGTTCAAGACCATCCTGCACAACATAATGAGACCCTATTTCTACAAAAAATAAAATTAACCAAGCATAGTGGCACATGCCTGTAGTCCTAGTCCTAGCTACTTGGGAGGCTGAGGTGGGAGGATTGCTTGTGCCCAGGAATTTGAGGCTGTGGTGGGCTGTGATCATGCCACTGTACTCCAGCCTGGGTGACCGAGCAAGACTTTCTGTCTCTCAAAGGAAAAAAAAACAATGTTTATAATACAGAAAATGCAGTTATAATGGACCAAAAAAAAGGAAAACATTAAAATAAATATTTCACTAAAGATATATAGTTAGCCAATAAATACTAGAAACAATGTCCAAAGCTTTGGTCAGCAAGAAAGTGCATGTTCGTTTGATAGCAATACAAATCCATTTCATAGTTCCTTATAAAGATAACAGTACCTTACCTACAACCAGCAATTTTCATTCTAGGCATTTACCCCAGAGAAAGACAAAGAATTATATGCAAATGTTCATAGAATCTTTACTCATAATAACGCCAAATTGTAAATAATTGGGTTATTTATCAACAGAAAAATATATAAACAGTAATATTACCATATAATGGAATACAGCTGTACAAGGAAGAAACTGCAAATGCATGCAGCAACATTGATAAATCTTCAGATTGTGCGGAGCAAAAGAAGCCAGGCACAAGAGGGTAGAGCTGTATTATATCCTATTTATATAAAGTTCTAGGAAAGACATCAAGTCTAGAGGGATAGAAAGAAAGTGGACCATTCATTGCCTAAGGCTGGGGGCAGCGGGGTGTGAGGATACACTGGTTAGAGGAATAAGGGAATTTTTTTATTATGATGGAATGTTCCATATATAAATGGTGGTGATCTTTACAGAGCTGTATAAGTTTTTAGAACCCATCAAAATATACTAAAAATTTGTCTACTTTGCATAAAGTATACCTCTATACAGTTAACTTGTAAAATAATAAAAGTGAGTTTAGGGTCCCCAGTATGTTATGAGACCCAGCAGATTCTCAATTTACTAAATGGCTTATTGACATCACTAGATTATTCATTCCCTTTCTTCCCATATGGCTGTGACCTTGGAAAGTCAGTTCTCCTTTAATATGTCTCAGTCTTCTCATTACCCATAATGATGGTAATTACCTACAATCCTTTCTGAAAGAATTGTCTGAGTTCATCTGTGTCCGTTCCTCAATACGTGGCACAGAATAAGTGAGCAATAGGTAATAATTATTACCATTATATATTTTACCAGTATTATTAAAAATCAAAGGCCTGTGTTCCTTAAAAGAGCCTCAAGAAAGATTATAACTCATAAAACAAAAAGATAAATTAGGCCTAAAGGAGATCCAGCCATGATGTGATGGGGGTGTGTGAGTTCCTCATACTATAGTAACATCAGTTTTTCTTTAACTCTCTGATGAGACCGTTTCTGAAAATTTTAAAACCTTGAGCCTTTTATTCTCCTGTCAACTGGCTGACATGACTTAGCCCAGTTTGTAAGTGTTGAGTTCCCAATAAATTGCTTTTCCACAAAAAGCTCCTGCATGACTTCATGCACCCCCAGCCTTCCTCTCCTGGAAGTTTTAAGAATCCAGAACTAAGCTGGAGTACTGTCAACCTTGGGTTTTTTTGTTACATTCCAGGATAGACGTTACACACCAGATATGTAAATACTCTAGAGAAAAATCATTTCAGATATTGAAGGATAGCACACACCCACCTCTTAGCTTTTTTCAGCATATAATGGCCACTCTTGCCCTGAGTTCTGTTTCCCGGTTACACTCGAGGTGATTTCAGTTGTGTCCCATGATGCATTTTACACAGGAACTGCATTCTGAGTTATCTAGGCAGTAGAATCACATCACAACAACTTCTAAAAGAAAAGAGAATTCAGAGACTGGCAGTTGAGTTGGCCCTCATCATGGGCAAAAAGAATGAAGTTTCACATTAGCTATGGTTTGAATGTGTCCCCCCAAAGTTCGTATGTTGGAAACTTAATTCCTATTGCAACAGCGCTCAGATGTGGAACCTTAAAGAGGCGATTAGGTCATGAGTGCTCTGCCATCATGAATGGATTAATTTCTCTATCACATGAGTGGGTTCATTATCAAGACAGTGACTTTGTTATAAAAGCAAGCTCAGCCCTCTCATGCTCTCTCATGGGCACTCTCTCACATGTGATGCCTTCTGCCATGTTATGACAGCAAGAAGTCTCTCACCACATGTGGCCCCTTGATCTTGGATTTTCCAGCCTCCAGAAGTGTTTAAAAAAAAAACAACTTTTATTCTTTATAAGCTACCCAGTTTCTGGTGTTCTGTTAAAACAACACAAAATGGACTAAAACAGCATTCTTCACACATGTCAGGACCTGAAAAAAAAACCATCATTTCAAGTAGTAAAGGGAACCCTGCCAGTGTGTAGAGTTCATGGGGGCATGACTTGGGCCAGATTTTGAGAACTCATCTTCTGGGTTAGTGTAGAATTTTAACAAGGATTCTGAGAGGAGACTGAACTCATAATGGCCATTCCATATTCCGAAGGGGAACATTTTTATCAGTGATACGGATATGACAGTACTGGTGAGGTGAGGTGAGGTTGAGCTGAGTGATGACACATAGGCAATATTTCATTTGGTAGTATAATTTCTTTTTATATCAAAATTACTGGAACAGGACAGAAGACAGACAATAGTCACAATGTATAGGAAAACAAATACTGAAGTTTATATATAAGTATATAACAAAACCATTAAGTTGCCATCAGTTTAAACTGCCAAACCTTTTTCCGTCACTAATACTTTATATACACATCTTTTTAATGGGGAGTAGGGGGCTCAGCTCATTTTTCCATTTGCATCATATGCTTTGGTAACGTCCTTGGAAAAAGCAAAATTGAGTGTTCACATCACCATAAGAGGATGAATAATGTGTGATGCTGGGACTGCAGGCCAAGTGCTTGTCTTCCAGAAGCACCATGCCAGCCAAAAGTCCTGGGCAAGATGTGCTTGGTACGGATAACATAAAGATTGATGTCTTCAAACAAACCAACCAGGTAGCCAGCAAAGCGCCGATAGCCAGGATCTGAAGAAGCGGATCAGATTACAGTGTTTGAGCAACTTCCTGAACCCATATCTGGAAAGGGCTCTTGAGGCTCCTGGAATTTCTAGTACCACCTGATTTCTTGGAGATGGTCTAGGGCAGGGAAGGATGTGGCATCTATGTAACCCCTCAGGGGGGGCTCCATCTTGCAGGTGGTTGTGGTAGTCAGGGACTTGCAGTGGCCTGAGATCATGGCAGGTGCTTTTGCTGGTGGGCTTGATACACCACTGAAGTTGGTAAGTAGTGCTTCTCAGCACCTGCCTTCCCTTCAGTGTCGTCTCCAAGAGCAAGAGTGGCCTCAGTGCCTGAAAGAGAGTAAATGTGGCTGCAGCTGCAGACACGAAGTATGACTTTAGCTCTGGACCACATCCAGTTGTACCCTGCATTAAGCTCAGGCATATCACACCTGCTCAATAGAGGTTGGTCAAAGGAGTCAGCAAATGACATTTCTAATGAACACACTGGTAATTTGTTTTTATATTATTCTATTTTTTCTTGAAAGAAATGAGTACAACTTTTTAATTTAAGTCTAGCTTAGCCAGACTCCTTGGCATGTTTTTCCATTCTTTTTGTATTATTTAGCTTTAAATTTCCCCCTTACTCCTACTTTTTCTGTATCCCATGAGGGTTTATATTTTTATTTTTCATCTTCATTTGTTGCTTTTTTTTTTTTTGAGACAGGGTCTCATCTCTCATCTTGTCACCCAGGCTGGAGTGCGGTGGTACAATCAGCTCATTGCAGCCTTGACCTCCTAGGCGCAAGTGATCCTCCCACCTCAGCTTCACGAGTAGCTGGAACTACAGATGTGCGCCACTGTGCCTGGCTCATTTTTTTATTTTTTGTAGAGACCGGGACTCTGTCTGTTTCCCAGGCTGGTATTGAACTCCTGTGCTCAAGCAATCCTCCTGCCTCAGCCTCCCAACATGCTGGGATTACAGGCATGAGCTACCATGCCTGGCCTATTTGTCTCTTAAGTATTTTCTATTTTCCCTTGTAATTTCATCTTTGACCTGTTTCTTGCTTGAGGACATGCTGTTTAATTTCCACAAATTTGTGAATATTCCCATTTTTCTTCTGTTATTCACTTCTAACTTGTATTAGAAAAGGTTTTGTATGTTTTTTTTTTTTAATCTATTGAGGCTCAATTTGGGTACTAACACATAGTCCATCCTGGAGAATATCCCATGTGCACTTGAGATTAATATGTGTTCTGTTATTGTTGGGTAGAGTGTTCTGTATATGTCAACTCTAGTTGGCTTATCATGATGTTCAGGTCCTTCCTTTTTTGTCTTCTACCTGGTTGTACTATTCATTACTGACAGTAAGGTACTAAAGTCTCCAACTACTATTATACAACTGTATTTCTCCCTTCAATTCTGTCCATTTTTGCTTTATATATTTTGATGGTTTGTTATTAGGTATGTAAATGTTTATAATTTTTATATCATCTTGCTCTATTGAATCTTTTTATTAATATATAATCTCCTTTGTCTCATGTAAACATCTGATTTAAACTTTATCTTGTCTGATAATATAGCTACTTGCTATCTTTCAGTTACCACTTGTATGAAATATATTTTTCTATCTTCTCACTTTCAACCAATTTGTGACTTTGGAGTTAACATGAGTTTCTCACAGGCAACATAGAGTTGGATCTTGTTTTTCTGTTTTTTTTTTTTTTTTTTGAGACGGAGTCTCGCTCTGTCGCCCGGGCTGGACTGCGGTGGCGCCATCTTGGCTCACTGCAAGCTCCGCCTCCCGGGTTCACGCCATTCTCCCGTCTCAGCCTCCCCAGTAGCTGGGACTACAGGCGCCCGCCACCTCGCCCAGCTAATTTTTTGTATTTTTAGTAGAGACAGGGTTCCACAGTGTTAGCCAGGATGGTCTCGATCTGCTGACCTCGTGATCCGCCTGCCTTGGTTTCCCAAAGTGCTGGGATTACAGGCGTGAGCCACCGCGCCCAGCCGGATCTTGTTTTTTTATCCATTCTGTGAGTCTCTTGATTGGAGGGTTTGATACATTTATATTTAAAGTAACTACAAACAGGCTGGCGGAGTGGCTCACACCTGTAATCCTAACACTTTGGGAGGCCAAGGCAGGCAGATCATTTGAGGTCAGGAGTTCGAGACTAGCCTGGTCAACATGGTGAAACCCCATCTCTACTCAAAGTACAAAAATTAGGCAGGCGTGGTGGTGGGCGCCTATAATCCCAGCTACTCAGAGGCTGAGGCAGGAGAATTGCTTGAACCCAGGAGGCAGAGGTTGCAGTGAGCCGAGATTGCACCATTGCATTCCAGCCTGAGCGACAGAGTAAGACTTCATCTCAATAATAATAAAAATAATAAATAATAAAGTAACTACTAATAAAGAGAAACTGCTATTATTTTGGTACTTGTTATCTATATATATACCTTATAGCTTTTTGTTCCTCATTTCCTACGTTAGTCATCTTTTGGGTTTAGTTAATTTTTTTGTAGTGAGACATTTAAATTCCCTTCTCATTCCCTTTGTGGACATTCTGTACCTGCTTTCTGGTTACCATGGGCATTACAATTACCTTCCTCAACTTATAACACTGTAGAATGTTATAACTTGTAAATTAACATACATACAAAACAGCTTAACAACATACAAAACAGCTTAACAACATACAAAAAACTTGCCCCATAAAGCTTTATTTTCACTACTTTTCAGTTGTTGATGTCACAAAATTACATATTAATGCATTTTGTATCTAAAAACAGACTAGTAATTTTTTTAATATTAGTCTCATAAGTCATGTAGAAAACAAAAAGAGTTACAAACCAAAGTTATAGTAACACTTTTATGATTTTATGTTTCCCTTTTTCAGAGATCTTTATTTCTTCATATGGCTTTGAGTTACTATGTTTCATTTAAGCCTGAAAGACTCCCGTTAGCATTTCTTGCAGGGAGGCCTATTTGTAATAAATGCCCATAGTTTTTGTTTATTTGTGTGTGTGTGTTTGTGTATGTGTGTGTGTGTATATGATATAGAACCTGGTTTTTTATATACAGTGAAATGTTTACTACAGTCAAACAAATTAAAAGACCCTTCATCTTACATACTCTCTTTTTGTGGGAATAGAACCTAAAATATACTCTTAGCAAAAATTCCAAATACATTAAAATATTATTGACTGTACTCCTCATGCTGTACATTAAATCTCTAGACTTATTATACATACCTGCAAACTTGGTATCCTTTGACTTACCTCCTCTCATTTGCTCCTCACTCCTATTAACCCCCTGGTAACGACCATTTTATTCTCTGTCTCTGTTCTACCTTTTTTTTTTTTTTTTTAACATTCTACATATAAGTGAGTGAGATCATGCTGTATTTTTCTTTCTGTGTGTGGCTTACATCACTTAGCATCATGTTCTCCAGGTTCATTAATGTGTGGCAATTTGCAGCATCTTGGGCTAATATTCCATTGTATGTATGTGTATACACATGCCACAATTTATCCATTTACCCATTGACATTTGGGTTGTTTCTATATTATGGCTATTGTGAATAATGCTGCATTGAGCACGGGTGTGCAGATATCTCTACAAAGTGCTGATTTTGTGTTCTTCAGGTATATACCAAGCAGAGGGATTTCTGGGTCAAATGGTAATTCTATTTTTAACGAAACCTCCAATACTGTTTTCTGTTATGGCTACACTAGTTTTCATTCCCACTAACAGTATATAAAATTCCCTTTTATCTATACCCTTACCCACACTTGCTATCTCGTCTTTTTTTATTATAACCATCCCAACAGGTGTGAGGCGATATCTCATTGGGTTTTCGATTTGCATTTCCCTGATGATTAGAGATGTTGAGCACATTTTTGTATCCTTGTTAGCCGTTTGTATGTCTTTGGAGAAATGTCTATTCAGATTCTTTGCCCAGTTTTTAATTGGGTTCTTTATATTATTTTCATTTTGAGTTTGCAAGTTCTTTATATATTTTGAATATTAACCCTTTATCAAATGTATGGTTTGCAATTTTTTTTTGTAGTCTGTAGGCTGCCTTTTTATTTTGCTGGGCTTTTGTTTTGGTTTGGTTTTTGTTTTGTTTTGTTTAGCTGTGCAGAAGCTTGGGCTTATTTTTGCTTTTATAGACTGAGCTTTTGATGTGATATCCAAAGAATAATTTCCAAGGCCATTGTCAAGAATCTTTCCCCCTTTGTTTTCTTCTGGGACTTTTATGGTTTCGGGTATCCCATTTAGGTCTTTTATCCATTTTGCATTGAGTTTGTGTATGGTATATGATAAGGGTTTGATTTAATTCTTTTGCATGTGGATATCCAGGTTTCCTGCCACCATTTATTGAGGAGACTATCCTTTCCGCATTGTGTATTCTTGGGCCTTTGTTGAAAATTAGTTGATCACATATATTTGGGTTTCTTTCTGGGCTCTGTATTTTGTTCCATTGGTCAATGTTTCTGTTTTTATGTGGTTTTGCTTGCAATACTTTTGTAAAGAATTTGAAATCAGGAAAACTCCAACTTTGTTTTTCTTTCCCAGAATTTTTTGACTATTCAGGGTCTTTGTAGCTGGCAATCATGTTCAACATATGTAAATCAATCAATGTGATACATCACAATAACAGAATGAAAGATAAAAACCACATAGTCATCTCTATTGATACAGAAAATGTATCTGACAGGGTCCAACATACTTTCTTAGTAAAAACTCTCAACAGTTTAGGTATAGAAGAAAAGTTGCTCAACATAATGAAGGCCATTCATGAAAAACCCAGAGCTAACATAATAATCCATGGGAAAAACCTGAAATCTTTTCCACTAAGATCTGGTACAAGGATCTGTTTTTCTTCTCAATTGCTGTGGGGGTTTTCTGTGGTTCCAAATGAATTTCAAAATTGTTTTTACCATGTCTCTGAAAAATTACATTGGAATTTTGGTAAGGATTATGTCAAAACTGTATATTGCTTTGAGTAGTACAGACACTCTAACAGTATTAATTGTTCCAACTTGGTACCCTTTGACTTACCTCCTCTTATTTGCTCCTTACCCAGAGAAACCCCCTGGTAACCATTTTATTCTCTGTCTCTATGTATTCAACTTTTTTTTTTTTTTTTTACATTCCACATATAAGCAAGATCATGCTGTATTTTTCTTTCTGTGTGTGGTTTATTTCACTTAGCATAATGTCCTCCAGGTTTATTCATGTGTGGCTAATGACAAGATCTTTTTTAAGGCTGAATAATATTCCATTGTATGTATGTGTACCAGGAACATAATATATCTTTCCATTTATTTGGGTGTTCAATTTCTTTATTAATGCTTTATAGTTTTCAGTGTACAAATCTTTCACTTTCTTGGTTAAATTTATTCCTAAGTATTTTTTTCTTTTTTATATGATCGTGTGTTCTCAAATTTTTTTTGGATAGGTCATTATTGGTATACAAAAATGCAACCCATTTTTGTATGTTGATTTTATATTCTGCAACTTTACTGAATTCCTTTATTAGTTCTAACAGTTTTTTGGTGGAATCTTTGGAGTTTTCTTCTTATAGGATCATGTTAACTGCAAATAGAAATAATTTTACTTCTGCCTTTCTGACTTATATCTCTAATGAGCATAGATGCAAAACTTCTTAATAAAATACTCACACACTGAATTCGACAATATTCAGTTGCCTTTTATTTATTTTTCTTGCCTGATTGCTCTTGCTGTTACTTCCAGTACTACTTGAATACAAGTGGTGAGAATGGGCATCCTTGCCTCGTCTTAGAGGAAATCTTTCTTAAATCTTAGAGGAAAGCTATCTGTTTTCCCCCATAGATTATGATGTTGGCTATGGGCTTTTCCTAAATTTCCCTTATCATATTGAGGAAATTTCCTTCTATACTTATATTGTTGAGAGCTTATAATCAAGAAATTATATTGAACTTTGTCACATGCTTTTTCTGCATCAATTGAGATGATCATGTGGTTTTTATTTTTTATTGTTTTAATGTGATGTGTCACATTGATTGATTTGCATGTGTTAAATCAGCCTTGCATGCCACAGATAAATCCCACTTGGTCATGCTGTATAATCATTTTGATCTATTGTTGAATTCAGTGTGTGAGTATTTTATTGAGAATTTTTGCATCTATGCCCATCAGAAATATAGGCCTATAGTTTTCTTGCACTGTCTTTTGTTTCATTATCAAGGTAATGCTGGCACCATAAATCAGAAATATAGGCCTATAGTTTTCTTGCACTGTCTTTTGTTTCATTATCAAGGTAATGCTGGCACCATAAAAATGTATTTGGTAGTATTGCTTCTGGTTATATTTTTGGAAGAGTTTAAAAAGGATTGGTATTAATTCTTCTTTGAATATTTGGTAGAATTCAGCCATGATGGCATCTGGTCCTGGGCTTTTCTTTGTCAGGAGGTTTTTAATGTCTCCTTCAGTTTCTATATTTGTTATCAGTCTGTTCAGGCTTTTCATTTCTTTCTGATTCAATCTTGGTAGGTTGTATTTTTCTAGGATTCATCCATTTCCCCTGGTTTATCCAGTTGGGTGGCATGTAATTGCTCATAATAATACCTTGTGATCCTTTTTATTTCTGAGGCATTCATTGTAATATCTTCATTTTATTTATTTGAGTCCTTTTTTTCTTAGGCTATGAATTTATTGGTTTTATTTTTTAGAGAAACCAACTTAGTTTTTTTTTAAATTTTTTTTCTATACTTTCTCTGTTTCCTATTTGATTTATTTCTGCTCTGGTCTTTATTATTTCTTTCCTTCTGCTAACTTTGGTTTTAGTTATTCGTTTTCTAGCTCCTCAAGGTGTAATGTTAGGCTATTTCTGTGAGATCTTTCTTTTTAAATGTAGCTGTTTATGGCTATAAACTTCCTGCTTAGAACTGCTTTTGTGGTATTCTGTAAGTTTTAATATGTTGTATTTCCATTTTTGTTTGTCTCAAGATATGTTTAACTTCCCTTTTGATTTCTTCTTTGACCCATTGATTTTTGGGAGTGTGTTGTTTAATTTCCACATATTTATTAATTTTCCAGTTTTCTGCCTGTTATTTCTAGTTTCATAACATGGTGGTTAGAAATGATACTTGATATAATTTCAGTCTTCTTAAATTTTTTCAGACATGTTTTGTGTCCTAACATATGATCTATCCTGGAGAATGTTTCAGTTCATTTGAGAAGAGTGTGTGTTCTGCTACTGTTGGATGGAATGTTCTGTGTATGTCCGTTCGGTCTATTTGGTCTAATGCGTAGTTCAGGTTCAATATTACCTTGTTAATCATCTGTCTGGTTGATCTGTCCAGTTTTGAAAGTAGGGTATTCAAGTCCCTACTATTATTATATTGCTGTCTATTTCTCTATTTATGTCCACTAATATTTGATTTACATATTTTGGTGTTCCAATATTAGGTACATATATATTTACAATTATTATGTCCTCTTGATCCCTTTATCATTATGTTATGAACTTCTTTGTCTCTTGTGACAGTTTTTGACTTGAAGTCTATTTTGTCTGATGTTAGTATAGCAACTCTTGCTCTTTTTTGGTTGTTATTTGCATGGGATATCTTTTTCCATCCCTTCATTTTCAGCCTATGTATGTCTTTCTAGTGAATTCTTATAATTTTATGTTTCTTTGGCATTTATTCTAAATCTAGGTTGGACTTCCTCATATTAGAAGCAGGGGTCAGTCACCGCTGCAACAGTTTCTAGTTATCTACCTCTTTATTGTTCCTCATCATGGTTGATACAGGTATCTGCCTTATACAACCACCTCCTGGTGACCACCTCCCTATGGGACAGTAGATACAATGTTCTTGCTTTGTACCACTGACCCCTACACCCCACATGGATCATACAGATATGCAGTGACAACCTGTAAGTGGTAACCTGCCTCCATGGAACTCATGCCCGATTGCTCTAAACCTACCAGTTAGAAGTCTCTGTGGGAAAACTTCTTGGGCAACACCCTGGGTCCCAATAAATGCCTCAAACCACAGGTCCATGTCTGTCTCTTTTGCTCCCCACCCACTGGTTGTGTATGCATCTCCCAGATGGCTCCTCAGTTCCCATTGTCCTATGAGGCATGCTTTCCTCTTCTCTCTGGGATCAGGAAGTAATAAACTACTTCTGTTACTTCCTGTGTTTTGTTGAGTTGCCTCCTCTGTGTCTCACCTAACCAACACACAGTAAAATAAATTCTGTCCTGGTCAGAGCTCTCCTAGAGAGTGGCTGTCTTGGCAGGAATAAGCTGAACACAGGACAGACAAGAGCATCTGCCAGTATAAACAAGTTTCCTGTGAGAGGGACACGTGACCACAGGTCAAACACTTAGGCATTAGACTGTCTGCCAGAATAAAGAAGTATTCTAAGAAAGGTACAATGTAAACATCCATCACCAAATCCTTTGGAGTTCCATCATTAAAGAGCTAGAGTCTCTATAAACTCTCTTGAGAGAGATCTCAAGAGCAAATTAGAAAGAAAACACATACACACACACACACACACACACACACACACACACGAGTCCTTAAAGCTAAAGTGAGTTTCTTATAGGCAGCATATAGTTTGATCTTATTTCATTATCCATTCAGCTACTTTATGTCCTTTGATTGGTGAATTTAGTCGATTTACATTCAAGGTTATTATGGATAGGTGAGGATATACTACTGCCATTTTGTATTTTGTTTTCTAATTGTTTATGAGCTCTTTGACTTTGAGTGGCAAAGTGCAGTAGTGACATGGCTCAGGGAGTGAACAGGTGCTTTAGAGGCTCAGGCCCCAGAGTGTGGGGCAGAGAATCAATTTAGGTCACAGGAGTGTCAGTGCAGCAGCAACTCAGGCCCCAGGGAACAGGGCACCACACAATGGTGACTCCAAATCTTGGGATAGTAGAACATCATAGTAGCCCAGGTTCTGGGAGACAGGCTACAGTGGCGGCAAGTACCCTGGAGTGGCAGGGCACAGCTATAGTTCATGTCCCAAGAGGCAGGTGCCACAAAGATGACTCCATTCCCCAGGTGGAGCACCTCAGCAGCTCAGATTGCAGGGAGTGATTCTAGTTTCTAGAGAGGCATCACACAACACAACTGCAGTTTTGGTTCCTGGGGAGCGGGGGCTGCACAGCTCATCTGAGGTTCTGGTTTCTGGGTAGCCACGGGGTACCATGACACTTCAGCCTCAGGAGGTGGGGCTGTACAGCATAGCCACAGCTACAGTTTCCAAAGAGGTGGGGCACTGTGTCAGCTCAGCCCCAGGAAGTGGGGCTGCATCACTTAGCCACAGTTCTGATTCCCAGCAAGGCAGGGCACAGACTCCACTCATGCCCAGAAAGGCCAGACACAGCAGCAACTGGGACCCAGGAGGATGGAGCAGCTGTGTGTTAGTCTGGCCCCAGAGAGTGGGGTACAGCAGCAACTCAGCTTAAAAATGGTGCATCACTGTGCAACCCAGGCTCTGGGGGTATGGCGTGCAGTGGCAGCAAGCCCCAGGAATGAAGGGCACAATGTCTTCTAAGGTCCCCGAAGTAGAGCACAGAGCAGCAGTGGCTCCAGTTCTAAGATGTCATAGCACCATAACAGCTCAGGCCATGGAGACAGGGTGCAGCTGCAGCTCTCTCTTTGGGAAAAGCACCAGGAACATCTAGTCATTCATCTTTCTGACATATCTCCATCCAGATATAGGATTCTTGGTTGACAGGGTTTTTTTTTTTTTTCCCCTTCAGCATTTTGAACATATCAACTCACTGCCTTCTGGCCTTCAAAATTTCTGCTGATGATCTTATTGGCATACCTTGTGATATGGTTTAGATGTTTGTCTCTTCTAAATCTCATGTTGTAAAAAGAATAATAAGCAAAAAAAAAAAAAAAAAAAACCACAATAAATTTCGTGTTGTGATGTGCTTCCCCATGTTGGAAGTGGGGCCTGGAGGGGGAGGTGATTGGATCATATGGGTACATTACTCATGAATGGTTTAGCACCATCCCCTTGGTGATAAGTGAGTTCTTACTCTGAGTTCACACAAGATCTAGTTATTTAAAAGAACGTGGCACCTCCTCCCTCTGTGTCATGGGAGGGACCCAGTTGGAGGTAGCTGAATAATGGGGGCGGTTATCCCCATGCTGTTCCTGTGATAGTGAATGAGTTCTCATGATATCTGATGGTTTTATAAGGGGCTTTTCCCCCTTTGCTTGGCACTTCTCCTTCCTGCTGTCATGTAAAGAACATGTTTGCTTCCCCTTGCATCATAATTGTAAGTTTCCTGAGGCCTCCCCAGCCATGCTGACCTGTGAGTCAATTAAACCTCTTTCCTTTATAAATTACCCAGTATGCAGGCAGTTCTTTATAGCAGCATGAGAACAGACTAATACACCCACCTTGAGTGGCCATCACCACCACCATGAATACACACAGAGGGCGCACACAGTCCTGCGCTCATCAGCGTCCCACCCCTGTGCTAACACCACAACTGGCATGAATGTGCACACAACTGCTGGAGGGGCCTCCATCCACCCCCGTGCCATACTACCATGGCCACTTCTGTGAATGTCCACAGAGAGGCTTGCACCCGCAGATCACTGGCACCCACTGGCACCATGCTGCAGCTGATCAGCATGGACCACACTGTGCTTCCATTGCCACTGCTGCTAACACATGCAAATGAGGATGGATCCTGCTGCCACCACCCTACAAAGTGCTTAGGCTGGGACCTCCCATCAGAGTGTTGTGACCTTTGGTCTGGGAGCACCACAGCCCCTCCAGCACAGAAGGTTCCTAATGTCAAGGAGCCAGAGAACAAAGCTAGGGCCTGATATAAGTCCCCTAGAGTTAGAGCATGCAGTCCAGGAGTCCTGAGGTGAGTCTTGGCCCCCTAAAATCTCCCAGTAATGAAGCCAGTCAACTCAACCCACCTTATGCCACAATCAAACCCCTAAGGTCATCAAACAGGATAAAAGAAAAAAAAAATTCTAAAAGACAACAACTTAAAAGGCTGAAAGAACATCAGCCCACGAAGATGAGAAAGAACCAGTGCAAGAACTCTGACAACTCAAAAAGCCAGAGAGTATCTTCTTTCCTCCTAATGACTGCATTCGTTCTCGATCAAGGGTTTTTAACCAGGCTTAAATGGTTGAAATGACAGAAATAGAATTCAGAATATGGATAGGAATGAAGATCATTCAGGAGAATGATGAAACTCCATCTCAGGAAGCCAAAGCTAAGATTCACAATACAACAATGCAGGAGTTGACAGGCAAAATAGCCATTATAGAAAAGAACATAACTGACCTGATAGAGCTGGAAAACACACTACAAGAATTTCATAATGCAATCACAAGTAATAATAGCAAAATAGACCAAGGTGAGGAAGGAATCTCAGAGCTTCCAGACTGGCTTTCTGAAATAAGTCAGACAAGAATAAAGAAAAAAGAATGAAAAGGAACAAACATAACCTTGAAGACATACAGGATTATGTAAAGAGATCAAATCTATGACTTACTGACGTCGCTGAAAGAGATTGGGAGAACGGAAACAACTTGGAAAACATATTTCAGGATATCATCCATAAGAACTTTGCCAACATAGCTAGAGAGACGAATATTCAAATTCAAGAAATGTAGAGAACCCCTGCAAAATACTTCACAAGAAGATCATCTCCAAGACACACAATCATCAGATTCTCCAAGGTCAGCATGAAAGAAAAAATGTTAAAAGCAGCTAGAGAGAAAGTACAGGCCTACAAAGAGAAGCATATCAGACTAACAGCAGACTTCACAGCAGAAGCCCTACAAACCAGAAGAGATTGGGGGCCCATGTTCAACATTCTTAAAGAAAATAAATTCCAATTAAGGATTTCATATCTGGCCAAACTAAGCTTCATAAGTGAAGGAGAAACAAGATCCTTTTCAGACAAACAGATGTCGAGGAAATTTGTTACCACCATGCCTGCCTTACAAGAGCTCCTGAAAGAAGCATTAATATGGAAAGAAAAGACTGTTACCAGCCACTACAAAAACACATTTCAGTACACACACCAGTAACACTATAAAGCACCATGCAAACAGGTCAGCATATTAAATGACTAACAATATGATGACAGGATCAAATCCACACATACCAATACCTTGAGTGTAAATGGCTAAATGCCTCAATTAGAAGGCACAGAGTGGCAAGCTAGATAAAGAAGCAAGACCCAATGGTATGCTATCTGCAAGAAACCTATCTCCCAAACCTACCATATATATGCACGCAACACAAGAGCACTGAGATTCATAAAGAAAATTCTTAGAGACCTTCAAAGAGACTTAGACTCCCATGTAATTATATGGGAGACTTCAACATCCCACTGACAGTATTAGATCATTGAGGCAGAAAATTAACAAAGATATTCAGGACCTCAACTCAACCTGTTAGACCAAATGTACCTGTTAGACATCTACAGAATGCGCCACCCAGGAACAACAGAATATATATTCTTCTCATCACCATGTGGCGTTTACTCTAAAATTGGCCACACATTTGGACATAAAACAATCCTCAGCAAATGTAAAAGAACCAAAATCATACCAACCACTCTCTTAGACCACAGTGCAATAAAAACAGAATTCAAAACTAAGAAAATAGCTCAAAACCATACAATTACAGGAAAATTAACCTGCTCCCAAATGACTTTTGGGTAAATAATAAAATTAAGGTAGAAATCAAGAAGTTCTTTGAAATTACTAAGAACAAAAATACAACATACCAGAATCTCTGAGACACAGCTAAGGCAGTATTAAGAGGGAAATTTATAGCACTAAATGCCCATATCAAAAAGTTAGAAAAATCTCAAATTAATAGCCTAAAATAAAAACTGAAAGAACTAGAGAAGCAAGAACAAACCAACCCCAAAGCTAGCCAAAAACAATAACCAAAATCAGAGCTGAACTGAAGGAGAATGAGACACACACACACACAAAAAAAATATTCAAAAGATCAATGAAACCAGGAGCTTATTTTTTTTAATTAATTAGACCACTAGCTAGACTAATAAGAGAGAAGATCCAAATAAAAACAATCAGAAACAGCAAAGAGGATATTACCACAGACCCCACAGAAATGCAAATAACCATCAGAGACTATTATGAACACCTATATGCACATAAACTAGAAATTCTAAAAGAAATGGATAAATTCCTGGACACATACACCCTCAAGACTGAACTAGGAAGAAATTGAATCCCTGAACAGGCCAATAACAAGCTCAGAAACTGAATCAGTAATAAACAGCCTACCAACGAAAAAAAGCCCTGGACCAGACAGATTCACAGCCAAATTCTACCAGATGTACAAAGAAGAGCTGGTACGATTTCTACTGAAACTATTCCAAAACGTTGAGGAGGTGGCATTCCTCCTCAGTTCATTCTGTGAGGCCAGCCACATCCGGATACCAAGACCTGGCAGAGACACAACAAAAAAAAGAAAATTTCAGGCCAATATCCTTGATGAACACTGATGCAAAAATCCTCAACAAAATATTAGCAAACTGAATTCCACAGAACATCAAAAAAGCTAATTTGCCACAATCAAGTAAGCTTTATCCCTGAGATTCAAGTCTGGTTCAGTGTACACAAATCAATAAATGTAGTTTATACGTCACATAAACAGAACTAAAGACAAAAACCACATGATCATTTCAATAGATGCAGAAAAGGTTTTCATTAAAATTCAGCATCCCTCCATGTGGAAAAAAAAAAAAACTCTCAACAAACTAGGTGTTAAAGGAACATACCTCAAAGTAATAAGAGCTATGACAAACCCACAGCCAACATCATACTGAATGGGCAAAAGCTGGAAGCATTCCCCTTGAAAACTAGCACAAGATAAGGATGCCCTCCATCTCTCACTCCTGTTCAACATGGTATTGGAAGCCTAGTCAAGGGCAATTAGGCAAGAGAAAACAATAAAGAGCATCCAAGTAGTAAGAAAAACTATCCCTGTTTGCAGATGACATGATTCTATACCTAGAAAACCCCAAATTCTTGGCCCAGAAGCTGCTTAAGCTGACAAATTCAGCAGACTTTCAGAATACAAAATCAACATACAAAATTGATTAGCATTCCTCTACACCAACGACAGCCAAGCTGAGAGCCAAATCAGGAGCTCATTCCCCTTCACAGAAAGAATAAAATACCTAGAAATACAACTAACCAAGGAGGTGAAAGATTTCTACAATGAGAATTACAAAACACTGCTCAAAGAAATCAGAGGTTACACAAATGAATAACATTCCATGCTCATGGACAGGAATAATCAATATTGTCAAAATGGCCATACCATCCAAAGCAGTTTACAGATTCAATGCTATTCCTATCAAACTACCAATGACATTCTTCACAGAACTAGAAAAAACATGTTAAAATTCATATGGAATAAAAAACAAGCCCAAATAGCCAAGGGAATCCTAAGCAGAAAGAACAAAGCAGGAAGCATCACACTACCCAACTACAAACTATACTATTGGGCTACAGTAACCAAAACAGCATGGTACTGGTACAAAAACAGACACATTGACCAATGGAACAGAATAGAGAGCCCAGAAATAAGGCTGCACACCTTACTGCCATCTGATCTTTGACAAAGCTTAGAAAAGCAATGGGGAAAGGATTCCCTATTCAATAAATGGTGCTGGGATAACTGGCTACCCATATGCAGAAGATTGAAGCTGGACCCCTTCCTTATACTATACACAAAAATCAACTCAAGGTAGATTAAAGACTTAAATACAAAATCCAAAACTATAAAAACCCTGAAAGACAACTTAGGGAATACCATTCTGATCATAGGAGCTGACCAAAATTTCATGAGAAAGACTCCATAAGCAATTGCAACAAAAGTGAAAATTGGCAAATGGGATCTAATTAAAGGACTTCTGCACAGCAAAAGAAACTGTAAACAGAGTAAACAGACAACCTACAGAATGACTGAAAACATTTGCAAACTATACATCTGACAAAGGTCTATTATCCATCATCTATAAGGAACTTAAATGTACAAGAAAAAAATAACCTCATTAAAAAGTGGGCAAAGAACATGAACAGACACTTTTTAAGACATACATGTGACCAACAAGCATATTAAAAAAGCTCATCAATATTACCAATCATTAGAGAAATGCAAATAAAAACCACGATGAGATACCATCTCACACCAGTCAGAATGGCTATTATCAAAAGGTCAAAAAACAACAAAGGCTGTCAAGGTTGCAGAGAAAAGGGAACACTTATACACTGTTGGTGAGAGTGTAATTCAACCATTATGGAAAGCAGTGTGACAATTCCTCAAAAAGCTAAAAACAGAACTACCATTTGACCTAGCAATCCCATTACTGGGTATATACCCAAAGGAATATAAATCATTCCATCATAAAGACACATGCACACATGTGTTCATTGCAGCACTATTCACAATAGCAAAGATATAAAATCAACCTAAATGCCTAGCAATGGTAGACTGGATAAACAAAATGTGTTTCATAAACACCATGGAATACTATGCACCCACAAAAAAGAACAAGATCATGTCCTTTGAAGGAACATTGAGGGAGCTGGAAGCAATTATGCTTAGCAAACTAATGCAGGAACACACAAAAAAAACCCACTTGTTCTCACTTATAAGTGGGAGCTAAATTATGAGAACACATGGACACATAGAGGGGAACAACAGACACTGAGGCCTACCTGAGGGTGAATGGTAGAGAGGAGCAGAAAAAATAACTATCGGGTACTAGGCTTGTTACCTGGGTAATGAAATAATCTGTACAACAAACCCCCAAGACATCAATTTACCTGTCAGTAAACCTGCACATGTACCCTTGAACCTAAAAGTCTTTAAAAATGTGGCTATTAAAATTATAATATAAATTTATCATTGAAAAATGTTAATACATTAATTTTTAAATTTTTTGTTTAAAAATTCTGTATAATTGGCTTCAGTGTTCAGAGGGAAAAAATGTTAAGGTGTTCATGTGCAGACCATGGTCTAAAATCCAATTCTGAAAAGAGCACATCTTATAGGAAATTTAGACTCAAAATGTACATTCATTTTTCTTTTTTATCTTAATTATTATGTTCCAGCTAGTGAGGGATATCTGACCAGCCTTTCTGTAGGAAAAAGGAAAGAGAAAAGGAAGTAAAGTAGAAAATTGCCTGTTGACTTACTGCATGTCATTCTTTAAAAACAAAACATTTCATCACCCATATTTTCTTCTAGAACTGTCACATTTTTCTCTTTTGGAAAATGGTAAAAATTTTCATGGATTTTCACTTAATTATTCCTGAGAATAAATCCCAACTAAGTAAACTGCATACTTCAATTCACTGTTAGACTTTAGCAAGGTGGTAGAATAAATATCAGATTTATTTTATGTAGGGAAATATTAAAATGTGAAAATTTTTAAAGCTATATAGAAATGAGTATAAAATTTTAACAAGTAGTTTTATGAATGTATAAGGGGATGTCAAGTACATGAAAACACTGTTAGAGTTGTAAAGTATTTTTCTTTAAAAATTTTTCCTATACTAATTTAATCTTCCTTTTCCAATTATAAATACATATCTCTAAGATAATTTGGAAGTATAAAACTGCCAAATGCATTTTCCAGAAAGACTAAGAATTCCTGCAGTTTTTCAGCTCCTACCACTTCCTCTTCTTTCCCTCCTTCCTCAGGATGACTGTTTGGATGAGCATGGGGAGACTGGAACCTCCTGTAATGTTAGTAAGACCATACATTTATATAACCTTTTTCAAAGGCCATTTGGAAATATCTATCATACTTTTAAATGTACTCATTTAAACTGAACAGTTCTCTAGTTTTGGAATGTGTACTGTTAAGGAAAAAATACTCATAGTAGTTATTAAACATGGTGTGTTAGTCCATTCTTGTGTTGCTATAAAGAAATACCTGAGGCTAGGTAATTTATAAAGAAAAAAGGTTTAATTTGTTCATAGTTCTGCGGGCTGTACAGGAAGAATGGCACTGGCATCTGCTTCTGGTGAGACCTCAGGAGTCTTCCAATCATGGCAGAAGGTGAAGGGGAACCCAACGTTATCTCATGGTGACAGGAGAAGCAAGAGAGAGAGTGGGGAGGTGCCACACACTTAAACAGCCAGATCTCATGTGAACTCAGAGCAAGAACTCACTTATCACCAAGGGGGTGGCACTAAACCATTCATGAGGGATCTACCCCTGTGATCTAAACACCTCTCATCAACACCTGCCTGCAACACTGGGGATTACATTTCAACAGATTTGGTGGGAACACAGATCCAAACCATATCAGAAGGTATGGAAGACTGTTCAGGAGAGGACTATTGAGATAGGTGTAGGGACCACTGTGGCATTGTAATGGTGTTTTGCAGTAGGGGAGAGAGATTGGGCTCAACTCCGAATTCAAGGAAGAGTGAGAATTTGTAGCCAAGGAGCAGGGTCAGTGTATGGAAAATTACTAAGGAAACCTCAGGGATAAGGGGGAATTCTGGCTAAGCCAATTAACAGAATTGTTGCTGCAGGCAGGCCAGGGTGATCAGACATCACCTGGGGGATAAGAGTATGAGGAACCTCAGTAGATGTCAAGGATGGCTAAACTGACTTAGCAGGATTCTTGCCAAAATTAATTTGTAAAAGAGCTCAGAGGAGTCTGAGTAGAGTTTGGTCAAAGAGAGAATATTTCTAAGTACCACAGGACTAATCACCCAAATGTGCAAAGTCATATCGTAACCCAGGGGCCCCAGGTTTTCTGCACATGTAACTGTTGCACCTTCAGTTCTTGTTTCAAAAAGTTCCAGGAAGGAGCTCAGCCCCCAGAACAGGTTGGATCCAGACATGCCTGAGTTGGAGATGGACTTTGGTGAACCCTCCTCATTACCACGCTAGAAACCCTGCCCAAGGAGGAGCTTATTTGCTATTTCCTTTTTTTTTTTTTTTTTTTGAGACAGAGTCTTGCTCAGTTGCCCAGGCTGGAGTGCAGTGGCGCGATATCCGCTCACTGCAAGCTCTGCCTCCTGGGTTCACGCCATTCTCCTGCCTCAGCCTCCCAAGTAGCTGGGACTACAGGTGCCCGCCACCACACCCAGCTAATTTTTTTTGTATTTTTAGTAGAGACGGGGTTTCACCATGTTAGCCAGGATGGTCTCAATCTCCTGACCTCGTGATCTACCCACCTCGGCCTCCCAAAGTGCTGGGATTACAGGCGTGAGCCACCATGCCCGGCCTTATTTGCTATTTTCTATACATACCACGTATGTAGAAACATGATCAGGGACTGTGCCTGTGCTGCCCTTACTCCATCTCTACATACAATGACTCAGCTAACCAGCCTAATAAACGCCCTGTTTTCATTTTTGAGGAAATTATCCCATGTCCTCCTTACTTGTTGCAAAATAAAATCCCCTTTTTATAATAAATCCTCCTTGGTTGTGGTCACTGGACTGTCACCTCCACCCCAAGCAATTGAACCCCTTCATTATATGGGTAATGACAGATATATTCAGTGCACATCATAACAGTGAAAACTGGATGTAAACTAAAATTCCATCAAGAAGGGATTGTTTTTAAAACATGATACACTCATACAATGAAAAAATATGCAGCTAAGGAAAAAGAATGAGGTAGTCCCAAGTATCCAGGCCATAAAATGATGTACATGTAAAACCAAATTATAAATAAATCATTTGGTTACTTCTTGGCTTTTAAAAAAAAATTGTATGTGTATGACTACATTAAAACCTGTCTAGAAAGCTAAGTTCCTATTAACATTAGTTGCTTCCAGCGAGTGGGAGGAAACAGTCATTTTCCACCCAGCACTGTTTTGTTTTTGTTAAACTGAGTAGTGTTTAATTAAAAATAAAGGTTTAGACTTCCAGTTTTACCTTGGAGATGTAGAGGGCTGAAGGTGTTACTCCCACATTTAAAACAAGGCACCCACAGGAAGAAACAGAACTTGAGCATTTGCTTACCTAGGACTGTGGCTACCAAGATGCTATTGAAACCTGAACGATTCAGTTGAATTTTTAACTGAAATACTAAAGGCTAGGCACAGGCTACTGTGAGAGCAAAGCACTGGAGGTAGCAGATGAGGGGAGGGGGCTGCAGCCTTTCAGGTTGTGCTTCAGGAATCTTACCAGGTGCTTACAGAGATTGTCAGAATCTTAAGAAAGTTTCCACTGGCTGCAGCTGCTGCTATCCAGAACAGCTCTCCTATTTCCCGTGTGGAAGTGCGTGTAACCTTTGGGCTATAGTAGAAAGTTACTGCAGCTGACTGACTAAAAGGAACCACAACAACAGCAGTCCTAGGTAAGCTAAAGGACAGAGCTGTATATTGGTAGTTGTCAATATAGCAGTGCTAGCTCTCTCTACATAAATAGAGAAATGGGGTTAGCCATAGAGGTTAAAACTACCTGGTTATCCCATGTATTAACATTAACTGGCTCTTGGATACACAGCCATATTTAATGCTTTACGATCTAGCCTTTCCAGTACAGGCACTTTCTGAAAAACCTTTGTCCTCACTGGGGTCATTTTGTTGTCAGGTTTTTGTGTTTGTTTTTGTGGGTATTTGCCTCATTCTACCCCTGAGCTTTCGGGTAGACAGATGTGATTCAAAACTCTGTTCTAAAGTGTTTATTGTAGCAGAGTAATGGGTTTGCAGTAATAAGTCATACTTTTCCACTGAAGAGGAGGGCTTGGGAATCCCTGAAACTAGCTAAAGTTAAGTTGTTGGAAGAATTCCTTGACTGGAAATTTTACCTTTGTGTTTTGTCGCTCTGTTTCCTGAAAATAACTCAGGGGTGCTCCTGGTTTGTCCATCTATTGCTTTGATTCCTTGGATCCCACTCATTCTTTCACTTCAAGAAAAAACAAATAATTGTTGCATAGGCCTCTCTGTATTTTGCAGCTGCCCTTATATAAGAAGCACTTTCGCCCCCCCCCAAAAAAAATTAAGAATAATAGAAAATCAGTAAGGATATAATGTGCACTATACTATATCAATTTAAATTAATTGGCCTTTGAAAAGCACTGTATCCACTAACAGAATATACACTATTCTCAAGTACGCATGGAACATTCTTCATAACAGATCATACTCTGGGCCATAAAACAAACCTACACAAATTTAAAAGAATAAAAAAATCAAAGTACTAAAAAGCACTTTTTGATGCCATAAAGTAATTCACCTCAAAATTAATTTTTAAAAATATAATAAATTTTAATTTAAACATCACACTTTGAAAAGCCCATGAGTCAAAGAGGAAGCCTAAATGAAATTTTTAAAATATTGTTACCATAATGAAAATAAAAATAGAACATAAAATTTCTGAGATGCAGTTAAACAGTGCTTACAGGGCTGTTTGAGCATTACTTGCTTATTTTAGAAAAGAAGGATCTAAAACAACCCAAGCTTCCACCTTATGAAACTAGAGAAAAGAAATGAAATTCAAAGGAAGCAGAAAGGAGGAAATAATAAAAATTAAAATATAATGAAATTGAAAGCAGAAAAATAGAGAAATCAAAACAAAAAGCTAATTCTTTGAAAAAAAATTATTATTGGCATACCTCTAGCAAGACTGACCGAGATAAAAAGAAAGATGCCACAAATTATCAATATAAAGAATGAAAGAGGGGACATCACTACTAACCTCATGGACATTAAAAGGAGAATAAGGAAATACTAGGAACAACTTCATGACTATAAATTTAATAACTTAGGTAAAATGAACCAATTCCTTGAATTGGTTCAAACTGCCAAAACACATTGAAGAAAATGAATAACCCAAATATTCCTATATCTATTAATGAAATCAAATTTGTAGTTAAAAACACTTACAAAAAGAAAACTCCAGACCCAGGTGGTTCCACTGGTGAATTATGCTAGACATTTAATGAAGAAATAATACCAGTTCTACACAATCTCTTTCAGAAAACATTAGAGAGCAACAACTTCCTATTCATTTACTGAGTCCAGCATCACCCTATAACCAAACCAGTAAAAAACATTCACAGAAATCTATAGAACAATATCCTTCATGAATATAGATGCAATAAATATAGCAAATGATATATTAGCAAATCGAATACATCACAACCACATGGGGTTCATCCCAAAAATGCAACCTAGTTCAACATTTGAAAATCTGCATTCAATAAAAGTGGTTGGGAAAACCGGATAACCACACGCAAAAGAATGAAGTTGGACACTTCATTTACACAGTATACAAAAATTAACTCAAAATAGATCAAGGGTTTAAATATAAGAGCTAAAATTATAAAACACTTAGAAGAAAACATAAAGGAAAAGCTTCTTGACATAGGATTTGGCAGTGATTTCTTACATATGACACCAAAAGCACAGCAACAGAACAAAAGGATTAATAAATTGGACCTTGAAACTTTTGTTACATTAAAGGACACTACCAAGTGTGTGAAAAGACACACAATGAAAGATAATATTTGCAAATCATATATGATTTGCTTCTTATATAAGGGCAGCTACAAAATACAGAGGCCTATGCAACAATTATTTGTTTTTTCTTGAAGTGAAAGAATGAGTGGGATCCAAGGAATCAAAGCAATAGATGGACAAACCAGGAGCACCCCTGAGTTATTTTCAGGAAACAGAGTGACAAAACACAGAGGTAAACTCCTACAACTCAACAATAAAAAACAGCCTACTTCAAAAATGGGTAGAGGACTTGAACAGACATTACTCCAAAGACAAACAGACAATAAGCACTGAAAAGATGCTCAGCATCTGTATTAGCCAGGCCTTTTATTTTCTCTATTCTGATGATTTGACATCAGGACCCTTGCTGACGTTAGGGGGACGCCCTCCCAGGGCTAGAAAATTTCTTGAAATAGTAATCAATTTGACGATGAGGGCACTTTTCTAATACAAACGGACAAGTCTAGAACTCATGCTCCAGACACCTCCTTTATCAGGCTGTCACACTCTGAGCCACTATCCCCTGCACAAAACACCTCAGGGCTGAGTACCAGAAAACTAGTGGAAGTCCCTCTGTCCCAAAGCCTGCTGAAATGATTCAAACTAGGCAATCCTAAGCCTGATTACCTTGTCTTGCCCATTCCTTCCCAAATGAACCACGGTAAAGACTCGTACCCATAGTTCTCTTCTCTCCCTCTGCCTCCTTGGCTGATTTTGGTGCTTCCCTGTGTGGACCCCATGATGCGGTATACCCCTTTTTCTTTCCAGTGGCTGTTGTATCCTAATCTACTGGCCTTACTATATCTCAAATTTTCCATTAATACACTGTATTTTAAAACATCACTAATCATTAAGAAAATGCAAATCAAAACCACAAGACACCACTTTGCACCCATTAGAAAAGCTGTCATAAAAGTTAATTATAAACAGAAAATAAGTTGATGAAGATGTGTAGAAATTGGAACTGTTTTGCACTGCTGGTGGGAAGGTAAAATGGTGTAGCCATTGTGATAAACAGTACAGTGTTTTCTCAAAAAATTAATAGAATTACCACAAGATCCAGCAATGCCACTTCTAGGTATATACCAGAAATAACTGAAAGCAGCATGATATGATTAGGCTTTGTGTCCCCACCCAAATCTCATCTTGAATTGTAATCCCCAGGTGTTGAGGGAGATAACTGGTGGCAAGTGATTGAACTATGGGGGAGGTTTCCCCCATGCTGTTCTTGTGATAATGAGTATTCTCAGGAGATCTGATAGTTTTATAAATGATAGTTTTTCCTGTGCTCTTCTCTCTCCTGCCGCCATATGAATAAGGTCCTTGCTTTCCCCTCACCTTCCACCATGATTTAAGTTTCCTGAGGCCTCCCCAGCCATGTGGAACTGTGAGCCAAATAAACCTCTTTCCTCTATAAATTACCCAGTCTTGGGTATTTCTTTATAGCAGTCTAAAGACAGACTAATATACAGGGACTCAAACAAATATTTTTACGTCAATGTTCATGATAGAATTACTAATAATAGCCAAAAATGGAAATGACCCGAATGTTCACTGACAGATGAATGGATAAACAAAATATGATGTATACATATAATGGAATATTATTCAGCCTTAAAACAAAATGAAATTCCGATATATGTAACAACATGGATGAACCTTGAGGACATTCGCTAAGTGAAATAAGCTAGACACAAAATGACAAATATTTTATTATTCCTCTTAAATGAGGTACCTACAATTCATAGTGAAAATAAGTAGAATAGTGGTTACAGAGGTGCTAGGGGAGGCAGGAATGGAGAGTTGTTGAGTGAGTGTGAAGTTTCAGTTTGGGGTGATGAAAGGCTCTGGGGACAGACAGTGTTAACAGTTGCATAACAATGTGAAAAGGCTTTTTACCACTGAATTGTACACTCAAAAATGTTTAAAATTGTAAGCTTTATGTTTTGTGTATTTTACCACAACAAGAAAAAAATTTTTAATCAATGAATGTAATTCACAGTATTAACAGACTAAATAAAAATAGCCATATGATCATATCAATAGATGCAGGACAGGTATCTGACACAATTCAACACATATTTGTTGTAAAATCTCTTAGCTAATTAAGAATAGAAGAAACTTCTAATGTAGGGTATTTACAAAAACTATTAGCTAACATCACATTTAATGATGAGCTGAATAAGGCAACTGCTATGGTTTTAATGTTTGTCCCCCTCCATAATTCAAATGAAAAGTTAATTGCCATTGTAACAGTTTTAAGAGAGATTGCTATGCATTTTCAACTTTAAGAGGTGATTAGGCCACGAGGGTGTCACCTTCATGGGTAGGATTGGTGCTATTATAAAAAGGCGAGTTTGGCCCTCTCTTGCCCCTTTCTCCTTCTGCCATGTGAGGAAGAGCATTCTGTTCCTCACCTCACCCCATCCCCCAAGGATGCAGCATTCAAGATGCCGTCTTGGAAAACAGATTAAGATAACAATGCTCTCTCAGTACTCCTATTCAACATCATCCTACAAGTCTTGGCCAGTGAAATAAAGGAACAGAAAGAAAGAAAAGTCATACAGTCTGAAAAGGAAGAAACAAATGGTCACTATTTGCAGACAAAATGACTATATATGTGGAACATTTCAAACAATATAACAAAAAAACTTATTTAATTAATAAGCAAGTTTAGCAAGGTTTCAGGATAAAGGTCAATATACAAAAGTCATCTTATTCCTATATACCAACAGTGAACAACTGGAATGTGACATTAAAAAAAATCTATTTAAAAAAGAAGAAAGGAAGAAAGAAGGAAAAAAGAAAGGTACACCTCTGTACAAATGTATCAAAATGTGTGCAGGATCTATATGTATACTGAAAACTACAAAACATAGCTGAAAGAAAAGAAAGATTTACATAAAATACCCCATTTTCTTTTTTTTTTTTTGAGGTGGAGTCTTGCTCTGTTGCCCTGGCTAGGGTACAGTGGCCCGATCTTGGCTCACTGCAACCTCCACCTCCTGGGTTCAAGCAATTCTCCTGCCTAAGCCTCCTGAGTAGCTGGGATTACAGGCACGTGCCACAATGCCCGGCTATTTTTTGTATTTTTAGTAGAGATGGGGTTTCACTATGTTGGCCAGGCTGGTCTTAAACTCTTGACCTCAAGCGATCTGCCTGCCTCAGCCTCGCAAAGTGCTGGGATTACAGGTGTGAGCAACTGCACCCAACCAAAATACACCAATTTCACTCATTGAGAGACTCAATATTGTTAAGATGCCAGCTCTCCCAAATCTCAGCAATCTTTTTGTAGATGTCAACAGGCTGATTCTAAAATTTCCATGGAAAGGCAGAGAAACTAGAATAGCCAAAATAATTCTTAAAAAGAAAAAATTGGAGAATTTACATTATGAGATTTCAAGGCTTTCTATAAAATTAGAGTAATCCAAACGATATTATCTGCAAAAGAATAGACGTACCAGGCAACACAAAGAAGAAAGGATTTTTTAAAGTGAATTGAAATTTTATTTTTATGCAAAAACCTGTGTGTGAATCTTACATTACAGGGTTATTCATAATTGTCAAAAATTGGTAACCACCAGCTGCCCTTCAACAGGTGAATGAAAAAACACTACTAAATTAGTGAGTGATACTTTAAGAGAAACATGATGTTTTATAGCCTCAAAATATCTCACTGCAGGCCAGTCATGGTGGCTCGCGTCTGTAGTCCCAGCACTTTGAGAGGCAAAGGTGGGTGGATCGCCTGAGCCCAGGAGTTTGAGACCAACATGGACAAAAACAAAGAAGAAAGAGAAAGAAAAAGGGAAGGGAGGGGAGGGAGGGAGGAAGGAAGGGAGGGAGGTCCAAAACTTAGCTACTTGGGAAACTGAGGTGGAAGGATCACTTGAGCCTAGGAAGTCCAGGCTGCAATAAGCCGTGATAGCACCACTGCACTTCAGCCTCAGTGACATAGTGAGACCCGGTCTCAAAAACAAACAAACAAACCAAACCTCACTGCAAACATTTATCAGCTGCGGTGGTGCTGCATCTACACACACAGCGCCGAACTTGGAAATTGGCAGAGAACAGCTCTTTGAACACCAGGCAAGGTCTCAGCCTTCCGACAGAAGTGAAGGGCGAGACTTTCCTTGGAAAGGAATTAAAGGGTTTATCTTTTTAAAACACCTGTTTTTCTTAAAAACTTAAGAAATGTATAATTTAAAAATTTAAAACTTTGATATTATTTTTAATTGCTTATTGTTGAATGAATTCTTGTGAAAATTGTTGATTGTAATGTTAGTGCCATGGATATGTCCTTTGTTGCAGCGCCTATCTCATTGTCCTAACGAGGTTACTGAAGGTTCTCGTTCCACTGCTTTAAAAGCCAGCTGATACATACTACGTTCTTTCTTTTTCATATAGTTGAACTTTTACTGCACCAGGATAAATTTTTAAATATTTAGTGATAGTATACATAGTAAATATAGAGACATTGCTATGCATTTTCAATTCTTTTCTGATCATTACCATAAGTTTTTATTAGAATGAAAGTTGGAATAGTTCCTTTAGGAAAACAGGCAAAATATATAAATGTCGAAAAAAGAAAATATATACTTAGAAAACATAGGTGATTAGAATTTTTAAACACAAATGTTAGTCTTTTCCTCCAGTATCTATTAAAGTGTTTTTCAGTGTCAACAGTAAAGTTTTATACCTTGATTCATATATACTGCACTAGTTTACTGTTGCCATTAATCTTTTTTCTTGCTAATCAAAACTTATTCTTATCATTGCCATATAAAATAACCTGTTAGAAAGTATCAACCCTGTCTGTGTGAGTGTATGTGTGTTACTAAAAAGAGTGTCATAAAATACTGTGCTGAGAGGTTCCTAATTTGGTTCCTGATTTCAGAAGCATACCACATAAGGTTTAAGCAAGCTCATCTCTAGGAGATGCATAATTTGTGGATAATGGTTTTCTTATTTGGGATTGTGTGTACTTCAGGTATTATGTAATACTGAACAGCTTACTTGCTTTTTCTTTTTTTTCCCCCCAGAGATAAACTGAGGATCACAAATATTCTTTTATGTTAATAATGGTTTCCATTTTCTAGTATTTGTTACATTTTACAGCTTTATTCACAAAACTGTTTATATATTTTTGTGGCAGCTCTAAGTTAAAAGGCACACTTGTAACATTACAGTCCCAATTTTCCCTTTATAAACTTTATATTACAAAATTTTCCAACACATAAGAGAAAGTAGTCAATAAGCATGTCCATATTCTAGAAGTAGATATTCTTAACATTTTGCCATACTTCCCATTTCTAATTATTTTTTAAAAAGAACTTACAAACGGGCCGGGAGTGGTAGCTCACGCTTGTATACCCAGCACTTTGGGAGGCCAAGGCAGGCGGATCACTTAAGGTGAGGAGTTCGAGACCAGCCTGGCCAACATGGTGAAACCCCGTCTCTACTAAAAGTACAAAAATTAGCTGGGCGTAGTGGCGGGCGCCTGTAGTCCCAGTTACTTGGAAGGCTGAGACAGGAGAATCGCTTGAACCCGGGAGGCGGAGGTTGCAGTGAGCCGAGATCGCGCCACTGCACTCCAGCCTGGGCGACAGAGTGAGACTCCGTCTCAAAAAAAAACCCCAAAAACTTACAAACATAATACAATCCTAAACACTTACATATACATCTCTTTATGAATAAGCAAGATTACCTACATAATCCCAATGCTGCCACAATTAATTAATAATTCTAATTTCCAGTCCGTATACAAATTTTCCCAATTGTTTTCAAACGTCTTCCGCGGCTCTTGCTTTCTGCAACCACACGCTGCATTTGCTGTTGTCTTCAAGTCTAACCCACAACCTCTGGGGCTCTGACAGAACCCGGGCTCCAATTATCAGGACCATCCATGTTATTACTCCATAAATCTTGGGGGAAAAACAAAAACAGTGAGGGCTGGCGCCGTACTGCATATGAAACGTAGTCTTGGATGTTATGGGTTACAGCGCAGCATGCTGGGAACGGATATGCTGCGTTTTCGTCTGCGCATGTGCAGTCAGTCCCACTTTCCGGCTTCTCCCGGTCAGTGTTTGCGGCTGCAGAGGGTTCGCAGCTCAGGTGAGAGCGTCGGGCCTCCACGCGGATTGCGGACCTGCAGGGAGGGATGGGCTAGTGTCCAGGGGGCGGAACGTGACGTCCCGGGAACTCGCCCAAAGCAGGCCCTCTGCTCCCTGTGCCTGGGTCGGCCCGGGACCTCAGCCTGAGAAGGGCCGGTGGGGGCGGGCTCCCGGGGCGTTAGCTGGGGCTGAGTCCTAGTTGGAAGACGCTCGGTGCGGGCAGAGGTGTGGGTGCCAGAATGCAGGCAGGCGTCGGAAAACGCGGTGCTGGCTTCAGGAAAGGAATGCGCGTTTATTGTATTGACCATGAACCTGCCACAAAGCGCGTACGGCCCGTGGGTCTGCGGTGAGAGCCCGAGCCTAGGAGCTAGAACGACCTGGTGAATTTTGGCTCTGTCACTTGAGCGTTTGAAGATGAGGATATTAGTAAAAACTGCTTTGTGTCGTTCAGAGGTAAGCCATCCCCTGTAAAGCATTTAGCTAAGCGCTAGTTACTAAGCAGCATGTAAATGTTGATTCCCGTTATATTTGGAAGACACTTTGTTCTTTTCATGTAGTATTTCATTTAATTCTCACAACCACCCTATTTATATCATTAAAAATGAAGAAGGAGGGGTGAAAAGATAGAGCCAAGCTCACAAAGGATGAGAGAGCTTGGATGTCAATAAATAAACACTTTACTCCCCGAATCAGGCTGTTTGTAATGGCCTACCTACCTAACCCAGCATTGCAGCCTTCACAGCACTAGGTGAGTGATTGTCCCCAAAACCCCAGAACAATGATTGTGAAGTCAGCGTGGACAGAATCTTACTATGTGGCAAGTGTATTTGTTGTGGGGTTTCTGGGATGTCTCCAGAGCCTCTGGGTTAGACTGAGGCCCCTGCCACCTCCTGTGCTGTCCCTGCTGTCTCTGTCTTTAGAAGTCAGTCTGATATTCTAGGGCAGTGAAGATGAGTCACATACGTAATTTTAAATGTTAAACCAGTAGCTACATGAAAATCTAAAACGTGAAATTAATTTTAAGAACACACTGTGGTTTTCTCAGTGTATCCAAAATGTTATTTCAACAAGTGGCCCTAGCCACATTTCCAGTGCTCAGGAGTTGATGTGATTGGAGGCTGTAGTCATGGATAGCAGGGTTCTAATGAATGCCAAGAGAATCAGGTTTAAGGCCTTAGGTCAGTTCTTCACCAGGAGGATTTTGCTCCCCAGGGAACTTTGGAAATGTCGGAGACTTTTTTTGTTGGGGGGAGGGGGGACTGAGTTTCTCTCTGTCGTCCAGGCTGGAGTGCAGTGGTGTGATCTTGGCTCACTGCAACCTTCACCTCCCAGGTTCAACTGATTCTCCTGCCCCAGCCTCCCAGTTTGTAATCTCAGCTGGAATTACAAGCATGCACCGCCATGCCCAGCTAATTTTTTGTATTTTTAGTAGAGGTGGGGTTTCACCATATTGGCCAGGCTTATCTTGAACTCCTGACCTCAGGTGATCCACCCGCCTTGGCCTCCCACAGTCCTGGGATTACAGGCGTGAGCCACCACGCCTGGCCTGGAGACGTTTCTGATTGTTACAACAGGGAGAAGGGGTGTCCTAGTGTCTAGTGCATGTTTAGAAATGCTCCTAAACATCCTACAATGCACGGGACCACTCCTTATGTCAGGGAATTATCCAGCCCAAAATGTAAGTTGTGCTGGAAGTTGTGTTCTTCACGAACACTGCTTTCCATGAAAGTTTCAACTAAAATGAATTTGTTACCCAGGCCTCAGCCCCAGCTTCTCTGGAGCAAAGCAGCTCTTTATGTTGCAGGAAGGAGGGAGCCCCAGGAACAGGAGTCCCACCGAAGAACTGCCCTCTGACAGAACAGAGACCTCCTCACCAGGGCTTCCAAACAGATGCAGAAGAACCCAGAGAGGAGCAGGTCTTGATTTGCCCAACCAGCAGCAGTTCTTCATCCCCTTGCCCAGAGAGCACCAGACTTGGTGATGTCGCCACATCCAGAAGCCATCACAGATTGTGTGACACTGAACGCTGTGGGCCAACTTGCAGAAGGTGGTAAGCTGGGGTTGAGAGGGATGGGTGACTGTCAGACTGCACAGGAAAAGCCACATTACTGGAGGGCTTTTCTCCATGGTCTTCAAGGAAGGCATAATCAGCCAGGGCTGAGGAAATTGTCTCTAATCGTCCTCATAGAGCCCCCATTTTCTTCATTCTTGCCTCACTCTTTCCAGATTCTGAGTCACTCTCACACAACATCCATCACACGTAGCATCTAGAAATTTACTAAGGTTGCCTCTATCCTGAACCTGTAGAATCACAAAAATGACAATACAGGAAAGGATTTATATTTCTGACTCTTTTAAAACCTTAAAAAGTATTGAACCTAGGATGAACAGTTTGTCCATGGTCACTCAGGACAGAGCTTGGAGCAAAGCACAGTGCTGTTTGCTCTGTCACAGGTGAGTCACCAGAAGTGTCTTATCGAAAGTCTTTTGAGAAACTATAAGTTAGTACAAAAATATTTTAAAATAGTCTGTCTTTCAGCATCTCCTTTTTTTCAGTTTTGTGTTTTCTATTGGTGTAAATAATATTAACAGAATATTAATGTTAATTCTGTTTTAGTTGTTAGTCAAAAAAGACATTTTAAATAAATCAATAGGAAAATAGTCTACAATCGCCTGATGAGAAACAGCAAGGGGCCAGGCCTGGTGGCTCACCCCTGCAATCCCAGCATTTTGGGAGGCCAAGGCGGGCAGATTGTTTGAGGTCAGGAGTTCGAGACCAGCCTAAGCTACATGGCGAAACCCCGTTTCTACAAAAAATACAAAAATTAGCCGGGCGTAGTGGTGGATGCCTTTGGTCCCAGCAACTCAGGAGGCTGAGACAGGAGAATCGCATGAACCCAGGAGGCAGAAGTTGCAGTGAACTGAGATCACACCACTGCACTCCAGCCTGGGCAACAGAGCCAGATCCTGTCTCAAAAAAAAAAAAAAAAACCCCCACACACAGCAAGGGTTCATCCACATGATCACATTAAAGATGCACATATTCAGGAGGTGCTTTCTGTGTAGTGCTTCCTGTCCCTTCTCAAGGGTCAAAGGAACATTTTTTGTAGAGAGGCCTTTTTCCCCAGCTGGTGTGATGACATTGGTAGGCAAGCAAGATAGAGGCTGCCCAGATCTCTCATGACTCCTTCCTCACCCGCAGGTTATCCTTTACGGTTCTCCACACTCTTTCAGGAGCAGCAGAAAATGAACATGTCTCAGGTGAGTTAATTACTAATACCTTTTTCATCGTGGATTTCATAGGTGTTTAAGGGTCCACATATTAATATGGAAATGTAGAAATGGATCAAAATCATTCAAGGAATATATAGAAAAGCAGGGCAGTAGCACAGCAGCATTGGCATGTGGAAAGATGGAGGTCCCCTGATGTTATAGATTTTCCAAAATGGAACTGCAGTTTTCATTCTTTCTGATAGCCATGGCAGACAGCCAGACAGACAGTATTTTTTTACAGATTTGCATTGATGAGAAGCTTAAACCAGGCTGATTCCTCACGGAATCTAAAGTTATCAAAGTCAGGGAAAATGTCTTTGTTGGTCTTCATGTGTCAGTGCAAATCTTTCTCATAACAGCCTTGAAATAAATGCAGTATGTTGCTTCTGCTTTTTCCTCAGTGGAAGTAGATGGCTTAGTGCCAAACTCAGGCTTTTATTAATACAGTTTTTCAGGTAAGGGAAACAGGTTCAGGTAGACAGACTCAAAGAAAGGACAGATTGATGGTGTCGGCTCTGTTGATCAGAGGTGGAGAGTTTAAAAGGATTTTGTCCTGAAAAATGGGTAAGGTTTTCATTGTTGCAGTACAGGAGATTACTGCATTTTGAGAGCAGGCTAAACAAGGCATGCAAGGTCCAGTAAGAATCTTTGCCCATTGCAATTTGGACTTCCTCTTAGGGAATAATAAGACAGGGGAGGGAGATAAAGGTTAGAGCCTTAGTTATTAGTTTGCTAGGGCTGCTATAATAAAGAACCATAGACTGGGTAGATTAAACAGCAATTTATTTTCCCACCATTCTGGAGGCCAGAAGTCTGAGATCAAGATGTCATCAGGGGCCAGGTGAAGTCTGAGATCAAGATGTCAACAGGGGCCGGGTGCAGTGGCTCACGCCTGTGATCCCAGCACTTTGGGAGGCCAAGGAGAGCAGATCACTTGAAGTCAGGAGTTCGAGACCAGCCTGGCCAACAGGGTGAAACCCTGTCTCTACTAAAAATATAAAAATTAGCTGGGCATGGTGGCGGGTGCCTGTAATCCCAGCTACTCGGGAGGCTGAGGCAGGAGAATTGCTTGAACCTGGGAGGTGGAGGTTGCAGTGAGCTGAGATCATGCTACTGCACTCCAGCCTGGGCGACAGAGTGAGACTCCATCTCAAAAAAAAAAAAAAAAAAAAGAAACAGATGTCAACAGGTTTGGTTCCTTCTGAGAGCTGTGAGGGAAGGGCCTTGTTCCGTGGCTTAGATGTCTGTCCTCACATCATCTTTCCTCTGTATGAGTCTATGTCCAAATTTCCTTTTCCTGTAAGGAATTGAGAAATTGTTCAAATATAGAAAGATACAAAGAAATAATATAATAAATATGTTCCATCTTCCCAAATTACCAACTATATATATTTTGCTAAATTTTTGTTTCTCTTGTATGCACTCTTTTCCTTTTAAAAACTTAGTTCTTTAACTGAGATGCAGTTTTAATACCAGTAAAGTGTACTCTGAAGTGTGTAACTGGATGGATTTTTACATATGTAAATTCATGTAATTTAGTACCCAGATTAAGATAACACCACTGCTCCCCTCTACAGAGCAACCACTATTCTGACCTCATATGTTAGGGAAAAAAGATAAATTCATTTTTGAATATGATACCAGTAGAATCATACAAAGTGTATTCTTTTACAGTTTTCAAGGGAATGTTTTGCTCTGTATCTTAATATTTCCCTTTTATCACTGGGCTGTATTTCATTGTCTGAATACACCATAATTTATTTCCTCATTCTCTTAGTGCATTTTTTCATTTGTTTTTCCTGTTTGAGGCTATCAGGAATAAGGCTGCTGTGAATATTCTTTTGTGTCTTTGGGTATGTCCTCATTGCTTTTGGGATATACTTAGAAATGGAATTGCTGGTTCATAGAATAAACATATGTTCAGTTTTAATACATACTGCAAGTAGCTTGCCTAAGTGGTTGAATCAGTTTACATTCCCACTAGCATTCTGGCTGTACCAGATTCTGAGCAACACTTGTTTTTATCAATCTTTTTGTTTTTAGCCATTTTGGTGGCTGTATAGTGTGGTATCTCATCAAAATTTATAATCTGCTTTTCTATGGTAAATACTAATGTTGGGCACCATTGTTTGTGTTTTGGCCATTTAGACATCCTTTCTCTTTATGTAATATATAAAGTACCTATTCAACTCTGTTTTAATTGGGTTATTTGCTTTTTTTAAGTAGGAATTATTTCAATATTTTCAGTAAATGTTTTTTGCCATGTGTGCATTACTAATGTTCTTGGATTCTGTGGCTTGCCTATTCATTTTTTAAATAATATCTTTGACAACAAAGTTTTTACATTTAATAAAGGTCAGATCGTCTTTTCTTTAATGGCAGATCCTTGTGTATCATATTTGAAAGCTCTTTCCCTACTCTAAGATCATACAGATATTCTCCTATATTGTTACTACATACTTGTTTATTTTAGCTTGATCTACATAGAGGTAGCTTTTGTGTTTGGTATAAGGTGAGTGTCAAGGTTCATATTTCCATATGGATATCCAGTTGCTCTAGCACCATTTGTTAGACAGACCATCTTCTGTCAACTGAATTGCAGCTGTTTTTTGTCAGTCAAGTGACTTGTATGCAGGTCTAATATAGACTGTATATTTTCTGCCTTTGGTCCAATTATTTTATCTTTTTGCTAGTACTTCACTGTCATAATTACTGTTGCTTTATAGTAAGTCACGAATTTTGTGAATTTATTTACTATATTAGGTCCTTTTCATGTTCATGGAAGTTTTATCAATTTTCACAGAAAATCCTGATGGAAAGTTTTTCAGAGTAGAGGTGAAGTCTTTCACATCTTTTATTAGATTTATTCCTAGGTATTTGATCTATTTTGATAATAGCACAAATGATACTGCATTTTAAATGTCATTTTCCAGTTTATTGTTAGTTTATTAAAATACGATGGATTTTTTTAGTATTGATCTTACACCTAGGCATTTTACAAAATTCACTCATTCTAATAGCTTATCTGTGGATTCTTTTGGATTTTAAATGTACAAAATTTTTTTTGCAATAAAGACAATTTTACTTCTTCCTTTACAGTTTTTATATCTTTAATTTCTTTTTAGCCTTACTGCTAGGACTTCCAGTAAAATGTTTAGTACAAATGGTGATAATAGAAATCCTTGTCTTATACCTCACCTGAGGGGTACTCAGTATTTCACCATTGAGTCTTATTTTAACTACCTGTTTTTTGTATATGTCCTTAATTAGAATAAGGAAGTTCCCGTTTTTATTTTTAGTTTCCTGAGTTTTTTTTAATCATGCATGAGTATTTTGTCAGATGGCTATTCTTGCTTCTAGTGAGATAATCATATTATTTTATCCCTTTAGTCTGTTAAAGAGGTGAATTATATTGATAGATTTATCAATGTTTAACCAACCTTGCATTCCTAGGATAATTCCCACATGATAAGGTAGTGCTATCACTTTAAGTTATTTCTGGATTCAATTTGTTAATATTTCAATTAATATTTTTGTGTCTACATTAATGGAAAGATACTGGCTTGCAGTTTTTCTGTCATGTCATGTCACGTTTTGGCGTCAACATTATATTCTCAAAAAATGAGTTTGGAAACAGTTATTCATTTTGTGTTCTCTGAATGAGTTTAAGATTGCTGTTATTTCATCCTTAAATGTTTGGAAAAATATACCCGTGAGGTAGTCTAGCCTTGGAGTTTTTCTTATGCCTGGTTTTTGCTCATGAACTCAGTTTCTTTAACAGGATATAGAAAATCCAAATCATGCTACTTATTCTAGTGTCCTTTATTTTTAACAGCTTTATGGAGATACAATTCACATACCATATAATTCACACTTTTAAAGTGTACAATTTTGTGGTTTTTAGTATATTTGTAGAGTTGTGCAGTCATTGCCACAATCAATTTTAGAATGTTTTCATCACTTCAAAAAGAAATTCCATATCATTTAGCTATCATCCCCCATCCTGACATACACAATCTCAGCCCTAAACAACAAGTAATCTGTGTTCTGTTTCTATATGTTTGGCTATTCTGGACATTTCTAATAAGTGAAGTCATATAATATGTGATCTTTGTGACTATTTCTATATTTTTTTTTTTTTTTTTTGAGACAGAGTTTTGCTCTTGTCGCCCAGGCTGGATTGTAATGGCACGATCTCAGCTCACTGCAACATCCGCCCCCTCAGGTTCAAGCAGTTCTCCTGCCTCAGCCTCCCAAGTAGCTGGGATTACAGGCACCCACCGTCATGCCTGGCTAATTTTTCTATTTTTTTTTTTTAGTAGACACAGGGTGTCACCATGTTGGCCAGGGTGGTCTTGAGCTCCTGACCTCAGGTGATCCGCCCACCTCAGCCTCCCAAAGTGCTGGGATTACAGGTGTGAGCCGCCACACCTGGCCCTTTGTGACTATCCTTTTTACTTAGCATACTGTTTTCAAGGTTCATCCATGTTGTATATCAGTACATCATTCCTTTTTATGACTGAATAATATTCCATTGTGTGGATATACCACATTGTTTATTCATTCAACTGATGAGCATTTGGATTGTTTCTCCCTTTTGACTGTTATGACTAGTGCTGCTATTAACATTCATGTACAAGTTTTTGTTTGGACACCTGTTTTCTCTTGGGACTAATCCTAGAAAAGGAACTTCTGACTCATATGGTAACTCTTGACTTATCTTTTTTGGTAGCTGCCAAACTGTTTTCCACAGTGGCTGCACCATTTTACATTTTACATTCTCGCCAGCAGTGTATTAGGGTTCCACTTTCTCCACATCATTAAAACCACTTGTTATTTTCCCTTTTTTTAAAATTATGGACATCCTAGTGGGTGTGAGGTGGTATCATTTGACTTTGATTTGCATTTCCTTCATTAATGACGTGCAACATCTTTTCATGCACTTATTGCTATTTGTTTATCATCTTTGGAGAAATGTCTATCCAAGTCCTTTGCCCATTTTGGATTACACATTTTGTTGTTCAGTTATAAGAGTTCTTTTGTATTCTGGCTACTAGACATTTATTAAATGTAGTATTTGTGAATATTTTCTCCTATTCTGTAGGTTCTTTTCACTATCTTGATGGTATCCTTTGCACAAAAGTTTAATTGTGATGAAGTCCAATTTTTTTTCTTTGGTATCATATCCAGGAAGTCATTGCCAAATCCAAGGTCATAAAGGTTTACTCCTGATTTCATCTAAGAGTCACACAGTTAAACTCTTATATTTAGGTCTTTGATCCCTTTTAAGGCCAATTTTTTTTTTTTTTTTTGAGACGGAATCTTGTTCTGTTGCCCAGGCTGGAGTCCAATGGCACGATCTTGGCTCACTGCAACGTCTGTCCCCCAGGTTCAAGTGATTCTCCCACCTCAGCCTCCCGAGTAGCTGGAATTACAGGCATGCACCACAATACCCGGGTAATTTTTATATTTTTTCAGTAGAGACAGAGTTTCACCATGTTGACTAGGCTGGTCATGAACTCCTGATCTCAAGTGATCTGTCTGCCTCAGCCTCTCAAAGTGCTGGGATTACAGGTGTGAGGCACCACGCCTGGCTATTTTGAGGCAATTTAAAAATACGGTATAAGGTAGGAGTCCAACTTCATTATTTTGATGAGATTCAGTTATCCCAGCATCATCTGTTGAAAACTATTTTTTTCCTAATAAATGGTCAACGTATGGGTTTATTTCTGGGCTCTCAGTGCTATTCTGTGGATCTGTATGTCTGTATTTATGCCAGTACCACACTCTCTTGATTACTGTTGCTTTATAATAAAGTTTTTAAATCAGGAAATGTAATCCAAATTTTTTTCTTTTTTTCCTAGATTGTTTTGACTATTCAGGGTCCCTTGCAATTTCATATAAATTGTAGGTTCAACATTTCTGCAGAAAGGTCATTAGGATTTTGATATAGATTTCACTGAATCTGTATATCACTTTTGGGAGTATTGTCATCTTAACAATATTAAATCTTCCAATTCATGAACATAAGGTGTCTTTCCATTTATTTGGGTCTTCTGATTTCTTCTAGCAATGTTTTCTAGTGTTCACATATAAGTCATGTACCTTCTTGGTTAAATTTATTCCTATTATTTTATTATTTTTTGTTCTGTTGTAAGTGGAATTGTTTTTTTATTATTCATTGCTAGTATTTAGAGAGAGAAATGATTCTTTTGTGTTCATCTTGTATCCTACAATTTTGCTGAATTCATTTATTGGCTCTAGTAGTTTTTTGTGGCTTCCTTAGTCTTTTCCATATATTAAATCTCATGGTCTTTGAGAATAGAGATAGTTTTACTTTTTTCTTTCCAATTTGGATGCATTTTTGTCTTACCTATTTCCTCTAGCTAGAACTTCCAGTATAATGAATAGAAATGATGAAAGCAGGCATCCCTGTCTTATTCCTGATATTTGGAAGAAACCTTCTTGTTTTTTAGCCTAGCGTATTATGTTAGCTGTGGTTTTTCAGAAATGCTTTTTATTGTGTTGCAGCAGTTCTATTCTAGTCCTACTATGTTAAATGTTTGTTTTTATCATGAAAGCATATTTTTGTCAAATGCTTTTTCTGCATCAGTTGAGATGATCATGTGATTTGTTTTCTTCATTTTATTATTGTGATATATTACACTGATTTATTTTCTTATGGTGAGCCACCTTGCATTCCTGGAAATAAATTGTACTTGGTCATGGTGTATAGTACTTTTTATTTGTTGCAAGATTTGGTTTGCTAGTATTTTGTTGAAAACTTCTGCACACATATTCAGAAAGGATATATATCATAGTTTTTGGGTGATTCTTTTTATCTGGCTTTGGTTCAAGGTAAATCATAGAGTGAGTTAGGAAATGTTCACTTGTCTTCTATTTTTGGAAGAATTAGAGAAGGATTGGTGTTAGTTTTTCTTTAAACGTTTGGTAGAATTCACCAAACATTTAAAGACCGACAGTTGGTCTTGAGCCTTTCTTTGTTGGGAGGATTTGGATTACTGATTCAGTCTTATATCGGTCTGTTCGGATGTTCTGTTTCTTTTTGAGTCCATTTTGGTGGTTTGTGTGTTTCTAGGAATTTGTCCACTTCACCTCAGTTATGTAATTTGTTGCTATACACTTCACTGTATTCTTTATTGTCTTTTTTATTTTTGTAAGGTTAGTAGTAAGGTCCCCACCTCATTTAGTTCCTTAAAGTATACAATTAGGATGCTGATTTGGGATCATTTTTAATATAGGTGTTACAGCTATAAATGTCATGCTTAGCACTGCCTTAGCTGCATCTCATGCATTTTGGTATTTTGTGTATTCATTGTGAGTAATCTCAATGTATTTTCTAATTTCTGGGTCTTGGGGATTTGTTTTGTTTTGTTTTGTTTTTTTGAGACGGAGTCTCGCTCTGTCACCCAGGCTGGAGTGCAGTGGTGCGATATCAGCTCACTGCAACCTCCACCTCCCGGGTTCAAGCAATTCTCCTGCCTCAGACACCCGAGTAGCTGGGATTATGGGCACACACCACCACACCTGGCTAATTTTTCTATTTTTAGTGGAGACAGGGTTTCACCATGTTGGCTAGGCTGGTCTCGAACTCCTGACCTCAAGTGATTCGCCTGCCTCAGCCTCCCAAAGTGCTGGAATTATAGGCGTGAGCCACTGTGCCCAGCCTCATTTCTTTTTTGATTTTCCCTTTGATCCTGTAGCAAGGTGAAAATCCACCTATGTGTATGGACCCCAGGGACTTCACACACTCAAACTAGTACACATTTGCCTTTAGCAGGTTAAATTTTTCTAGTTTTATCTTCCTAATTGTATTAGATGGAGTTGAGTAGCGTCTGTTCCAGTAAGCAAATGAGCACATCCTGATTCTCCCTGCAGGTGCCTATCTCTCTCCTAATAGTTTGAAAAAAAGATACTAATTTTCTGTTTTCCCAGCTATGTTCTTGTAAGGATGTTAGCGTTGCTTTTATCAGCTCTCTACATCTCTAAGATCTAAAGCTACGCTGTATGATTGTAATTTTTTGTAATTTAGTGAGATGGACTGTCCTTTTTTTTTAAATGTGCAAAGGAAACCAGAGAATTATGTTATGCAGAGGTTATCCTATATATGTCAGTCAGGTTGGTTAATTATGTCTTTTCAATCTTCTATATCAGTGGTCAGAAAACTTTTTCTGTAAATGTCAGATAGCAGGCTTTGTGAGAGATACAGTCTCTGTTGCATCTACCAAACTCTGCAGCTGTAGTGTTAAGCAGCCATAGATAATACATAAACAAATGAATGTGGCTGTGTTCCAAGAAAACTTTATTTACCAAAAAAAAAATTGGTAGTGGTGGTATTTTTCATTTACAAAAAAAAAAAAAAAAAAAAAAAACAGTAGTGGTGAGCTGGATTTGACCCTTGTGCTGTAGTTCACTGACTCCTGTTCTGTATCCCTGTTGGTTTTTCTTAATCTGCTTTTCTGTGAGTTACTGGGAGAGTTACATTAAAATCACTAATTAAAATTGTAGATTGATATCTCATTTCTGTCAACTTTTGTTTATAATACAGTCAGTTCTCATAATTCTCAGTAGTAATGTTCCAAAAAGTCACTACAAACACTGAACTAATAAATACTGAACCATTACTCAGAGGAGAAATACGGGGTTAAGCCTCTAGTCACATTTTTGTCAGCCAGTCAGTACATAATCTTTTTGTGTGTCTTTCTGCATAAAGACACCTTATTTAATATTGTTGGTTTATAATGATTGAACTAATGGCCAACAACACCATAACTAATGCCCGAATGAATCTCTAACATAGATATTTTCTCCATGAGACATATCACAGGCTTCTTGCACATAGGCACACTAGACAGCACATAACTGCTATACATATAGGCCATTTAAAAAGTGAAATCATCGGCCGGGCACGGTGGCTCACGTCTGTAATCCCAGCACTTTGGGAGGCCGAGGTGGGCAGATCACGAGGTCAGGAGATGGAGACCATCGTGGCCAACATGGTGAAACCCCATCTCTACTAAAAATACAAAATTAGCTGGGTGTGGTGGCGCGTGCCTGTAGTCCCACCTACTCGGGAGGCTGAGGCAGGAGAATTGCTTGAACCTGGGAGGCGGAGGTTGCAGTGAGCCGAGATCGCATCGCTGCACTCCAGCCTGGCAACAGAGCAAGACTCTGTCTCAAAAAAAAAAAAGAAAAAGTGAAATCATCAAGAAAAAGCACAAAAATGCAGTAAATATGACGCAAAATAGACTGAGAAGTAGACACTTATTTACAGTATCAGAGCTGAAACAAGAAAGCAGATCACCTTGTTGAGCCTCACCTGGGAACATGTAGGTCAGGCAATTCAAATTTTTTACCTTCCTGTAGATGTCCACAAATGACTGCAAAATAACTGCAAGTGTTGATTTTGAGGTTGCAAATAATTTTAGTGTGTGAATTTACAAATACGTAATCCGTGAATAATAAGAAATGCAATTTGGATGCTATGTTTGTCAGGTGCATAGCAATTTCGATTTGTTGTATCTTCTATTGAAAGGACTGTTTTGTCATTACAAATTGTTACTCAGTTTTTTGTTGTTGTTGTTGTTGAGACAAGAATCTCACTCTGTCACCCAGGCTGGAGTGCAGTGGCGCGATCTCAGCTCACTGCAACCTCTGCCTCCCAGGTCCAAACGATTCTCCTGCCTCAGCCTCCTGAGTAGCTAGGATTACAGGCACTCACCACCATGCCTGGCTAATTTTTGTATTTTTAATAGAGATGGAGTTTCACCACGTTGGTCAGGCTGGTCTCGAACTCCTGACCTCGTGATCTGCCTGCCTCGGCCTCCCAAAGTGCTAGGATTACAGGCATGAGCCATCACACCCGGCCTGTTACTCATTTTTTATACCTCTTTCTTACCTTAAAATCTACTGTATAGGATAGTAATGCAATCATATCAACTATCTTTTGGTTTTGATTATATGGTATATCTTTTTCCATCCTTTTACTTTCAATCTACATAATCCCTATATATATGTTTCCTTTGTTGTTGTATTATACTTTATCTTTTCTTTAATATGATTATTTAGTCCAGAGAATGGTACATTTTTTTCTATAAAGGCAAGTAAGAAATATTTTCAATTTTGACAATCATAAGGTCTCTGATGGAACTTCTCAGTGCTATTTCAGCACAAAAACAGCCATAAACAATGCAACATGATTGGGTGTGCCTGTGTGCCAACTGACTTCATTTAAAAAGCGGCAAGTGGCCAGGTACAGTGACTCACACTTATAATCCCAGAGCTTTTGGAGGCCAAGGTGGGAGGATCACTTGAGGCCAGGAGTTCAAGATTAGCCTAGGCAACATAGCAAGACCCTGTCTTTACCACACATACACAAAAAACTGGCAAGCCAGATTTGGCCCAAAGGCCATAATTTGCTGACTCCTGCCATGATGTATGGCCAGGGTAGTCTGTTGGGATGGAATAAAAATTGTAGGAAGCTTATTTACATTTTTTGGCTACAAAAATAAGAATTAAAAAAAAAGAAAAGTTTTACTAATGTATCTATTTATAGTATATGTATATAACTCATATATAGATCATTTATAAACATTTTCTTTGAGACAAGGTCTTGCTCTGTCACCAAGGCTGGTATACAGTGGTGTGATCATGGCTCACTGCAGCCTCAACCTCCTGGGCTCAAGCAATCCTCCTGCCTCAGCCTCCCAAGTAGCTGGGACTACAGGCACATACCACCATACCTGGATAATTTTTTTAATTTTTTGTAGAGACAGGACCTTGCTGTGTTGCCCAGTCTGGTCTTGAACTCCTGGGCTCAAGCAGTCCTCCCACCTTGGTCTCCCGAAGTGCTGGGATTACAGGCATGAGCCACTGCACCTCTCCTATAAAAGCTTTTACCAATTTAATACCTTCAAAGTATAAGATAAAATTAGATTCAAAATAGGCATCCTTTATATTCGTTTAAGCTTTTTAGAGTTAAACCTGATAAGAATTGTTTTCATGAGTATTTTCTACATCATCTAATTCTGAACCCTTCAGATTGAATAGAAATGTACTGTTAACAGGCATCAGTGTCATTCAAGGACGTGACTATAGAATTCACCCAGGAGGAGTGGCAGCAAATGGCCCCTGTTCAGAAGAATCTGTACAGAGATGTGATGCTGGAGAACTACAGCAACCTCGTCTCAGTGGGTAAGCATGTAAACATAACTTACCCTTGTAACTCCATATAGAAGGTATTTCTTTTTTAAGTGCCAATCCATGTGAACAATTTACTTAAAGTTTAATGTTATTTAGGCTTTTCATTCAGGATTCCAAAGTAACTATGCCCTGTCGAGGACTAGAAAGAATGTGTTGTCAACTCCCAGTGATAAATGCAAAGGAGCACTTTCAGGATACTGCTTCCAAAGCTGTATTTTCTTCCACTTTTGGAGACTAAAATCTCATATATCTGGTCTAAGTCCTCGATTGTGTTTTATTAACAGGGTACTGCCATTTCAAACCAGAGGTGATCTTCAAGTTGGAGCAAGGAGAAGAGCCTTGGTTCTCAGAGGAGGAATTCTCAAACCAGAGTCACCCAAGTGAGTTACTGAGCAGTAGTAGATATAATTCTGCAGGAGTGGTTAGACTCCGGGTCACTTTAGGGGTGAACACCTAAATATTGCAAGACTTTTCTTAGCCTAAAGGCACAAAAAGCAGCAGTTAAAAGAAAATGATTAATAAAGTTGATTCCATTAAAAGTAAGAAATTTGTTAATAAAATGTATTATTCAAGGGGTGAAAAAGACAAGCCACCGACTAGCATAATATGTATGTAGTGCAAATAACTTAGAAAGGATATGCTTCCTGAAAATGTAAAGAACTTCTGCAAGTCATTGTGGGAAAAGATAGGCAACCCAGATGTAAAATGGGCAAAAACATTGAACAAGAACTTTTTAATATGTATGGCCAGTAAATCTTTGAAAATGTGTTCAATCTCATTAGTTTTCATGGAGCACAAAATAATATATGAAGTGAGATATGCGGTGAAATAACAGATATGAAGCGAGTTTACAAATATGGCAATGCCAAGTCTTGGTGAGGATATGGAATGTTAGACACCCTTATCCACTGATTGGAAATATAAACTGGTAAAACTACTGTGGTATCAGGAGGATGTTTTCTTTTTTTTTCTTTTTTTTTTTTTTTTGAGACAGAGTCTCCCTCTGTCGCTCAGGCTGGAGTGCAGTGGTGCAATCTCAGCTCACTGCAAGCTCCACCTCCCAGGTTCACGCCATTCTCTTGCCTCAGCCTCCCGCCTCAGCCTCCCGAGTAGCTGGTGCTACAGGCGCCCGTCACCACGCCCAGCTAATTTTTTGTATTTTTAGTAGAGACAGGGTTTACCATGTTAGCCAGGATGGTCTTGATCTCCTGACCTTGTGATCTGCCTGCCTCAGGCTCCCAAAGTGCTGGGATTACAGGCATGAGCCACTGCGCCCGGCCTCTTTTTTTTTTTTTTTTTTTTAATTTCCACAGGTTTTGGGGGAAACAGGTGGTATTTGATTACATGAGTAAGTTCTTTAGCGGTGATTTCTGAGATTTTGATGCACCCATCACCCAAGCAGTATACACTGCACCCAATTTGTAGTCTTTTTTCCCACTCCCCCTTCCCACCCTTCTCCCACCCCAAGTCTCCAAAGTCCATTGTATCATTTTTATGCCTTTGCATCCCACCACAATGTTTTCTAATCAAGGTAAACTTTTGCATATCTTGTAGCCAAGTAATTCCTTTTCTAACTATGACTGACAAAAAGATATGATTATGTTCTCTGGAATACATAAAAGAATATTAATGGCAGTATTGTTTATGTTTGGCAAAAATAGTGCTCATCAACAGTAGAATGGAGAAACAGTTGTATTCTTTAAGGAAAAATTATACAGCCACATAAAATCTTGTACACTGATTACAAACATAATATTAAAAGAAATCAAAAAATATGCATATATGGCTATATTTATGTAAAGGTCAGAAGCAGGCAAAATTCAACTACATTTTTAGGAATTCATATATTGGTGATAAAACTATGAAGAAAATCTAGGAAATTATTACATAAATACTAGGAGACTGGTGAATTCTAAGCATAGGTAAACAGGGATTTTTGCAGAGCCATTTGTGTTTCATGACATGGTTTCTGATTCCATGAGTGGTCACTTAATAGCATTAAGATGCACATGAAAGTTTTATGCAGATATATATTGTTTCATGCTTAATAAAATGTTAAGAGGTAAGCGAGAAGTGGCAGATGATATTTGCAATATGACCTGTCAAGGATAGGCATTTAGAATGCATAAAGAATCCAGACCTCCCTTAAATGTCATTTTCACAGTAAAACTTTTTGTGATACCCTATTTAAAATTGTACCCCTCATGTCAGATTGAAATGTGGAAACTTAGGATGGGATGATCAGGTTCACTTAGTGCTTAGTTCTGATGGAATAAATCAACACTATGACAGCCAGAATGGAGCAGTGCATCTAAGTTAGTTGCATGAATGGATTTTATTTTCAACAATTTTATACTTGCTTGTATTTCTATGAATCACAACCATAAGACAGGTTGGAGCTATAAACTTTTTCATTTAATCATAAAGGAGTTGGTGCTGTTATAAATTTAATTTGATGTTGAATTGATGAGGAATATCAAATTGTAAGAATATAGACAATAGACTATTCTAACCATTATAATCTAGATAATGTCAAGACCTAGACTGTAATTTACTTTCAGCTTCTAAACCCCTTCCCCGTTGAGTCTATTCCAAAATTCCTGTTATCTCCTGATTTTCCTTGTTATACTACTTACATTTAGAGTTTTTGTTGTATTTATCCCATTCTGTTTTTCCTGCTCCCTAAAATAACTACCCCTATAAAATGCTTAAGTTTTATTTTCTTTCCTCTATCTACCCAGTTAGGAAAATCTTACTAATCACATGCAAAATATGTATTCATTACCAGTTTCCTCTCCCATTTGCACTATATCAATATTATTTTTTAAAGGAGGGTGGTCTGAGATATATATATTTACACACACATACATCTGAATTATTTAATCTTGATAAATCAAATAATTAGGTGCAACATAGGCTGTATATTGATAAGCCCTACCCACAGAAGATGTAAGAGTCATAAGATGTTTTCAATATTTCTGTTTTAGAAGATTACAGAGGTGATGACCTGATCAAGCAGAACAAGAAAATCAAAGACAAACACTTGCAGCAAGCAATGTGTATCAATAATAAAACATTGACTACAGAGGAAGAGAAAGTTTTGGGGAAACCATTTACTCTGCATGTAGCTGCTGTTGCTTCAACAAAAATGTCCTGCAAATGCGACTCATGGGAAGTGAATTTGCAAAGTATTTCTGAATTTATCATTAATAATAGAAACTATTCAACAAAGAAAATAGGTTGCGGTAATGTATGTGAGAATTCACCTTTCAAAATTAACTTTGAAAAAACTCAGACTGGAGAGAAATTTTATGAACATAATAAAAACATGAAAGCTCTCAATTATAATGAAAATCTTCCCAAGCATCCAAAGTTTCAAACTTTGGAGCAAGCTTTTGAATGTAATAAAATTGGAAAAGCCTTTAATGATAAGGCTAACTGTGTTAAACATAAGAGTCCTCACACAGGAGAAACATCCTGTAAAGATGATGAATTTAGGAAAAATTGTGATAAGAAAACTCTCTTTGACCACAGGAGAACTGGCACAGGGAAGAAACACCTGCATCTTAATCAATGTGGGAAATCCTTTGAGAAGTCACCTGTGAAGGAATATAATAAACTTAACGTGGGTATAAAACATTATGAATTAAATTCAAGTGGAAATAATTTCAACAGAAAGGCACACCTCACTGATCCTCAAACAACTGTCACAGAAGAGAACCCATTGGTAAGTAGTGACAGAACACAGACTTGGGTTAAATCCTCTGAATATCATGAAAATAAGAAATCCTACCAGACGTCGGTTCACAGAGTTCGCCAGAGAAGTCACTCAATGATAAAACCCTATAAATGTAATGAATGTGGGAAATCCTTCTGTCAGAAAGGACATCTCATTCAACATCAGAGAACTCACACAGGAGAGAAACCATTTGAATGTAGTGAATGTGGAAAAACTTTCTCCCAGAAGTCACACCTCAGTACTCATCAGAGAATTCATACAGCAGAAAAACCCTATAAATGTAATGAATGTGGAAAAACATTTGTCCAGAAGTCAACCCTCAGGGGACATCAAAGAATTCACACAGGAGAAAAACCCTATGAATGTAGTGAATGTGGGAAAACTTTTGTTCAGAAGTCCACCCTCAGAGATCATCACAGAATTCACACAGGGGAGAAATCCTTTCAATGCAATGAATGTGGAAAAACATTTGGCCAGAAGTCAAACCTCAGAATACATCAGAGAACTCACACTGGGGAGAAAACTTACCAGTGTAATGAATGTGAAAAATCCTTCTGGCGAAAAGATCATCTCATTCAACATCAGAAAACTCACACAGGAGAGAAACCATTCAAATGTAACGAATGTGGGAAAACTTTTGCCCGGACATCAACCCTCAGAGTGCATCAAAGAATTCACACTGGGGAGAAACCATTTAAATGTAATGAATGTGGGAAAAAATTTGTCCGGAAAGCAATCCTTAGTGATCATCAGAGAATTCACACAGGGGAGAAACCCTTTCAGTGTAATAAATGTGGGAAAACTTTTGGCCAGAAATCAAACCTCAGAATACATCAAAGGACTCACAGTAGGGAGAAATCTTATGAATGCAGTGAATATGGGAAATTATGTAAGAAGTCAACCCTAAGCTTATACCAGAAAATTCAGGGAGAGGGGAATCCCTATTGATGTAATAACTAGAAAATCCTTTTGACAAAAGGAATACCCCATTTGATATCAGAGATACACAAAAAACGAATTGAGGGTAGTGAATGTAAGAAGACAGTCCCAGAAGTAAACCCTCACTGTGAATCAGAGAATTCACATAGGAAAGAAACCAGATGAAGATGAATGCAGGAAGAATTGTGTCCAAAAGGCAACCTTCAGAGTGTATCAAAGAATTCACACAGGCTTCTGTTTTCAGAGTACTATGGATAGGCCTGAATGAAGTCATACCCTATTAGATAGCTCCCACACATCACACAAGCTGGTAAGCTCTTCACCAGCACCAATTTCATTTTACTCCAGGCACATAGTCCAAATTTCCCAGTCTCCTTTTCATCCAGGTGGGTCTTTGTGACTGGCTACTAAGATGTGGATGTCCATGATGTATATCACATCCCAGTCTGAAACATAAGAGACTTCCCTAACAAATTACCAGGGCCCTGTCACAACAAAATGGATATTATTTCTAGGACAAACTTGGTGCCATGCTTTAATGTGGCATGGTACAAGATAAAGAAGTCTGTGCCTGAATGAATATATGTAGCAAAATTCTCCTCTTCTGTGTCTTTCCCAGTTGAACATTATGTGAGCAAAATTTAAGCTTATACAGTAGTCCCCCCTTATCTGCATTTTCACTTTATGCAATTTCCATTAACCATGGTCGACTGCACTTTAAAGTTATTAAATGGATCCAGAAATAAACAATTCCTACATTTTAAACTGTACCCGATTCTGAGTAGTGTGATGAAGTCTCATGCCCTCCTGCTCTCCCATGAGGGTTATTGGATCATTCCTTAGTCTAGCATATCCACAGTGTATACACTATCTGCCAGTTAGTCACTTACTTGGCATTTTAGTTATCAGATCACCTGTCAGGGTATGGCAGTGCTTGTATTCAAGTAACCCTTGTTTTTCTAAATAATGGCCTCAAATTGCAAGAGCAGTTCTGGCATGTTGTTGTAATTATTCCATTTTATTATTAGTCCTTAATCTCTTGCTGTGCCTAATTTATAAATTAAACTATCATAGGCATGTGTATATGTAGGAAAAAAATATAGTATATGCAGGGTTCAGTATACCCGTGGTTTCAAACATCAACTTGGGATTCTTGGAGAGCATTCCTTGTAGTTAAGCAGGGACTACTGTATTCTGTTGAACTTTTACATGTTTGAGTCTATTTGTTTCTACACATAATTTAGTTATCTTGTGCTAGGAAGGCAGAAAGCTTCTGTGTAAGCCAGGCTTAAATCAATCAGAGAGCACAAACCTTATTAGGAGGCTACAGAGTCAAGGAGAACCTCAAATATGATCAGAGAAATGTGGAAAAGACATCCTTTCAATGTAATGAAATTGATAGTACCACCTGATACAGGGCTTTGCATGAACCTAAAAGTCTTTTGGCTGAATGGTGAGCAGCCACTGTGCAGTTCAACGTAATTGTGCCTTGCTGAATTGCACAGAGGTACTTCCTCCACACCTCCTGACACCTCCATATACCCCAGCTATATCTGCTTTAAGGAGGAGTTTTCCCTGGCTCCAAAGGCCATTGGCACCCACCCAAGTATTATGGGAAACCTCCAAGGAGGGGAGGGACTCCGATTTATATGGCTTTATTGAATCCATGCCCAAGGCAACATCTTACTAGTTCCTGTGGGGGTAGAGGACACCCAGATTTAGCTAATGGGGTTTGGCAATGGGAAGGCAAACAAATGTAATAACCTTATGGGTGAGGTACTTTGGGCCAGTGGAGTGTACTACAGTTATGTTTACATCTGAAAGTATAGTAGGGATTAATTCCCATAAATTATAGAGAGAATTCTAATTCCCTGTAATTCGCATAAGTCATAGAATTCTAATCAGGAATAATTGTATGTAAAGATAACCTCTGAGGTCCAACAGCTCTGATCATTTTGGGCTTCAAGTCTCTGTGGTGATTTTGTGGGTTGAAACTTCTGGCAAAAGGGGGCAGCGCTTGGGAGCTGGGGGACAGGGAATTGACTTGGTTCCCTGACAAGGGTACCAGGTCCACCCCTTCTGAAAAGCAGCTGTTTTTTGGTTTACTCTTGGGCTCTTTTACACATTGGATATCTCTTCCCTGGGTAGAGGGCTCTGATCTAAAATTCCAGTTTGGGAGTTTGTCATCTTGGACTCAACAACTAACAAAATGAAAAGGACCCAGCAAGCCTCACTTGTGGAATGAAAATGGAGCATTCAGGAAAGCAGCTGTCCTGGCCCCACAGTATGTCAGCTGTATAGGCAATAGTAGTAGCTGTCTCTTAGAAGGGAAATAATGTATCACCTCTTTCCAGAACGAAGCAAAGTTGCTGGCTTAGTAGAGCCCTCAATTCATAGAGGTTACTGTAATTGGGCCTGGCTCACTGATGGTTTCACCAACTGAAACTACTAGGATCCTCTGTGTGTTCAAACTCAGTGCCATTAACAAACCCAAAGTGAAGCGGTCACTCCTCTCAGTGGAAAGAGCACAAGGATGTTCTCAGCTCTGGCCAATACTCCATTTCAGGAACCTTGTTACATTTTTGTTAAGCCTTGGGCTCTGGATGTGGCCTAGATATTTGATATTCTAATTGGAAATTACAGATTAAAAAGCACCCTTTCATTCTTTGTACAGTGGACATAAAAGTCACAGCTGCTTAGTACAACCATCTGGGTTGCTCAAGTAGATGCCCATAATAAGAGACTATTTTAAGACTGACTGGAATCAAGCTGCTGACAGCTTTCTCCATCCAGATTGTGACCATTGCTACCTGGATCCATCATTTTATTGGTATGGCAAAAAATCACCCATGTCACACTGGGTGACATGGTAAAAGTACATGGTACTGTAAAAGTACCATGTACTGTACAAAATAAAGGTCTCTTTATCTGATGCTTCCATTGATGTCACTGGATATAAGAATTTACAAAACTTTTTTCCTTCTGGATAAACAGCCAGTACTTCATATGCCATTGATTAATTCACCTTTTTCCCACTGATTTTAAATATCTTTATATACTAAATTGTCATTTGTAAAGATAGTGCATATGACTGATTAAACGTTCTGATATTTTAGTAACATCATTTTGTGAATAGGACTGGCATGTATAGGAACTATAATACCCATCTTTCTGGCCTGCTATTGAATTTTTCACAGAAGGATAATTGAATCAAGTCTGGAAAAAGAATACATCTTACGACTTACGAAATAGAATATCATAGGCCAGTTACATTGTAACTGTAGAACTGCCAGCAGCCTTACCAAGAAAATGCATTGACAATAGGAGAACATAAGGTTACCCCTGGAGAGAAGCAGATATGACAGGAAGATTAATGGTACACAAGCTACACAAGCCCAGTTAGTACCTATTAGGACCAGTTAGTCCGAGAATCAAAACATCACTGTTTACTCTGTTTTTGTAATACTTCGTAATATAAAGCAAGTCTTTCTTTAAAATTTTTTTTACTCATACACTTTCTGAAAGAAAATATTTAGAATCATCTCTCTCCCTGCCCCTTTTAAATAGGATATTTGAGGATTATGATAGGGTTTGGTATTATGGATCAGGAACCCTGTAGGGTGGAACTGATTCACCACCCAGGTGGCCTGAGTCACTGGGAGGCCAGGTGGCAAAGCCCCATGACTGGGGACTCAGGCTTCACCTGCTGTCCCTTAGCAGAGGGCGGCCCACAGGATACCTTTCCATACAATACATCACCAACTGGAGACCATGGTCTGTGCTCTAGTCATGTATGCTCCCTCTCCCTGCCTGGTTGATCTCCTTAGCAACTCATGGTCTTTTACTCTAGCAGATGGATGCCTCATCTAGAGACTCTGGAGGAGCTGATTTTCTGTCTGCCCACCCACTAAGGGCCTTCAAGCTAATAAAGATAGAAAACAAGGCAGGAATTTTTGTCTGTTTTATTCACAGTGTATCTCAAACACATGAAACAGTCCCTCTTCATATTAGGCACTCAGAAATACTTGCTGAAGGTACAGTTATCAAAGTGAAATCTGAACATTTTTCCTTTTGATGTTCCAAGTTATCTTTTGAGGTGATTAATTTATTATAAATAGGTAAAATATTGCTATGAGTTCCCTATTCACGGGTATTTTATAAATTTTTAAAACTTGTTATTAATCTTCAGAAGTGTACAGAACTGTTCTTCAGATCTTTGTCAACCAAAACATGTATTTTCAATAAATTGAGATTCCCAGTTCAAAGTTATGTCTACACATTTAATCAGTTTATTAGTACTATAGAGTATAACCTTTTTTTTTTTTTGCTTTGCTTCCACACAAATACTTTGTAAGTACCAGTCGAAGCAATTTTGCAAAACAATAATGTAAAATCCTATTTCCAAGATCAACCAGATGGGCGTGCAAAGAAAATCTGGGCATCATCACGTTAATCCATTTGAACAATAGTTCCCCTCCTTTTTACTCTCCAAATAACCCTTCTGACAGTTCAAAAGAGAAAAGTTTTTTGTTACATTCAGATATCTTTGCCCTTGGAGAGACATGTTACCCTGAAAGAAGGGGTATAACACCTTCATGTGACTTCCTGCCTCTATGTTTGTCTTCTCTGATACCTTTTCATATTAAATGTCTTCCCAGAACCCCAGAAGAAATAGTATCTTCTGTCCTTGTACTAGGGTAGCCTTTTATAATGGGAGAGAAATTTGTTTTCTTGTCAGATTGCACAGTCTTCAAGTACCAACAGCCTGCCTGGCCAATTGGCTATTTTAGTGATCTTCCAGTATTCTAAGGAGCACTGACAGAACTGTATAACTAGCTTACACATCAGCTGACTGACCCATTGATACTTAAAACTAGGAAACTGGCTGGCCTGATTTCTTGGCAAAAGATACCCGCCAAATAAATTTGACTAATCAGATATGCTGGGACTCAGTGACAGGTTCAGAATGGGTAATGTCATCGCTAACTAATGAAGCCTTCCTATCCTCATTTAGTTCCTTATTCACCAGATGTCTCCAATGCATGCATGCCTAACAATTCAATAATCCCTCAAATGGCAAGGGTGAAGAGGCTACGCTCTTTAAAAAAAAAAAAGAAATATTTAATGAGCCAAAAGGATTGAAATGACGACAACCTTGTACATACCTTCAGCATACGTGATTATGGTTTACTCTTCTCTTACTTGATGTTCAGATGCACTAAATTAAATGCTCCAAACCAATATACCAATGTCTCAGTCCTCACTGGAGCCAGCTAGTGATCAGTCTTTTTCCCCTTTGCCTCATTGATGTAACCTGCCTGACATCTGTGGCATGAATCTGCAAGCCATGCCCTAATCCATTTCATGCCCTAATCCATTTCACACCAAATAAGTTGCACCCTCAGGAAACCCTTATTTCCTTAGAAACATGCAATATTCTTTAGAATATGACAGTTCCCTCCATTAATGGTAACAGTCCTTGCCCCAAAGTCATTTACTGCCCCTCTTACCAACTTTGATCTTATCTTTTACCACTTTCCTAGTGTCTCTGTCACTTTGTATTGCCTTGTCAACAATGACTTGTAACTGCCTTCTCTCTGGACAATGTGGGCTTTAAGGACAGGTCATGATTTAATAAGAAAAAGGAGGAGGTATCACAACAATCACATTTGAAAAATACAAATTGTAAAAGCAATCTACTTTGATAGCTCTTAGTGGACTTCAACTCCCCTCTTTCAATAGTGAGTGAAACAATAGATAAGAAAGAAGGTCAAAAGGAAATAGAGGATCTGAACTAAACCATAAACCAGTTATACCTAACCTAACATCTATACAGAACACTTCACCCAACACCTCCTGCATACAAATTCTTCTCAAGTGTACATGAAACATTCTCTAGGACAGACCATGATATTAGGGCACAAAATAAGCCTAAATGAGTTTTAAAGGTTAAAGTAATATAAAGTACCTCCTGGGGCCAGGCATAGTGGCACACACCTGTAATTCCAGCACCTTGAGAGGCCCAGGCAGGAGGATCTCGAGCCCAGGAGTTTGAGACCAGCCTGGGCAACATGGCAACACCCCGTCTCCAAAAGATACAAAAATTCAGCCAAGCATGGTGGCATGAACCTGTAGACCTAGCAACTCAGGAAACTGAGGTAGGAGGATCACTTGAGTCTGGGAGGTTGAGGCTGCAGTGAACCAAGATTGTGCCACTGCACTCCAGCCTGGGTGATGAAGTGAGACCTTATTTAAAAAAAAAAAAAGTATCTTCTCTGGTCAAAACAGAATGAAAACAGAAGTCTGTAAGAGAAGAAAACTTGAAAAACTAAAAAACACGAGAATGTGGAAATCAAATGACAAATTTTTAAAAAATTAAAAGATTAAAGAAAAAATCACAAAGGAAATTAGAAAATATTTTGAGATGAATGAAAATGAAAATCTACCACAATGCATGAATGTAACTAAAGCAGTGCTTAGGGAGAAACATAGCTGAAAACACTTACATTAAATAGATCAATAACCTAACTATATACTTTAAGGACCTCTTGATAAATAAGTGCAAACTTAAACCAAAGATAGCAGAAGGAAGAATAAAGAAGAGAGATAAACAAAATAGAGAATAGAAAAACAGTAGAACAAAACAGAAAATTGGTTCTTTGAAATTATTAACAAAATTGACAGACCTTTAGGTAGCCTGACCAAGAAAAAAAGGACTCAAATTATTAAATCAGAAATGAAAGTGAGAACATTACTACCAACCTTTCACAAATAGGCTTATAAATAAAAAGTTGGAGAACTCACACTTCCTCAATTTCAAAACTCATTACGAAGCTACAGTAATCAACACAGTGTGATACTGACATAAGGACAGACATATAGATCCATGAAAAAGAACTGAAAATCCCATACATCTATGCTCCATTGATTTTTGACAAGAGTGGCAAGACATTTCGATGAACAAACAAGAGTCTTTTCAACAAATGGTGCTGGTACAACAACTGGGTATCCATGTGCAAGAGTGAAATAGACCCCTACCCAACACCATATATAAAAATTATTTCAAAATAGATCAAAGACCTAAATATAAGAGCTAAAACTATGAAACACTGAGAGGAAAACATAGGGGTAAATCTTTTTTGAGACAGGGTCTTACTCTGTCACCCAGGCTGGAGTGCGGTGGCACAATCTTAGCTCACTACAGCCTCAACCTCCTGGGCTTAGGTGATCATTCCACCTCAGCCTCCCAAGTATCTGAGACTACAGGTGTGTATCACCACACCTGGCTAATTTTTGTATTTTTTTTTGTAGCGATGGTGTTTTGCCACGTTGCCCGGGGTTGTCTTGAACTCCTGGGCACAAGTGATCCTCCTACCTTGGCCTCCCAAAGTGCTGGGACTGCAGATGTGAGCCACTGTGCCTGGCTAGGAATAAATTTTTTACATTGGGTTTGACAATCATTTTTTAGATATGGCCCTAAGAACACAATCAGGAACAACAAAAAATTGATAAACTTAACTTCATCAAAGTTAAAACTTTTGTGCAGCAAAGGACACTCTAAGGGAAGCAGAAAGACAACCCAATGAATGGGAGGAAAAATTTTCAAATAATATATTTGATAGGGATCCGGTATCCATAATAGATAAAGAATTCTAAAGACAATCCAGTTCAAAAATGGGTGAAGACTTTAATAGACATTTTTCTAGAAAAGATAACGAATAGCCTACAAGCACATCAAAAGATGCTTAATTACATTAGTTATTAAGGAAATGCAAATTAAATCCACAATGACATTCTACTTCACACCCACTATGATGGTTGTGATTTTTTTAAAAAATAGAGGCTGGGTACAGTGGCTCATGCCTGTAATCTCAGCACTTTGGGAGGCCAAGGCAGGCGGATCATGAGGTCAGGAGATCAAGAACATCCTGGCCAACATGGTGAAACCCCGTCTACTAAAAATACAAAACTTAGCTGGGTTTGGTGGTGCACACCTGTAGTTCCAACCTACTCAGGAGTCTGAGGCAGGAGAATCACTTGAACCCGGGAGGCGGAGGTTGCAGTGAGCCAAGATTGTGCCACTGCACTCCAGCCTGGTGACAGAGTGAGCTTCCATCTCTAAATAAATAAATAAATAAATAAATAACAACTGTTGGCAAAGATGTGGAGAATTTGAAACCCTCATACATTGCTGGTAGGAATATTAAATGGTGCAGTCACTCTGGAAAATAGTTTGTCTGCTCCTCAACATGTTAATCATATAATTACCTTATGAGCCAGCAATTCCACTCCTATGTGTATATTCAAAAGAATTGAAAATGTGAGCTCAAACAAAAACTTGTATATGAATGCCATAGCAACATTATTCACATATATAATAACCAGAAGGTGGAAACAAGCCAAAGGCCCATCAACAGATGAGTGAATAAAGAGAATGTGGTCTAATCCATTCATAAAATGGGATATTATTTAGCCATGAAAAGTAATGAAGTACAACTGATATGTACCACAACACAGATGAACCTAAAAACATGTTAACTGAAAGAAATCAAACATTAAAGGTAGTCTTCAAAGCAAAGGATATTTCCAGGGTAGAGAGTTATATTGCATCATTATAGAAAAGCTCCATCCACCAAGAAGACAAAAATCCTATGTGCACAAAACAATAGAGCATCTATATACATGAAACCAAAACTTACAGAATTAGGAGAAATAGAAAAGTCTACTAACATAGTTGGTGAATTCAATATGCCTCTCTCAACAATTGATGGAACCACCACACAGGAAATTGGCAAATATATAAAAGAATTCCATCACTCAGCTGAAGATAATATACATTTATAGAACACTCCAACTCAACAACTGCAGAATATACATTCATTTCAAGTACACATGGAGAATTCAACAAGTTAGAGCATATAATGTGTCATAAAGCAAACTGTAAATTTTTAAATATCGATATCATGCAGACTATGTCCTCTGACTATAATGGAATCAAACTAGAAATAAGTAACAAAAAGATTTTTTTTAATGTAAGCACATAGAAAGTAAACAGCATACTTCTAAAGCATGCTTTTAAATATTCCACAGGACAAATAGGAAGTTGCAAAGAAAACTAAAAAGTAATGTGAAGGAACAAAAAGATAAAACCTTGTCAAAATTCGTGCCACAGGCCAGGCACGGTGGCTCACGCCTGTAATCCCAGCACTTTGGGAGGCCAAGGCGGGTGGATCACGAGGTCAGGAGATCGAGACCATCCTGGCTAACATGGAGAAACCCCCTCTCCACTAAAAATACAAAAAATTAGCTGGGCGTGGTGGCGGGCGCCTGTAGTCCCAGCTACTCAGGAGGCTGAGGCAGGAGAATGGTGTGAACCCAGGAGGCGGAGCTTGCAGTGAGCTGAGATGGTGCCACTGCACTCCAGCCTGGGTGACAAAGCGAGACTCTGTCTCAAAAAAAAAAAAAAAAAAAAAAAGTGCCATGGAGCCAAAGCGGTGCTATGGGGGAAATTTATACCAGCGGATGTTTACATTAGAAAATAAAGGTCTCAAATCAGTAGTCCAAGCTCACACTTCAGGAAACAGAGTAGAGCAAAATAAACCCAAAGCCAGCAGAAGGAAAGAAATAGTTAACATAACCGCAGGATTCAATCATATTAAAAACAGAAAAACAATAGAGAAAAATCCATGAAACTTGAGTTGATCCTTTGTAAAGATCAATAAAATTGATGAAACTATACTATGATGGGAAAAAAAAGACACAAATTACCAATGTGAGGAATGAAAGAGGTGATATCACTACAGACTCCACAGACATTAAAAGGATAATAGGAACAGCACAAAAACTGCACATAAATTTGACAATTTAGGTGAAACTGACCAATATTCAGGTCAATACCTCAAAGCCACAAATTACCAAAATTCACCCAAAATAAAACAGATAATCTGAACTTTTTAAAACCATTAAATAAATAAAATTTGTAGTAAAAACATTCCAGGAAATAAATGTTCAGGCCCAGTTTATTTCCATGGAGAATTCTCACAGATTTACAGAATTAATATCAATTCTACACAAACTCAGAATTGAAGAGGGAATACTTTACAACTCCTTTCATGAGGCCTGTATTAATTTCATATATGTAATAAAGAAAAGAAAGAAAACTAAAGACATATCTCTTTTTCATGCATGTGAAAAAAAATCCTCGAAAAAATTTTAAACAGTAACACAACAAACAATTCAATTCGAAAATGGGAAAAAGACATGAGTAGTCTCTGTTTTGTCAATGAAGATATACCAATGTGTGTTACATTTCCCACCCTGTATATTATGTTTTGGCATTTTAAAAAAATCCCTTCAGCCTGGGGAGTGACTGCCTCTCCCAGGTCTAGCTAACTCTTAGAGACAGCAAAGGGCCCAACCAGGTGCATGCTTTTGATATGCAAACTAATCAATCCAGAGCCATACCTCCTCTGTCTGGCCTGTATATCGCAGAAGACAATATTCCCCAACCTTAATCATCCAGGGCCAGGTACCAGGCAACTAAGGGACCACTCCTTTAGTTGAGAGCCCACCAGAATTATTCAACCTACCTAATCTTAAACTGTTTACCTTGCCTTGCCTTGTCTTTTCCACGGAAACCCCAATAAAGACTCCAGTCTCAGCTTTCCCCTTGCTCCTGTCTTCTGCCACCTGACCAAACCTGGTATTCCTCCCATGGCCCTGTGTAGCATGCTATGCCTCTTTTCTAGGGGAACTGTTAGTTACATTAAACTCTTCTTTCAATGGCATTGACCTTTATATGCCATCACTCAGTCACCACATAAGTAAGACCTGGGCACAGAATGCAATGGCAAATAAATGAAATGACATTCAACATGATTTGAAATTAAGGAACTACAAATTAAAACCACAATGAGGTACCTATTAAGATGGCTAAAATTCAGAATGTTGACACAAGTATTGACAAAGATACAGAACTAGATCTCTCATATACTGGTGATAGAATTAAAAACGGCACGGCTACAAAAATACTTTTGCAGTTTCTTACAAAATTAAACATACATGTACCATACTACCAAGCAATCCTACTTGTGGGCATTTATCCTAGAGAAATGAAGTTACGTTCACACAAAAACTTGAACACAAATATTACACGATTTATGTGTAATAGCTAAAAACTGGAAATTCAATGTCCTTCAGTGGGTGAATATAAACACATTGTGGTGCATCCATATTATGGAATACTATGTAGCAATAAAAACGAACAAACTATTGACATACACAACAATTTCCATAGCTCTCAAGGGAATTATGTTATGTGAAAGGTTACATATTTCATAACTATTTATATAACATTCAAGAAAGGACATAGAGATGGAAACCCGATTAGTGGTTGTAAGAATTGGGGGGTGAGGGAGGGAATGCCACGATAATAGGCATGGCCATAGACTGACCTAAGGGGAGAGAGTTGACATCTCCTGAGCCTGGAGCTCACTGCAAGCCAGAGATTCTAGAGCTCGCCTCCTTCCTGGGGCCATTGGGGAGTGACAGGGAGAGACAGAGCCATCCCCTGGGGCTGTAGAGAGGAGGCCCCGCACATCTCCTAATGTTGGGGGACACTATTCTGTCCTGGCTCTGGTACCTTGGCTCATACTGGTATCATTCAAAAGTAAACCTTTACTGGCCCAGCGTGGAGGCTCAATCCTGTAATCTTAGCACTTTGGGAGGCCAAGACGGGTGGATCACTTGAAGTCAGGAGTTCAAGACCAGCCTGCCCAACATGGTAACACCCCGTCTCTCCTAAAAATACAAATATTAGCTGGGCACAGTGGTGCATGCCTGTAATCCCAGCTACTTGGGAGGCTGAGGCACGAGAATTGCTTGAACCCGGGAGGTGGAGGTTGCAGTGAGCCAAGATCGTGCCAGTGCACTCCAGCCTGGGTGACAGAGCGAGACTTTTTTTTTTGAGATGGTCTCACTTTGTCACCCAGGCTGGAGTGTAGTGGCATGATCATGACTTACTGTAGCCTCGACCTCCCAGGCCCATGCGATCCTCCTGCCTCAGCCTCCTGAGTAGCTTGGGACTACAGGCACATGCCACCATGCCCAACTAGTTTTTTTACTCTTTTGTAGAGACAGGGTTTCTCTATATTGCCCAGATGGTCTAAAACTGCTGGGCTTGAGTGATTCTCCCACTTGGGCCTCCGTAAGTGCTGGGATTACAGGCATGAGCCATCACACCAGGCCTAAATCTTTAAACATAATAAAACAGCTGCTTCAAAACTCATGTTTTCTCATTACAACATTTAGGTCGCCTCGGGCCTTTTCCATTGGTAGGCTTTTTCCCTCTTGATTTTGGGTCACATTATTCTGCATCTGAATTATGACACATATTAATATGTCAGGCATCTGAATTATGTTAGACATTACAGATAAAATATTGTAGAGATTCTAGATGTATTTATTTCCTAGGGCTGCTGCAACATATTACCATAAACTTTGTGGCTTGAAGAAACAGAAATTTATTCTATTACAGTTCTGGAGACCAGAAGTCAAAAATCAAGGCCACACTCTGAAGGATCTAAGGAAGAATACTTCCTTTCTTCTCCCAGATTATTGTGGTCCTGGCATTCCTTGGTTTGCAAGCACATCACTCCAATCTCAGCCTCTGTCTTCACACTGTCTTCTCTGTGTCCTGGTGTGTCCTTGTCTATTTCTTGTAAGAAAACTCTCACTGGATGTAGGGTCTGCCCTAATCCAGGATACGCTCATTTCAGTCATTATCCTAATTACACCTGCAAACTAAGATCATGTTCAGAGGTTGTAGGTAGACATGAACTTTGTAGGGATACAATTCAACTCACTACCCTGGATAATGCTGACTTCCATTATAGGATGTTGACTCTTTTGCTAAACCAAGTAATTGAATTACATGTGGATGCTTCTGGCCCTGTCAGTCTTTGTTTAATCTTTTGTCGCTGTGCATCTAATATGGTCTTAAACATAACTTTAGAGCATGGTCCTTTCTGTAGGGTATCACTTGACAAACTTTTTATGTAAGGAGTCATAAATATTTTAGATTGCATGGAAAAAGAGGCAAATGAAGGCTATTACATAGGTCCTTATATAAAAGGAGAAAAAGAACTTACACAAAATTGTTATTCATGGAATTTGAAGTTTAATTAAAAGGTGCAAGTTTAGGTAGTATAGGTCTACGAATGAGAATAGAATTCTACATTTTGTTTAATGGGATTCAGAGTTAGCATGTGTCCCACTTATCAAAATCAGTTCAAATGTTCACCTGTTAATGATGATCGGTAATGAGATTTTATATATTTCATCTTTTAAAAATGTTTCTCCACTGTGGGAGGCTGAAGCGAGAGGATCACTTGAGCCCAGGAGTTTGAGACCAAGCTGGGCAACATAATGAGACCTCATCTCTACAAAAACTTTAGAAAATTAGCCAGGCACGATGGTGAGTGCCCGTGGTCCCAGATACTCTGGAGGCTAAGGTGGGAGGATTGCTTAAGCCTGGGAAGTCCAGGCTGCAGTGAGCCATGATCGCAGTGAGCAATGTCACTGCAGTGACAGAGTGAGACCTGGCTCAAAGAAAAAAAGTGTCTCCATACAAATACATACTGCCAAGTACTGATTCTTGGCATACAATTCTATTTAAGGCTATTTTGCGCTAGGAAGGTATTGACAGAATTATATCTGATTGTCCTCTGCACATCAGCTCCTCAACATGTATTACACTGCAGATCAATCACTTCCAATTAAACATTAAGTGGCAGCACCTCAAAATTTAATGCTTTTGAAGTATGGAAATTCCCTTTTTATTTGCATCAAAGTTCTCCCAAAATGCTGCTAGAATAGTAGTTTCAGCTTCTAAAGCATGGGAATGGAGATCTCTCTTCTTGCTGTAATTTTTTAAGAGACAGGGTCTTGCTATGTTACACAGGCTGTACTCAAACTCTTTTGCTCAAGTGATCCTCCCACCTCAGCACCCCCAAGTAGCTGGGACCCCAGGCAAGTGTCATCACACCCAGATCTTGTAATTTTTGACAACACAAGAGTGTACACAGCAGGTTGACGTTACTTGCGATTCAAACATTAGTTGTTGGAATGACTTAACCACCGTATCTAAATTTCACATATAAGTGCTGTTTTGCCTTGTAACTTCAAGCTGAATTCAGAAAGATTATCAAACCTATGGCATTCACAGTTTATTAATAGTGCTTTAGGGCAGATTTTCTCATTCAGAAAAATTTCAGTCTTGGCTATAAGCTTTAAAAATTCACAACAAGTATTTACCACTGCTAAGTCATTGATCAGCTATGTGACAGGACAAGACAAAACATTCAAATTCATGGATCTCATCAGAGTTAAATCAATGAGACCAGAAGTTTTACTGTTACACTACTCACTCAGTAAGACATGACAGACTGAAATATTTTCAGCAATGTTCCTGTTGATGAACGATATAATAAATAACCATAGGTCTTAAACACTTTACATTTTCACAAGCTCTGTAAATTTGCCCAACTAAACCTTTTTCTGTTCCACATATTTTTACCACCATCAGTTGAAACACATCTTAGCAATTCCACCTCAGGTTGCACTAAGTGTTTTCACAACTTCTCTTAAAATATTCTCACCTATAGCTGTTCCATTCAAACTATTAATAGAGATTAATTCTTCACTCACTTCAAACAACACATCAAATAAATAGCAACAGAGCAGTATTGGTAACAATTGTGGGCTCAACAACAGCTAAGGAAGACCACTTAAATCATTCATACTGTTTCTTAATTGACTATTAAATGTTTCTTCTACTGTCCTCAAGCAAGTGTTCTCACCAAAAGGAAAAGAATCTTTAAAAAGTTTATTTCTTCTAGAAATACCTCTTCACCTGCTGCAATCAAACACAACATTGCTCAACAGCTTTCCTTGCTTAGCTAACACACTGCTATACAAAACATTCACATATATACACACCTAGAATGCAATCTCATACACAAATGAACTCATTATTAACCAGAAGTCATAGACCAATACCTACCCTAAGTCATTTTCTCACAGATCATTCCCAAAGGTTCACTTTCTTTAGCCACACAGGATGCTGCTATATCAAGATCCTCATATTCCACTTGAGACTGAAGAATTTCTGCCCTGAAATTATCATCCTTTGGTAAGGAAGGCCACCAGCAAGAACAGAGCTGGTAGACTGCCCTGGGCCAATCTCTGGAAGACTTTGATCAAGCCTTGCTCTTCACAGGCACTGAGAGCAATCATTGGAACCTGAGTCCAAACAGAAGAATAGGTCTCTAGGTGTTGCTCAAGAGTCAGCCAGACACTCTTAACTTGTCGCATAGCACTCTGACCCCTAAGATGGCAATATCCTACATCGGAGTGGCTGTGAAATGGAACATGGGGGTTGAACCTAATAAATGTAAGTTTCTTGGAGGTCACTTCTGAGCAGCAGATGAAAATTGTAGTAGTCCATTCTCACACTGCTGAGACTGGGTAATTTATAAAGGAAAGAAGTTTAATGGACTCACAGTTTTGCAGGGGAGGTCTCAGGAAACTTACAATCATGGTGGAAGGGGAATCAAACACGTCCTTATAATTACATGGCGGCAGGAAAGAGAAGAATGAGAGCCAAGTGAAGAGGGAAGCCCCGATAAGACCATCAGATCTTGGCCGGGCGCAGTGACTCACACCTGTAATCCCAGCACTTTGGGAGGCCGAGGCAGGCAAATCACTTCAGGTCAGGAGTTTGAGACCAGCCTGTCCAACATGGTGAAACTCTGTCTCTACTAAAAATACAAAAATGAGCCGGGCATGGTGGCACAAGCCTGTAGTCCCAGCTACTCAGGAGGCTGAGGTGGGAGAATCACTTGAACCCAGGAGGCAGAGGCTGCAGTGAGCTGAGATCGTGCCACTGCACTCCAGCCTAGGTGACAGAGCAAGACACTGTCTCAAAAAAATAAATAAAAATTTTTAAAAATAATAAAACCATCAGATCTTGTGAGAACTTATTATTATGAGAACAGCATGGGGGAAACTGCCCCCATGATTCAATCATCTCCCACTGGATCCCTCTCATCACACATGGGGATTATGGGAACTACAATTCAAGATGAGATGTGGGTGCAGACACAGCCAAACCATATAAAAAATTATAGGTAATAGGTAACTAAGTTATTAAATATTTAGAAATTTTGAAAGCAGCTATGCACTATCTTCCCAGAAACCTGCACATATAACAGAAAGTTATTCATGAGCTTCCTAGGGGTCTCTCCTGAGCAAAAGTTCTTGACAATTTTGCATCATTAGAGTAGCAATCATTTTGAAAATGTGACAAAAAACATGAATCTTCATGCCAGAGTATGCGCGCACCCACCTACAGCCATAAATTTGAATGTATCTCAGGCAGCTAATGAACACCCTGTAGCTCATTTATGGGACTCAAGTTAGCAGTGGGCTGCAGGTGGTTCTGAATGTTTATTGCCTAGTTACCTGACACTAAAAACTGTGCTCAAGAGGGCAGAGTAAGGGGCTCTACGATGCAGAGGAGCCTAAACTGATAAAGAAGCAAGCAGCTATTTATCCTGGCAACACTCCCTAAGTTCCCTCCATCCATGTGGTTACACAGCTGGGTTGTCTGTCACTCTGTCAGGTCACAGATGGTTGATAATAGTTGGACACTTATTCACTTAGTCAACTAGACAGGCAGCTAAGGTACACTATCATTCTTTCAAACAACAGACAGGAAAGAAAAAGGTGTGCTGGGTGAGTGCTGAAGCATGAAAATGCTCCTCATCCACAGAGTCACCACACGCAGCAGTGTGGAAACCCTGCAGAAACAGGCTTCCTATGTGTCTGTAGTGACATAAAGAGCCTAAAGAAGGAGACGAGCAGGAAATCTAATTCCTCCAGGGTCTCCAGGTCATCCTACCGTTTGTTGGAACAAAAGTTTAGACACAGGTAAAAAAGATCTATAAAGCAGAGAGGGGGGAAAAAGGAGCATTAAAAACATTTAGGGCCCGGAAAACATTCCCTAGTGGGTGATGTGGTACTGGGTAGGGAGTATTCTCTGGACATTGGTCAGCAGAGAGGGAAAGTAGGAAAGGCCTGAGCCCCATATGGCTAGACTGTGTCTCTGGGTTTCCACAGAAAGAATCTAGGCCAGTGCGTTGAATTGGTTATACCTATGGGCACCTGATTGAGACAAAATTAAATGAAATTCTAATCACAATCTTAAAGGATTTCTTAAGAGGGGCTTAGAATTCTAAACATTGTAAGGAAAAATCAAAATTATCAAAACAAGTACAACAACGGTTTGGTAAAAGCAAAAAGATACCAGAAACATGACAAAAGGACACAGGAACAATTTAAACGCCCCACAAGCTTCATCTCCGATGATTTGAGAATAAAAAACAACCAACCATACTAGCTAAGCATTATAACCCACTGAATATAGAGAAGCTGAATCTATACAGACATAAATAAAAATAAAAATAAATAATAAATGCTGGAAAAAAGAAAACTATTTTCTATACCATGATAAACACGTGAGGAATCATGGAACTAAAAATAACAGGTTTTTGCGACTGTGGTAATAAGTGACTTGGGCAATGATCAGAAGTAAACACTAAAAATAATGAGTAGTGACTTGAGGATTGAGAGGATACATGCATAGCCTGAACATATCTCCTCACAAGATTTTTCTTCTAATTTTGTTAGATACAAGGTCTTGCTTTGTCACCCAGACTAGACTGCAGTGCCGCCATCATAGCTCACTGCATCCTTGAACTCCTGAGCTCAAACGCCTGTAATCCCAGCTACTCAGGAGGCTGAGGCAGGAGAATTGCTTGAACCTGGGAGGCAGAGGTTGTAGTGAGCTGAGATCGCGCCACTGCACTCCAGCCTGGGTGACAGAGGGAGACTGTCTCAAAAAAAAAAAAAAAGAAAGAAAAAGAAATCTCAACACTTCTGTTACTTCTGTTGTATGTCTACAAAAGGTACATAACCTAAATGTAATCAATCACAAGGCAACATCAGACAAATCCTGTCATTTACCAGATGAGTAATGAAGAGTTGTGGGAAATAGCTAATGATCAGTCAGGATGTTGTCAGGGGTTTCTCCCATGAGGCTTTTGATATCGTTTGGGCGTCTGCCTCCTTCAAATCTCATGTTGAAATTTGATCCCCAATGTTGGAGGTGGGGTATAGTGGGAGGTGTCTGGGTCATGGGGGTGGATCCCTCGTGATCAACTTGATGAGTGAGTGCTCACTCTATTAGGCTGCACAAGATCTGATTGTCAAAAAGAGCCCGGCACCTCCCTTCTCTCTCTTTTCTCGTCTTTCCAAGTGATGCCTGCTACCCCTCTTCCCCTTGTCATGAGTGGAAGCAACCTGAGTCCCTCACCAGAAGAAGATGCTGGTGCCATGCTTCTTCTTCATGCAGAACCATGAGTCAAATCAACCTTTTATCTTCATAAATTACCCGGCCTCAGGTATTCCTTTATAGCAATGCAAATGACTAAGACACATATCAACTTCACGCTTTTCAAGGAAGTCATATTCTTAGCTTGTATCAGCTGAGGGATGTCTAGGATATGTCAGTAACAAGTAGACCCAAACCTATAACAGCTCAGCAGAGAACAAGTTTGTTTGTTCCTCATAAAAGGCTGCCAGAGAAGTAAGATGAGGAAACTATTCCACACGGTGATTCTTGAACCTTGGCTCCTTCCATATGGTATTTTTCATCTCTAGTATAGGAACAAGGAGAGCAAAAAAACATATAGAATGAAGATATCTCTCATAGGACTTGTTTTACCACTGAAATCCACATTCCACTACCCCATATAGATGGAAGAGTGGTTGTTGGCCTAGGGACAAAAGGAAATAGTTCTTGGTGAACACACAAGAATATGCAAACACACAAGTAGGTGCCATAGGGGTCTCTTTTATTATATATATATATATATATATCTCACATTGTGTGGTTGCATTCTGGAAGAAGGATTTCCCACATCCGTTACCTTCATATGATTTATTTGGTCTGGTTGATATACTATGAGGTCTCTACTGCTGCATACATTTTCTTTTTCTTTTTTTTGTTTTGAGATGGAGTCTTGCTGTGTCACCCAGGCTGGAGTGCAGTGGCACAATCTCAGCTCACTGCAACCTCTGCCTCTTGGGCTCAAGCAATTCTTCCTGCGTCAGCCTCTTGAGTAGCTGGGATTACAGGCACCCACCACCAAACCTGGCTAATTTTTGTATTTTTAATAGAGACGGGATTTCACCATGTTGGCCAGGCTGGTCTTGAACTCCTGACCTCAGGTAATCCACCCGCCTCAGCCTCCCAAAGCACTGGGATTACAGGCATGAGCCACTGCACCCAGCCTGTATACATTTTCTGTTGCACTGAGAAAGGTGGTTTGAGCTGAGATTATCATACATTTATTACATTCTAGGTTTTCTCCATTGTTTAAATTCTCTGCTCAATGAGGTTCAGTCAAGGACAGAAAGCATCCATCTTTTCATTTCTTTCTCAGGATTCCTCCATAGTGTAAGTTTATAAGGGTTTAGTTCATATAGGATATTTTCTATATTCATTACCTGCATAGCGTTTCTTTCCTGGGTGAATTATCTGACTCCAATACGGACTAAGCTTATACTTAGTTGCTACAAGACTATCCACATGCAATACATTTCAAGGCTTTCCCTCCAGTGAAAGTTCTCTTATGTTGGCTGGGCATAGTGGCTCACACCTGTAATCCCAACACTTTGTGAGGCTGAGGTAGGAGGATCCCTTGAGCCCAGGAGTTTGAGACCAGCCTGGGCAATGTAGTGAGACTCTATCTCTAAGAAAAACATTTTTCAAAAATTACCCAGGCATGGTGGTATGCACCTGAAACCCCAGCTGCTCAGGAGACTGAATGAGGCAGGAGGATCACTTGAGCCTCAAAGGTTGAGGCTACAGTGAGCCATGACTGCATCACTGCACTGCAGCCTGGGAAGAGCAAGACGCTGTCTCAAAACAAAAAGTTACATGTTTAGTGAGAAACTTCCACATTCATTTGGTAAATAGATTTTCGTCCCCTGTCTGAGTTCTCCAGTCTTTTCTTAGCTCTGACTTGTGGTTGAAAGTTGTCCTACATTCATCACCTTTATAGAATTCCTCCCATGAGTTCTCTGATGTTCTTGGAAGTGTGATTTCTGCCTAAAAGTACTCCAAGATCCATGACACTGGCAGGCCCATTCACATGTGTAAGTTCTCTGATACAGTGCAAGGTTTGATGTGTGGCTGAAAGCTTTTCCACATTCATTATGTTTATAAATTTAATCCCAGTGAGTTTTCTGATACTTTTCATGGTTTTACTTCTGGTGGAAATCTTCCCTACTCCATCATATTTATAGGATTTCTTCATTGTGTGATTTATCTGATGGCTTTTTACACCTGAAAACTCGTTGAAAATTTCCCACATTGATCACATTTATAGGATTTCTGATCTTTGTGAGTTCTCTGATGCAGTCTAAGGCCTGATTTCTAGTTGAAAGCTTTACCACATTCATTACATTCAGAGGGTTTCTTCCCTGTGTGAATTCTCTGATGTATAAGGTTTGACTTCCTACAGAAAGACTTCCCATATTCAGTACATTCAAAGGGTCCTCCTCTGAGTGTGTTCTCTGATGTACTCTAAGAGATTATTTTCAGGGAAAATTGTCCCACATTCATTACATTCATAGGTTTTCTCAACTTTGTGACTTATTTGATGTATAAGGGATGATCTCCTAGAGAAGAATTTTTGACATTGAAGGTACACATAGGACTTCTCCTTTATGTGAGTTCTCTGATGTATATTGAAGATCGACTGAGAACTGAGTTTCCCTGTATGTGTTATTATGACAGGATGTCTTCAATGTGTAAGTTTTCTGATGATGTACTGTAAGGGCTTAAATGTGGCTGACGTTTTTCCCAAACTCAAAACGTTTCACCCCTGTGAGAGCTCTCTGATATTCTCTGAAGAGTACTTTTCAACTGAAAGTTGAAAAAAAAAAAAAAAAAGGAAGAATTCTTTGTATTGATCTATCATGTAAAAATTCTGGTGTACACCTGACTGTCACCCTGCTGCTAGCCATACTTCATGCAACATCAGGCCTTTGCTAAAAACCAAAAAGAGTTCTGAGCTCACTGCCCTAAGAAATAACAGAGGGAAGAGTTAAGAGATCTCTTTCTTGAAAACAAGGGTTTATTTTATATTTATATATACATATAAATACATATATACATATAAAATATATACATATATACATATATAAATGTAAAATATTTGCAACAAAATATATACTTTTAAAATATATAATTCTTGAATTTGAATTCATATGATATATGAATTCAGAATATTATACATATATATACTGACAAAATATTTGCAAGCCACATATCCAACAAAGATCTCATTTCTAAAATAGCAAAAAACCCAGATAAGCCAATGATAAAATGGGCAAAACAGATACTTTCTTAAAAAGGAGATAGATATATGAAACAAGCACATAAAAGTCATCTAATATTACTGGCCGTTAAGAAAGTGCAAATTAAAATCACAATATCACTACATACATATTAGAGCAGCAAAAGAAAGGGAGAAATAATAAATGTTGGTGATGATGCAGAAAAAATGGATCTCACATACATTGCCGGTAGAAATATAAAATGATACAACCTCTGTGGAAAAATAAGTGGCACTTTCTTAAAAAACTAAACATGGCCGGGCGTGGTGGCTCATGCCTATAATCCCAGCGCTTTGGGAGGCCAAGACGGGCAGATCACGAGGTCAGGAGATGGAGACCATCCTGGCTAACACGGTGAAACCCCATCTCTACTAAAAATACAAAAAATTAGCCGGGCGTGGTGGCGGGCGCCTGTAGTCCCAGCTACTCGGGAGGCTGAGGCAGGAGAATGGCGTGAACCCAGGAGGCGGAGCTTGCAGTGAGCCCAGATGGTGCCACTGCACTCCAGCCTGGGTGACTGAGCAAGACTCTAAAAAAAAAAAAAAAAAAACCACACACACATACACACACACACACACACACACACACAAAAAAAAAACTAAACTAAACATATACTTACCTGGAATTGTACCCTTTGAACACTTATCTCAAGAAAAGAAAAACATGTATCATACAAAAACCTACACACATATATTCATAGTAGCTTTATTTCTAACAGGAAAGTACTGGAACCAACCCAAGTATCCTTCAGTGGGTAAACCACTGAACTAACTCTGGAACATCACACAATGGAATACTACTCAGAAAGAAAACAGAACAATTATTGACACATGCAACCATTTGGATGAACATCAAGGGGATTACACTTAGATGTAAAAAGTCAGTCTCTACATATACCATATGATCCCATTTACACGACATTCTGCAAATGACAAAACTATGGAAATGGAAAGCAGATTAGTGGTTGCCAGGGGACATGAACAACTGGTAGGGAGATTGGGGCAGAGGTAGTATAAATAAATACAAGAGGTAACACAAAGGAGTTATTTTGTGGTTAATGGGCACAGTTCTGTATCTTGACTGTGGTGGTCATTAGATGAACCTATTTAAGGGATCAAATTGCATACAGCTATATACATGCGCACACATGCATACAAATGCATGCAAGTTAAAAGAATAGTGAAAATGGTTGTGGGGTGGGGGGAGGGGGGAGGGATAGCATTAGGAGATATACCTAATGCTAAATGACGAGTTAATGGGTGCAGCACACCAGCATGGCACATGTATACATATGTAACTAACCTGCACATTGTGCACATGTACCCTAAAACTTAAAGTATAATAATAATTAAAAAAAAAAAGAATAGTGAAAATGAATAAGATCCATAGCATAACTAACAGTAATGTCCCAACATCAGTCTTCTGGTTTTGATACTACAGCTACTAAGATGTCACCATGGGAGGAACGTGGTGGAAGGGTACATGGGATCTTTGTACTATCTTTGCTACTTCCTGGGAGTTTGAATCATTTCAAGTAAAAAAAAAAAAAATGCTAGATATAATTGTGGTTGGTATATTACTATAAGAGTTGCATAGACACCAGGCGCAGTGGCTTCACGCCTGTAATCCCAGCACTTTGGGAGACCCAGGCAGGTGGATCGCCTGAGGTCAGGAGTTTGAGACCAGCTTGGCAAACATGGTGAAACTCTGTCTCTACTAAAAATACAAAAAATTAGCCGGGCGTAGTGGCAGGTGCCTGTAATCCCAGTACTCGGGAGGCTGAGGCATGAGAATCTCTTGAACCCAGGAGGTAGAGGTTGCAGTGAGCCAAGATCGTGCCATTGCACTCCAGCCTCCGGCCTGGGCAACAACAGCGAAACTCCATCTCAAAAAAAAAAAAAAAAAGAGTTGCATAGAAAGAGTGGTCGAATCAGAAGAGCTGCTCGCTTTGCCCTATGTTAAATTTGTATACATAAAATATTATTAATATAAACACTTCAGAAACTGTATGTTAAACGAGAAATTTTTAGACATTTGTCAATGTCCTCACTGTCCAAAACATTCAGGAAAAATAATGACCAAAACTGTCATTAAATATTTTTACTGAGTTTTCCTGTATTTATCAGAAAGACCTGATAATGTTTTGCCTAATATCAGGCAACAACAAAATAACAATGTCAGCAATAATTTATTATTATTTAAAATGTTAACTTGGCCATTACCTCACTTCTTTATTTAAACTTCTAGTATCTTGTAGGCCACTGATTTTCAACTGGGATTGCAATTCAGATTACTGATGGAGTTTTATAAAAAGACACTTCTCTAAGCCCTATTCCAGACTTACTGAATGTCTTTGATATTCTTTTATATTTGTGGTATATTTAGTGTACAGTGTCTCAGGATTGTTACATGTCCAGAATTTTTCCTGTATATAACTTGTTCCTACATTTTATAAATCAAATGTACCGTTCACTGACTTCTTTGAAAATATATTTATTTGTTATCCTTAAAGATATCTTATCTAACCTTTATTTCATTGATTGACTGATTTGATTTGATTTTTTTGAGACAGGATCTCGCTCTCTCACCCAGGGTAAGAGTGCAGAGGCACGATCACTGCTCACTATAACCTTGACCTCCTGTGCCCAATCAATCCTCCCATCTCAGCCTCCCAAGTAGCTGGGACTATAGGTATGCACCAGCACATCTGGCTAATTTTTGTATTTTTGGTAGAGGCAGGGTTTTGCCATATTTCTGCGGCTGGTCTTGAACTGCTGCACTCAAATGATCCACCGGCCTCAGACTCTTAAAGTGCTGGGACTATTGGTGTGAGCCACTGCATCCAGCTGCCTAAACCTTTTTAAAGTGGTTTTTTAATCTTTATTTTTCATACCACAGAAACAATCGAATGTCCCTGTCAGTGCATTATTCTTATGCATCTAAAGCAGAACTTTCCCATTTAAAAGTTATTAGTAACTAATTAATCACAGCCACTATGTTTCTGACATCTACAGGTGGTTTTTAACTCATTTAATGCTTGCCTGAAGGCTCTGCTATAAGGTAAGTCAAAGTCTGTGTCTTCAACAAAGGATATTCTGAGAACCTTGGGAAAAGGGGTTGTATTAACTACTTCAAACTACTGACACATCAATAAATGGAATCTTAAAAAAAAAAAAAAACATGCTTTCAAGCTATCACTTAGAAAACTTTCAAGTCGTTCGAGTGCACTGAGTCACAGATTCTTTTTAATTGAGAAAAAAAAAACAGTTTCATGAGACTGACCTAAGATCCAACAGAACAAAAACTGAATAAACTGATGGGGAGTCAGAGGGCAGAAATTTGACGGGGGCGGTTGCATTTAGTGTTTTCAGGGTGAATTAATATAAAATATCTCTGCCCTACTTGGCTTTGGAGTCAATCCACAAGGTAATTATGAAGTATTTATTATATATTATACACCAGAGTATGAAAGAATAAAACAGAGACGGGGCAGAGTAAGATGGCCAAATACAGGACCCTACAATGATCTCCCCTGCAGGAACACTAATTAACAACTATCTACACAAGAAATTACCTTCATAAAAACCAAAAACCAGGTGGACAATCACAGTATCTGGTTTTAACATCAGATCACTGAAAGAGACACTGCAGAGGGTAGGAAAGACAGGCTTGAATTACCAATGCCACTGCTCCGCCAACTATCAGAGCAGCTGAATAAAAACTAGTGACATTAGAAAATACTGAGGATAATGTGGAAAAACTGCACCTTTTTTACATTGCTGATGGGAATGTAAAATTGCACAGCTACTCTGTAAAGTAGTTCAGCAGTTTCTTAACAATCTGAAAACATGCATACCACATGACCCAATAATTATACTATCGAGCATTTATCCTAGGAAAATGAAAACTTCTGTCCTAACAAAAACCTGTACACAATTGTTCATAAGCACTAATTTGCATAGGCTCACACCTGTAATCCCCGCACTTTGGGAGGCTGAAGCAGACAGATCACTTGAGGTCAGGAGTTCAAAACCAGCTTGGTCAACATGGTGAAACCCCATCTCTACTAAAAATACAAAAATTAGCAGGGTGTGGTGGCATGCGCTTGTCGTCTCAGCTACTTGGGAGGCTGAGGCACAAGAATTGCTTGAACCCAGGAGGTGGAGGTTGCAGTGAGCTGAGATGGCGCCACTGCATGCCAGCCTGGGCAACAGAGCAAGACTCTGTCTCAAACAAAAATAAATAAAAAATAAAGAGGTAGCAAGAGACACCATGTGGGGATGGAATAGTTGTCTCTTGATTACAGTTGTGGTCACATTTATATCTACATATGCCATACAATAACACATAACTACACATATACGTGGTGCCAAAGTCAAACTCCTGGTTTTGACGCTATACTATAGTTATGTGAGATGTAATCATTGGGGAAAAAATGATGGGCCCTGTCTGTCCTCCCTTTGGAACTTCCTGTGAATCTACACTTACTTCCAAATAAAAAGTTCAAAATAATTTTTATGAACAGGCTAAAGAATGATAAAGGAAAATACCTATATAGATTTTAAAGACTTAGAAAGGGAATAAGATCTTAAATCATGATCTAAGTATCCACCATTAAAAAAAAAAAAAAAACTAGAAAAAGAAGAGGAAATTAAACAAAAATTAAAGAAAAGAAAAGAAATAATTAAAAAACCAATTAAGTAAGGGTCAGAAAAACAACACAGGAAGCTGGGCACAGTGGCTCACACCTGTAATCCCAGCACTCTGGGAGGCCAAGGTGGGCAGATCACGAGGTCAGGAGATCGAGACCACCCTGGCTAACATGGTGAAACCCTGTCTCTACTAAAAAAACACACACACAAAAAATTAGCCGGGCGTGGTGGCAGGTGCCTGTAGTCCCAGCTACTCAGGAGGCTGAGGCAGGAGAATGGCGTGAACCCGGGAGGCAGAGCTTGTAGTGAGCCGAGATCGCGCCACTGCACTGCAGCCTGGGCAACAGAGCGAGACTCTGTCTCAAAAAAAAAGAAAAAAAAAAAAACCACAGGTATCAGTAAAACTAAAAGCTGTTTCTTTGAAAACATACTTGATAAACCTCAAGCCAGACAAATCAGTTAAAGAATAAAAGACACAAATTACTAATATCAAGAATAAGAAAGGAGTATATTTCTAGAAATAACTCAGCTATTAAAATGATAGTGTTGGCATATGTTTATAGCAGCACAATTGCAAAGATGTGGAACCAACCTAAGTGCTCAACAACCAATGAGTAAAGAAAATGTGGTACACACACACGCACACACACACACACACCATGGAATCCTACTCAGCCATAAAAAGGAACAAAACAACGTCTTTTGCAGCAACTTAGATGGAGCTGGAGGCCATTATTCTAAGTGATGTAACATAGCAGTGGAAAACCAAGAACTGTATGTTCTCACTTACAAGTGGGAGCTAAACTATGAGTCCACAAAGGCATATAGAGTGATATAGTGGAATTTAAAGACCCTAAAGGGAAAGGGTTGGGGGGGTAGGGATGAAAAACTACACATTAGTACAATGTATACTACTCAGGTGACAGGTGCACTAAAATCTCAGAATTCACCACTATATAACTCAGCCATGTAACAAAAAAACACTTGTACCCCAAAAGCTATTGAAATAAAGTTGTTTGTTTTGTTTTTGTTTTTGTTTTAGACAGAGTCTCACTCTGTCACCCATGTTTTGTTTTTGTTTTAGTTTTAGACAGAGTCTCACTCTGTCACCCAGGCTGGAGTGCAGTGGTGCGATCTCAGCTCACTGCAACCTCTGCCTCCCGGGTTCAAGCGATTCTCCTACCTCAGCCTCCCAAGTACCTGGGACTACAGGTGTGTACCACCACGCCCAGCTAATCTTTGTAGTTTTAGTAGAGACGGGGTTTCACCATGTTGGCCAGGATGGTCTCAATCTCTTGACCTCGTGATCTGCCCGCCTTGGCCTCCCAAAGTGCTGGGATTACAGGCGTGAGCCACCGCGCCCAGCCAGAAATAGTTTTGTGGGGTTTTTTTGTTTTTTTCTTTTTTTTGAGATGTAGTCTTGCTCTGTCGCCCAGGCTGGAATGCAATCGCGCAATCTCGGCTCACTGCAACCTCTACCTCCCAGGTTCAAGTGATTCTCCTGCCTTAGCCTCCTGAGTAGCTGGGACCACAGGCGTGCACCACCACGCCCGGCTAACTTTTGTATTTTTTCTTTAGTACAGACGGGGTTTCACCATGTTGATCAGGCTGGTCTCGAACTCCTGACCTCATGATCTGCACACCTCGGCCTCCCAAAGTGCTGGGATTACAGGCGTGAGCCACTGCGCCCGGCCAAGTTTTTTTTTTTAATGATAGTGTTGGGGCTCAGAAAATGATACCCCAAAGGACTGAGCAGCAGCCTCAGAATCAAAATTTCTCTTTCTCTTGCCCTGTGTTTCTTCCCCATCATTCTCCTCCAAGGCAAGCCACAGAAACTCGAATTCCTCTTCCCGAAGGTAAGTCATAGGAACTATTAATGCAACCCTTTTCCACAGAGCTAGCCATAAAACCTAAATATATTACTCTAATTTTCCCCCATTTCTGTGTAAGACCTGGCTATGAAGAAAATCTCTCATCTACCTTGTTTGATAATAGGTCATAAACCCTCCATTCCAGAAAGGATCCCACTCATACCTGGGAGAAATTAATGCCATTCAGAGAGGCCAAAAAGAATCTGAACCACATAGGCCTGCTGGGTTTCCTCACTCAGTCTATTAACACTGGCTTATAACCATTTTTGTCCAGTCACATTTCTACATGGCTGTCCCTGCTTCATTGAACTCAAGCATAAAATCAGATCATTTCCCCTGTACCTTTGAGTCTTCATTCTGAAGGCTCCCATGTCACGTAAAACTATGACCAAATAAATTATATTTTTCTCTTTTTAACCCATCTTTTATTATGGAGTGTCAGCCATGACTCTTATGAGGAGGGGAAAGGCATCACACCTTTCTGTCCCAAAAATAGTAAGGAAATTATGAACAATTTCATACCATTAAACCTAAATAATTCAGATGAAACTGAAAAATTCCTTGAAAAACACAAATTACCAAACCTCATTTAAAAAAATAGATAATATTCAAAAGTTTACTCAAAATAGACCAAATACCTAAAGGTAAGAGCTAAAAGTATAAAATTCTTGGAAGAAAGCAGGAAAAAATCTTCATGACGTTAGATTTGGCAGTGATTTCCTGGATATGAAGCCAAAAAGAAGCGGCAACAAAAGAAAAATAGATAAGTTGGACTTTGTCAAAATTAGAAACTTCTGCTGGGCCCAGTGGCACATGCGTGTACTCCCAGCTGCTCAGGAAGCTGAGGCAGGAGGATCGCTTGAGCCCAGGAGTCTGAGGCTAAGGTGCACAATGATCGTGCCTGTGAATAGCTAGTGCACTCCAGCCTGGGCAACGAAGTGAGACTCTGTTAAACAGGGGAGGGGAGGGGAGGGGAGGGGAGGGCAGGGGAGGGGAGGGGAGGGGAGGGGAGGGGAGGGCAGGGGAGGGGAGGGGAGGGGAGGGCAGGGGAGGGGAGGGGAGGGGAGGGGAGGGGAGGGGAGGGGAGGGGAGGGGAGGGGAGGGGAGACTTCAGTACACTATAAAACAGTGAAGAGGTAACCTATAGGATAAAAAAATTGCAAATCATATCTGATAAGGGATTAATATTCACAAGATATGAAGAACTCCTACAACTCAACAACAAAGAACAAACAACCCAATTCAAAAAGGTAAGAGTCTTCTCCGAAGATATACAAATAGCCAGTAACACAGGAAAAGATGCTCAACATCACTAATAATTAGGGAAATGCATATCAAAACCACAATGAGATACCACTTCATACTTACTGGATAACTGTTATCAAAATATCAGAAAAAAGGTATCGGTGAAAACATGGAGAAATTGAACCCTTATGCATGGTACGTGATGGCAGGAATATAAAATGATACCGCCATTGTGGATAACAGAATGGTGATCCCTCAAAATTAAAAAGCATTGAATTGTCTGGGTAGCTCATGCCTGTAATCCCAGCACTTTGGGAGGCCAAGGCAGGTGGATCACCTGAGGTCAGGAGTTCGAGACCAGCCTGGCCAACATGGTGAAACCCTGCCTCTAACAAAATACAAAAATTAGCTGGGCGTGGTGGCAGGCACCTGTAATCCCAGCACTTTGGGAGGCCAAGGTGGGTAGATCACCTGAGGTCAGGAGTTCGAGATCAGCCTGGCCAACATGGCAAAACCCAGTCTCTAGTAAAAATACAAATATTAGCTGGGTGTGGTGGCAGGCGCCTGTAATCCCAGCTACTCAGGAGACTGAGGCAGGAGAATCACTTGAACCCCAGGAGGCAGAGGTTGCAGTGAGCCAAGATCACACCACTGCACTCCAGCCTGGGTGACAGAGGGACACTCCTTCTCAAGAAAAAAAAAAAAAATGCAATGAATTGCTATCACTTCTGAGTATATACACAAAAGAAATCAGGTACATGAACAGATACTTGTACAACAATGTTCACAGCAGCATTATTCACAATACCCAAAAGGTGGTATCAACTCAAGCATCAACCGGTGGATGAGTGGATACACAAAATGTGGTATAAACATACAATGTAGTATTTTTCAGCCTCAAAAAGGAAGAAAATTCTGACACATGCTAAACACGGTTGAATTTTAAAGACATTATGCTAAGTGGAATAAGCCAGACACAAAAGGATAGGTATTGTATGATTCCCATTATATGTGATATATAAAGTAGTCAAATTCACAGAGACAGAAAGTGGAACCAGTGGTTAACAGGGGCTGGGGAAAAGGAGGAATGGGGAGTTAGTGTTTAACGGGTAGTTTCAGTTGGAGAACATGAAAAAGTTCCGGAGCTACATGGGGGTGGTGGCTGTATAACAGTATGAATGTAGCTAATGCCACAAAACTGTAGAGTTAAAATGGTAAATTTCAGGCCAGACACAGTGGCTCACACCTGTAATCCTACTACTTTGGGAGGTCGAGATGGGAGGATTCCTTGAGCTCAGCAGTTCGAGACCAGCTTGGGCAACATAGGGAGACCCCACCTTTATAAAAAAGAATAAATTGGCCTGGTGCAGTGGCTCACGCCTGTAATCCCAGCACTTTGGGAGGCCGAGGCGGGTGGATCATGAGGTCAGGAGATTGAGACCATCCTGGCTAACACGGTGAAACCCGTCTCTACTAAAAATACCAAAAAAATTAGCCGGGCGTGATGGTGGGTGCCTGTAGTCCCAGCTACTCAGGAGGCTGAGACGGGAGAATGGCGTGAATCCAGGAGGCGGAGCTTGCAGTGAGCCGAGATCGCACCACTGCAGTCCAGCCTGGGCGACAAGAGCGAGACTCCGTCTCAAAAAAATAAATAAATAAATAAAAATAAATTAAAAAATTAGCCAAGTATATTGGCACATGACTGTAGTCCCAGCTACTCAGGAGCCCGAGGTGGGGGAAGATTACTTGAGCCCAGGAGTTCAATTCTGTAGTGAGTCATGATTATGCCACTTCACTCCAACCCAGGCCAACAGAGCAAGACCTCATCTTGAAGGGGGAAAAAAAATGGTAAATTTTGTTGTGTATATTTTACTATAATAAAGAGATAACCGGATGGGTGCAGTGGCTCATGCCTGTAATCCTAGCACTTTGGGAGGCTGAGGCGGGAGGATCACTTGAACATGGGATGTTGAGGTTGCAGTGAGCCATGATCACACCATTATAATCACACTCCAGCCTGGGCAACAGAGCAAGAACCTGTCTCAAAAAGAAAAAGACAACCCAAATAGTATTATGACTAATAAAGAAATTATACTTTTTTTTTTTAAGACAGGGTCTTGTTGTGTTGCTCAGGCTGGAGTGCAATGGTACGATCTCAGCTCGCTGCAAACTCTGCTATCTGTGATCAAGCGATCCTCTCACCTCAGCCTCTTGAATAGCTTGGATTATAGATGTCTGCCACCATGCTCAACTAATTTTTGTATTTTTAGTAGACACAGGGTTTTGCCATGTTGCCCAGGCTGGTCTTGAACTCCTGGACTCAAGCAATCCACATGCCTTGGCCTCCCAAAGTGCTGGGACTACAGGCATGAGCCACCGTGCCCAGCCAAGAAACCACACTTTAAATAAAAACTTTCCCACAAAGAAAACTGTAGGTCCAGAATGATTCTGGGGTGAATTCTACCAAACATGTAAGGAAGAAATATATCAATCCTATCCAATCTCTTCTAGAAAATAGTAGAAATGGTCAAACTCACTTTACAAACCAGGCATTGCACCAAGAAAGCAAATCAATAAGAAGACAAGGCAAGAAAATCTACAAATATCCTTTATAAATATAGGTGCAAAAGTCCTTAAAATGCTAGTGAGCCATATCCAGCAACATAAAAATAATATAGCACAAACAAGTGAGGTTCATCCCAGGAACTCAAGGTTAGCTGAACATTCAAAAAACCAATGTAATTCACAATGTTAGCTGAATAAAAAAGAAAAACCATATGATTATCTCAGTAGAATCAGAAAAAATATTTGACAAAATTCAATGATGATATTTATCAAAGAATGAAAAGATTTCAGCAGACTAGGGAATTTCCACAAACTGATCAGTAGAACATAAAACATATACAATTAACTTAGTTCACTATATCACGGTGCAGTTTGAATGTTTTCACTCCAAGATTAGAAACAAGACATGGGGGTGGGCACATTGGCTCATGCCTGTAATCCCAGCATTTTGGGAGGCTGAGGCAGGTGGATTACTTGAGGTCAGGAGTTCGAGACCAGCCTGGTCAACATGGCAAAACTCCATCTCTACTAAAAATACAAAATTAGCCAGGCATGGTGGTGGTGCCTGTAATCCCAGCTACTCCAGAGGCTGAGGCAGGAGAATCGCTTGAACCAGGAGGCGGAGGTTGCAGTGAGCCAAGATTGCGCCACTGCACTCCAGCCTGAGCAATACAGTGAGACTCTGTTTCAAAAAAAAAAAAAAAAAAAGAAACAAGACATGGATGTCCTCTGTCACCACTTGTAGTCAAAGTTATATTGGTAGTCCTAGCCAATTATTAAAGAAAAAAAAAAGACATACAGTTGGGAAAGGAAGAAGTAAATATATCTTTACATATAGATAATTGTGGGCACAAAACATTCTAGGGAACCTCCAAAATATTTACTAGAATAAATAAAATTAGCAAAGTTATAATGAAACATAATGTGGCCAGGCATGGTGGCTCACGCCTGTAATCCCAGCACTTTGGGAGGCCGAGGTGGGTGGACCACCTGAGGTAGGGAGTTTGAGAACAGCCTGGCCAGCATGGTGAAACCCTGTCTCTACTAAACTACAAAAATTAGCTGGGCATGGTGGTGTACGCCTGTAATCCCAGCTACTTGGGAGGCTGAGTCAGGAGAATGGCTTGAACCCAGGAGGCGGAGGCTGCAACGAGGTGAGATCACACCACAGTCTAGCCTGGGAGACAGAGCAAGACTCCGCCTCAAAACAAAATTAAAATTAAACAAAACATAATGTAATATACACAAATCATCTGGAGTTCTACAAACATCCAACAAATAATTAAAAATTAAAATGGTAAAATGCATATTATTTATAATATCAAAATCATGAAACACATGTAACAAAATATGTATAAAACATATACTAGGCCGGGCACAGTGGCTCACGGCTGTAATCCCAGCACTTTGGGAGACCGAGGCGGGCCGATAACCTGAGGTCACGAGTTGGAGACCAGCCTGGCCAACATGGTGAAACCCCGTCTCTACTAAAAATACAAAAATTAGGCGGGCATGGTGGCCCACACCTCTAATCCCAGGTACTCAGGAGGCCGAGATAGGAGAATCGCTTGAACCCAGGAGTCAGAGGTTGCAGTGAGTGGAGATCACGCCATTGCACTCCAGCCTGGGCGACAGAGGGAGACCTCATCTCAAAAAAAAAAAAAAAAAAAAAAAAGTATAATGAAGGCTACAAACCATTGCAAAAAAAAAAAAAAAAAAAAAAATTAAAGACCTAAATAAAAGGAGGCAAAGGATACATTAATGGATCAGAAGACTTAATATTGTTAAGATGAAAATCCCCCCTCAGACTACCTCAGACTATTATTAAAATTCAAGACAGCTGGGCACGGTGGCTCACGCCTGTAATCCCAGCACTTTGGGAGGCCAAGGCAAACCAATAGCTTGAGGTCAGGAGTTCAAGACGAGCCTGGTCAACATGGGGAAACCCCATCTCTAATAAAAATACAAAAAAAGTAGCCAAGCATGGTGGTACATGCCTGTAATCCCAGCTACTTGGAAGGCTGAGACATAAGAATTGCTTGAACCTAGGAGGCAGAGGTTGCAGGGAGGTGGAGATTGCAGTGAGCCAAGATCAAGCCACTGCACTCCAGCCTGGGCAACAAAGCAGGCCTCCATCTCAAAAAAAAAAAAAGATTCAAGACAAACTCAACCAGGATTTCAACAAGTTTTTGAAGAAATTAACAATCCTAAAATTTATATGGAACAACAAAGAATGGTATAATAATCAAAAGAATTTTTAAATGAAGAGCATACTTCGAAGACCAAAACATTCAATAACTTTCCACAAAGCTATGTCATAAGAAAGATGAGTTACAGACATACAAATCCATTAAACAGAATAGAGTCCAGATATAGAACTACCGACATATGGTCAATTTTGGACATCAAGATGTAAAAAAATAACCAAAATCTTACTTCACACTATATAGAAAAATTAACTGTAAATGAACCATAGGCCTACATGTAACCACAGGCCTAAAATTTCTTCAAGAAAACATAGGATAAAATCTCAATGGCCTTGGACTAGGCAAAAATTTATTTAAAAGGACACACAAACCATGAAATATAAAATAAAAAACAATGACATATTTAAAAACAAATGAAAAACTTTGCTCTTCCAAGACACTATTAAGAAAATAAAGGCCAGGGACAGTGGCTCATGCCTATAATCCCAACACTGGGAGGCTGAGACAGGAGGATCTCTTGAGCCCAGGAGTTCAAGGCTGCAGTAAGCCTTGATCACACCATTGCACTCCAGCCTGAGTGATGAAGTGAGACCCTATCTCAACAACAAAAAAAAAAAAAAAAAAAAAAGAAAGAAAAGAAAAGAGCAAGCAACTCACAGGGAGAAAACATTAGCAAAATCTTTATCTGAAAATGGGCTTGTATCTAGATTATATAAAGAATTCTTTCAACTCAACAAGACAAAAAAAGGGGCTAAATATTTTAACACACTTCTAAAAGTGTGAAACATGAAAAGATGCTCCCCTTCATTAATCACCAGGAAAATACAAATTAAAACCCAATGACACCCACTATAATGTTTCTTTTTTTAAGACAATACAAAATGTTGGTGAGGATGTGGTGCAACTAGAACTATCATACATTCCTAACACGCATACAAGCAAACTGGCAGAGCAACACTGGAAACGCTGGCAGTTTCTGACAGTGTTACATATACACTTACCCATAAGACGGATAATACCTTACTCCTAGGTATTTACACAAGAGAAATGAAAACAAATGTCAACACAAAGACTTGTACTCAAGTGGCCATAACAGCTCTACTCATAATACCCCAAAGGGGACAAAACTTACATGCCCATCAACTGGTAATGCATAACAAATTGTGGTATATGCATGCAAAGGAACACTACTCAGGAATGAGAAGAATGATACACACAAAAACACGTATGAATCTCAAAAGCATTATGCTAAGTGGAAGCAGCAAGAAAAAAGTGTAAATATAATGTATATAAAATTTCTAAGGCAAAACTATTGTGAAAGAAAACAGATCACTGATTGTTAGGGGCTGAGAGGGCGAATGACTGCAAAGGGCTACAAGGAAACCTTTCGGGGTGATGGAAATATTTTGCCATGATTTTGGTAGTGTTAATCACCTATATACATTTCTGAAATTCATCAAATTCTACACTGAAACTTAGTAACTTTTATTTTCTGCTAGTCACACCTCAATACAAGTGATTTAAAAATTAAAAGGGAGGGCTGGGTACAGTGGCTCATGCCGGTAATCCCAGCACTTTGGGAGGCTGAGGCTGGTGGATCACAAGGTCAGGAGTTCCAGACCAGCCTGGCCAACATGGTGAAACACCATCCCTACTAAAAATACAAAAACTAGCCAGGTGCAGTGGCACGCACCTGTAGTCCCAGCTACTCAGGAGGCTGAGGCAGGAGAATTGCTTGAACCTGGGAGGCGGAGGTTGCAGTGAGCCGAGATCGTGCCACTGCACTCCAGCCTGGGCGACAGAGCGAGACTCTGTCTCAAAAAAATATATATACAAAAATTAGCTGGGCATGGTGGCAGCCACCTGTAATTCCAGCTACTAGGGAGGCTGAGGCAGGAGAATCACTTGAACACAGGAGGTGGAGGTTGCAGTGAGCCAAGATTGCACCATTGCACTCCAGCCTGGGCGACAAGAGCGAAACTCCGTCTCAAAAAAATAAATAAATAAATAAATAAATAAAAAATAAATAAACAAAAAGGAGGTGAGAAAGAGAGGAGAAACAGAACTGCACTCTGGAGGGAACCCCATGGTAAGCTGTGCTCACCCACTGAGATGAGGTGGCTGTAGTTTTCCAGCACCACGTCTCTGTACATGGTCCTCTCAACAAGGCCCAGGTGCTGCCACTCCTCCTGGGTAAATTCCACAGTCACGTCCTGGACTGACACTGATGCCTGTAACAGCACATTTCTACACTTGATCTTAGCCAAAAGGCCAAGAAGCGATATAACAGCACATTTCTAATTAATCTGAAGGGTTTAGAAACTGTACTGTGGAAAATGCCTTTGAAAACAAATTTGTATTGTGTTTATTGTTGAGAGTTTAAATGTTATAAAGTACCCTATTATGGCTCTGCCATTGTCTTATACTTTGGGGTACTCATATAATTGGTACAAATATTATTCTCATGCCCTAATGCATGTATATTTATTTATAAATTATATACATAGATTGTCAGCTAATATACTATGGATAAGATTGTCTTTGTTTTAGATAAAGTTATTTTAGTTAGGCTTTCTGCCACCTTTCCTACACCTTAGTGGACTGTCCTGAGAACTCTCTAGGATATACAAACCTCATCACAGTTCTCTGCTAGGTTAAGAGGGAACCAACAAAGGATGCATGTAAGTAAGCCCTAGAAGTATTACACATGATCAAACTTGTCTTTCAGAAGCAATATTCCAGAAGGGTGGGAATGTCTTAAGGAGCAAAACAGATGAGAACAATCTAACAAATGACCTACATAGAGGTAAAGCAATGAGGTTCAGACTGGGAAACTAATCCCTGTGAGAGAAAGGAACAACATTTTTCATTATGATTTTTGTGTGCAATTGTACATAGAGAGGCTGCATTAGCAAATGGTTAGATGATGATGCTATATACTAAGATAAAAAGAACAAGAATAAGGAAATGGGTTTTTAACATCTGTGAAGATACAGGTGGAATTATATACCGTACCATTAGTTACATGATTTTGGAATACAGAAAGAGGTTTAAAATTGATCCTCAGAGTTAATGCAACCACACACAAAGTCACAGCAAGTTTTGAAGATAGAAAGGTAGACTCTAAAGTTATAAGCAGCAAAAGACTTAGAATATCCAATACAATTGTGAAAAGGAATAAGCTTGGGAGATTCACATTCTGAATACAAGACTTATTTTAAAGGAACAGTAATCAAGGGGGGCATACTCGCAAAAGGCCTGGCACAGATCAACAAAAGAGAATACAGACTCCAAGCCAGGCACAGTGGCTCACACCTATAATCCCAGCACTTTGGGAGGCCTAGGCGGGCAGATCACTTGAGGTCAGGAGTTCAAGACCAGCCTGACCAACATGGTGAAACCCCATCTCTACTAAAAATACAAAAATTAGGTGTGGTGGCAGGTGCCTGTAATCCCAGCTGCTCAGAAGGCTGAGGCAGGAGAATCGTTTGAACCCGGGAGGCGGAGCTTGCAGTGAGCCAAGATCATGCCAGTGCACTCCAGCCTGGGCAACAGAGGGAGACACTGTCTCAAAAAAAAAAAAAAAAAAATCCCAAAAAAACAAACAAACAACAACAATGGAAAAAAAGAGAATACAGACTCCAGAAACAGAGCCACAAATAATAAAAAGTCAAATGTTTCCAAAAAATGGTGCCAATGCAATTCAATTAAGAACAAATATTAGAACTCTCAGACATAAACAAAAATAAACAACCTTGATATTGCGGGTGAAGGGAGAACGCTGCCTGTACTAGCCCAGGAGAGGGAACAGATAAGGAAAGATTCCCCATTTTGAGGCTGTTTGAGATCACCTGATTTTTTTTTTTTAATTGTGTTACAAAAAACTAACTTTAAGTTTTAACTGTTTTCAACAGGGAAAATAACACACTCCTCGGGGAAAGGTGAAGGGTTGAGAAGACAGGCCCTGGGTAAAAATTTTTACAACACCTGGAGTTGATAGGCCTACCTAGGAGAGAACACAGGCACTGCCACACCAGCACAGGGGACAGCTGCTGTCTGGGGTCAGCAGACCAGTTCACATGCCACACAAGGTTGCTATAGATCCAAATCATAAAAATCTTCCAGCTCATCATGAAACAAGTCCCACTCATCTTCAGAGTCTGCCAGTTCGTCATCCCCACCTGCAGCCAAAAGCATAAGCAACATCTCGCCCAGCTCAAAGGTGACAACCTCTTCATCATTGTCAAAAGGGTTGCTGCTATCTCTTTCTTCAATGAGTTCTCAGAAGTGGTTCCTTCATTGGACCCAGTTTCTGCTTGATGTTCCCACTTTCTGCCTCTACGGCTCCTCTGTAAGGCCATCAGGGTACGCATGCTTGTAAAAACAATTCCTTCCAAATGGGCAGCTCCCACGTCCTTCATCAAAATACCTGCAAGCCTTGTTGCTCAACGCCTCCTTGTATTTCTGAATGAGTTTCTGCTTCTCTTCTTTCTCTTCCACCCAGGACTCACTTGGAATGACAAAGTTAGATGTGATCTGGCAATCTGGGCAGGACTTTATAATCTTGCTCTGAAATTGCTTAGCACTCTTCCATTTGCGAATGCACTTGAGACAGTAGGCGTGGTTGCAGTTGGAGAGGATCCTGAAGCGGCACTTGCTGGGGTTTGCTTTCTCATAGACCACCTCCATGCAGATCCCATACACCACGTCCTTGCTGTGCTGCACAGCAAGTGAGAGCTCCATGTCCTTCTCATGGGCCTCAATGCACAATTTTATACGCTGTGATCTCTGGGCAGCAGCCATGGGATGCAGGACCTGCAGTCCACACATGTCACATGAATCTCCGTGGAGAGGCACACAGTTCTCCCCATCTTGGCACTCTCTCACTGCAGCACAGGGGCACAGCTGCTTCTTGGTTTCCACAGCAGTTTTTCTCTTTCTCTGATTCTTCCTTGGTCACTGAGTCCTGCAGAGGTGCTTCAGTGCAGGAAGGCACAGCTGAAAATTTGTAAGAGGGTGGTAAAGGTCCAAACCAATAAGGCAGATACATGAACTATAAGGGAACTGAAAATCTAATATAGCCAAAGTAGGGTTGCCCAGGAACAAACTCAATAGCATACACCCAGTCCTCTGAACCTGCTCCTACAATTGCAAAGTTTGAATTTCTTGACTCAGCTTCACCTGTATTCATTTCAACAAGTGGTCTGACTAACGATGAGAGACTTGAGGAAGCAGCAAGGGATGACACTGTAGTTAGCTCTGTAGCAGTTGCTTCTTCCTGTTTCAATGGCTTGCTATGTTCATATCTGCAGCGGTCTCCATAAATACAGTACCCTCACTGAAAATACTTGCACACTACACCACACGGACTGTCAGAGAGGTCATGGGCGTAGCGACAGTTATCACCTTCCTTACAAACCCCAGCATAAAATACCTGCAGGTGACCTGTTTAATCCAGCTGCCACCCCCTCCGCCCATCCCTGGGGATGGGATGGTGACCGAGATCAGCTGATTTAGCTGGAACAGGATAGCTGGCTGACTCCACAGGAGAATTTAGAGTGAGAAAGAGAAAATCTGAGTCATCCAAAACATGTGAATTTGCCCTGAATGAGCTTCCACTGTCAGTTGCGTCACACGTAGGCATTGAGGTCACCGACCAGAAAATATAGGAACAGCCTTTCTGCCTTGCAGGCAGGGCTGCTGGCCCTATTCACTCTCTGGCCTTCAGGCAACACCAGAGAGCAGCTCCAGCCAGTTACCATCAATTGCCAGGAGATACTAGAAGCCGGCTGCTGAAAGACTAAAGACAGAATAAACAGGTTTCTCACCTGAACAGAAGGTGGCCATCAGATGCTTCCACACGGACACCTTTTAGTCCCATGGGAGTATAGCTCCAGCCAGAGACCTAGAGTTGTCTTTGTGCTTAGACGCTTGTCCACCAAGGGTCCCGAGTTGGGAAAGGGAAAGTGAGAAGGGAGAGTGTTTCCCTTAAGGAGAGAGTCCCCCATACAGTCACGGGTGAGTGGCAACTATCTGGGCTGGTGGCACAGGAGTAAAAAGCATTTACCAAGACAGTTGTAGGTAAAAAAAAAAAAAAAGCAGATTTATTAGCGAAGGTATGAAAATGCATTGCGAGAAAGCAATGGATTGAATCAGCAAGAGAGAAGCTGACTGCTGGGAGACAAAGACTTGCTGCAGAGTTTATAGAATGGAACTTGGGCTGATGGATAACGCAACTGTAGCAGGAAGATAACTTGCATTTTTCTGTCTGCTGAGGTGTTTGATAAGAAATTGAAGCATTTGATGATAAGCAGGAAATCTGTCAATTCTACACATTATCTACACAGGAGGGCTATATGTCCTGGGCCATAAGGAGTACAGCAGACTTACAGTTTATCTGCTTTCTATTTTTGTTTCTATGTCCTGGACCAGGAGGAAAGGCAGACCTTATAGCATATCTGCTTTATTTCTTTGCTTTCCCCTGGTCACGCCAGCCACTCCTTTTCCCTAATTAGGACTCCATACTTGATCTATACCTTGTAACAAAAATAACAATGAATTCAAAATGATCACAGAGGGTCAGCCATGGTGGTGGCTCATGCTTATAGTACCAGCACTTTGGGAGGTCAAGATGAAAGAACTGCTTTAGGCCAGGAGATCAAGACCAGCCTGAGCAATGATGCGAGACTCTGTCTCTACAAAAAATTTAAAAATCAGCCAGGCATAGTGGCATGCACCTGTAGTCCTACCCTAGCTACTTGGGAGGCGGAGGGAAGAGGGTCACTTTAGCCCAGGAGTCCAAGGCTGCAGTAAGCTGTGATCATGCCTGGATGACACAGAGCGAGACCCTGCCTCTACCAAAAAAAAAAAAAACATAGACATAAATGTAAGACCTGCAACTAAAAAACATGGGAAGAAATCTTTGTGACCTTGGTTTAGGCAAAGATTTCTTATACATGAGCAAAAAAGCATAAGAAAAAAAGGTTAAAGTTTTTGAAAACTTGATTGATTAAACACTTCTTTTTTAAAGACACTTGAGAATATGAAAAGATTGTCTTTCACAGCAACACAGACGGAACTGGAAGCCATTATCTTCAGTGAAATAACTCAGAAAGTCAAATACCACATGCTCTCACTTATTCATAGGAGCTAAACAGTGGGTACACATGGACAGACAAAGTGGAATAACAGGCCCAGTGCAGTGGCTCATGGCTGTAAACCCAGCACTTTGGGAGGCAGAGGTGGGCAGATCACCTGAGGTCAGGGGTTCGAGACCAGCCTGGCCAACATGGTGAAACCCCATCTCTACTAAAAATACAAAAATTAGCTGGGTGTGGTGGCAGGCACCTGTAATCCCAGCTACTCAGGAGGCTGAGGTGGGAGAATCGCTTGAACCCAGGAGTCAGAGGTCGTGGTGAGCCGAGATCGCGCCACTGTGCTCCAGCCTACACAACAGGAGCGAAACTCCGTCTCAAAAAAAAAAAAAAAAAGTGTAATATCAGACACTGGAGACTCCAAAAGGTGGGAGAGTGGGAGGGGGTGAGGGTTGAAAAACTACCTATTGGGTACAATGTTCACTCTTCAGGCAATAGTACACTAAAATCCCAGAATTCACCACTACTCAATATATGCACTTAAGAATCCTGCATTTTTACCCCCTAAATACATAAAAATAATTTTTAAGTAAAAAAAAAAAAAAAGAATATGAAAAGATAAGCTACAAGCTACATGGTGAGAGGAAAATCCAGGAGCTCTTGAACATTTAGTATTAATAACTGATGTTATTTTCAAAATCTGCACACAAAAATCCCCCCACAAACAACAGGCAATTTTTCTCATATAAGTTACAGGGAGAAAAACATCAAGGAAAGAAAAAAGGAGCAGAAAAGTGAACCCATTCCTTTTATGAGGCTAATAGAGCCATAACACCAAAAGGGAAAAGGAAATTATAAGTTCACCTAACTTATGACAAAGACATAAATATCCTAAATATAGTACTGGTAGAAGGATCCCACCCAACACACACTCAAAGCAACTCACCATACTCATCAGCATGTAAGATCTATACAGGAGATCAACAATAAATATTAGAAAACCAACAATAAATATTGTGATTAGCATAAGATTAAAGAAAATAAGCTGGGCTTTATTTCAACAGAGATAGAAAAGATACTCAACATAATTCAAAGTACATTCATGCATGACTACATGAAAGTCTAAGCAAACTGGTAAGTAGAGGGAACCTACTTATCAACAAAGGTTACCCAGCAAGAGCCAGTGTTTGGATGTGTGGTTTGGATATGTCCCCCCACCTAAATCTCCTATTCAATTGTAATCCTCAATGTTGAAGGAGGGGCCTGGCGGGAGAAGGTGACTGGATCATGGAGGCAGATTTCTCATGAATAGTTTAGTAGCATCCCCTTGGTACTAACCTTGTGATAGTGAGTTCTCCCAAGATCTGGTGGTTTAAAAGTATGTGGCACCTCGCCCCTCACTCTCTTGCTCCTGCTCTGGCCCTGTGACATGCCTGCTCCCCCTTCACCTTCTGCCATGATTGTAAGTTTCCTGAGGCCTCCCCAGAAGCCAAGCAGATGTCAGCATCATGCTTCCTGAACAGCCTGCAAAACCATGAGCCAATTAAACCTCTTTTCTTTACCCAATCTCAGGTATTTCTTTACAGCAATGGGAGAATAGACCAACACACAATGTTCCACACACAATGGGTGGGTTTGATCACTTGGCAGGTGACAGATCAATGAACACAACCAAGGGGGACATAATAAGGGGATTTTATTACTTGGAACAAGTAAAGAGGACATGGGAATGGTTCCCCCAAAGCAGTGTCTCCCAAAACAGAGTGAAAACAGGGCTTTTATTGGGCTGGTTAGCTAAGTCATTATATGTAGAGGTGGAGTAAAGGCAGTGCAGGTGCAGTAGCTGATCATGCTTCTACCTTTGTGACATGTGTAGAAAATGGCCAAAAAGCTCCTCCCTGGGCAGGGTTTTTAGTATGGTAATGAGGAGAGTTCACCAAAGATCCAACCAGTTTTTTTGTTTTGCAAGGGCTGAGCTTCTTCCTGGAACTTTTTGAAACAACAAGAACTCAAGGTGCAACAGTTACAAGTGGGTTCAAAGTGGGTTCAAAGAGTGTACAGGAAAATCCAGGGACCCTGGGTTACACCAAGAGCAAATATCAGAGTTAATGTTGAAACCACATATATTTTCCCTCAAGACTGGCTTCATCTATTTCTATTTTTATTCCACTTACATATAGACCCTTATAAGCCTCATAAATCCATTACAATGCCAAGTGGAGAATGAATAAAGAGCTGCCTGGGAAATGAATAAAGAGCTTGTGTGAGATTGGCTGGTTTTCTGCAGCTTGTGGGAGAGCACAGAACTGTGATGGCTCAGCAGGGAGGCCGAGGAAGAACTGCAGAGGCAGCACCACCTACCACCTAAGACTCAGAAATGCTCAAGTGGACTAAAACCTACGCTTTTCATCAACGGAATATGCACTTTTCCATGGTTAAATGATACTTCAGTTGTTTTTCTGAATGACTAACAGAAACAACACAACAGAGGATTAATTAAAGTACTTGAAGGATAAGGCACTGTTCTTTTATTAAAATTAACACAGCAAAACACTCAGGCTGCACCACTTAACTGTTTTCCAATTAATACTGCTTGTCTCTCATGGGAGAAAATCCACAGAAAGCCAAGTAAAATGAATATGGAGTGCTTTAAGGCAAGAATTTTTAACTAGTTTTAACGGGGTTACAGTTTCTCAAAAGGTCTTTTTATAGGATGTTTTTGGTGACTCACCTGTGAGAGTGAACTGAACTGTGTTTTCCTCCTGGCTCTGTACAAACTGGGTGTCCCTGGACAAGGTACTGAACCTCTCAGGCACAATTTCTCTAGGCTTTCAAGAGTCAGAAGTAAATAACCAGGGAAGCCCTTTGTGAGCCATCATCCTGGGATCCTGTGAGGTCAGAATAAAATCCCTGGTGTCACATGCGGAGATGGACCTACGTGGCATCAGTGCAGCATCGGTGAAGAGTGGAAAACCAAGCGACTGGGGATGCTTTAGGAATAGCCCAATTGGATTTCTACCCTCTGCCCGCTTATCCCTTAACCCTCGACCTCACCCTCGCAAGTTCTGCCATGGAATGGCTTTTCCTGGGCAGCCTGCTCCAGGACCTCCCAGCTCACCTTGCTCTTCTCAAAGCTGTTCCAAACCTCCCACTGTCCCAGAGTGTGGTAGCGTCTGGAGGTGGCCAAATCTTCTAATCTAGCCAAGAGGATCAAGAATTGCTTCTGGCCATGCAAATCTTGGACGTGCTCCTGTTTGCACACTTCTGCCTCTTCTCTGAAGCTCTGGTGAGGGAATTAAGAACAGGATGTTTTTCCCTTCCGGGTAAGATTCCTGTTCCCTGGCGCCCTGATTCCTACATCACAAGACGGGCTTTGATCTAAGATAATTAGTCTCTCAATATCTAGGAAACAGACCCACTTAGGGCCACAAACCTGACTCTCTTGGAATTCACTCTATCAGAGTGAAAACACAAACCACCTGCCAGTGCAGGAGGAGCTAAGAGTCTCCCTCTGCCCCAGGGATTCTGAGCAGACACCAGAAATCCCAGAACACACTCGACAGGAGGAAGTTTCACATTCACTTCCCATTTTATCCCTGGGTATTTGCAGACAGGTCACTCTGCTAAGTGCTGTGAAGGCTGCAGTGCTGGTTTTAGGCAGGTGTGATATTAGACAGGCCTGAGACGGGAAATAAATCACAGCTGCCCTTGAACCCAGCCTCCCTCACTGCTAGCTTATGACCTGAGTGCACTGCTCCACCAACCTGAGCCTCGGTTGTTATATTTAATGCAGATGGTTATGCCCGCCTCACAGAGTGGTTGGGTGCTTTACATAAGACACCCAGTGAATAGAAAACAAAGTGTCTTCTAAATACAATACTAGCTGCCACTCAGGCCTTAGGAAGCTGTACTTGGCTACTTGCCTTACAGGTGATGGCTTTTCTAACTCTCAGAGCAAAGTCATCTTTTTCAAATGAGAAACCTGACCAGCTTCCTTCCCTCGCCCTGACTCACAGGTGCCAGAGCTGGAACTTAGCCAGGGCTCCAGGGCTCCAGGGCTCCAGAGCTCGGGGGCTCGCCGCAGATCCCAGCGCCCTGGCGTCTGGCACGTTCGTTGTCGGCATCAGAAACGCGCTTTCCCCTACCGCCGCTAGCATGGGCTTTTTCTCAGGTTGGGCTGCAGGGTGGGCCCGGCTCACGCTCCCGCACCCCCGGGACGGCACCAAGCACCTGCCCCTGACACGCGCCCCGCCCCACCCCACCCCACCCGCGCTCCAGGAGCCCGCAAGGCCACCTGCACAGGCCCGGGCTGGGCTCCAGCGCTGGGGAGTCCCGCCAGATGTTGGGGGGCTCCCGGGACTTCTCGCTCCCTCCTCCCCAGGCACAAGCCGAGCACTCCACGCTGGTCCCCGCCACGCAGACGCCCCATCACCCCCGCGCTCTCCCCTGGGGCGCGGACCCTCTACATCTGTGGGGAACCAGGAGCCTCTGAGATCCTCTGCACCCCACCGCGCAGGAAGAAGGTAGGGGAAAGGACAGACGGAGCCCAGGAGACGCGTCCGAAACCACATTTCCCGCAGACCTCCGCTCAGCGCCTGAAAGCGACTTCGCAGCCTTTCCGCGTTTTTAGACCGCAGAAGATGTCCGTGACGTTCTCTCCTGCCCAGATTGTTTCAGCGCCCTGGGACCTTAGGGGTTAAAGTTTACCGCCAAATGCAATGCGTGGTCCTCCATCAAATACTCATTAAATAACCACCACCTGCGGAAGGCATTGGAGAGGAGAACTGAGCGTGCACTGGGTTACTCTTAAGTGTGAAAATAACGTTACAATCAAGTAGGAAAATGTACTAGTTTTTATTAGGGCTGGTGCAACATCAACACCCATTATGTTGGCTGTGGGTTTGTACGAAAATTTTTTTTAAAGAAAATCACTAACATTAAGCAGATTAATAGAAAAAGCATACAAATTTATGTAACAAGTATACATGGGCGCCTTCAGGATGAAGACCCAAAGCTACAGGGGAAATTGTCCATTTTTATGCTTAGGTTCAACAAAGTAAAGCCGTGCAGAAATATGATTGGACAAAAAGAGTAGCACCTAATGCTAAAAGATGGAGTGGGAAAACCCAGCGAGACCTGTTTGTCGTGGGCAGGGGTATCCAATCTTCTGGTTCCCCTGGGCCACTTTGGAAGAATTGTCTTGGGCAACACATAAAATACACTAACACATAAAATACACTAACGATAGCTGATCAGCTTTAAAAAAAAAAAAAAATCACAAAACAAACCTCATGATTTAAGAAAGTTTCCAGACCGGGTGCGGTGGCTCACGCCTGTAATTCCAGCTTTTTGGGAGGCCAAGGCGGGCGGATCACGAGGTCAGGAGATCGAGACCATCCTGGCTAACACGGTGAAACCCCGTCTCTACTAAAAATACAAAACATTAGCTGGGACTGCTGGCGGGCGCCTGTAGTCCCAGCTACTCGGGAGGCTGAGGCAGGAGAATGGCGTGAACCGGGAGGCGGAGCTTGCAGTGAGCCGAGTTTCCGAATTTGTGTTGAGCAGCATTCAAAGCTGTCCTGGGGCGCAAGCCAGCTGCAGGTTGGACAGGTTTGGCCTCGAGTTTTCTTGGCCTCTCTAAGCATGCTTCCTTCCTTCTGAATATGGGGCAGGACACTCTCTGGAATAGGGGTCTTATGACCTACAGTCAAACAACATGGGTCAGATAATTTATTCATGGCCAGTTTTTACATGGAAAGGCAAAAGGAAAATTAGAATAACATTTTTCGGTTTTAGGGCTGGCTCTGGGGGAAAGGCATTCTGGATCCTAGTTTCTATGGCTAGCCTTGGGGGAGAATGAGACTAAGATATGGGAGAGTGCAGGAGAAGGTCAGAGGAAAACCTGCTTCTGAGGCCCTCATTTGGGGGTATTGTTTTCTGAGCTGAAATATTTAGGATTGAAGTTATGTCTTTGTAAATTGACTTAATGAATTTTCAGAAAAAGCATTAGACTAAGCAAATAAGGCAAAATGTTGAGTTTTCTTATGTACATTGAGGAAATGCATATAGATAGATGCATATTTTACCATTTTCCCAGTGTTTGAAAATGTTGCAATATGAAGTAAAAAGACATATAGGGGTTCTACCTCCATCAGGGTATCTTATAAATTCAAAGCTACCAAGAGAATTCAAGGTGCATATAAATGTTTCTTGGGAATAAGGCTATGCAATGGGAATACAACACTTGAAATGGAGCACAGCAGTACTGTAAATGAAAAGTATCCATAAGCAGCAGTGTCTGCCTCAAGAAACAAAGAAAAAAAAAAACTTCAAATATACTTAATACATGAAAATACTCACGATGCAAAATAAGAAAATAGTTATGGGCCCAGCACGGTGGCTCACGCCTGTAATCCCAACACTTTGGGAGGCCAAGGCAGGTGGATATCTTGAGGCCAAGAGTTCGAGACCAGCCTGGCCATCATGGGGAAACCCCATCTCTACTAAAAGTACAAAAATTAGCTGGGCTTGGTGACATGCACCTGTAATCCCAGCTATGCAGGAGGCTGAGGCAGGAGAATTACTTGAACCCAGGAGGTGGAGGTTGCAGTGAGCTGAGATAGCGCCACTGCACTCCAGCCTGAACGACATAGCAAGACTCTGTCTCAGAAAAGAAAAAAAAAAGAAAAGAAAATGCTTATGTAGGTGGGGCATGGTGGCTCATGCCTGTAATCTCAACCAATACCTTGGAAGGCTGAGGTGGGAGGGTCTCTTGAGCCCAGAAGCTTGAGCCCAGAAGCTTGAGACCAGCCTGGGCAACACAGTGAGACCACATCACTAAAAAAATACAAAAATTAGCCAGGCATAGTAGCACGTGCCTATGGTCCCAGCTACTTGGGAGGTTGAGGCAGGAGGATCACTTGAACCTGGGAGGTTGAGGCTGCAGTGAGCTGGATATTGCCACTGCACTCCAGCCTTGGTGGCAAAGCAAGACCTCATCTCTAAAAAAGAAAATTACTATGCAAATCATTCAGCTTTTGCCCTTATGTGGGCATCCTCTTGTCTTATAACCAAATTAGAGACATGTGGTCATATAACATGAACATTCTTTTTTTTTTTTTTTTTGAGATGAAGTCTTGCTCTGTCACCAGGCTGGAGTGCAGTGGCGCGATCTCGGCTCATTGCAACCTCCGCCTCCTGGGTTCAAGCGATTCTCCTGCCTCAGCCTCCCTAGTAGCTGGGAGTATAGGCACGTGCCACCACACCCAGCTAATTTATTGTACTTTTAGTAGAGACAGGGTTTCACCGTGTTAGCCAGGATGGTCTCGATCTCCTGACCTGGTATCCGCCTGCCTCAGCTTCCCAAAGTGCTAGGATTACAGGCGTGAGCCACCATGCCCAGCAACACTCTTTTACTAAATTACATATGAGCATTTTTTGATACTTTTTTTTTTTTGAGATAGAGTCTTGCTCTGTCGCCCAGGCTGGAGTGCAGTGGTGCCATTTTTTTGTACTTTTAGTAGAGACGGGGTTTCACCGTGTTAGCCAGGATGGTCTCGATCTCCTGACCTCGTGATCCGTCTGTCTCAGCCTCTCAAAGTGCTGGGATTACAGGCGTGAGCCACTGCGCCCAGCCTGATAGATACTATTTTATAGCATCAATTACTTCTTCCAGGACATTGATTTTTGAAATTAGATCTTACTAATACTGAGGTGTGGGGACAGAATAAAGTCATCCAGAAGTTACATTGCAAACACTGACAAAGACCCTTGGCTTGAGCAAAATTTAGTCAGGTTTCTGAACCTTCTCCTAGGCACATCTGTGCACTTGCTTGTAAAGCCTAATTTTAGCAAGAAGCCCTCCATCCTCTAGATCTGGTTGCCCCAGGTGATGTCTGATCACCCCAGCCTGCCTTCAGCATGAATCCTGTTAGTTCATTTTAGACAGAATTCTCCCTTACCCCAAATGTTTCCTCTTAGTAATTTTCCATCCACTTATTCTCACCCTGCTCCTTGGCCTTACATTCTCAGTTGTCCATGCTGTATTCAGAACTGAGTTCTAAATCCATTTCTTTTCCTCTATTGCAATAGTCCTGAATAATATCTGCTTTTACTGCTGTAACTACCATCTAGTTCTGGTTTTTCTTTGACAGTACAAGACTAAACCTTTACTCCTGACATTTAGGAGAACTTGAATCCCAGTATTTTTTGTTTTTGCTTTTTGTTTTTTTTTTGAGATGGAGTCTCACTCTGTCACCCGGGCTGGAGTGCAGTGGCATCATCTCGGCTCACTGCAACCTCTGTCTCCCGAATCAAGCAATTCTCCTGCCTCAGCCTCCCAAGTAGCTGGGACTACAGGTGCACACCACCACTCCCAGCTAATTTTTGTATTTTTAGTAGAGACAGGGTTTCACCATGTTGGCCAGGAAGGTCTCAAACTCCTGACCTTGTGATCCACCCGCCTTGGCCTCCCAAAGTGCTAGGATTACAGGCGTGAGCCACCGTGCCCAGCCTGAATCCCAGTTTTCTATATGAGAATACTAAAAATTCCTTGCCAAAATTCCAATTTGAATCTCAAAATGTTTTTGTCAGATTGTTTCCTCTTTTTGACATTTTGTTTTATTTTTGACCTAAAAGAACTATCCCAAACATCATTAGGACAAAAATAAACCTAATATAATAATCAGATGTGAAAGCTGATCATTCAAATTGAATCACTCTTGTCAGACCCAACTAAAACAGTGTCCAGAAGTCTGAGGGAAGGGGGGACATTCTGGACCCATAGCATTGCTCCAAAAATGTAATTCTCTGCAAGCCTAGTAGCTGTAACCTAAAACCAGTTTTATCTTGTGAGACAAAGTAGCAAATGTAAGAAGCCATGTTTGCTCATTCTACTTGCCAGAAGAATTTCACAAAGCTCCTGATGCTTACTGAGCACAGCCCTCTGGAAGAATGCCCTGAAAACCATAAGCGGAATAGAGCACAGGTTCTCACCACTCTTGCCTGAATCATTACATATTTTAAAAAGATAAATTCAATGATTCTGGCCCTTTCTCTCCCTGTGCATAAAATAATGTCGGAGAGGATTCGTGATTATGCCTCTATAATCTATAACCAGATATACTCTTGCACACAAACCTTGATGAGATTTTGCTCTAATGTAATTCCTGAGCATATGCAGAGCCACCACTTGTATATAAACTGGGCTATAACACTACTTTGGAGTAGGTTCACAGAAATGCTCCAGCTCTCCCAGGTTACACTCCTGAGTAAGACTTCTAAATAGAACTAACTTTAGTTCTTTTTTTTTTTCTTTTGAGACGGAGTCTCACTCTGTCACCCAGGCTGGAGTGCAGTGGCACGACCTCAGCTCACTGCAAACTCTGCCTCCTGGGTTCAAGCGATTCTCCTGCCTCAGCCTTCTGAACAGCTGGGATTACAGGTGCACACCACCACACCTTGCTAATTTTTTTTTTTTTTTTTTTTTTTTGTATTTTTAGTAGGGATGGCATTTCACCATGTTCATCAGGCTGGTCTTAAACTGACCTCATGATGGGCCTGCCTCAGCCTCCCAAAGTGCTGGTATTAACTTTAGTTCTTTAAAGGCCTGATATTTTTCTTTTTCTTTTTGAAACCGACCCAATAGTCCCATAGACAGTTTTTTGGATAAGCATAGAAATTGACCCTTCTGGCTTGAAACTTCCATTTTTTTAATCTGAGTTCCCTTCATAAACTCGGGATGGTCAGGAAATGACCAGCAGGCCTCTCAAAAAAGGCATCAAAGAACCAAAACTCTCCAGATCACCACATCCAGACTGTGAAATGCCGGACCCCTCATTCATCATGATTGCTTCCTTCCCCTGCCTAGTTCCTATTTTCTCACACATTGTTTCATTTCTTCCCTGCTGTGTAAACCCCTAGTGTTAGTTCTCACGGAGATGGGTTTCAGACTGAGCTCCCATCTCCTTGGCTGCAGCACCTGATTAAAGCCGCCTTCCTTGGCAATACTCGGATCTGTCACTGGCTTTCTGTGTGCAGCGAGCAGCAGGACCCAGGCTGTCCCCTGGTGTTTTGGTAACACTTTCTTTGGTGTTTTTCGGGTTTGTTGGGTTTTTTGTTTTGTTTTGTTTTGTTTTGTTGTTTGTTTTTTTCTGAGACAGGGTCTCACTCTGTCACCCAGGCTGGGGTGCAGTGGCATGAACAACGGCTCACCACAGCTTCGACCTCCTAGGCTCAAGGGATCCTCCTGCCTCAGCTTCCTGGGTAGCTGGGACCACAGGCACACACAAACATGCCTGGCTAATTTTTAAATTTTTTTGTAGAGATGGTCTCGCCATGTTGCCCAGGCTGGTTTTGAACTCCTGGGCTCAAGCAGTCCTCTCACCTCAGCCTCCCAAAGTAATGGGACTACATGCATGAGCCACTAGACACAGCCATGAATTTTTCTTTAGTTAACAAGCAAATGACTACTCAAACAACCCGCTGTGTTGTACCCACTGCCTTCACTTGCCAATCCAAACGTGCCAGCTCCCCAAGACCTTACTAGTACCAAGGAACTTTCTCCAAGAACAGTAAGTAACATTTCCCTTTTTCATAAAGCCTCTAACCTTCTCTTCGTTCTTGAGACATACTGAACACCACCCGGTCTATGTGGATGCCCCAAATTGCAATTCTTTCCTCCCAAATAAGATGTTTTAATTTCAGATTCATTTCCATATTTTATTTGACTTCAACACAGAAGTTTCGAAAAGCACAGCAATGTCTGTCACACATTAATACACGATTGCTAAACCATTAAACAACTTTCCTGGCGCAACACAGGTCCAGAGAGAAAAGAAAGGGAGAAGGTAGCATGTGTCTCAGCTGGCAATGGGAGCAGTGGGAAAGGGAACTTCCAATAGCCTGGTGAGAACCACAGGGCCGCACTGGAGTGGAGTAAGGCCATATACCACAGCGCTTAAGTGAGACAAATAACTTTCAAGATTTAAATGTTCCTAGGGGCTGGGCTCAGTGGCTCACACCTGTAATCCCAGCACTTTGGGAGGCTGAAGCAGGCGGATCACGAGGTCTGGAGATTTAGACCATCCTGGCTAACACAGTGAAACCCCATCTCTACTAAAAATACAAAAAATTAGCCGGTCGTGTAGTCCCAGCAACTCGGGAGGCTGAGGCAGGAGAATGGCGTGAACCCAGAAGGCAGAGCTTGCAGTGAGCAGAGATAGCGCCACTGCACTCCAGCCTGGATGACAGAGCAAGACTCCGCCTCAAAAAATAATAACAATAAATAAAAATGTTCCTAGGAAAGTACTATGTTCTTCGAAAAAACATTCATTTTGATTGTGGTAATCATTGCACAGTGCATACATATATCAAATAATCATGTTGTACACTTTGAATAAGAATATATTCAATCTCTGTCAATATTTTAAAATTAAAAAGCAAACATGTTTTATAAATATAAACATATAAATATCAAACCCTCAGCACCTTTCCTAGGAAACATACATCCCACTCCCCACAACCCAGGATTGCAGGACCCCAGAACCCATGCGCCAGCTTGATTCTAGAGCCTAGCCTGGTGGTATTAAGAGGGACAGGCAGAGCTGCCCCCAGGCCTGCAACACACTCCACCTCTTCTGAGTCAGGTGCTGCAGTGTAGACACACAGTGGGCCTTGAGGGAGAGCAGCCTGTGGAGTCTGGGGGCAGCTGGTAGAGAAGAGCTCGCTCCACTGAGGATCCCTTGGGGCATCCTATTGAACATCTATTATGTGTTATAACTACCCAATGGGTTCATCTTGCCCACTGCCCAGATACAGCTGGTTTATCAAGACAGGGGAATTGCAATAGAGAGTTTAATACACACAGAGCCAGCAAAATGGGAGATCAGAGTTTTATTTTTACTCAGATCAGCCTCCCCGAAGGCTCAGAGGTTAGAGGCTTTCCATGTTACTTTGGTGGGCAAGGGACTAGGGAATGGGTACTGCTGATTGGTCAGGGATCATAGAGGTGTGGAAAACAATCTTCATGTGCTGGGTCCACCTCTGGGTGGTGGCCACAGGACTGGTGGAGTCATGAGTCCAGGTGGAGTTAGCTGGTCATCAGAAATGCAAAAGTCTGAAAAGGCATCTCAAAGGCCAACCTAAGGTTCTACAATAGTGATGTTATCTGCAAGTGTAATTGGGGAAGTTACAAATCTTATGACCTCTGGAACAATGGCTTGTTATTGTTTATGCCTAAATTTTAGCAGAATTCAGGCCCTTCTCATAATTCTAGCCTTGTAGGCTTTCATTAGTTTTATAAAGTCAGTTTAGTTTTAGGAAGGGCTACTATCATCCTTGCTTTAAGGTTAAACTATAAACGAAATTTCTCCCACAGTCAGCATTCCTAGGCCCAGGAAGGACCAAGGGCAGCTTGGAGATTAGAAGCAAGATGGAGTCAACTATATCAGATTTCTCTTACTGTGATAATTTTGCAAAAGTAGTTTCAGTGTCAGATATAGTTCTGGATACTTGAAAATTGCCTTCTTCAAATCTTCTCAACAACCATCCAAAGTGAGTATCATCCTCAGGTGAAGTATGATAAACCCAAAGCTCTTCAATGTTCATGTGAGCATAACTTATGCCATAATTTTAATTTCAACTCACACCTTCCCACCTCCCAAGTCCATTTTAAGCTCCTGCAACGGCAAGCTATCTACCGAAGATGCAAACTTCAGGTAAAGCTTGGCAGATTGTGAGTAGCTTAGTGTGTTGCCTGTGTGACGCACCAGGGTCAATGTGTAAGAAAGAGCTGGAAATGTAAGTTGAGCCAACCAAAGGTAATGACAATGCATGTGCATGAGGAGGTATAAGACAAATGTATGAACTGGAATTGGTGATAAAACTTGTGTTTAGGGAAGATTATTTTCATAGCAAAGTGAAAAACAGATTTAGAGAAAGGACAAACTAGAGATTAGTGAGGAGGTAACGACAACAATAATGAGGTTTTGGAGTATAAATTAGTAACAAGAAAAAGGGGTGAGATCCATATGAGGACAGACCTGCAAACTCCTTGAATGTGGATATTCATGAAAAAAAAAAAATTGAACGGTGCTACTGTTAACAAATCATGAAAACCAAGAAAATCAGTTTTGGGGACAGTTGTTTTAACTTTTAAGTGTTATAGAACCAAACTGGGGTCCACTCTCCTGCTGCAGTAAAACCACATATCCACACTGAAGTTTGCAGCAATAGAAAGGTGTTTATTGCAGAGCACCAAGCAAGAAGGACCAGGCAGCTAAATGCTCAAATCCTGACCTCACCAATGGCTTCCAGACAAAGGATCTCAAAGGCAAGGGTGGATTTCAGGAAAGCAGAAGCTGCAGGCAAAACTGTAAATCAATACATGGAGGTTGCTTTAGGCCTAAAAGGATGGAATATCTTGAAGTGGGGACTTACATGTCATAGGTAGACTCAACGATTTTCTGATTTGCAGATGGTTGAGGAAGAGAAGCTTTGTTTAAAAATTCGGAGTTGGTAGAAAAATGTTAACTGGCTAGGGAGTGTGCCTTTCTCAAAGCACTTCGGGATGAAATGTTTACGCCAAGAAACATTATATATAAGGTCTCAAGATAGTAGAAGGGACTATGAGAGATGAAATGAGAAGATCTGGGGTTTTTCTGGATGGAAAGTGGGGGATTACAATAAACTACTACCCCAAGACAGAGAGCATAGCAAATGAGAGATCATGCAAAGTGGAGTTAATGTGAGAGAAGTCAGGGAGAGCCTCTCCCTCCATCCCTCCGTAAGCATCCACATGGAGCCAGGGGAGTAGCTTGGGGGTCTTTCTTTTCCATGTTTGGGCACTCCACTTTGGGAAATAAGAGCAGCAGTTGAAAAGAATAAGGACTTACAACTTTTTTTCCATCCAGAAAATTGGATTAGAAACCAGAAGGTTTGAGTCTTGTCTGGACCCCAGCACTAACTTGCTGTGTGACTTCAGTGAAGTCACTGCACCTCCTTGGGCTGATATTCTTCTTCAGTGAAGCAGGAATAGAATTATTACAGGTGGGATTCTGGATGATAGGAGCCAGTTTGAGGGGCACACACAGCCAGGTGCCAGTATGCACCCCATGCAGAAATGCTCAGGTGAGAGGCCCTTGTGCTGACCTCCACCTCTCACAGACCCTCCCATCCCTCTCTCCTTCCCTCGGCTGGGAAACTGAACTCTGGCTTCTTCCTGGAGGTGCTGGAAAGAGCAGAGGGAGGGAGTTGCATACTTTCCATTCCTTACCCGCACTGAGATCTCAGGGAGAAATGTATGAGCACCTTTCAATACACTTTCTCAGAGACTGAGAGCACAGTTGTCTGTCCCAGGACACTGCCACTGTGTGTTTTTGTAGGTTTCTGTAAAACTATAAAGGACTATATTCTGTACCAAAGAATGAGACACCTCCACTGCTGTCACTGGAACTTCTTTAATACTTTGTAGGGAATAAGAAACAACCCTTTTGTCTCACTTTCCTCTTAAGATAGAGTTTGCCAGAGTGCAAATCCCTGTGCCATTGGATACAGCAAGACAGGAAAACAAACAGAAAAACCAAGTCTGGAGGTTTTCTCAAATTCTCTGTTATCTTTGGCATTTTCATCCCCTGAAATCATGAACCAAGCTGTTTATTCTGAAGCTGACTTCAGAAATGAGTGGCAGAAAGGGAGCTGTGTAATGCACTTATATGGAGAACTCCTGTAGACAGACACCTGTGGCCACCATCTTCGAACAGAGGTCAGTGTCCCACCACAATTGAAAGGAAGTTCTAGGCTTTCAAGTGCTTAACTGAGAGCCCACTCATACCTCTACGCACTCTGTCAGCAAGGTCCCCCAAACAGCACCCCAGGCAACTTCCAGGATACGAGGGATAAATATACATCGTGTGCCCTATGTAAGAGCTCATTGTCAAGATGCACAGGGATGTGAGGGGGCACCAGAAGTCCTCTCATCTGCCTTACTATGATCATGGGCCTTGTGGAGAACAGATCTTTATTGTTTGAGATCAAGCTTGATCCCCAGGGATGAAGCTTCTACACATGCACTTAGCATTTCTACTTCCCAAGAAACAAGAGGATATTGGGAAGAGTTTTGCACCAAACCGTAACAGATGTGGTTGGACCATTTCAGAAGCAACTGATCTGCACAGTACCTAGGCCTTAAGAGGATAAGGATTGCTTGAACACAATTTCATTATCTCACTGATTCCCAGTCAAAGAACGACCTGTGGGAGATGCCATAAAATACCACATGAGAATACATTTGAACCTCTGATACCTAGGGACCAAAAATACAAGTTTATAGATTTTTAAATCAATTTCCATTGCAGTCAGAACACTTATTCTCTAACATTTCTTTTTTTTTTTTTTTTTTTTTTCCTGAGACAAAGCCTTGCTCTTGTCCCCCAGGCTGGAGTGCAATGGCGTGATCTCTGCTCACTGCAACCTCCGCTTCCCGGGTTCAAGTGATTCTCCTGCCTCAGCCTCCCGAGTAGCTGGGATTACAGGTGCCTACCACCACGCCCAGCTGATTTTTGTATTTTTAGTAGACACAGGGTTTCACCATGTCGGCCAGGCTGGTCTAGTCTCCAACTCCTGACCTCAGGTGATCCACCCACGTAGCCCTCCCAAAGTGCCGGGATTAAGGGCGTGAGCCACCACGCCCAGCCTATTCTCTAACATTTCAATCGTCAGAATTTGTTGGAACTTCTTTAAGGCCTAAAACATAGGTTATCCTTGTCAAGGTTCCACGTACATTTTAAAACAATGTGTATTCTGCAATCCTTGGATGTAGTGTTCTACATATATTGTCAAATTGGTTGACAGCATTTTTAAATTCTACCATCCTACTGGATTTATTTTTTGTCTAGTTTGTTCTATCAATTACTGTGAGAGATATCAAATCTCCAAGCAAGACTGTGGATTTGTCTCTCTTTTTAGTTATCTCAGTTTTTGCATTGTGTATTTTGACACTTTCTCTCAATTTTTCATCTTTAGAGACAGGCTCTTCATCTGTCACCCAGGCTGGAGTGCAGTGGCATGATCATAGTTCAGTGAAGCCTCAAAATCCTAGGCTCAAGCCATCCTCCACCCCAGACTCCCTAGTAGCTGCTGCACCTAGCGTGTATTTTGAAGCTCTTTTATTAGGTACACACATATTTACCATTGTTACATCCTCCTGATAAATTGACCCTTGTTAACATAATGAATTGTCTTTTTGAAACTCTATGACAATATCCATTGTACTGCGTCCATGTTAGTAACACATATTATATTTCTTATATTTTTTGCAGAGTATACTTCTTATCACCCTTTTACTGTCAATCCACCTGTATCTTTACAGTTAAAACACATCTCTTTTAGACAAGATACAGTTGGATCATGCTTTTTTATCCAGCTTGAAAGCCTCCATTTTAAAATTTGAGGTTTAAGTCCATTTAGTGTAATTACTGATATAGTAGGGCTTAAATCTGCTACTTTGTTATTCATTTTCCAGTTGCCTCATTTGTTTTGCTTGTTTGATGGTTTTGTTCCTCTGTTCTACTTTTTTTTGTCAGCTTTTAAATATTTTTAGAATTCCATTTTTATTCCTCTATTGGATATTTAGCTGTACTTCCCCATATTACTTTTTAGTGGTTGGTTTATAAATCAAAATGTTCATTCTTAATTTATCATAATCTATTTAGAATTAAGTAGATTATTTAGTTATATATTTAGAGTTGTATTAATATTGTACCCCTTCTCAAAAAATTTAAAATTCTTTCAACAGTAAAATTATACCTGTGCCCTGTCTTTTTGGCTATTGTCATATACTTTATAGCAACATATGTAAGAAACCCTTCATACATTATTTTTGCTTTAAAAACTAAGTTATCTTTCCAACATCTGAACAGAAAAAAAAAAGGAAAGTATTTTCCATCTATCTACATATTTAGGATTTCTGGATTCTTTTAGTGAATCCAGATTGCTATCTGACATGGTTTCCTCTTGTCTACTGGCAACAAATTCCCTCAATTTTTGTTTGTTCATTTTTCCTTCAATTTTGAAGCATAATTTCACAGGATACAGAATTCTTGGTTGGTAGGTTTTTTCCTCACAGCACTTTAAATATTTCACTCCACTCTCTTCTTGCTGGCATGGTTTTTCAAAAGTCAGGTGTAATTCTTATCTGTGCTTCTCTATGGGTGTTTTTCTCTTCTGGCTTCTTTCAAGACTTTTTCTTTTGTTTTTTATTGTTTGTTTGTTTGTTTGTTTTAACAGAGTCTCACTCTGTCGACCAGGCTGGAGTGCAGTGGCACGATCTCAGCTCACTGCAACCTCCACCTCCTGGGTTCAAGTGATTCTTGTGCCTCAGCCTCCCGAGTAGCTGGGATCACAGGCATGTGCCACCCTGCCTGGCTAATTTTTATATTTTTAGTAGAGATGGGGTTTCACCATGTTGACCAGGCTGGCCTCAAGCTCCTGACCTAAATGATCCACCCACGTTGGCCTCCCAAAATATGGGATTACAGATGTGAGCCACCATGCCTGCCCTTAAGAATTTTTTTCTTTAAATTTTCTGTAGTTTTAATATATGTCTAGGTGTATTTTCAATTAATTTCTTTTGGCATTTATCCTGCTTGATGTTCTCTTAGCTTTCTGGATCTGTTTTTGTTTGGTTTGGTGTCTGACATTAATTTGAGGAAAATTATCAGTCATTATTGTCTCAAGTATTTCTTCTGTTCCTTTCTCTCTTCACCTTCTGCTGTTCCCATTAATGGCATTTAAACGTTTTATAGTTGTCCCTCAGTTCTTGGATATTGTTTTTCAGTCTTCTCTCTTTGCTTTTCAGTTTTGTAGGTTTCTATTTACATATACTCAAGCTTGGACATTCTTTCCTTGGCTACATTTAGCCTCCTAGTGAGCCCTTGAAAGGCATTCTTCATTTGTTACAGTGCTTTTGATCTCTTGCTTTTTGTTTTTATTTTTTGAGACAGGGTCTCATCCTGTTGCAGCTGGAGTGCAGTGGCATGATCTTGGCTCACTGCATCATCTCCCAGGGTCAAGCGATCTGCCCACCTGGCCTCCTGAGTAGCTGAGACTACAGGTGCACACCACCACACCTGGCTAATTTCTGTATTTGTAGTAAAGGTGAGGTTTCCCCATGTTGCCCAGGCTGGTCTTGAACTCCTGAGCCCAAGTGATCCACCTGCCTCGGCCCCCCAAGTGTTGGGATCACAGATATGTGCCACTGCAACTGGCCCTTTTTTATTCTTTCTTAGACTTTCCATCTCTCTGCTTATACCATTCATCGATTCTTACCCATTGTCCACTTTTTTCCCTTAAAGGCTTTAACATATTAATTACACTTAATTTAAAACGCTGAACCAATAATTATAACATTCCTGCTGTATCTGACTCTGCTTCTAATGTTTGACTGAAAATCAACAACTCTTCTTAGACCCATCAGAGAATTAAGGTCATAGGACAAACCACTGCCCTCCAAACTGAAGAGTCTTTATGTATTTTGTTTGTTTTGGGATTTTTTGTTGCTGTTGCCTTTTTGTTGTTGTTGCTTTGTAATTTTTAATGTTTTTTGAAAGCTGGATATAATGTACTGGGTGAAACACCCAGTATATTAGGTGTACAATGTCTAGTACAAAGGTCTAAAGTAAATAGACCTTTAGTAATGTGGCAGTGAGATGTAGGGGAGGGGAATCATTCCACCATCTGGTAATTAGCTCTCAGTCTTTTAGTGAGTCTGTACCATGGACTATCAATTTCACAAGTGTTTTTCTGTTTCCTGCCCCCTTTCAGTGGGACAAGGTGGCTGGAGAGGGTGGTTAGAGGGAGCCGTCGATGGATATGTGTCTTCCTCCAAGTCAGTTAGGCTCTGGTAAAATTCCACTCAGGTAGGTTCTGGTAGTTTCTCTTGAGCATAAACCTTGTCAAGATGAACAGAATGCTCGACATACTTCAAAATGGCTACTTTTCCTGTATGCCTGCCAGAAGCACAAGGGGCTTTTTCTCTGATCTTCTGTGTGAGAAGCCGGTAGGGCTCCTGTCAGTAAAACTCACAAAAGTATAGGCATGTTCCCTTAAGACTGACCCCAACCCCAAGAGTTTTCAACCCTCAAACATGTCTAAACTGAGCCTCTAGCAATTTGTCAATTACATTTCTAGATTTTCTATCCCAGGTAATAGTTCTCGCAGAAGTTTCCCCTCAGCTGTCTCCACTCTGGTAAATTGTGTTTCTCTGTATCCACCTGTCTTCTTCACTTTGGGGGCAGTGTTTTGCCCTGTGACCTCAATTCTCTGATGGATCTAAGAAGAGTTGATTATCAATTTGTTCAGCTTTTAATCTGTTTAGAACAGAGTGATGCTAAGGTCCTTACATCCTGGCTGGGTTGCCATTTTCCTGTTGATAGTATCCTTTGATGCACAAAAGTTTTTGTCTATTTGTTGTTGTTGTTGTTCTTTTCCTGTCATATCCAAGAAATCACGGGCACATCCATTGTCATGATTTTCCCCTATGTCTTCTTCAAAGAGATTATGGGCCAGGCACAGTGGCTCATGCCTATAATCCCAGCACTTTGGGAGGCCGAGGCGGGCAGATCACCTGACGTTGGGAGTTCAAAACCAGCCTGGCCAACATGGTGAAACCCATCTCTACTAAAAATACAAAAATTAGCCAGGCACGGTGGGGCACACCTATAATCCCAGCTACTCAGGAGGCTGAGGCAGGAGAATCACTTGAACCCAGGAGGCGAAGGTTGCAGTGAGCTGTTGCACTCCAGCCTGGACAACAGAGTGAGACTGTCTCAATCAATCAATCAATCAAGAGATTTATTATTTTAACTCTTATGTTTATCAGGGTTGTCCAATCTCTTGGATTCCCTGGGCCACATTGGAAAAATAAGAATTATCTTGGTCCACACATAAAATACACTAACACTAATGATAGCTATGAGGAAAAAAAAACTCATGTTTTAAAAAAGTTTACAAATTTGTTTGGGCTGCATTCAAAGCTGTCCTGAGCCACATGTGGCCAACGTATCATGGGTTGGACAAGCTTGGTTTAGATGTTTGATCCATTTTGAGTCAATTTTTGTATATGGTTTTAGGGAAAGGTCCAACTTCATTCTTTGGCATGTCAATATCCAATTTTCCTAGAGCTATTTGTTGAGACTGTTATTTCCCCCCCATCAAATGGTCTTGGCACTTTGTCAAAGATCATTTGCCTGCATATATGAGTTTATTTCTGGACTCTCTATTATATTCCCTTAGTCTATATATCTGTCTTTATGCCAGTACCATACTGTTTGGATTACTGTAGTTTTGTAGCAAATTTTGAAATCAGATGTATGAGTCCTCCTACTTTGCCCTTGTTTTTAATGGTTGTTTTGGCTATTTAGGGTCCCTTAAGATTCTATATGAATTTTACAGTACATTTTTATATTTCAGAAGAAACCATCATTGGGATTTTAATAGGGATTTCACTGAATCTGTATATTGCTTTGGTTGATATTGATATCTTAACAATATTACATCTTCCAATCCATGAACACATAATGTCTTTCCATTTATTTATGTTTTCTTGAATGTCTTTCAGCAATGGTTTGTAGTTTTCAGTGTACAAGTTTTTTACTTCCTTGGTTAAATTAATTCCTAAGTATTTTATTATTCTTGATGCTATTGTAAATGAAATTTTTATTAATTTCCTTTTCAAGAAAGGTAGTTGTGTATACAGATGCAAATGATATTTGTATATTGACATTGTACTGTGCAACTTTGCTAAATTTATTAGCTTTAATAGTTTTTGTGTGATTCTTTGGTTTTGTTATATATAGAATCATTTCACCACTGAAGATAGTGAGTATGGTTTGTTTATTTTGTTTTGTTTTTTGAGACGAAGTCTTGCTCGGTCACCCAGGCTGGAGTGCAGCGGCACGATCTTGGCTCATTGCAACCTCTGCCTCTTGTGTTCAAGCCATTCTCCTGCCTCAGCCTCCCGAGTAGCTGGGACTAGAGCCACCTGCCACCATGTCCGGCTCATTTTTGTATTTTTAGTAGTGCTGGGGTTTCACCATGTTGGCCAGGTTGGTCTCAAACTCCTGACCTCAGGTGATCCACCCACCTCAGCCTCCCAAAGTGCTGGGATTACAGGCGTAGCCACCACACCCAGCCGAAGATAGAGTTTTATTCCTCCTTTCCAACTCGAATGCCCTCTATTTATTTTTCTTGCCTAATTGCACTGCCTAGAATTTCCAGTGCAATATTGAATAACAGTAGCAAAGGCAGGCATTTTTGTCTTGTTCCTAATCTTAGGGGTAAAGCTTTCAGCCTTTACTGAGTGTGATATTAGCTGTGGGTTTTTCAAAAAGCTCTAAATCATGTTGCAGAAGTTCCCTTCTATTCCTACTTTGCTTAATGTTTTTATCATGAAAGACGTAATTTTGTACATGCTTTTTCTGCATCAACTGAAATGATCCTGCAGGGTTTCTCTTCATTCCATTAATGTAGTGTATCACGTGGATTATCTTTTGTTGAACCACCCTTGCATTCCTGGAATAAATCACACCTGGACATGGCATAGAGTTCTCTTAACATGCTGTTCAATTTTGTTAGTATTTTGTTGAGAATTTTTGCATCTATGTGTATAAGAAATATTAAGGCTGTAGTTTTCTTTTCTTGAGGTGTCTCTGTCTGGATTTGGTATCAGGATAATCCTGGCTTCATAGAATGAGTTTCTCTTTTTTTTTTTTTTTTTTTTTGAAGAGCTTGTGAGGGATTTGTGTTCTCATTCAAATGTTTGTAAAATTCACCAGTGAAGCCATAAAAACCTTTCTTTCTTGGGAGATTTTTGATTACAGATTAAATTTCTTAACTTGTTATAGATCTGATTCTCTCTTTCTTAGCCAGTTTGGTAATTTGTGAGTTTCTAGAAATTGTCCATCTCATCTAGGTCATCTAATGTGTTGGTATACAATTGTTCATAGTTTTCATTAATAATCCTTTTTATTTCTATAAATTTGGTAATGTCACCACTTTCATTCTGACTTTACTTATTTGCAGCTTCTCTTTTTCTTAGCCCAGCTAAAGGTTTGCCAATTTTGTTGACCTTTTCAAAGAAACAACTTTTGGTTTTGTTAATTCTACTTTTCTATCCTCTGTTTTGTCTATCTCCACTCTAATATTATTTCCTTCCTTCTGCTTGCTTGCTTGCTTTTCTAGTTGCTCTTCTTTGTCCAGTGACTTAAAGTGTAAAGTGAGGTTATTGATTTTAGGAATTTTTTTTAATACAGGCAGTCACAGCTATAAGTTGAGCACTGCTTTCACTACATCCATCAGTTTTGGTATGTTGTTTTCTTTCATCTCAAAATATTTTCTAATTTTCCATGTGATTTCTTCTTTGATTCACTGGTTGTTTAAAAGTTTGAGACCAGCCTGACCAACATGGTGAAACCCCATCTCTACTAAAAATACAAAAATTACCAGGAGTAGTGGTGCACGCCTGTCATCCCAGCTACTCAGGAGGCTGAGGCAGGAGAATCACTTGAACACAAGAGGCGGAGGTTGCAATGAGCCAAGATCGCACCACTGCACTCCAGCCTGGGCGACAGAGCGAGACTCTGTCTCAAAAAAAAAAAAAAAAAAAAAAAAGTGTGTTAATTTCTGCTATTTACTTTGAAAAGTCCTTATACAGTTGCTCCATTGATTCTGTTAAGAACTTATCATTGCATTCAGCAGTAGAAACAAAGTGGGATATATTTATTTTACCATCTCTAGAACTGGAATCTTCTCTTTAGGAGAGTAAAAGCTTCTAGAGGTTTTTTCAGTATTTAGTGGAGAACTGTAGGCAAATGAGGCAAAATCTGAGAAGCAGACATTCGAATCCAGGATATCAGGATATTGGTGACCTTATGAATGGAAAACCCTGATGCTGGAAGCCCAGAAAAAAGCAGGAACTCTTCAAAGATATTACCAACTTTCTGCGGGTGGAAATTGTATTCAACTTGTAACCATCCACATTCTGGTGGCCATGTGGTTCCCTATAACTGGTAGCCTCTAGTGCTAACACATGGATAGTTAATGCTGCTCTACACTTTATTTTAATCTCCATGTTATCTCACAGAATAAAGAGACCACAAATAACCATTTCTTTACTGATGAGAGTTCCAGGTTTTTCTGTAACTGTTTTGCTATCAGGAACAAAACTAGAATAATTGTTCTAGTACATATAATCCTTACCTGATAGAGTATTTTTTTGAAAATGGAATTGAGAGTAAACTTTTTCTTATTTCTATTAATAATTGACCCACAACAGTTGTACGTATTTATGGGGTACAACATGACATTGTGAAACAAGTATACAATGCATAAAGATCAAATCAGGGTAATTAACATATCCAACATCTCAAAACTTTTATAACTTCTTTGTGTTAGAAACATTCAAAATGTGCTCTTCTAGGTATGTGAAAATATACAATAAATTGTTAATTATAGTCACCCTATAGTGCTAGAGAACACTAGAACTTATTACTCCTATCTAGCTGTACTTTTGTATTTGTTAATCAACCTTTGGGTATCCCGCAGCCCCTAGTAAAAACTATATTCAGAACGAATTTGCTCAATGTGAAATCATATGTACTTTAAATTTCAATATATATTGTCCTTGCTTTCCAGGCTAGCAATTTTTTTCTTTACAACTTTATCCAAAATTTTATCTTATTACTTCTTGTACTTTCAATATTGTCCATGCATCAGTACCCAATAGGGTTTTTTTCCACTTATTTTTGTCATAAGCATTGTTGTCTCATTTCAGTCCACATTTCCCTACTGAGAAACGTGTGAAGCTTTTCATATAGTTGTTGGCCATTTAGATTAGTTCCTTTAGAATCTACTGCTCATGTTTTTCCTGTTTTTTTATTTTATTGTGTTTTGAGACAGAGTCTTGCTCTGTTTCCCAGGCTGGTGTACCGTGGTGTGATCTCAGCTCACTACAACCTGAACCTCCTGGGTTCAAGCGATTCTTGTGCCTCAGCCTCCCGAGTAACTGGGATTACAGGCCTGTGCCACCACATCCTCAGTGCTGGGATTACAGACATGAGCCACTGTGCCTGGCCATAAAGTTCGGAGCTGGGCATGGTGGCCCATGCCTGTAATTCCAGCACTTTGGGAGGCCGAGGCAGGCAGATCACTTGAGGTTGGGAGGGTGAGACCAGCCTGGCCAACATGGCAAAACCCCGTCTCTACTAAAAATACAAAAATTAGCCGGGCATGGTGGTGCATACCTATAACCCCAGCTACTCAGGAGGCTGAGGTACGAGAATCGCTTGAACCTGGGAGGCGGAGGTTGCAGTCAGCCAAGATCATGCTGCTACACTCCAGCCTGAAAGGCAGAGTAAAACTGTATCTCAAAAAAAAAAAAAAAAATTAAGGAATTTTTTTATTATGGAAAATCCCAGACATTTAGTGGTTCATGCCTGTAATCCCAGCACTTTGCAAGGCTGAAGTGGGAGGATCACTTAAGCCCAGGAGTTCATGACCAGCCTGGGAAATATAGTGAGACCAATTCTCAACAAAAAAAATATTAAAAACTAGCTGAGCATAGTGGCGCACACCTGTAGTCCCAGCTACTCAGGAGGCTGAGGTGGGAGGATCACTGAGCACAGGAGGTGGAGGCTGCAGTGAGCTGAGACTGTACCACTGTGCTCCAGCCTGGGTGAGAGTGAGACCCTGTCTCAAAAAAAAAAAAAAGTAAAAAAAGTAGTATAATAACTCCTGTGGACCCATCACTCATCTTCAACAATTATCAATATTCTGCCATTTAAAACTCCATCCACTCACTATTCCCCAATTTTTAGTATTAACTTTGTTTTTTAGCCATTGCTTTTAAAGCCAATCTGTTAGATTTTCTATTTTTTACATAAATCACATTCTTAACTTTTACACTAGTTACGTAAAATTTGTAGTAGAAACATCCATTTGTAGTAGAAATAGATAGATACCAGATACTCTCTTGGTATCCACTGATATCTTTTTTCTCTTTTTTTTTTTGGAGACAAAGTATTGCTCTGTCACCCAGGCTGGAGTACAGTGGCATGATCTTAGCTCACTGCAACCTCCACCTCCTGGATTCAAGCCATCCTCCTGGCTCAGCCTCCTGAGTAACTGGGATTACAGGCGTGCACCACCATGCCTGGCTAATTTTCTGTTTTTAGTAGAGATGGGGTTTCACCATGTTGGCCAGGCTGGTCTCGAACTCCTGATCTCAGGTGATCCGCCTGCTGTGGCCTCTCAAAGTGCTGGGATTACAGGCCTGACCCACCACGCCTGGCCTACTGATATTATCTTAATATTATTTAACACTGAATATTAAAGTTGAATATTAAATGTCATGATTTCATATTGAAGTCCCCTTGCACTGCTGAAATAATGATTAAATAATGTTACACACATGCACAGACAGAAGTTTGTTGGGAGCAAGCCCCTCAAAATCTGGCCATAAACTGGCCCCAAAACTGGCCATAAACAAAATCTCTGCAGCACTGTAACATGTTCATAATGGCCCTAATGCTCAGCTAAGAACCAATGGCTCAGCTAAGAACCAATGGTCTGGGTCTAAGCGTGGCCAGTTAGTCATAGGAATGAGGTGATGCTTATCTAGGACAGCTCATTTCTGCTCCACGTGGTCTCTCAATCTTCATGCTTCTTCACATGGAAATCTCAAGGTTCCAAAGAACAATTTTCAAATCTCTGGTTGCATCACATAAAAAGATATTATATTGGCCAAAGTCAGTGACATGTTCAAGCCCAGACTCAGTGTGCAAATGACATGCAAAAAGATATGGTTACAGGGAGGCAGGATCACAATGGTAGTCATTATACCATATACAGTATTAGCCAGGAGTCTTGAGTCCTTCTGAAAAAGTCAAGCTTCCTCTCTCTTCCTTGGGGGCTACTAGGAAAGATCTTCTTCCTATGGTCAATGCCACAATAAGGAGAGAATTTAGAGCTGCTACATTGGGTAGGAAGTGGGCCTCAAGTAGAAAGTAAGGATTAAATGAGAGAAGAGGGACAGAAGGAAACCAGGGTCCTACAAAAATGTTTGAGATACTGAACCAAGCTCTGCCTAAAGATTTTTCAGTCACATAAAACAGGACATTTCCTTTTGTTTAAGCCAGTGGGAGCTGTATTACTGCTACATGCAACCAAAAGCATCCTCACGTGGTTGTGAAGACAGAGCAGATATGGTCAGAGAAAGTGTAGATACAGGGGTCAAAGAAGATGTTATTTTTCAGATGAGACACATTGAAACGTGTTTATATGTTGAAATGAGGTGTTTATATGTTGAAATGAGCAGAGGAAAGATTGAAGACACAAGAAAATAAGCTGACAACCAATAAAGTAATTCCTATGGGAAAACAGGAGGTAGTAGGATTTAGGACACAGATGAAGGGATTATTTTCCTTTAAACAGAACGGTATGCCTGAGAGCAACTGGAACAACACAGACACTCAACAAATGTTTGCTGAATAAATGGATTGAAGAGTTGGGATCTTCTGATACCTCCGTCTCTCACAAATCAATATATGCCCAGTTTACAGAAAGCCACATTAATCCATGGCATTCTCAGTCTTCTCAATCCACCTTTGGAAGATAATCTTGATTCTGGCTTTCAGATTACCTTGCTTTTGCATCCATGCACTGTTTACCCCACGTATTTCAGGAAGAATCAGAGGAATGAGTACCTAATCTTGAACTCATTACACAATCTTGAGTTCTCTCTCCCACCAGATCAGTGTTTTTCAAAGTATAACCCTGGCAGCTTGCAACAAAATCACCTGGGGGCTTACTGAAATGCAGATTCTTGACCTCACTTACTGAGTTGGACTCTGAAGGAAAGAATCTGCATTTTAACATTCTCTGTTCTCTAGCTGGTCTTTACGCTGCTCCACCAGATGTAAACTGTCTAAAAGCAGGGGCAGGGTCTGATTGCCTTTGTTTCCTCAGCACATTTCTTGGCATAATGTTTATCAAATGAGTACTTAAGTCAGGGAATCCGTGCTACTAAATATGAGTTCACAAATTAACCTTTCAGAAAGCACATCTTTAAAGTATGATTCCAACTGTAAGTTGATGTATATTTCAAATCTGTCATGTGTTGAAGGGAGAAAATGGTAGAGAAATACTGTCCTATATTTGGCAAGGCAAGACTCTGACTTCATAACATCTTAAAACCTGCTTCTACTTATTAAAAAAAAATTTTAAATACAAGGAAACTCAAGATTCTCCCTTAAGCAAAATTGATATGTACAACCTAGTCATAGAGTGTGAAGCCATGCTGGTAAACGTTTCTTCGTGATTAATACCCAAGAGTTTTCCCAGGCTCATTTGTACCACCCTGGCCCTGTGGCCAATCCTGTCTATCACGGCTGGGAAAGGCTGCCTTGTGAATGATTTTTTTGTTTTGTTTTGGAGACAGGGTCTCACTCTGTTGCCCAGGCTGGAGCATAGTGGTGCAATCACAGTTCACTGCAGCCTTGACCTCCCAGACTTAAGCAATCCTCTCCCACCTCAGCCTTCACGCCCAACTGATTTTTGTATATTTTCTAGAGACAGGGTTTCACCATGTTGCCCAGGCTGGTCTCAAACTCCTGGGCTCAAGTGAGCCACCCACTTTGGCCTCCCAAAGTGCTGGGATTATAGGCGTGAGCCACTGTGCCCAGACTGATCTTCTTTTCGTAGAAACAAAACAACAACAAAATGTATATATAGAAGAACAACATCAGTCATCCACCAAGATGCCTCCTGTGATGGTTAATTTTATGTCAAGTTGGCAGAACCACAGTATGCAAATATGTGGTCAAACATTATTCCAGATGTTTCCATGATGTTTTTGGATGACATTAACATTTTAATAGGTGGACTTTTGAGTAAAGCTGATTGCCCTCCATAACGTGGGTGGGCCTCGTCCAGTCAGCTGAAGGCTTGACTAGAACAAGATTGACCTCCCCCTAGCAAGAGGGAACTGCAGCAGACAGCTTCAGACTTGAACCGCAACGTCAGCTTTTTCCTGGGTCTTCAGCCTTGAACGGCAGCAATGACTCTTTTCTGTGTCTCCAGCCTGCCAGTCCACCATGCAGATTTTGGATTTTCTGGCCTCCTTAATTATATGAGACAATTCCTTAAAACAAACCTCCTTATCCACACACAGACACACAACCTTTGGTTCTATTTATTTGGATAACCCTGACTGATACACCTCCTCCAATCAGTTTGTACCACTTCTGTGCACACACACCTGCCCCTTCACTCAACTTCAACCTGCTTTCACTTTCAAATGCCCACGCTGAAGGGTCATCTTGAGAGGACTGCCTTTGTTCAGACTATTAAACTGCTTTGCCTAAATGTGCAGAGCTAGGCGTGCCTGCACACTTACATCCTCTTCAGCGGCCCTTAACCCATGAAAAACAAGGTAAGTGTATGAAAGCCCAGCTCCCTTGTCTCTGGCCGAGATAACTCTGAGATATCACCTATACTCCCTAACTCCCCTGTGAAGTCATACTGAAACGATCCTTTGCAAAGGTCCGCCTCAGATTTCATCCTTCTTGCCTTCCATTCCCCATCTTGCTTGCTCCACTTCTTTATGAGAAGTTTAGAGCCAAAACGAAGTTAACAGCCTATCGTTTTTTCCTGCCTTTTCTGATCCATTTTAATCCACTGCACTTATCTCTCTAAAATACACATCACTTTTTTTTTTTTTTTTTTTTTTTGAGACGGAGTCTCACCCTGGTGCCCAGGCTGGAGTACAATGGCGCGATTTCGGCTCACTGCAACCTCTGCCTCCCGGGTTCTAGCGATTCTCCTGCCTCAGCCTCCCCAGTAGTTGGGATTACAGGTGCGCGCCATCACACCTGGCTAATTTTTTGTATAGTTAGTAGAGACGGGATTTCACCATGTTGGCCAGGCTGGTCTCGAACTCCTGACCTCATGATCCGCCCGCTTCGGCCTCACAACACTCTTTAAATTAAATATGCGTTTACACAAGGACAAAAAACCAAACACCGCATGTTCGCACTCATAGGTGGGAACTGAACAATGAGAACACACGGACACAGGAAGGGGAACATCACACACCGGGGCCTGTTGTAGGGTGGGGGGAGGGGGGAGGGATAGCATTAGGAGATATACCTAATGCTAAATGACGAGTTAATGGGTGCAGCACACCAACATGGCACATGTATACATATGTAACAAACCTGCACGTTGTGCACATGTACCCTAAAACTTAAAGTATAATAATAATAAAATAAAATTTAAAAAAATGCGTTTACAATAAAGTCCAAACGCCTCAATACGGTATTCAAAGCTATATTTTAGCTGCTGCATCCCTCTCCTGCCTCATCCCCACTTCACCCCTACGCACTTTACTGAACTTTCCGTTCTCTGAACCCAGAAACCGTTCTACCTGGAAGGCGCTTCCCTCCTCAAATCCTCGCTGTGTGTGACGCGTCCTCGAGGCCCCGTTCAACTGGCATTCGCACACCCAGACGTCTGCCATGCGCGATTCGCCCCTTCCGAGCGGGCGGACGGTCCTGTTAAGACCCGAGACATTCCTGTTTCGCTCAGGTTAAAACCCTGAAGTACCTGGCCTGCTCATTTGGATTTGGCTCCTGCAGACACACCTTTCGCCCCAGCATGAGAACTCGATTTCCCGCAGTCGCCATCCGGATGCTCAAAAATAGACCAGCGCGCGACCCCGCCTCTGACGCTGTGCCGAGGGCGGGGCGGGGCGGGACGGGACGCGCTTCGCCAGCGCGGGGCGGGCAGTAGGCGGGGCCTGGCGTTTTGCGCGCGGTGGCTGTCGTGCGGCGTGGTAGTGCGCCAGCCTGTCTGCCGTGGTGAAGAAGCGGAAAGGCCCGGGCGGCAGTGAGGACCAGAATCCGGTGAGGTCGAGGCACGGTGCTGGGGCTCCTCAGAGCGTTTGGTTCCATTGCATTCCCGTCATAGCCGCAGCTTGGCGCCCCCTGCAGCTCGGCCTGGGCCAGGAGACACACCTTCCAGGCTATTATTAGTATTTGTAAAAATACACTGCAAACTTGGGAAGAAATTGCCACATCGCGGCCTGTGCAGCGGCTCACGCCTGTAGGCCTAGCTATTCGAGCGGCTCACGCCTGTAGGCCCAGCTACTCGGGAGACCGAGGCGGGCGGATCGCTTAAGGTCAGGAGTTTGAAACCACCCTGGGCAACATGTGGAGACCCCCGTTGCACCCACCACTGCACTCCAGCCTGGGTGACAGAGCGAGACGCCGTCTCAAAAAAAGAGAAAAGCCTTTCCTAATCACCCTATCTCAAGAAGTCTTCCCCCTGCATTCTCTCAATTTCCTTCTTGGCACTTAACACTTTTTTTGATTACTTACATGTTTATTTATTTGTATATTGTGCCGCCTAAGGCCATGAAGGCAAGAGTGATACGTGTTTTGTTTACTATTATATATCTAGTACTTTTCATATTGTTACCATATAATACTTATGTATACTGAATGAATGAGCACCTAGCATGCTTACAAGACTTCTGAGATTCCATGTGACTTTCCTTCTACTTAGCCATTCAATCTTATCTTCTTCAACTTGGATCTCCCTATCTAGCAGTTTTCTTACTAATGCCTCATGCCAGATAACTTAATGCTTCTGATGCTCAGAATTCCCTCATGAACCCTCTGCTTATCCATATTTTTCACATCCTTCTACTCCTATTTGTGCCTTCTGAAGCCTTCACCAGCTATTTCAGCCTCAATGATAACTTTGTTCTTTGGTCTATGTGAAAGTTGTCAAATTCAAAATGGAGTCACTTGTGTCAAACTCTAGTATAACGGAGTTAGGGAAGGCAATGAAGGGAGGGCTCTCACACATGATTTGGCTGATAACAGGAACTATCACAAAAATTTTTTCCAAACCACAGCTTACTACATATGTCACACAAGGACAGCTAGCAGCACAAGGACAGCTAGCCATTATATGAGAGCACCTGCCTGACACACCCAGTCCAAAACTGGAAGAGCCTAACTGTAACTCCAAGATTACAAGTCCTATCTAGCAACTGCTGACATTCATCAATCAGAACACACCAGCTATAAGACACTGCCAGTGCCAATGAACTTTCCTTAAGAAAACAACTTTGAGGTTGGGCACGGTGGCTCAGGCCTGTAATCCCAGCACTTTGGGAGGCCAAGGCAGGCAGATCACGAGGTCAAGAGATCGAGACCATCCTGGCCAACATGGTGAAACCCCGTCTCTACTAAAAATACAAAAAGTAGCTGGTGTGGTTGGCGTGTGCCTGTAGTCCCAGCTACTCAGGAGGCTGAGGCAGGAGAATTGCTTGAACCCGGGAGGCAGAGGTTGCAGTGAGCTGAGATCATGCCATTTGCACTCCAGCCCGGGCAACAAAAGCAAAACTTCATCTCAATAAATAAATAAATAAATAACTAAGAAAAAATCCTAACTGCATGAAATTCACTATAGTACATACTGTAGTACTATAATAATTTTGTAGCCATCTTCTGTTGCTATTGTGGTGAGCTCAAGTGTTGTATATAGCCACTTGAAATGTCATGTGACACTAGTCATGTCTGTATGGGCATTTTGTCTCCAGTAAATTGTGTATCACAGTAAAAAGTGATCTCTGCTGGTTCTCAAAAATATGTGCTACTCACAACACTTAGAGGCACTTCATATGGGTTCCATGGAGTTATTAAAGGTTTACAGTAAACATGCTGTACTTGCTGTACTGTAAACCTTTAATAACTCCATGCAACCCATATGAAGTGCCACCAATGATGCTGTAAGTGCTCCCAAGAAGCAGAGAAAAGTCTTAATATTATGAGAAAAAGTTAAATTGTTTGACATGTACCGTGTAGATTGAGGTCTGCAGCTGCGGTTGCCTGCCATTTCAGACAGATGATTCATCTTGTAAACAGATGATATAAACTTATGGTATTGATAAGTACAGTACAGCACTGTAAATGTATTTTCTGTTCCTTATGATTTTTTTTTTAATTTTTTAGAGACGGGGTCTTTGTCGCCCAGGCTGGAGTGCAGTGGCACAGTTATACCTCACTGCAGCCTCGAACTCCTGGGCTCCAGTGATCCTCCCACCTCAGCCTCCCAAGTAGCTGGGACTACTGACACATGCCACCATACCTGGCTAATGTTTTTTAATTTTTTGTAGAGATAAGGTCTCACTTTGTTGCCCAAGCTGGTCTCCAATTCCTAACCTCAAGTGATCCCCCTGCCTCAGGTTCCCAAAGTTCTGGGATTACAAGTGTGAGTCACCATGCCTAGCCCTTACGATTTTCTTAATAACATTTTCTTTTCCTAGCTTTATTTTAAGAATACAGAATATAATATACATAACATACAAAATTGTGTTAATCAACTGTTTATGTTATCAGTGAGGCTTCTGGTCAACAATAGGCTATTAAGTTTTTGGGAAATCAAAAGTTACGCATAGATTTTCAACTATATGGGAGCTTGGTACCCCTAACCCCCGCGTTGTTCAAGGGTCAGCTGTATTTTTTTAATATATATTAACAGCCTTTATAGTTTTTTTGTTTTTGTTTGAGACAAAGTTTCGCTCTTTTGCTCAGGCTGGAGTGCAGTGGTGCAATCTTGGCTCACTGCAACTTCCGCCCCCCTGGTTCAAGCGATTCTCATGTCAGCCTCTCAAGTAGCTGGAATTACAGACACCTGCCACCCTGCCCGGCTAATTTTTGTATTTTTAAGCAGAGATGGGGTTTCACCATGTTGGCCAGGCTGATCTCGAACTCCTGACCTCAAGTGATCCGCCCACCTCAGCCTCCCAAAGTGCTGGGATTACAGGCGTGAGCCACTGCTCCTGCCCTAGCTTTATTTTAGGATTTCAGGATTGATCACATTCATGTTAAATGGGGCTTTCAAGCAGTGTGAATGAAACTGCTCAGGAAGAAAGATAAGGCAGATGTGGTATCTGTACCCAGACAAACCTAGAGAAGATTGGGCATTAGCATTGTTTTAAGCAGATATGTAGTTCAGCTTAAACTTGATACACTGTGGTGTGCCCCCACCCCCAATCCCACCCAGGCCAATCTCCCAGGAATTGTAGAGAAGCCTTTCACTCCTAGAGATGAGGTAAAGGAGAGCCACTGGACATGTCACTGACCCAAAGGAACAGTGAGGCAGTGGGAAGGAAAGCTGCAGGGCACTGATGAGTATTAGCTTTACTGACAGCAGTTACTGGATAGATCATCAAGCCCCACAAGTGTTTGATGGGTTTTTCACGTCTGCACTTTTGGAAGGACTTTTGTGTATTGGTATGTTCAGGTATATGTGATAGTTGTAAGCCTTCAGTAGACTATAAAGGACTTATTTATCATGAACAGCACCACAGAGAATTTCACCAATAAATTTGTGTGCAGTAACCAAGTTGTGAAAAGAGTATCTCTTTCATCGCTTCTAACAAAGCCTCTGTTGTTCCTAGACTGGTCTTAACATAGGATTTAATGTGGTAACCGAAGTGTCTATGCTTATCAGATATAGCTGCTTATCAGTTTGTAGCAGGTTAGCCATCTGTTTGGTTTCTGGTAAAAAAAAAAAAAAAAAAGGAACATCTTTAACAGGGAGCATCATCAGCTCTTTACATTGATAACAGGCATTTACTGTTTGTAATACTTACGTTTAAAGGAAACCGATGGAGTGATAGTGTATCCAAATCCACCTATGTGTCTTCAGAACAGGAGAAATTGCTTACCAGTGTTCTTTCTACATTTATTTTCCAGTTTATATAAAAGTAATATGAAAAGGGGAATAATAGTAAAGAATTTGAAAGCCATAAACTTACAAATGTTGTTCTGTAAGAATCACTGTTTTGTTATTGAGTACCTTTAGATTGTTCTGCGACCTAAAACTTTTCAGGACTTTTGTGTGCTAGCTTTTTCTAAGTAGAAAGTGTTACATGTAATGACTACTTCATTGTGATACAATTCACATAGGCTAATGTGCACCTTTTTAAAGTGAATGATTCCACATTTAAAGTTTTCGGTATATTCACCAAGTTGTGCATTGATCACCACTGTATAATTTCAGAACATTTTATCATTGTCTTAGTCTTAGCTTATGAAAGAGGAGGAACTGAGTGGCTGCAGGTGTAACTGAATCCAAGGTGCGTTAGTATGTTTTCTGTTGCTATAACTGAATATCTGAGACTGGATAATTTGTTTGAAAAATAAATGTATTTGTTACAGTTTGAGATTCTGGGAAATCCCAGGTCAAGGAGCCACAACTGGTCAACTTCTGGTGAGGGCCACATGCTGTGTGTTAACGTGGCAGAAGACATCTCATGCCAAGAGAGAGCCAACCTAGCTTTTATAACAGACCCAGTCTCGTGATAACCAACCCATTCCCATGATAACCCATCCATCCATTAACACCTGAATGGATTAACTCATTCATGAGAGCAAAGCCCTCAAGACCCAGTTACTGCTTAAAGGCCCCACCTCTTAGTATTGTTACATTGAGGATTAAGTTTCAACCTGAGTTTTGGAGGGGACAAACATTGAAACCATAGCAGTCATCCCAAAAAGAAACCCCATAGCCATTAGTAGTCACTCACCATTGCCCTCCACCTTCAGTCCCAGATAACCACTAATCCTTCTTTCCCTGTGAATTTTTTTCTGCTTTCTTTGACTTAGCATAATGTTTTTAGGGTTCATCCCTGTTACAACTTGTATCAGAATTTCATTCCTTTATAGGGCCAAGTAATATTTCACTGTACAAATATTCACATTTTGTTGATCCATTCATCAGTGGATGGACATTTGGATTGTTTCCCCTTTTTGGTCATTATGAATAATGCTGCTGTGAAGATGTGCCTAGAAGTTTTTGACAACGTGTTCTCAGTTCTCTTGTGTATATACTTAGGAGTGGCGTTGCTGGCCATGTGGTAATTCTATGTTTAATTTTTGAGGAACTCCCAGGCTGTTTGTCAATGTGGCTTTACCATTTTGCATTCCTACCAGCCAGTGTTATGAGAGTGCCAGTTTTTCTGCCTTCTTACTAGCACTTTTTACTGTCCATCTTTTGTTTGTTTGTTTTGTTTTGTTTTGTTTTGTTTTGTTTTGTTTTTTTGAGACGGAGTCTCGCTCTGTCGCCCAGGCTGGAGTGCAGTGGCGCGATCTGGGCCCACTGCAAGCTCCGCCTCCCGGGTTCACGCCATTCTCCTGCCTCAGCCTCCCGGGTAGCTGGGACTACAGGCGCCCGCCACCACACCCGGCTAATTTTTGTATTTTTAGTAGAGACGCGGCTTCACCGTGTTAGCCAGGATGGTCTCGATCTCCTGAACTCGTGATCCACCCACCTCGGCCTCCCAAAGTGCTGGGATTACAGGTGTGAGCCACCGCGCCCGGCCGTCCATCTTTTTTATTATAGCCTTCCAAGTATATATGAAGTGATACCTCATTGTGCATTCAATCGGGATTTCCCTAATGATTAATGATTTTAAGTAGTGCTTGTAGGCCATTTGTAGATCTTCTTTGGAGAAATGTCCATTAAGATCCATCGTGCCCACTTTTTAATTGCATTGTCTCTTTATTGTTGAGTTGTAAGAATTTCTTATGTATTCTGGATATAAGGCCCTTATAAAATATATGATTTTTACAGATTTATGCTTTCTTTTCTTTTAAGAGTTGTATCGTTTTCACTCTTATTTAGGTCCCTGATTTGTTTTAAGTTGATTTTGTATATGGTGTAATGTAGGAGTCCAACTTCATGTATTTGATTAGAGATAGCTAGTTCTCCCATCAACATTTATTGAGAAGATTATTCTTTCCCTATCAAGTTGTATTGGCAAACTGGTCAAAAATCAACTAACCATGAATGTAATGGCTTATTTCTGGACTCTTAGTTTTACTCCATTGATGTAGATCTGTCTGCCCTTGTACTAGTACCACTCTGACTGTCTTGAATACTGTATCTTCATAGTTAGCTATGAAACTGGGAAATGTTCTTTTTCAAGACTGTTTTGGCTATTCTTTGCCTCTTGAGTTTTCATATGAATTTTAAGATCAACTTATCCTTTTTTTTTCTTTTTTGAGTTGGAGTCTTGCCCTGTCGCCTAGGCTAGAGTGCAATGGCATGATCTCAGCTCACTGCAACCTCCGCCTCCCGGGTTCAAGCAATTCCCCTGTCTCAGCCTCCCAAGTAGCTGGGATTACAGGCACGTGCCACCATGCCCAGCTAATTTTTTTCCTTATTATTTTATTTTATTTATTTATTTATTTTTATACTTTAAGCTGTAGGGTACATGTGCACAACATGCAGGTTTGTTACATATGTATACATGTGCCATGTTGGTGTGCTGCACCCATTAACTCGTCATTTAGCATTAGGTATATCTCCTAATGCTATCCCTCCCCCCTCCCCCCGACCCCACGACAGGCCCCAGTGTGTGATGTTCCCCACCCTGTGTCCAAGTGTTCTCATTGTTCAATTCCCACCTATGAGTGAGAACATGCAGTGTTTGGTTTTCTGTCCTTGCAATAGTTTGCTCAGAATGATGATTTCCAGCTTCATCCATGTCCGTACAAAGGACATGAACTCATCCTTTTTTATGGCTGCATGGTATTCCATGGTGTATATGTGCCACATTTTCTTAATCCAGTCTATCATTGATGGACATTTGGGTTGGTTCCAGGTCTTTGCTATTGTGAATAGTGCCACAATAAACATACGTGTGCATGTGTCTTTATAGCAGCATGATTTATAATCCTTTGAGTATATACCCAATAATGGGATGGCTGGGTCAAATGGTATTTCTAGTTCTAGATCCTTGAGGAATCGCCACACTGTCTTCCACAATGGTTGAACTAGTTTCCAGTCCCACCAACAGTGTAAAAGTGTTCCTATTTCTCCACATCCTCTCTAGCACCTGTTGTTTCCTGACTTTTTAATGATCACCATCTAACTGGTGTGAGATGGTATCTCATTGTGGTTTTGATTTGCATTTCTCTGATAGCCAGTGATGATGAGCATTTTTTCATGTGTCTGTTGGCTGCAGTGTCTTCTTTTGAGAAGTGTCTGTTCATATCCTTTGCCCACTTTTTGATGGGGTTGTTTGATTTTTTTCTTGTAAATTTGTTTAAGTTATTTGTAGATTCTGGATATTCGCCCTTTGTCAGATGGGTAGATTGTAAAAATTTTCTCCCATTCTGTAGGTTGCCTGTTCACTCTGATGGTAGCTTCTTTTGCTGTGCAGAAGCTCTTTAGTTTAATTAGATCCCATTTGTCAATTTTGGCTTTTGTTGCCATTGCTTTTGGTGTTTTAGTCATGAAGTCCTTGCCCGTGCCTATGTCCTGAATAATATTGCCTAGGCTTTCTTCTAGGGTTTTTATGGTTTTAGATCTAACATTTAAGTCTTTAATCCATCTTGAATTAATTTTTGTGTAAGGTGTAAGGAAGGGATCCAGTTTCAGCTTTCTACATATGGCTAGCCAGTTTTCCCAGTGCCATTTATTAAATAGGGAAGCCTTTCCCCATTTCTTGTTTTTGTCAGGTTTGTCAAAGATCAGATGATTGTAGATATGTGGCATTATTTCTGAGGGCTCTGTTCTGTTCCATTGGTCTATATCTCTGTTTTGGTACCAGTACCATGCTGTTTTGGTTACTGTAGCCCTGTAGTATAGTTTGAAGTCAGGTAGCGTGATGCCTCCAGCTTTGTTCTTTTGCATGCCCAGCTAATTTTTTATATCTTTAGTAGAGATGGGTTTTCACCATATTGGCCAGGCTGGTCTCAAACTCCTGACCTTGTGATCCACTCGCCCCAGCCTCCCAAAGTGCTGGGATTACAGGTGCCCACCACCATGCCTGGCAAATTATTTTGTATTTTTAGTAGATACAGGGCTTCACCATGTTGGCCAGGCAGGTTTTGAACTCCTGATCTCAAGTGATCTGCCCACCTCGGCCTCCCAAAGTGCTAAGATTACAGGTATGAGGCACCGTGCCCAGACAAACTTTTTTTATTTTTATTTTTTGTAGAGATAGGGTCTAATTATGTTGCTCAGGCTGGTCTCAAACTCCTGGGCTGAAACCATCCTCTCACTTCAGCCTCCCAAAGTGCGGGGATTATAGGCTTGAGCCACTGTGCCTGGCCTATTCCTGACTATTTTGTTCTTTTTTACACTATTGTATATGGAATTGTTCTCTTAATTTTATTTTTGGATTGTTCTTTATTAGTGTATGGAAATACAATTGATCTTTATATGTTGATTTTATGTCCTGCAACCTTGTGAATTCATGTATTGGCTTTAATGATTTTTTTTTCTGTGTGTGTGTGTATTCCTTAGAATTTTCTACCAATAAGATCATGTCACCTGTAAACAGAAGAGTTTTATTAATTTTAGATGGTTTATCTAAGGAAGGAAAGAATGGTCCTCAGATTGAGAGATAGACTCTAGGAAAGAAGAAAGCAGATACTTTGTAACTATTACTTTAAATTCAGCCTTAGAACTTTTAATTTGTACAGCTCCATAAGGAGAGCCTTAAATAAAATGTGTTTAATCATTTATTAGTTATATTTTTATTTTTCTTGGCAGAAGGAAGAATTAAGGCATAAAGGTTTTGTATTTTTAAATCATGACTCAGCCATGAGTCAGGAACTGCGTATGTTCAAATCCTACCTCCTTCATTTATTAGCTAACCTTAACTTCTTTGTACTTAATTTTCTTACCTCTAAAATGAGAATGATACTAGTACCTACTTTTAAGGTTGTTATTAAGATTAAATGATTTTATATATGATTCTTAGTATCTGGCACATAGTAAGTGCTGTGTAAATGTCAGCTGTTCTTGGTATTAGTTGAGCAGCAACAAGACCAAGTATCTTTTTGTTGCCTTTCTTAGTGACTATGCCAACTTGGAGAAAACCTGTCAGAGCTTATTGTGATGGTAGCTATGACTCATTACTTAATGGTACTCCTCTCTCCTTCTAGTATCAGTAGAGATCACCAGGGTCAAGGAACAGGAGTGTCTGGAGTTGTCAGATTAGTCTCAATGTAATGGCCAGAACACATATTGCTTGTTGTCAATCATTAAACACCAGAAATATCAAATTCCTGTTTTCTTTTCTTTTTCTTTTTTCTTTCTTTCTTTTGTGTTTTTTTGTTTTTTTTTTTAGACGGAGTTTTGCTCTTATTGCTCACACTGGAGTGCAATGGCTCTATCTCAGCTCACTGCAACCTCCGCCTCCCAGGTTCAAGCGATTCTCTTGCCTCAGCCTCCCTAGTAGCTAAGATTACAGGCACCCGCTACCATGCCCAGCTAATTTTTTGTATTTTTAGTAGAGATGGAGTTTCGCTACGTTGGCCAGGCTGGTTTTGAACTCCTGACCTCAGACGATCCACCTACCTCAGCCTCCCAAAGTGCTGGGATTACAGGCATGAGCCACCGCTCCCAGCTTGAACCACCGTGCCTGGCTTCCTGATTTCTGTTTTAATTACTAAAAATACAAATTGTCTTGAGGAACTTTTGGGTTTGTCAGTAAAGCCCATTCTTTTCATCCAGAAGAGCCCCAACACATGCTGACTGTGCCATGAATTAATAAGGGGAATCTTGAGGGTAAGAATTATAAGAGAAATTACTGTTATAAATGTGCTTCTCATCATTCTCTGAGCATCAGTAGTTCTGTGGTGTAGGATAAGAAATGGGGTCAGGATGAGAGCAGCCTCCAGTTCCCCTTGCCAGCCACTTTTTGTTTCAGGCATACATTTTCTATGAAGAGAGAGAAAGCAAATTTTGAGAATTCTTCAGCAGCTAGAAATACTGAAAACTACCTTTTCAACTGAGAAAAATTCCCATAGTCATGCCCTTCATTTGCAAGCATAAAGCTGTATAAAGGATAAAGCATGGATCTTGCTGTTCTTAGATGTTATTTCTTGGGTGAATAAAATTCATGTGACCTTCTGCCCCCTTAGTGAAGCCAGCTGGACTTCCTGGGTTGAGTGTGGACTTGGAGAACATTTTTGTCTTAGAAGAGGTTTGTAAAATGCACCAATCAGTGCTCTGTAAAAACGCACCAATCAACACTCTGTAGCTAGCTAGAGGTTTGTAAAATGCACCAATCAGCGCTCTGTAAAATGGACCAATCAGCACTCTGTAAAATGGGCCAATCAGCAGGACATGGGTGGGGACAAATAAGGGAATAAAAGCTGGCCACTTCCCCACCCCCTTCCCCCAAATCCAGCAGTGGCAACCCGCTTGGGTCCTCATCCAGGCTGTAGAAACTTTGTTCTTTCACTCTTCACAATAAATTTTGGTGCTGCTCACTCTTTGGGTGCCACCTTTAAGAGCTGTAACACTGGCCAGGCGCGGTAGCTCACGCCTGTAATCCCAGCACTTTGGGAGTCTGAGGCGGGCAGATCACGAGGTCAGGAGATCAAGAACATCCTAGCTAACACGGTGAAACCCCATCTCTACTAAAAAACACAAAAAGTTAGCCAAGCATGGTGGCAGGCGCCTGTAGTCCCAGCTACTCAGGAGGCTGAGACAGGAGAATGCCGTGAACCCGGGAGGCAGAGCTTGCAGTGAGCTGAGATCATGCCACTGCACTCCAGCCTGGGCAACAGAGTGAGACTCCATCTCAAAAAAAAAAAAAAAGCTGTAACACTGTGTAACACTGACCACGAAGGTCCACGGCAAGCCAGCGAGACCACGAACCCACCGGAAGGAACAAACTCTGGACACATTAGGAACCCTTGTCCCTGGCAAAGTGTGAACACAATGACCCTGAGGAGAAGGAGCCACCCGTGCATCAGCCCATGCCCTCCTCTGACACTGAGACATCCATCAGTGACAATGAGGTGGATGTGGAAGGGCCAGACCCCAGGCATGGCTGGGCGTCCAAGGGTCTCTCCTCACCCAGATGTTTACTGTTTCTTAAACTGAGATACTTTCAAGGGGGAAAATACTTACCTGTTCACTGACTAAACAAAAGTGACTTGAGCAAATTTCCAACCAAGACAAAGTTAGCTTTTAAAAAATGTTTTATTTGAACTACTTATAGAAGTTACAAAAATAGTACAATGAGTGTCCATATGTCCCTCTCCATCCTTCCCCAGTGTTCACATTTTACATAACTATCCCTTGTCAGTTTTTGAGGTAACCACAAACCAAGTGAGAAAGTCTCCAAGCAGTTTTGTCCAACCCTTTGTGTGCCTCTGTTGAAGAAGCATGTTCAACTGTCTTGACAGGCAAGCCACAGTCCGCCTTGTAGTGAATGAGATCTTGAATGACTTTCCTCATAAGAGTCAGAGCCCATGCTGCTCCCTTCCAGTCCCAGACCCACGTGCCCATGGGCGTGTTTCAGGTACTCCAGTCTGTCCTGTGTGCTTCCACATTGGAAATACTAGCCTCATCCATTATGACCATTTGTGAAATTTGCCTGTTCTTTGAAATGCGTTATGAATTCTTTGGCCCAGGGGCTACTAGTTAGCACAGAATATCTTAAAAATAAAGCAAATATCTAACTGTTTTGGAGAGGTAAGAAAGTAACTCACAAGCTTTAATAGTGCTCCCTTCTACAAGAGATCTTAGTGGTACTGATGAGACTCAACTTTGAGGCAGCCTTAGAGACTTTAGAGTGCACAGGAGACTTCTCCCTCCAAATAAATCTTCATACTTTTCTAAGGTGGATAAGAGCCAAGTGTCATCATGGGGTGAGGTGAATACATATTTATTTGTAGTTTCTGCCAACTCTTTCAATTTTCTTCCATAATTTTTTTTAAGTTTAGTTTGAGATAATTGTAGATTCACCTGCAGGTACAAAAACTCTTACAGAGAAATCCCATGTACGCTTTACCCAGTCTTCAGCAATGGTAACATCATCCAAAACTATAGTACATTACAACCAGAATGTTGACATTGGCATAGTCAAGATACTGAAAAATTCAGTCACCACGTGGATCACTCCTGTTGCTCTTTTATAGCCACAGCCACTTCCCTCCCATCTCCACCCCTTCTTTACCCCTGGCAACCACTAATCCTTTCTTCATTTCCATAATTTTGTCAGTTGAAGAATGACAAAGTGGAATCATACAACATGTAACCTTTGGAATTAATTTTTTCACTTGGCATAATTCTCAGGAGCTTCATCCAGGTTGTTGTGTGTGTCAGTACTTTGTTTTGTTCTTTTTTATTGCAAAGTAGTATTCCATGGTGTGAGGATGCCACAATTTGCTTAACCCTCACCTATTGAAAGACATCTGGGGCCAGGCATGGTGGCTCACGCCTGTAATCCCAGCACGTTGGGAGGCCAAGGCGGATGGATCACGAGGTCAGGAGATCGAGACCATCCTGGCTAACACAGTGAAACCCAGTCTCTACTAAAAATACAAAAATTATCTGGGCATGGTGGCACGTGCCTATAGTCCCAGCTACTTAGGAGGCTGAGGCAGGAGAATCACTTGAATCGGGAGGCAGAGGTTGCAGTGAGCCGAGATTGCACCACTGCACTCCAGTCTGGGCAACAGAGCAAGACTCCGTCCCAATAATGAAAAAAAAAAGACACTTGGATTGTTTCCAGCTTTTGACTATTAGGAATAGGCCGGACGCGGTAGCTCACGCCTGTAATCCCAGCACTTTGGGAGGTCGAGGCAGGTGGATCACGCGGTCAGGAGATCTAGACTATCCTGGCCAACATGGTGAAACCCTGTCTGTACTAAAAATACAAAAATTAGCTGGGTATGGTGGTGTGCACCTGTAGTCCCAGCTACTCAGGAAGCTGAGGCAGGAGAATCACTTGAACCTGGGAGGCGGAGGTTGCAGTGAGCCGAGATTGCACCACTGCTCTCCAGTCTGGGCAACAGAACAAGACTCCATCTCAATAAAAAGAAAAAAACACATCTGGATTGTTTCCAGGTTTTGACTATTAGGAATAGGCCAGGCGTGGTAGCTCACGCCTGTAATCCCAGCACTTTGGGAGGCCAAGGCAGGTGGATCACGTGGTCAGGAGATCTAGACCATCCTGGCCAACATGGTGAAACCCCGTCTCTACTAAAAATACAAAAATTAGCTGGGTGTGGTGGTACGCACCTGTAGTCCCAGCTACTCGGGAAGCTGAGGCAGGAGAATTGCTTGAACCTGGGAGGTGGAGGTTGCAGTGAGCCAAGAATGCACCACTGCACCCCAGCCTGGGTGACAGAGCAAGACACCAGCTGAAAAAAAAAAAAAAAGACATGGATGCCAGGCTCAGTGGCTCATGCCTATAATGAAAGTACTTTGGGAGGCCAAAGCAGGAGGATCACTTGAGCCTAGGTTCAAGACCCAGTTTGAACTGGGCAACAGGGAGACTCCATCTCTACCAAAAAATTGTTTTAAATTAGCCAGGCATGGTGGCACAAGCCTGTTGTCTCAGCTTCTTGGAAGGCTGAAGTGGGAGGATTATCTGAGCCCAGGAGGTTGAGATTGCAGTGCACCATGATCACACCACTACACTCCAGCCTGGGCAACAGAGCAAGACCTTTCTCCAAAAAAAAAAAAAAAAAAAAAAGACTGGGAAGAGCAAAAGCGGAGTGGAGGTTAGGGATGGCCTGATCCCCACATCTCAGGTGCTCCCTGCAGAAAGAAACATGTGATCACATCCGTGCACATCTTAATCCTTCAAATCTGGAATGTTACCTTATCTGGTAAAAGGGACATTGCAGTGCTGAGACCAGCTCGGTCACAGAGACCTAACCCAGCAGTGCTGGGGGAATTAAAGACACACACACAGAAATACAGAGGTGTGGAGTGGGAAATCGGGGATCTCACAGCCTTCAGAGCTGAGTTACCCATGCGTTTATTAACAGCAAGCCAGTGATAAGCATTGTTTCTATAGATTATAGATTAACTAAAAGTATTCCTTATGGGAAATAAAGGGATGGGCTGAAATAAAGGGATGGGTTCTGGCTAGTTATCTGCAGCAGCAGCATGTCCTTAAGGTACAGATCACTCATGCTATTGTTTGTGGTTTAAGAACACCTTTAAGCGGTTTTCCGCCCTGGGTGGCCCAGGTGTTCCTTGCCCTCATTCCAGTAAACCCACAACCTTCCAGCGTGGGCATCATGGCCATGATGAACAACATATCACAGTGCTGCAGAGATTTTGTTTATGGCCAGTTTTGGGGCCAGTTTATGGCCACATTTTGGGGGCCTGTTCCCAACATTGCAGTTGTGATTAAGTTAAGGATTTTGAGATGGGGAGGTTAGCCTGGATTATCCAGGTGGGCCCAAGGTAATCACAAGGGGTTTTTTTTTGTTTTTTTTTTTTTTTGAGATGGAGTCTCGCTCTGTCACCCAGGCTGGAGTGCGGTGGCATGATCTTGGCTTACTGCAAGCTCCGCCTCCTGGGTTCATGCCATTCTCCTGCCTCAGCCTTCCGAGTAGCTGGGACTACAGGTGCCCGCCACTAGGCTGGCTAATTTTTTGTATTTTTACTAGAGATGGGGTTTCACCATGTTAGCCAGGATGGTCTCGATCTCCTGACCTCGTGATCCACCTGTCTAGGCCGCCCAAAGTGCTGGGATTACAGGCATGAGCCACCACGCCTAGCCTGTAATCACAAAGATCTTTATAAAAGAAGGCAGGAGATCACAGTGAATAGTAGGAGATGTGACAATGATGGAAGCAAACATTGTAGTGACATAGGGAAGAAGTCACAAGCCGAGGAATGCAGGTAGCCACTAGAAACTGAAAAAGCAAGAAAATCGATTCTCCCCTCATAGTCCCTGGGGCACCGGCCTCACCAACACCTGGACTTTAGCCCAAATGAAACTGATTTCAGACTTCTGACCTCCAGAACTCTAAGAACAAATTTGTGTTGTTTTAAACCACTGAGTTCGTGTAGTTTGTTGCAACAGCAATCGGACGTTAATACTCTATCTTTGAGGAGGAACAGAACTGAACAAAGCTTCACCAAACTGCAAGGAAGCTCAGGGCCCTCTAGAGGAGATTTGAGTGAGAGCACTTGGAGACTCCACGCCTCCTCCCTCAAACATGGTCCCTCAGCGTAGATGGCACCACAGGGCACACAGTGGTGGGGGTTGGCAGGGAGGGAATCTCCCCGCTTCCGCAGGAATTAACTGGGCTTGTTAGATGCGTAAGGAACAGTCACACTCAGGTGATGGTACGTCAGAGTACATGTGGATGGGAGGAAGCATCAGAAGTTCATTCAAGGCCGGGCACAGTGGCTCACGCCTGTAATCCCAGCACTTTGGGAGGCTTAGGCCAGTGGATCAGTTGAGGTCAGGAGTTTGAGGCCAGCCTGGCCAACAAGGTGAAACTCCATCTCTACTAAAAATACAAAAATTAGCTGGACATGGTGGCGCATGCCTGTAATCCCAGCTACTCGGGAGGCTGAGGCAGGAGAATCACTTGAACCTGGGAGGTAGAGTTTGCAGTGAGCTGAGATCATGCCACTGCACTCCAGCCTGGGCAATAAAGTGAGACTCAGTCTCAAAAAAAAAAATTCATTCAATCAAATAACTCAGCAGCCACTCAGATTAGTACTTTCTGAAGATATTCAGGAGACATCGCAGGAAACATGAACCATCATGGTTTGACCCATGACCTGCCCTTTATGGGAGAACCTGTACTTGCCATAAACAGAACCTATATTTTCCAAGAGTTCTAGGAGATGGGATTGGGTCCATTTTCTGGCCTCCCAGACAAAGCACTCTTATGGGGCAGAAGTTTATCCCCAAGCAACCCCTCAGAATCACTTGACACAGGGCTGCCTTTGAATCCAGCTCAGTCCCCAGCCAGGGCAGCAGGACTGGTTTTGTCAAATGTCCAGGGCAGGAGTGAGCCATTTGGGCAGACATTCCTTGGAAGAGCACATGGTCGGAGTGTGCCTTGAGAGCCTCACGACACCACTCCAGAACAAGGAGTAAGAAAGGAATTGGAACATAGGAAGAGACAGATGGCAGAAGTGTTTACCCTCCCTTTATTCGTTAAATGCAGTGTCTGGTGTCACTCATATACTACCCACTGTTCCTGTGCTCTGCCTGAAGGCAAGATCTTTAAAAAGCTGAATGAATGACTTGGCCCCTCAGCTTCATGTGCTTCTCCGGGGTGCACCACAGCAGGGTTGCCCACGACTGGCAGCCCAGCATCTGTGAGCCCTGCTTGCTGACCATTCCAAGGGAGGGAAATGTTTCCATTGTCTCTTTTATTGCTCCACTCACGATATCCCATCTCAAGCTGCTTTTGCTTTGCTTGGGATATTTTCTCCATGTGAAGTTCAGGCCCTCAGTTCCCTCTCACAGTTCCTCAACTGTGCTTTGTTTACCTGATGGTTCTTCTTCCTCCTTCAAACCTTAGTCATCACAGCAACAAATAAAGCAAAAGTAGCAGGGATTTTCTGGTGAGCCCAGTGTGCTGGGGCACCCCCATAAATTAGAGCTAATTTTACACTGGCCTGTCTGGGTCCCCGCAAAGCTTTCAGTTTGGCCTCCAGTTATTCTCCTCAGAGGCCAGAGGAAGCCCTTTGGCCTTCAGTGTCCCACGTTGCAGGGAATTTTGACTCCTGCAGGGAATCCCAGTGGCCACCTGGATGTGCTGGATGGGATGACCCCAGCTCCAGCTGCCTTGGCTGTGGAGAATCAGAGTTCAAACCACTTAGAGTCTGCAGTTACTACTTCCAGCAGGCCAAGATGGACACCATAGCCCTGGTATAAACTTCTAGCCTTATACAGCTCCACAAGGCAATGATACCTTCTTTAATAAATGTTGGGCCGGGCGTGGTGGCTCATGCCCATAATCCCAGCACTTTGGGAGGCTGAGGCAGGCAGATCACGAGGTCAGGAGTTCGAGACCAGCCTGATCAACATGGCGAAACCCCGTCTCTACTAAAAATACAAAAATTAGCTAGTCGTGTTGGCAGGCACCTGTAATCCCAGCTACTCAGGAGGCTGGGGCAGGAGAATCGCTTGAACCCGGGAGGCGGAGGTTGCAGTGAGCTGAGATCGCACCACTGCACTCCAGCCTGGGCAACAAGAGTGAGACTCCATCTCAAAAAAATAAATAAATAAATAAAAATAAATGTTTAATACTGCCACCTTCAAACTGACCACAAGAGGGTGCTGTTCCTCCACTCATGCACAGAAAGGTCTCTGGTTTCTTAGAAAACCCAGTGACACAGCTGAAACTCAGCTGAGACCTACAAATGGGGATTTACTAAAATTTGTGAGAAAAGGAAAGGAAAATAAATGTTGAAACTGTCACAATCCAGTTAATCTGGTGTATAGGTCAGTTTTCTCACCATCAGCTCACACTTGACCACAAGGAGGCCTCTGGTCCTAGTTCCAGGGCTGTGCTCTCAGAAGGGACCATCTTTTTTTTTTTTTTTTGAGATGGAGTCTCGCTCTCACCTGGAGTGCAGGCTGGAGTGCAGTGGCGCGATCTTGGCTCAATGCAAGCTCCTCCTCCTGGGTTCACACCATTCTCCTGCCTCAGCCTCCGGAGTAGCTGGAACTACAGGCGCCCGCCACCACGCAGGGCTAATTTTTTGTATTTTTAGTAGAGATGGGGTTTCACCGTGTTAGCCAGGATGGTCTCGACCTCCTGACCTCGTGATCTGCCCGCCTCGGCCTCCCAAAGTGCTGGATTATAGGAGTGAGCCACCACGCCCGGCCCAGAAGGGACCATCTTTACCCTCACCACCAAGGAACTTCTTGGGGGACACCTCTACCCCTAATGTCCAGCCCCAAGAAAGGGGGGAAAAGAGAGGTTGACGCATCCCTTCTCCAGCTTACTATTAGGAAGAACATCCTCCCAAGACTAAAAGACCCAGCTCACTCTCAGTAACTGACAGCAGCAGCCATGCTCCCTAAAGATTCTGCCTCACCTGGCAAGGCCTCACTCCTCTAGTGTGGTCTCCAAAGTCCCAGAATATTCCTGGGATATTCTGGAATATTTCTGTCAGAGCATATGTAACTGGGCAGGCACCAACTCTCACAAACTCCCTTTGAAGCCCAGTACTTCAGTTCTCATCTTCCCATCTCCCTTCTCAAAAAGGTTTCCTGTCTGAGGATCACAACCTTCCCGGGGTCAGCCCTGAACACATTTCCCTGCCTCAGCATTTCCCATGGTGGGTGAGGAGGACCGCAGATCGTTCAGCCTGGCGAGCCACACCACTCTGAGCAAACAGGGTTTTCAAGAGGTAAGCAGGTGTGCCAGTGAGAAAGGTTTATTACTAGAATCTGGCCTGGGGTGACAGAGGCACACATGATAGAATCATATTGTCCGGGGATAACGAGTCTATCAGGCTCTCTACCATTTTGCTATCAGATCTGAGTGAAGATGTTTGATAATATTATATGTTTGCCAAAATGGGAATGACCACCAGAACTAAGAAATCCTCAAGAATCCTCTTTTGGATTTCCTTCTCCTACTGAAAACAAAGTGCAAATGAGCTCCCAAAGTCCTCCTATTAGGCAGGTGAAGTGGCTCATATTTGTAATTGCAGTGCTTCGGGATGCCAGGGTGAGAGGACTGCTTGAAGCCTGAAGTTCAAGACCAACCTGGGCAATAGAGTGAGACTCCATTTCTACAAATAAAATTAAAAAATAGCCAGGCATGGTGGTGCACACCTATAGTCTCAGCTACTTGGGAGGCTGAGGTGGGAGGATCACTTGAGCCCAGGAGTCTGAGGCTGCAGTGAGCAATGATCACATCACTGCACTCCAGCCTAGGTGACAGGGCGAGACCCTATCTCTAAAAGTAAATAAAATAAAAATAAAGCAGCCACAAAAAAAGAATAAAACCATGTCCTTTGCAACAATATTGGTGGAGCTGGAGGCCATTATCCTAAGTAAATCAACTCAAACAAAATCAAATACTGCATGTGTTCTCACTTATACTTAGCGAGCTTAAACTTACAAGGGAGCTAAAGTGTAAGTAGAAACTGACAAGTGAGCTATACAACGGGTACACATGGACATAAAGATGGGAATAATAGACACTGGGACTCCAAAAGCAGGGAGAGTGGGTGGGGAGCAAGGGCTGAAAAATCACTTATCAGGTCCACTGTTCACTATTTGGGTAACGGGTTTACTAGAAGACCAGTCTCCACCAGTACACAATGTACCTGTGCAACAAACATGCACATGATACCCTCAATCGAAAATAAAATAAAATTTTTAAAAAGTCCAGGCGTAGTGGCTCATGACTGTAATCCCTGCACTTTGGGAGGCTGAGGTGGGTAGATCACCTGAGGTCAGGAGTTCGAGGCCAACCTGGCCAACACAGTGAAACCCCATCTCTACTAAAAATACAAAAATCAGCCGGGAGTGGTGGCAGGCACCTGTAGTCCCAGCTACTCCAGAGGCTGAGGCAGGAGAATCGCTTGAGCCCAGGAGGCAGAGGTTGCAATGAGCCAAGATTGTGCCACTGCACTCCAGCCTGGGTGACAGAGCAGTCCATCTCAAAAAATAAAATAAAACAAAAAATTTAAAAAAGTTTAGGTCCTCCTATTTATAATGTATACAAGCAGTACCACCCAGTATATGCCTCTTGTGACTTCTCCAATAAAATCCTTTATTTGTACAATATCTGCCAGTTCTTCTAGATAAAAAATGATTCTTTATAATTTGCTTTTTGTCTTATTTAAAGAGCCAATCTGATGTATGAAGTATAATGAGAATTCTAACTCATTTTTTCTGACCTGCCAGGATAGTTCACAAAAATTCATGCACTATTAGGTTTGATTTCACTTTTAAGCCATTTCTAGATGTTTATTTTCAACAACAAACAGAAGAGATGGCAAGTGGTGACTTCACTTTGTCCTAACGTATCAGGTATCTTCAGGAAGAACTCAGTCATAGGTGCTGGGGTTACAGAGAACAATGTATATGACAGGATCTCCTTGAGCTCTAGGGGACCAAAGTCACCATCATCCATAGAATCAGTATAATTTCTGCAGTTAGGGCCGGTGCGGTGGCTCACGCCTGTAATCCCAGCACTTTGGGAGGCCGAGGTGGGCGGATCACGAGGTCAGGAGATCGAGACCATCCTGGCTAACACGGTGTAACCCGTCTCTACTAAAAAATACAAAAAAAAAAAAAAAAAAAAAAAAAAAAAAAAAATTGGCCGGGCGCGGTGGCGGGCGCCTGTGGTCCCAGCTACTCGGGAGGCTGAGGCAAAAGAATGGCGGGATCCCGGGAGGCGGAGCCTGCAGTGTGGAGATAGCGCCACTGCAGTCCGGTCTGGGTGAAAGAGCGAGACTCTGTCTCAAAAAAAAAAAAAATTGCAGTTAGTTAAAACACTTGGTTACAAGTGGGAGAACAGCATAAAATCAACTTAAAGTCAAAGAGGGAAATTTGTTATCAGCATTTAAAGGTGACTCACAGAACCAGAGGCAGAGATGCAGCCAGGGCTCAGTAATGGACTGGAAGCAAAGACTCTGCTGCATTGGGAATCTTTCTCCTTCAGGGATTCTTCATGTGTGCTTTGCTCTCCTTCCTTTGTTAGCAGGCTGGATTTCTGTGATCCCCAGGCAATGTAGCAAAATGTGTCTACTACCAAATCATGGGTTTACATCTGTCCTGTTTACGAGTCAGCCAGAGTGAGGCTGGAAAGAGAGAGTGGGAGACCGAGAACCAGCCCAGTAGGTCAGGTTCCCTACATTTGGCATTTTTCTTTTTTTCTTTCTTTCTTTTTTTTTCTTTTTGAGATGGAGTCTTGCTCTTTTTGCCCAGGCTGGAGTGCAATGGCGTGATCTCAGCTCACCACAACCTCTGCCTCCTGGGTTCAAGCGATTCTCATGCCTCAGCCTCCCCAGTAGCTGGGATTACAGGCATGCACCACCACGCGTGGCTAATTTTGTATTTTTAGTAGAGACGGGGTTTCTCCATGTAGGTCAGGCTGGTCTTGACCTACTGACCTCAGGTGATCTGCCCACCTCAGCCTCCCCAAGTGCTGGGATTACAGGCGTGAGCCACCACACCCAACTACAGTTGGCATTTTTGAGATCATCTAGTCTACTAGTTTCTCTCTCTCTCTGTCATTCTCTAACTTTCTTTCACTCTGTTTCTCAGTTTAATGTTAGACATACTCTTACAGTCAAATATTCATGTAATCCATAAGTATATGGAGGAAAACACGAGAGGCCTCTCATAACCTCACTTCCCTCTTCACAGGGGTAGCCACTGTTAACAAGTATATACGCTTCCAGTTCCTTTTCTGTGCATCCATATCAATATAAGTACATGTATATATCAGTTTTCTTTATTTCACTTAAAGTGGCTTGTATTATATGCATTGATACTTGCCTTTTTTACTAAATATGAATTGAAGATCTTTCCATGTCAGTACATACAAATCTACTTCATTCTCTCTATAAATCATAATGAATATGTCCTCAATTATGTAACCAGTTTGTGTTGATGAGTAATTAGGTTGATTCCACTTTATGATGGTTAATTTATATGTCAACTTGGCTCAACTCTGGTCCCCAGGGGTTTGGTCAAACACCAGTCTACACGTTGCCGTGAAGGTATTTTTTTGCTGTGATTAACATTTAATGAATGCTTCTCTGAAAAACAAACCTAGAGCTTCATCCTCAGAGTAGCTGAATTACAACACAAATGGGACAACACAAGTTAGGACCTGGAGGGAACATGATTAGAAAACTGGTGATAAGGAGGTCTGGGGAACAAATGAATGGACCCACCTCTCCGAATGAGTGAAAAACGAAAACATTTGTATTCCATGAGGAATACTCATCAAAGGGTGACCTCAGGAGAGGAGGATTTTAATAATCAAGTGGACAGGTTGATTTTTGTGTGGATACTAGTCAGCCTTCTTCCACAACCCAAAGTTGTGCGTGGCAGTGGTGAAGGTATGCAGGAGTTCAGCAACGTGGACGTCCACTAGCCAGGGCCAAGCTGGCCACAGCTGCTGCTGAGTGCCTAATCTGCCAGAAACAGAAATCGACACTGTGCTCCCACTGTGGCACCCTTCTCCAGGGTGATTCCAGCTACCTGGTGGCAGGTTGATTATATTGGACCACTTACACCATGGAAGCAGCAGCATTTTGTTCTTACTGGAATAGACACACCCTACATAAGGATTTGCCTTCCCAGTACACCATGCTTCTGCCAAAACTATCACCTGTGAACTTAGTATGCCTTATCTACTGTCATGGTATTCCACACAGCATTCCTTCTATTCAAGGAACTCACTTCAAGACAAGTGAAGTACAGCAGTGAGCCCGTGCTCATGGAATTCACTGGTGTTACCATATTCACCACCATCTTGAAGCAGCTAGCTTGACAGAACAGTGGAATGGCCTTTTGAAAATTCAGTTACAGCCGGGCATGGTGGCTCATGCCTGTAATCCCAGCACTTTGGGAGACGAAGGCAGGCAGATCACCTGAGGTCAGGAGTTTGAGACCAGCCTGACCAACATGGAGAAACCTCGTCTCTACTAAAAATACAAAATTAGGGCCGGGGGCGGTGGCTCACGCCTGTAATCCCAGCGCTCTGGGAGGCCAAGGCAGGTGGATCACGAGGTCAGGAGATCGAGACCATTCTCGCTAACACGGTGAAACTCCGTCTCTACTAAAAATTACAAAAAATTAGCCAGGCATGGTGGCAGGCACCTGTAGTCCCAGCTACTCGGGAGGCTGAGAATGGCGTGAACCCGGGAGGCAGAGCTTGCAGTGAGCCAAGATCGCACCACTGTACTCCAGCCTGGGCGACAGAGTGAGACTCCATCTCCAAAAAAAAAAATTAGCTGGGCCTGGTGGCGTGTGCCTGTAATCCCAGCTACTCAGGAGGCTGAGGCAGGAGAATCTCTTGAACCTGGGAGGTGGAGGTTGCAGTGAGCCGAGATCGCACCATTGCACTCCAGCCTGGGCAACAAGAGTGAAACTCCATCTCAAAAAAAAAAGTGAAGGGGAGGGGAGGGGAGGGAAAGGGAGGGGAGGGGAGGGAAGGGAAGGGAGTTCAGTTACAGCACCAGCTAGGTGACCATACCTTGCAGGGCTGAGGCAAGGCTCCCCAAGAAGCCGTGTATTCTCTAAATCAGTGTCCGATACATGATACTGTTTCTCTGACAGACAGGATTTACAGGTGCAGGAATCCAGGGGTAGAAATGAGAGTTGCACTACACAATATTTGCAAAGCTTTCGCTTCCTGTTCCCATGACCTCATGCTCTGCTGGTCTACAAGTCTTAGTTCTGAAGGGAGGAATGCTTCCACCAGGTCACACCACAATGACTTCATTGAACTGGACAACAAGACAACCACCCAACCACTGCAGGCTCTGCATGCCTCTGAGTCAACAGGTAAAGAAGGGAGCTACTCTACTGCCTGGGATGATTTTTTCCTGATTACAAAGGGTCATTGGATTTCACAATAGAGGTAAGGAAAAATATGTCTGGGATGCAGGACATCCCTTGGGGTGTCTCTTAGAACTAACACTCCCTCTGATTAAAGTCAATGGAAAACTACAACAACCCAATCCAGGCAGGACTATGAATGGCTCAGCCCCTTCAGGAATGAAGGTTTGGGTCATCCCACCAGGCAAAAAAACCACACAACCAGCTGAAGTGCTTGCTGTGGACAAGGGAATATGGAATGGATAATAGAGGAAGGTATTTATAAATATCAGATATAATAAACACATGACCAATTGTTTAAATGAGAATGGTAGTTGCTGTGAATATTTCTTCTTTATTTTCTTGTGAATATGTTTATGTGTGTGTGCATGTGTGCGTAAAATCTTTTCTTTCTTCTTTAGCCCCTTATATACTGTAGGATGTATTAAACTTTACACCAGAGTATTTAAATACTCTTAACTTTTTTATCACGGTATTTAAGTTATAGGATATTAAGAAGAGCGAAGATCATCCAAAGATTCTGCATCCTTTTCTGCGGGAAAAGTTAATGCGTTTTTCAGTTTTTTTTTTTTTTTTTTTTTTTGAGACAGAGTCTTGCTCTGTCACCCAGGCTGGAGTGCAGTGGCATATCTCGGCTCACTCTCACTGCAACCTCCACCTGCCAGGTTTAAGCAATTCTCCTTCCTCAGCCTCCCAAGTAGCTGAGATTACAGGCGCCTGCCACCACACTCGGCTAGTTTTTGTATTTTTACTAAAGACGGGGTTTCGCCATGTTGGCCAGATTGGTCTCAATCTCCTGCCCTCTGGTGATCCACCCACCTCGGCCTCCCAGAGTGCTGTGATTACAGGCATGAGCCACTGCGCCCGGCCATTGCATTTTCAGTTCTATGCCAGATAGTTGTATCCTGTTAGGCAGAAGTATGACTTTGTTATTATCTTTATAAGGAGATCAAGTGTAGTTTTATGGGATGTGTATGGGTGCCAAGTTGACAAGAGATAGACTGGTGATTAATTTTATGTGTTAACTTGACTAGGACATGATATCCAGTCATTTGTTAAATACTAGTCTAAGTGTTGTTATAAAGGTATTTTTTAGATGTCATTAACATTGAAATCAGTAGACTTTGAGTAAAGCAGATTACCCTCCATAATGTGGGTGAGTTTCATCCAATCAGAGAAGGCTTAAGCAAAGACAGGTTTCCTGAAAAAGAAGCACTTCTCAAAACTGCAAGATGATTCCACCCTCTTGCTATGCAAAATTAGGACTCAAGACTGCAACATCAATACTTACCTTCATTTCCAGCCTGCTCACCTGCCCTACACATTTCAGATGTGCCAGCCCCCACAATCACTAGTAAGTTTCTTAAAATAAATTTGCTCTCGGCTGGGCACGGTGGTTCACACCTGTAATCCCAGCACTTTGGGAGGCCGAGGGGGGTGGATCACCTGGGGTCGGGAGTTCAAGATCAGCCTGGCCAACAATGGAGAAACTCTGTCTCTACTAAAAATACAAAATCAGCTGGGTGTGGTGGCACATGCCTGTAATCCCAGCTACTTGGGAGGCTGAGGTAGAAGAATCACTTGAACCTGGGAGGTGGAGGTTGCAGTGAGCTGAGATTGTGCTATTGCACTCCAGCCTGGGCAACAAGAGCAAAACACCGTCTCAAAAAATAAATAAATAAATAAATTCACATACTCTCTCCATTTTATATATATGTATAAAATGTCTCTATATATAGACAGATATATACATACACATATATAGATCTATATATCTATAGACAGATATATACATCTATATATCGATATATAGATGTATATATCTCTCTATAGAGAGAGATATATAGATATATATGGTCTGGTTCTCTTCTGGAGATCCCTAATACAACACTCAAAAAATTAATGAATTGTACACCCACATACACAGTAGCTTTATTCATAATAGCCAAAGGATAGACACAACCCACATGTCCATCAACAGATGAATGGATAAAGAAAATGCGGTAGATACATTCAATGGAATATTATTCAGGCTTAAAAAGGAAGGAAATCCTGACACGTGCTGCAACAAGGATGAACCTTGAAGAGATTGTGCCAAGTGAAGTAAGTTAATCACAAATGGACAAATACTGTATGATTCCAGTTACACAAGATAACTAGAGTTATCAAACTCATAGAGATAAAAAGTAGAATGGTGGTTGCCAGGTGTTAGGTAGAGCAGGGAATGGGCAGTTAGTGTTTAATGGTTATGGAGTTACGGTTTGAGATGATGAAAAAGTTCTGGAGATGGATGATGGAGCAGGCTGCACAACAGTGTGAATGTACTTAATGCTAATGAATTACACATTTAAAAATGGTTAAAGTGGGAAATTTTATGTCATGTATATTTTACCACAAAAGGGGGAAATATTTTTTAAAATAAACAAATTAAGAAAAACTGTACACACTGTTTGTATTATCCCCTCAGAGCTGTATTCTTGGCAGTTGAATCTCTAGTTGGACTTGTCAGAAGATATTTTGGAGGAGGCTTTCTTGGGCAACACAGTAGTTACACTGGCAACTCTACACACATGTAGTGCTGTCTCTGTATTTTTCAGTGTGTGTTCTTTGATTTATTTTAAACCATGGACATATGAAGTTACACCACCAAATATTAGCAGGTCATTCCTAAATAATAACAGAATGGAAACAGTAATAGTTTACATTTACTTTTCCTTAATCATAGTATCTAAAGGTGCTGTATTAGTCTGGGTCCAATAATGAAATTTAAACCACACTGTAGGTTAAACAGGGAAAGTTTAATATAATGAATGAGTAAACTCTGATCAGGTGACATGCACCTGTAGTCTCAGCTACTCAGGAGGCTGAGGCAGGAGGAATGCTTGAGGCCAAGAGTATGAGACTGTAGTGTGCTATAATCATAGCACCTGTGAATAGCCACTGGACTCCAGCCTGGAAAACATAGTAAGACCTCATATCTGAAAAAACAACAACTCTGATTAAAGTGTGTCTAGAAAATATAAGGAACCTATGGCTAAGGACAAATACTCAAAGAAGACAAACTTGAAAGGGACCCCTTCCCCAAATCTGGGTTTCAGATCTGACTGGAGCAGGTATAGTTCAGCCTACTGGATAGCTACTGTGTAGAAGTTTGATGGCTTGCCCAGGCTGGATCTGGTATACAGTCAAGGGGAAGGCAGAAAGGAACCCACTAGAATGCAGGCAGGGCATAGGTCATCAGCAAGCAGTGGCATGAGAGCAGAGGGAATGCTGATGGGTACAGGTGAGCCAACGGCTCTACAGAGAGCGGTGGCTTGATGGGAACAGGTGAGGAACTGGGGGTAGAGGTGAGGAATTGGGCTGCTAGTAGAGTTAGGAGTGCTTTCAAGTTCCAGTTTTCACATCAAGTGAGGTGCTAGGTTGTTGCTAGAACAGCCAATAGTTGCAGTGTTGCCAAGGAAGTGTGTATCCTGGTAAAGTGCCAGAGGCAGAGCTCCACCCACTACCCTCAGGGGGCTATTTGAAATCCCCTTCCTCCTGCAATGTCCTGCCAACACTGTCTATTGAAAATGCTTAATATATTGTCCATTGCAAAGGTTAGATGCTTAGAGGAAATCTGTCCATTGTCACAGAGTATATAGTGAAGGGTTAATTTGGAGCTGAGAAGCAATAAGTTGATAACTGTCACAGGCACTTCATCTCTCAGTGTCTCATTCAGTCATGTACTGATGTTCCCTAGACAATACCTTCTAATTTCTGCATTTCTGCATGGCTACTATTCCTCCTACAAAACTATTTTTTGATGATGTCTGAGTTCATCACTCTGCAAAAACTCAGTCATGTGGCTCTTTGTATTTGAAAATGAAATTGTCTAACCTGTAATTTATTTCACATGAAATATGACACTGAAAGCAGTAATGTCAAAGAAAATTTTTCATTCGTTGATATCAGCAATTAATTAGAGCTGCCAAAATACCACCATTCTTATCTGTATATCAATTTCTGCTTACCAAAACACTGCTTACAATAAATTTGGTGACATCTGGCAAACTGCCTGTTGCGACTGCTATTCATCAGCCTGCACTTTGGTCATGCATTTATTTCCAAAAACTCATAAAGCTCCTGGCCAGGCCCAGTGGCTCATGCCTGTAACCCCAGGACTTTGGGAGGCCAAGGCAAGAGGATTGCTTGAGCCCAGGAGTTCAAAACCAGCCTGGGCAACATAGGGAGACCCTTGTCTCTACAAAAACAAATCTAAAAAAAATTTGCCAGGCATGGTGGTGCATGCCTGTGATCACAGCTATTTGGGAGGCTGAGGCAGGAGGACTGCTTGAGCCCAGGAGGTGGAGGCTGCAGTGAGCCATGATTGTGCCAATGCACTCCAGCCTGGGCGACAGAGCGACACCGTGTCTCAGAAAGAAACTATCTTGACTTAGAAACAGATCTATGCTTAAAATTTTCTAAACACACTGCAGAGCTTCTCAAACAGAGCACTTAATGTGTGCTCAATAAAGTATAAAATATTAACACAGGTGAAAGCCAGAGGATGCAGCATCAGCCTTTCCTGCACTTTGTGGCAGAGTCACATCAGTCACATAGACCTGCCTAGCACTCCACCCCGGAAATATTCTTCAACTCAACAAAGGCCATAGATAAAGGATGTACTTTCTGAACCCCAAATCCATACACAAGAGTGAGTAAACTTATGAAGACAAAGAGCCTGAATGTTATCTGGTCCTGCTCTGGAAATCTTGGACACACGGTTAGCACCCATGAGAAACCCCAGAGAAAGACGAACCTCTAAATCCAGGGCCAGTTTGGTCTCACAAAGGCTGAGATTCCTAGATTTCCCTATGCCTGCCTACCCACCCCAGGAGAAACTGAATTGGAAGTGTGGGATTTCTACAAAACAGCTGCTAAGCCATCTAACTTCATCATCCTCATCCCACCCAGCTCACCTTTTATTTATTTTTATTATTATTATTTTTTTAAACGGAGATGGCGTTGCCCTCTGTTACCTACCCAGGCTGGTCTCGAACTCCTGGCCTCAAGTGATTTTCCCGCCTCGGCCTCCCAAGTCGCTAGGATTACAGGCCCGGCCTGTGTGTTTACAAAACGTGGGCCCGGCCAGTTCTCGAATAGGTGAGAACATCCGCTCAGGTGGCTATGGAGGGCGCGGGCGGCTTTCTTCCTCAATAACGCTTGCTCGCTCTGGACGGACCTTACTTTCTCTCTCTGTCCCCTACCCTGAGAGCTGAGTCAGAACCGCCCGCGGGGTTCACTCCCAGGCCCGCGCCGCGGAGACCGTGACTTGCCAGGCCCCACCTCTGCACGCCCCGCCCCGCCCACCGCGCCCAGCCTCTGCGCGCCCCGCCCCGCTCCGCGCTGGCAGAGCGGACCCAGGCCCTCCGCTGCCCCGCGTCATGGCCGCGCCCGCCCCGGTCACGCGGCAGGTTAGCGGCGGCGCCGCCCTGGTCCCGGCCCCAAGCGGCCCCGACAGCGGGCAGCCCCTGGCGGCCGCCGTGGCCGAGCTGCCGGTGCTGGACGCCCGCGGGCAGCGGGTACCGTTCGGCGCGTTGTTCCGGGAGCGCCGCGCCGTGGTGGTGTTCGTGCGGGTGAGCGGGCGGCGGGGCTGGAAGGGAAGCGTGGCCCAGGGTCCCGGGCAGGCTGCCGGGATGCGAGCCGCGCCTCCTGCTTCTTAGGACGGAAACGGGAAGGCAGCCTGCCCAGCCGCGGCCGCTTCCCAACTAGGGCGGGGCAGGGCGAGGGCGAGGCCCGCTTCCCACGCGCCGGGCGCCCGAGCCGCCGGTCCTGGCCCTGCAGGCGTCGCCTTTGCTCGCGTCACGCACGGCGAAGTACAGGGATCCTTCGGGGCCCGAGGGTGCTGCTTTACTAACTTGCCCTTTCTGCCGTTTTGGCTTTCAGCATTTCCTGTGTTACATCTGCAAGGAATACGTAGAGGATCTGGCCAAAATCCCCAAGAGTTTCTTACAAGTGAGTTTCCGAGCGTGGGCGGCCCAGTGCCCGCTTCTGCCGACCTTGCGAGCGGGGCGGGGGAGGACGCGGCTCCAGCGCGACACTTGCTGCCCAGATTGCCCCTCCCCGCAGCTCTCTCCACCCTCGCCCCTCCAAAAGGAGTGAGACGTCAGAGATCTATTTCTGCCCTGACTCGCTGGGTGCTGCCTGGTGGTAAACGTACTAACAATTGTGGTGTTGCCTGGTAACCTAGTGCCTGTTCTCAAATGTTGACTGATAATGCCCTAAAACAAATGCTGGAAATGATTATTTTCTTCCCTTTATTTTTTGTTACACTTCAAATAGCTGCTCATTATGGGAAAATACTAATATATCGTAAAGGTGCAAATGTTTATGTTAATAGGCTGCAAGTTCCATGTCCCTAGGACTGCCACATACTTGTTTTTCTTGAGGCACAGATAGGTTTGTGCCCAAGTGAGCTTTTTGAGGGAAGGCATTGAGCAGCCTTTATAAAACATGTTTTTTCAGCAGACCTTATCAATCAGGATGTGAAAAAATAACATTGATTAAATAACTGTGCGGCCGGGCGCGGTGGCTCACGCCTGTAATCCCAGGACTTCGGGAGGCCAAGGCGGGCGGATCACGAGGTCAGGAGATCGAGACCATCCTGGCTAACACGGTGAAACCCTGACTCTACTAAAAATACCAAAAATTAGCCAGGCGTGGTGGCGGGCGCCTGTAGTCCCAGCTACTCGGGAGGCTGAGGCAGGAGAATGGCGTGAACCCGGGAGGCGGAGGTTGCAGTAAGCCGAAATCGCACCACTGTACTCCAGCCTGGGCGACAGAGTGAGATTCCGTCTCAAAAAGAAAAAAAAAAAAAACAAAACTGTGCTACAGAGTTTTTAAAAAAGAATGTCTTTGGGGAGAATATAGAGAATTATTGACTATATCATTTTGAAAACAATGTTTTGACTGTTCCTCTGCGTATCCTTTTATTCTCTTTTTAAAAATTGACATATATAATTGTATGTGTTTATGGGATACAGTGTAATATTTTCATAGGCATTTACGTTGTGGAATGATTAAATCGAGATAATATATCCATCATGTCAGATAGTGATTTTAGTTATTTTTTTGGGATGACAAGGTGTAAAAACTAGTCTTTTAGCAATTTTGAAGTGTACATTGTTAACTGTAGTCACCATGCTGTGCAACAGATCTCTAAAAGTTATTCCTCTTGTTTAACTGAAACTTTGTACCCTTTGATCATCTCCCTTTTCCTTATCCCTGAGTAACCAGTCTCTGGTAACCATCATTACAGTCTACTTTTTTCGTTTCCATAGGTAAGTGAGATCATGCGGTGTTTTTCTTCCTGTGCCTGGCTTATTTCACTTACATGATGTCCTCCAGGTGCATCCAGTGTTGTCGCAAATAACAGAAAAATGTCTTTTTTATGACCAAATGTGATACCGCATTTTTTTTTTTCTTTTTGAGATGGAGTCTCGCTCTGTCGCCCAGGCTGGAGTGCAGTGGCGCGATCTCAGCTCACTGCAAGCTCCGCCTCCCGGGTTCACGCCATTCTCCTGCCTCAGCCTCCTGAGTAGCTGGGACTACAGGCGCCCGCCACCACGCCTGGCTAATTTTTTGTATTTTTAGTGGAGACGGGGTTTCACCGTGTTAGCCAGGATGGTCTCGATCTCCTGACCTCGTGATCCACCCGCCTTGGCCTCCCAAAGTGCTGGGATTACAGGCGTGAGCCACCGCGCCCGGCTGCTACCGCATTTTCTTCATATTTATCCATTGTTGAACACTGAGGTTGCTTCTATATCTTGGTATTGTGAATTATGCTGTAATAAAACATGAGAGTGCAGGTATCTCTTCAACATACTGATTTCATTTCCTTTGGATAAATGCCCAGTAGTGGGATTGCTGGATCATATTATAGTTCTATTTTTAATTTTTTTTAGTAACTTCCAGACTATTTTCCATAATGGCTGTACTAATTTACATTCCTAACAACAGTGTACAAAAGTTCCTTTTTCTCCACATCCTCACCAACACTTAACATTGCATCTTACTGATAGCCGTTTAACAAGTGTGAGGTTATATCATTGTAGTTTTAATTTGTATTTCCCTGATGAGTAGTGATTTTGAGCATCTTTTCATGTATCTCTTGGCCATTTGTATGTCTTTTGAGAACTATTCGTATCTTTGGCCTTTTTTTTGGTTTTGGTTTTGGTTTTGTTTTTGTTTTTGTTTTTTTTTGAGGCGGAGTCTCATTCTGCCCCCCAGGCTGCAGAGCAGTGGCACAATCTCCGCTGACTACAACCTTCGCCTCCTAGGTTCAAGTGATTCTCCTTCCTCAGCCTCCAGAGTAGCTGGGATTACAGGCACATGCCACCACACCCAGCTAATTTTTGTATTTTTAGTAGAGATGGGGTTTCGCCATGTTAGTCAGGCTGGTCTCGATTTCCTGACCTCAGGTGATCCACCTGACTTGGCCTCTCAAAGTGCTGGGATTACAGGCGTAAGCCACCATGCTCAGCCCTTTGTCCATTTTTTAATCAGGCTATGTTGTTTTCTTGCAAAGTTGTTTGAATTTCTTTTACACTTTGGATATTTGCCCCTTATCAGATGTATAGTTTGCAGATATCTTCTCTCAATCTGTGAGTTGTCTCTTCTCTGTTGATTGTTTCCTTGGCTGTGCAGAAGCTTTTTAGTTTGATATAGTCCCATTTGTCTATTTTTGCTTTTGTTGCCTGTATTTTTGAGGTCATATTCTAGAAATCATTGTTTACACCCATGTCATGTAGCAGTTTTGTAGTTTTCCTCTAGTAGTTTTGTAGTTTTAGGTCTTATGTATAAGTCTGGAAATTCCTACTTAGCAAAAGAAGCATCTGAATTAATATTTTACCATACATATCTTTGCATTAACTCACACAATTTTGCTGTTTATTCCATTCCTCTAGAAGCCTATAGGTGGCATTAGAATGAAACAGAAGAGTTGGGTTAAGGGATGTTGTATAAAACATGCATAATTTCTAATGACATATACATGTCCTTTTTTTTCTCCTAAGGAAGCAAATGTCACCCTTATAGTGATTGGACAGTCATCCTACCATCATATTGAGGTAAATATCTAGTACATTGGGAGACTAATGAATAAAATCTGTTTCAGACATAAAAATGACATTATTTAAACCACTAAATGCAGGCTAAATTGACTGAAGTTAGAGTATCATTACTTTTCTCTCATTTGTTCTTGTAAAAATTCCAACCATTCTCTCTTTTCAGCCTTTTTGCAAACTGACTGGATATTCTCATGAAATCTATGTCGATCCTGAGAGAGAAATTTATAAAAGATTGGGAATGAAAAGAGGTGAAGAAATTGCCTCCTCAGGTAAGACATAACATGTCTCAAATACAAAACACTGGTGGTGTATTTTCATATTTGTGTATATATGCATAGGGAAACATGGTCAATTCATAAATCAGGCTTTTTTTTTTTTTTTTTGAGATGGAGTCTCACTCTGTTGCTGGGGCAGGAGTGCAGTGGTGTGATCTCGGCTCACTGCAGCCTCTACCTCCTGGGTTCAAATGATTCTCCTGCTTCAGCCTCCTAAGTAGCTAGGATTACAGGCGCCTGCCACTACGCCCAGCTAATTTTTCGTATTTTTAGTAGAGACAGGGTTTCACCATGTTTGCCAGGCTGGTCTCGAACTCCTGACCTGTCTCAGCCTCCCAAAGTGCTGGGATTATAGGCATGAGCCACTGCACCCGGCCTCAGGCTGCTTTTTATTCTAATAAGTGGTCCAGATACACCAGGCTCCAGAAGATTCATTTTCTGGGTGTAATGAGATGGAAGGCTGTTAGCAAAGCACTATTCAGTGGAAATAAGTTGCAGAAGTGTTTTCAATGTGGTTCCATTTTTGTGAAAACAAAAAGGATTTTCATAAAGATCGTGTATGCACGCGCGCGCACATGATGAAATAGGTTTTAAAAGATATGGTAGTGTTTACCTCAAGAAGGGGAGTGAGAAAATTGGCTTTTGTATTTTTCACAAGTATATTTTACTTTTGTAATTAAACGAAAAGTAGTACTAAGTTCACATAATTTTATACCTCAGTACCGTGGCTTTAATACCCCATCTCCTTTAATTGAGGAAATCCCACTTATCATTTGAAATCACCCAACTGAAAGGGGCTCTGAATCACTCTTCAAGCAGAGGTCATTGCTTCTCTGTTGCTTTCACAGCACACTGCACTTCATTATATACTCTATTATGGCACTTAAGGGGACCAGAGAGTATAGTTAGTTGAAGAGTTTCATGTTTATTCATCTTTACATTATCTGTGTTCTCTGCCCTTGCCACAGTTCCTTGTAATTAATAGAGCTTAGAAAACTTGAGTTGTACTGCTTATGTGTGTTTCTGAAATGCCAGATAAGAGAACTCAATTCAAACAAAAATCAATAATTTTGAATAAATATTATCAACCTCTTATTTGATACCCACACTGTGTTGGATGCTCCCAGGAGGACAGTGATAAAATACATAGTCCCCACCATGCAGACTCATCATCTACTCTGGGAGACAGGCACAAACAGCTAATTACAATACCATCTAAGGGCCAGTGATGGAGGGAGGCATTCCTGACTAGAAATACCTTTGTCAGCAATTTAAGTGGAGTAGGATCTGGGAGGGCTTCTCAGAGATGAGGTCTCAGCTCACTCTGAAAGGAGTTAGCTGGGTGAAGTGAGGGTGGGAAAGGGTGCTCTAGACAGAAAGTAGCGTGTGCAAAAGCACAAAGGCATGAGAAAACATGACTCCTTCAGAAAAATACAGGTCCCTGCCTCTGGCCAGAGTGTAAGACCCAGTTAGGGGAATTGGTGTGAGCCAAGGGATAAGTTACAGCCAGTTCATGTTGAGCCTGGGGTAATGTGCCAAGGAGTTTGGATTTATTATGAAGTGGCTGGGGAATTATACAAGTGTTTGAAGCAGAGAAGTGAGACAGTCATATAACCCATGTGGAGCAGGGATTGGAGCTGGCCAAACCAGAGCCAGTGATATTTGTGACAGGGTTGTAGGGCAGACATAAGCTAGAAAGAAATGGCAAGGCCTCAAGAGGGGATAGAGAGGAGGGGATGGGTCTGGGAGTTGTTTGTGAGGCAGAGTTGTATGATCCCTTTATTGATGGGTTTTTTGTTTTTTTTTTTTTCTTTTTTTGAGACAGAGTTTCACTCTTGTTGTCCAGGCTAGAGTGCAATGGTACGATCTGGGCTCACTGCAACCTCTGCCTCCGGGGTTCAAGCGATTCTCCTGCCTCAGCCTCCTGGGTAGCTGGGATTACAGGCATGCACCACCATGCCCTGCTAATTTTGTATTTTTAGTAGAGACGGGGTTTCTCCATGTTGGTCAGGCTGGTCTCGAACTCCTGACCTCAGGTGATCCACCTGCCTCGGCCTCCCAAAGTGCTGGGGTTACAGGCATGAGCCACCGCGCCCAGCTCCTTTATAGATGTTTTTAAAGAAAAAGACCTAAACTTGATCAGAACTAATGATGAGCTGGCGTAAACATAGAGTCTGCTTGTTTCTCTCTCTTTAGTATAGGAAATCATAGCAGTACAGATTATGAACCTTACTTTTTGGTACACAGTTTTCATGTGCTGTAGCAGAGTTTCAACATGTGTAAGGTCTGTTTAATTATTTAGCACTTTAGGGCTGGGCGCGGTGGCTCACGCTTATAATCCCAACACTTTGGGAGGCCAAGGCGGGCGGATCACCTGAAGTCAGGAGTTCATGACCAGCCTGACCAACATGGAGAAACCCCGTCTCTACTAAAAATATTAAATTAGCCTGGTGTGGTGGTGCACATCTGTAATCCCAGCTACTTGGGAGACTGAGGCAGAAGAATTGCTTGACCCTGGAAGGCAGAGGTTGTGGTGAGCCAAGATTGTGCCATTGCACTCTAGCCTGGGCAACAAGAGCGAAACTCCGTCTCAAAAAAAAAAAAATTTAGCACTTTAGATATAAACTGTGAGTTGCACTTCAGTAACACCTCACTATTCATTGTCACAATAAAGATATGGAATTGCAAAGTAAATAGATGAATACTAAGTTGAATATATGCTTGTAATTTTAAGAGAGGGTGTATTCAAATCTTCACTACTTCAGCCTGTGTTGAAGGACTGCATTGCCAAACAAAATATTAGGTTCTCATAAAATAATTTTTTTAAGGTTTCTCCTTAAAAAAAACATAAAGCATAAATCTCAAAATCAGTCTCAGAATAGTCTTACTTGAAAACTAAGGCACTAAAAATATATTATACAATTATAATTTAAAATTAATGGTGCCTATTTTATAAAGATGAAGAATAAGAAAATGAAGCCATTACATACAAGGGAGTACTGGGTTGTAGAAGACTGAAAAACAGGAGTTTGACACAAAAGAATTAAATTCAAACTGGCAAAACTAGATTGTGCTTGACAACAAAGATTACTAGGTTATGGAATCTCAAGTTGAATTTCTAAAATTTCTGAAATATTAATTGACCCCTTCTTTGGACATAAGAAGAGAGTTTGGGCTGGGTGTGGTGGCTCACACCTGCATTCCTAGCACTTTGGGAGGCCAAGGTGGGAGGACTTCTTGAGTGTAGGAGTTCGAGACCAGCCTGAGCAACATGGCCAGACCCTGTCTCTACAAAAAAATACAAAAATTAGCTGGGTATGGTGCGTGCCTGTACTCCCTGCTATGCGGGAGGCTGAGGCGGGAGAATCGATTGGAGCCTGGGAGGTTGAGGCTGCAGTGAGCCATGATCGTGCCACTGCACTCCAGCCTGGGTGACGGATTGACACCCTGTCTCAAAATTTTTTTTTGAATTTTAAAAAATAAGGAGAGAGTTTGGATTTCTGAGCATTTATTTCACATATAGAATCCTATAGGATAGTAAAATTCAAGGCCAGGCACGGTGGCTCACACTTGTAATCCCAGCACTTTGGGAGGCGGAGGTGGGAGGATCACTTGAGGCCAGGAATTTGAGACCAGCCTGGGCAACAAAGTGAGACCCCATCTCAACAACAACAAAAAGTTTTAAATTAGCCAGCATTGGTGGCGTGAACCAGTGGTCGCAGCTACTTAGGAAGCTGACAGGGGAGGATCGCTCAAGCCCAGGAGTCTGAGGCTGCAGTGAGCTATGATTGTGCCACTGCACTCCAGCCTGAGCAACAGAGCATGACCCTGTCTCTTAAAAAACAAAGTAAAACTTAATCTTTTACTCAAGTCTCTATGCTAGTGAGCTTGTATTTGTTTCTTGGTAAGATAAATGCTCATTATAATGTAAACATGAAAGAAATCAAAGAGTTGAAGAGATTAAGAGAAATAATAGGTATTTGGAAATATTAGGAAATTAGGCAGGCCAAAGGCTTGCATAGTCATTAAAATAAAAAGTTAAAAGTAAGACATAAATGGCAAGGATAGGAGAAAAATTAATTACAAGGAGAATAAAGAGACTGAGTTTCTTTGCTCCAATGAAGTGGAAATTAAGTATTAGCCACTGTGATAACAGAAATAGAAAACTGACAGCCAAGGAGAAGTGAAGAGGTAGCTGCAGTGGCTGTTGTCACAGCTAAGCCCCCATGTCTCAGTAGCATGACATGGTAGGAGGTTATTTCTTTTTATCTTAAATTTCAAGAACGGGACCGGCTGCGGTGGCTCATGCCTGTAATCCCAGCACTTTGGGAGGCCGAGGCGGGCGGATCACCTGAGGTCAGGAGTTTGAGACCAGCCTGACCAACATGGAGAAACCCCGTCTGTACTAAAAATAGAAAACTAGCCGGGCATGGTGGCACATGCGTGTAATCCCAGCCACTTGGGAGGCTGAGGCAGGAGAATCGCTTGAATCCAGATGGCGGAGGTTGCAGTGAGCCAAGATCGCACCATTGCACTCCAGCCTGGGCAACGAGAGTGAAACTCCGTCTCAAAAAAAAAAAAAATTTCAAGAATGGTTTTTCTATTTGGATGCCTTTCCTCTTGAGCAGCAGTTCCAGGATCCAGGCACCTTCCATCTTGTGCCAAATGCCACCTTCAACCCAAGCCTTCCAAGAATGTAGAAGGAACATGAGAATCACTTGTGGGAGGAGCTTGGCCTGGAAGCAGCACAGATCATTTCATTCATTGTTTATAACATAGTCACATGCCTTGCCTAACTGCAACTAAGACTGGAAAATATACTTCAGCTGTGGGCCCAGAAAGAGGAAACAGGTTTTGACCAACACGTAGTAGTCTGTGTCACAATGTCTCTTGAAAAGGACTGTAGCTGCCTATTAATAAGTGAGACTGTTGTAAACAGAGTATAAATGGGGAATTAAAATGGAAAGCACTGCTAATTTGAGAAGTCTATAGTTGACATTTTTCTGTGGCGGAAAACGATGTGGGTCCATCATCACGTTTTCCTTTAAAGCGGTAGTTCTTAACTGGGACATTTACTCCTCTCTCCCTTGGGAGACATTTGGCATTGTCTGAAGACATTTTTGGTTTTTACAACTTGGTAAACGGTGCCACTGGTATTTAGTGGGTATAGAAGGCAAGGATGTTGCAAAACACCGTATATTACACAGGACAAAGAATGATCTGAGCCAAAATGTTGATGGTAAAAGATTGAGAAACCATTCTTTGAAGGAAGAAACAGAATGTTTTCTAGAAATACATTATCTTCTTACTATCAAATTGAATATAAAATGACATCTAAAGACAATTTTCGACATTTCAGGACAGAGCCCCCACGTAAAATCAAATCTACTCTCAGGAAGCCTTCGGAGCCTGTGGCGGGCAGTGACTGGCCCTCTCTTTGATTTTCAAGGAGACCCAGCTCAGCAAGGTGGAACCCTCATTTTAGGTCCAGGTAAGCATCAAAGCCCAGGTTCAGCAGTAGACGTCTTGTGCTTTTTACAAGTTCAGAGGACGCCATTTTCTTTTCTTTTCTTTTTTTTTTCTTTTCCGAGACGGAGTCTCACTCTGTCGCCCAGGCTGGAGTGCAGTGGCGCAATCTCCGCTCACTGCAAGCTCCGCCTCCCGGGTTCACGCCATTCTCCTGCCTCGGCCTCCCGAGTAAGTAGGACTACAGGTGCCCGCCACCAGGCCCGGCTAATTTTTTGTATTTTTAGTAGAGACGCGGTTTCACTGTGTTAGCCAGGATGGTCTCGATCTCCTGACCTCGTGATCCACCCACCTTGGCCTCCCAAAGTGCTGGGATTACAGGCGTGAGCCACCGCACCCGGCCCAGAGGCCACCATTTTCTTCATAAAGCAGACACCCTGTACAAATGGACATCTTGGCATTACAGTCAGGATGCTGTGCTTTTGTAGGGGGGCATCTTTTGTTTTCAAAGGCTTCTGTGTATTTTGATGTTTATGTATTTGATGAGCATGCCCATCATCCCATGCCTGGATGATTTCCCACAGTCACCTGTGGGCTGGCGATCTGTATATGGCTGTCACACTCTGCTATTTAGGAATGTTCAGTGGAGATGAACATTTCCAAATAGGGGAAAATCGTCACATGCTTTTTTTTTATTTTCAAGAAAAGAATCTGGCCAGGTGCGGTGGCTTACGCCTGTAATCCCAGCACTTTCGGAGGCCGAGGCGGGCAGATCACAAGTTCAGGAGATCGAGACCATCCTGGCTAACACGGTGAAACCCCGTCTCTACTAAAAATACAAAAAAAATTAGCCGGACGTGGTGGCGGGTGCCTGTAGTCTCAGCTACTCGGGAGGCTGAGGCAGGAGACTGGCGTGAACCCGGGAGGCGGAGCTTGCAGTGCGCCGAGGTCACACCACTGCACTCCAGCCTGGGTGAGAGAGTGAGACTCTGTCTCACAAAAAGAAAAAAAAAAAGAATCCATGTAGTTATTTATACCTAACAAAAAGAATCCATGTAATGATTTATACCTAACAAAACTAGGAGACTTACTCAGTGTCAGCAAGTAAATCAGTGCTAGGGACAGCTCATCCCATAAGATTGGGATTGAGGACGGGCACGGTGGCTCACACCTATAATACCAGCATTTTGGGAGGCTGAGACTGGTGGATCACTTGAGGCCAGGAGTTTGAGACCAGCCTGGCCAACTTGGTGAAACCCCATCTCTACTAAAAGTACAAAAAATTAGCCGGGCATGGTGGTGCATGCTTGTAATCCCACCTGCTTGGGAGGCTAAGGCAGGAGAATCACTTGAACCTGGGAGGCGGAGGTTGCAGTGAGCCGAGATCGTGCCACTGCACTCCAGCCTGGGTGACAAGAAGGAAACTCCCTCTCAAAAAATAAAAAAGAATGGGATTGAGGTCCAACTATAAGCCACACACTGTTAACAACTTTATTGATGGGTGTGGACCACCTGAGATTGCTTTGGCTCGTCTCTGCTAAGTGTTTGAACAGATGTATTTGAATAGATGTAAGGATTGTGGACATCTAAGTGTATTGTAACTGATTAGATCTCTACTGTGTTCCAGCATTGCAGCAAAGGACAAACACCCATATCAGACAGGGTCCAAAAGCCTAAATCACTATGTTGTAAGATCATCTTTTTGTTTTTTCTTCGTCTTTAAAACTGTCTGCTTAATGAGCATAGCTTATAAAAGTTATACAAGTAATATTTACTTTAATAAATAACTTTTTTTTTTTTTTTTTTTTGAGACGGAGCCTTGCTCTGTCACCAGACTGGAGTGCAGTGGTGTGATCTTGGCTCACTACAACCTCCGCCTCCCGGGATCAAGTGATTTTCCTGCCTCAGTCTCCCTAGTAGCTGGGACTGCAGGCGCCTGCCACCACACCCAGCTAATTTTTGTATTTTTAGTAGAGGTGAGGTTTCACCAGGTTGGCCAGAATGGTCTCAATTACTTGACCTCGTGATCTGCCCACCTCTGCCTCCCAAAGTGCTGGGATTACAGGTGTGAGCCACCACACCCAGCCAATACCATATTTTTTAGAAGGAGGGTTTTGACTGAGTAATATGACTTTTGGGCTTTTTGCAGCTGGAACATTGTAGCCAAAATCTCCCTTTCCCTCCCTCTCATGAATTTATAACAGATTCATTATAAAAAGAAGCCCTGATTAATGAGAATGAATCCTTTGCATTAGCCCAGAATGACATTAGCCATATTTCTGAACAACTTATTTCCATCCTCAGACCCAAAAGGAGATGTTTTTGAGTCCCTTATCTCCATGTCTCTGAGTCATTTGTCCACATCTTCTGTTGTGTAAGAATAAAGAGTACATGGGTTGGGCACGGTGGCTCACACCTGTAATCCCAACACTTTGGGAGCCCAAGGCGGGCAGATCACAAGATTGGGAGATCGAGACAATCCTGACTAATACGGTGAAGCCCCATCTCTACTAAAAATACAAAAAATTAGCTGGGTATGGTGGCATGCACCTGTAGTCCCAGCTACTAGGGAGGCTGAGGCAGGAGAATCGCTTGAACCTGGGAAGTGGAGGTTGCAGTGAGCCAAAATCAAACCACTGCACTACAGCCTGGGCGAAAGACCGAGACGCTGTCCCAAAAAATAAATAAGTAAAGAAGAAAGAGCACATGGAGAGCATCATTTGTGTGCCAACTTGGGACCATACAGTCATCCCTCAGCATCCATGGCAGATTGGTTCCTGGACCTGCAGTGGATCCCAGAATCTGAGATGCTCAAGTGTCTCACATAAAATGCTGTAGTATTTGGATCTAACCTATGCACATCCTCCCCTGCACTTTAAATCATCTCTGGTTTACTTATAATACCAAATGCAATGTAAATAGTTGTTGTACTATACTATTTAGGGAATAATGACCAGGAAAAAAAAGTCTGTACATATTCAGCAGATATGCAGCTATCTTTTTTTCCCTGAATATTTTCAATCCGTGGTTTGTTGAATGAGGATGCGGAACCCATGGATGCAGAAGGCCAGCTGTGCTTAGAAAACATGCCTCATGGCCGGGCGCAGTGGCTCACACCTGTAATCCCAGCACTTTGGGAGGCCGAGGTGGGCGGATCACAACATCAGGAGATCAAGACCATCCTGGCCAACCTGGTGAAACCCCGTCTGTACTCAAAATACAAAAATTAGCTGGGCATGGTGGTGCAAGCCTGTAGTCCCAGCTACTCGGGAGGCTGAGGCAAGAGAATCGCTTGAACCCAGGAGGTGGAGGTTGCAGTGAGCCGAGATCGTGCCAGTGCACTCCAGCCTGGCGACAAAGCGAGACTCCGTCTCAAAAAAAAAAAAGAAAACATGCCTCATATACTTAATCTAATGGTTTAAGTTAAAATTCTGGTCTTGAGTTCAAGAATCAAACAGAAACTAGATTGTAAATTTATGATTATAAATTATAAAATCTGTATTTGAACAGATGTAAGGATTGTGAACATCTAAGTGTGTTGTAACTGATTGTCTTTTAAGGCCTTATTTTAGAGCCTCTTTTGGGCTATGGTTATAATACAGATAGCCTGTTAAATCAGTATTTGGGAGTGGATTTTTTGAAGTGAGTGATTTATTTCCTTATTATATTTATTTTATTATTAGATTTAAGAAACAGATGTGATTTTCCAGCTTGATATCTATGTGAGTTCCGTATTCTGCCCGTCTGACAGGACATTTTATTTAATTATATTTAATAAAACCTAACAGAAGGTTATAATTTAAAAATCTTTCCCCTTGGATCTCATAAAACATCAAGTATCGCTCTTATTTAACCATAATCCTTGTCATACTTTATTACGATGATTAAAAATTATTATGGCATTATATAGAGAATATAATGCACTCCAGGTAATTAATTTTTCCCTTTGGACTAATTAAAGGTTGAAAAGCTTCCTTGATTTTAGCAAGCAGTAAATCTGATGAATAATACTATGCCTCAGCCTTTTATTCTTATTCTCTTCTAGGTAACAACATCCATTTTATACACCGCGATAGGAATAGGTTGGATCACAAACCTATCAACTCTGTTTTACAGCTTGTAGGAGTTCAGCATGTGAACTTTACAAACGGACCTTCAGTTATCCATGTGTGACTTAAAATGCACTCAGTCACTTTCAACTGGACCTTCTGGAATGTGACCTTCAATGCCTAGGTGTAATATCCTCGTGCAGTGTCTAACCTGCTGTCCCTTCCCAGCCTTTGAGGAGTTAGGAAAGCATAAAGGGGGCTTGAACCAGTTGAATTGCATGCTGGGAAGCATCAGTTGTCAAAATGTGTTATATACTTCCATTTTATAGCTTTTAACATTTTATACAAAGTAACAAAAATGAATATATAAAATATAACTTTAAAAGCTATAAAATCATAAATACTCTAAATTATTATACATTATGGTATATTCAGTCAATGAAAGATTTTTTTGGCAATATAAATTCTGACGAAGAATATATAAAGGGACGGGAGAGCAACACAAGACCATTGTATTCAGTGAAGAAGGCAAAATATCAAACCTGTCAACAATGTAACTGCATTTTTATATGTATATATTTGTATTTTTGTATGCTTAGGAAAAAGACAGGAAATAAAACACCAAAATGTTGCCAGTAGGTATCTCTGTGTTAAGATTACAGTGTTATTATTTTCTTTTCTGTACTTTTCTGTATTTCCCAACTGTTATATAATAAGCATGATTAATATTATAGGGCCAGGAAAAGGTCTTTAAACATTATAGGACAATTTTATGCCACATAACAACCTTCACAAAAGAGCAAAATTATATAAGCTATAGTCTACTTTTCCATCGTAATTGCTTTACTCAGAGGAAGTGTGGCAATCCGAACATTTCACATATAGCCAGTGTCCACAGCACCTTCTGAAACTACATACTTGCTATCCGTTTCACTAGGATTTTGGGGGGTTGGGGGAGCTATAGAGAAAAAAAAATTGTTTTAGATATTTAAGATATGGTTGGTGTGCTTTTTGAAAGGGAACTATAATAATTTTTTTTTTTTTTTTGAGACGGAGTCTCACTCTCTTGCCCAGGCTGGAGTGCAGTGGCATGATCTCGGCTCACTGAAAGTTCCGCCTCGTGGGTTCACGCCATTCTCCTGCCTCAGCCTCCCAAGTAGCTGGGGCTACAGGCACCCACCACCACGCCCGGCTAATTTTTTGTATTTTTAGTAGAGATGGAGTTTCACCGTGTTATAACAGCCAGGATGGTCTTGACCTCCTGACCTCGTGATCCGCCCACCTCGGCCTCCCAGTGTGCTAGGATTACAGGCATGAGCCACCGTGCCTGGCTTTTTTTTTTTTTTTTTTTTTTGAGTTGCAGTCTTGCTCTGTTGCCCAGGCTGGAGTGCAGTGGCTCAATCTCAGCTCACTGCAACTTCCACCTCAGCCTCCCAAGTAGCTGGGATTACAGGCATGTGCCACCATGCCTGGCTAATTTTCTGTTTTTTAGTAGAGATGGAGTTTCTTCATGTTGGTCAGGCTGGTCTTGAACTCCCAACCTCAGGTGATCCGCCTGCCTCAGCCTCCCAAAGTGCTGGAATTATAGGCGTGAGCCACCGCGCCCCGCCTATTTTCCTAGAATCTTAATATGTTTAGTTGGGAAGTGTCCCAGAAATCCTGATGAAAAGTATAGCAAAATCAGAATTTTGGTAATGATTAGCAAGTACAATACTGCTTTGAACTCAGTACTTTTATATGAAGCATATAAAGTTACAAAAAAACTAATGTATTCAAATATTTGAATATATCTTCATGTTTGTATAATGTTTTTATTCAATAAAAATGAAATTTCTCATTTAAACTATTTTGTGATTTTTTTACATACTAAAGGTGACCTTTGCTGATTTTAGACAATACTGCTGAATCACAAGCTTATACAAAAATTATACACAGTTGACCCTTGAACAACATAGGTTCAAACTACACGGGCCCAGTTATATGTAGATTTTTTTTTCAATTAAAGTTATACCAAGTGTGGGCCGGGTGTGGTGGCTCACGCCTGTAATCCCAGCACTTTGGGAGGCCGAGGCTGGCGGATCACGAGGTCAGGAGATGGAGACCATCCTGGCTAAGGCGGTGAAACCCCCGTCTCTACTAAAAATGCAAAAAATTAGCGGGACGTGGTGGCGGGCGCCTGTAATCCCAGCTGCTCCGGAGGCTGAGGCAGGAGAATGGCGTGAACCCGTGAAGCCGGGAGGCGGAGCTTGCAGTGAGCCGAGATCGTGCCACTGCACTCCAGCCTGGGCGACAGTTATACCAAGTGTGCCTGGCTTCCCTGCCACTTCTTCCGCCTCTGCCTCACCTGAGACAGCAAAACCAACCCCTCCTCCTCTTCCTCCTCCTGCTCCTCCTGCTGCTCCTGCTCCTTAGCCTACTCCGGGTGAAGATGAGACTGAAGACCTTTTTTTTTCCTTTCTCAGCACATCGTGTCCACTACCGAGAAGGAATTACAAGGCATATGAAAGGACAAAAAACAATTTGAAAAGACAGAACGAGCACTAGAACCAGATTCAGATATTGCAAGAATGTTGGAATTAATCAGACCAATTTTTTTTAAAACTATGATTAATGTGCTAAAGGCTTTAAAGGAGAAAGACAACATCCAAGAACAAATGAGTAATGTAAGCAAAGAGACGGACATTCTAAGAATCAAAAGAAATGCTAGAAGTTAACAACATTGGAATAGAAATGAAGAATGCCTTTGATGGGATTATTAGTAGACTGGATGTGGCTGAGGAAATAATCTCTGAGCTTGAGGATACGACACTAGAAACTGAAAAGCAAAGGCAAAAAATACAAAATCCAAGAACTGAGAGACAACTACAAAAGACATAACATGAATCATGGGAAATCATAAGAAAGAAACTAACAGAAGAAATATTAGAAGCAATAATGACTGAAAATTTCCCCAAGTTAATGTCAAACATCAGACTGTAGATTCAAGAAATTCAGAAAACAGCAAGCATAGTAAATGCCAAAAAAAAGACACCTGGGCATATCGTAGTCAAACTTCAGAAAATCAAAGATAAAAAATCTTGGCTAGGCGCAGTGGCTCACACCTGTAATCCCAGCACTTTGGGCGGCCAAGGCAGGCAGACCACTTGAGGTCAGGAGTTCAAGCCCAGCCTGGCCAACATGGTGAAACCACATTTCTACTAAAAATACAAAAATTAGCTGGGTGTGGTAGCACATGCCTGTAATTCCAGCACTTTGGGAGGCTGAGGCGAACAGATCACCTGAGGTCAGGAGTTCAAGACCAGCTTGGCCAACATGGTGAAACCCCATCTCTATCAAAAATACAAAAATTAGTTGAGCACAGTGGTGTGTGCCTGTAATCCCCACTACTTGAGGGTGAGACACGAGAATCACCAGAGCCCGGAGGCAGAGTTTGCAAGGAGCCAAGACTGCACCACTGCACTCCAGCCTGAGTGACAGAGAGGCAGAGTTTGCAAGGAGCCAAGACTGCCCCACTGCACTCCAGCCTGAGTGACAGAGTGAGACTCTATTAAAAAAAAAAAAAAAAAAAGAAAAGAAAAAAAAGAAAAAGAAAAAATTCGAAAGAAGGCAGAGGGAAATAAACCACCTTACCTATAGAAGAGCAAAAATAAGAATTACATCCAACTTCCCCTCAGAAACCATGCAAGCAAGAAGAGAATGGAGTGAAATATTTAAAGTGTTAAGAGGAAAGTCACCAACCTAGAATTCAGTACTCTGCAAAATTATCCTTCAATAACTTTCTAACAGAAGGAAAAAAATTATCCTTCTAAAGTGAAGGATAACTAAAGACATTCTTCAGACAAAAAATGAGGGACATTGTTGCCAGTAGAACTGTCACGCAAGAAATATTAAAAGAAGTTTCTCAGAAAGAAGGAAAGTGATACAGATTAGAAACTCAGATCTACATTAAAGAAAGGAAGGGCATTGGAGAATAAGTATGTGAAGGTAAAATACTTTTCCTTTTTTTTTTTTTGAGACAGAGTTTTCCTCTTGTCACCCAGGCTGGAGTGCAATGGCGCGATCTCGGCTCACTGCAACCTCCTTCTCCCAGATTCAGGCGATTCTCCTGCTTCAACCTCCCGAGTAACTGGTATTACAGGTGCCTGCCACCAAGCCTAGCTAATTTTTGTATTTTTAGTAGAGACAGGGTTTCACCATGTTTGCCAGGCTGGTCTCGAACTCCTGACCTCAGGTGCTGCCCACCTCTGCCTCCCAAAATGCTGGGATTACAGGGATAAGCTACCATGCCTGGCCTTATTTTTCTTATTCTTAGTTGATCTTACAGATAATAGTTCAAAATAATAATACCAACAATGTATGTGTGTTTATGTGTGCTTATGTGTGTATATATATATAGATAGATATGCTTACATATGCTTATATATAAGTGAATGACACTTACATATAAGTGAATAACAGCAAAGATACAAGAGACAAGATGAGGGAATTAGAAATCTTTTGTTATTGCCGGGCGCGGTGGCTCATGGTGAAACCCTGTTTCTACTACAAATACAAAAAATTAGCTGGGCATGGTGGCGGGTGCCTGTAACCCCAGCTACTCAGGAGGCTGAGGCAGGAGAATCGCTTGAACCCGGGAGGCGGAGGTTGCAGTGAGCCGAGATCGTGCCATTGCACTCCAGCCTAGCCAATAAGAGCAAAACTCTGTCTCAACAACAAAAAAAAGTAAATGAATGGAGAAAGATTTAATGTGCTAACACCAATAAAAAGAAAGTGGGAATAGTTATAGTGATCTCAAACAAAGCTAAGTTCAGAGCAAGGAAAGTTATCAGGGATGAAGGGAGCTATTACATAAGGATGAAGGGGTCAGGAGTCAGTTCCTCCTGAAGACATAGTAATTCTCGATGTGTATGCTCCTGACAACAGAGTAAAACCTGATAGAACTGCAAAGAAAAATAGATGAATCCACTGTTATAGGTGGAGATTTCAACACCCCTCTATCAGAAATGGATAGGTCCAGCAGGCAGAAAATCAGTAAGTACATAGTTGAACTCAACAGCACCATCACTGAACTGGATATAATTGACATTTCCAGATTACTTCATCCAATAGCAGAATAGCACACATTCTTCTCAAGCTCACATGCAACATGCACCAAGATAGACTGCATTCTGTACTCTAAAACACACCTTAACAAATGTAAAATAATAGAACTCATAGCATGCCTGCTCCCAGACCACAACGGAATTATACTCAAAAGCAATAACTGGAAAAATCCCCAAATACTTGGAGATTAAAAACATACTTCTAAATAACACATGAATCAAAGAAAAAAAAATCTCGGCAGGGCATGGCAGCTCACGCCTGTAATCCCAGCACTTTGGAAGCCTGAGGCAGGCAGATCACTTGAGGCCAGGAGTTTGAGACCAGCCTGGCCAACATGGCAAAACCCTGTCTCTACTAAGAATACAAAAATTAGCTGGGTTTGCTGGCACACAGCTGTAATCCCAGCTGCTTGGGAGGCTGAGGCAAGAGAATAGCTTGAACCAGGGAGGCAGAGGTTGCAGTAAGCTGAGATCACGCCATTGCACTCCAGCCTGGGTGACAGAGCAAAACTCTGTCACAGGGAAAAAAAAAGAAAATGAAGACCTTTATGATGCTCCACTTCCACTTAGTGAATAGAAAATATATTTTCTCTTCCTTGTGATTTTCATAATAGCATTTTCTTTTCTCTAGCTTACTTTATTGTAAGAATATAAGTATGTAATAAATATTACATACAAAATATGCTATTGACAGTTTATGTTATTGGTAAGGCTTCTGGTCAAAAATAGACTATTACTGGTTAAGTTTTTGGGAGGCCCAAAGCTATATGCAGACTTTTGACTGTGTAAGGGATTGGCACCCCTACCCCTAACATTGTTTAAGGGTCAATTGTATTTATAAATGTGCACCACATTTTTCTAAGATAAATACAAGTTCTTTATGTGGCTTCAGGGAGGTACAGGTACATAAGTGTAGTGCAATGGCAAATTGCCTACCCAAACACATTTTTTAAATATAAAATTACCTATAACATGTACTGTTAACTTTATAAACATACTTCCATATCCAGTCATATACTGGACTTGAAATTCTGAAGAACCTCTCTCACAAATACAGCTTGAGACATTGGATAAAAATAAATAATATCGTCAAACATTTTATGGTGGTAATGATTTGTTAGGCACTATTCCAAGTGCTTTACATACATTAGCTCTATGGAACTGATATTGTTATCATCACCATCCCCATTTTGCAGAGAAGAAGCAACAACTTTTTTCAAGCTGAGCTCACAACAAAGTGAAGAAATGCCACTAGGGCCGAAAGCGAGCAGAAGCTAGGCTGAAGACCATGCTTGGAAGCCATGGACTGTACTGCAGAGCAGGAATTCATCCCAGGAATTAGAGAAGGTTGTTCCTTGGCCAATTCAAAGGTCTGGTACAGTAGAGAATTAAAACTAAGGCTCTAGAGGAAAGCAGGACCTAAGACCTGTGCCTGAGACTGGAAACTTTTAAAGGGCTAAAACCTTGTAAGAATAAGATCAAATCCGTCCACATCCAAGGAATCTAGTGAGGAAATTCATTGTATGGCTTGTGTGATGAACTGCTATGGAAACAAGAATTTCAATAAAATGAAAATGCATGGTTTCATTTTTAAAATCAAATATTTTGTTGTTTTTCAAGAAAACTGATGATACACTAGCAACCTGCATAAAATGTTTGTTCACATTACTATTTACAATGGGGGGCAAAGAGGTATCACTGACTACATGAAAACTGGAAGACACACTTTCCGAAGAAGTAACATCATTTACTTCAAAGTTAATGGCTATTTTAAAAAGAGTGTTCCAGAAGATAATTTAAGATATGCAGTTGAAGAACGTACATAGACACATCATTCTGTGGAGAATGATTTTTCATTTAGATCAAAGAGGGATTTTTTTGTTTTGGTTTTTGTTTGCTTTTCTCACTCTGTCACCCAGGCTGGAGTGCAGTGGTGCAATCTCGGCTCACTGCAACCTCACCTCCCGGGTTCAAGCGATTCTCATGCTTCAGCCGCCCAAGTAGCTGGGATTACAGGTGCGTGCCACCACACCCGGCTAATTTTTGTATTTTTAGTAGAGATGGGATTCTACCATGTTGGCCAGGCTGGTCTCAAACTCCTGACCTTAAAGGGATCTGCTCACCTCGGCCTCCCAAAGTGCTGGGATCACAGGTGTGAGCCACTGCGCCAAGCCAAAGAGGTTTTTCTAATTAATTCCAATCTTTTTCAAGTCCAAGTTTTCTTATGGATATACTAAAAATGAAGTGTAGTAGCTGTTCCTATACTGGTTCTGTTAGAAACTTCTGAAAAAAGTTACAGGCTGCCAGTTTTATATCAGTATTATCAAATGCTTTAAATAGAGAATTTGATTACATTCATTTCTTTAAAAAAAAAGGAGCTAATAGTTACCTTTTCTCATCCAGTTTACAAAGTCAAAGCAAAATGTTTGGAAGCATATTCTCTCAAAGGTGAAACATCTGACATTATTGTGAATGCTATTCTAAATTCAGCTTAAAAATTCACATGATTGGGCATGGTGGTACATACCCATAATCCCAGCTACTCGGGAAGCTGAGGCAGGAAGATTGCCTGAAGCCTGAAGCCTGGAAGTGAGGCTACAGTGAGCTGTGATCGTATCACTGCACTCCAGCCTGGGGCAACAGAGGGAGACACGTGTGTGTGTGTGTGTGTGTGTGTGTGTGTGTGTATGTTTGGGGTTTGATTTTTTGAGATGGAGTCTTGCTCTGTTGCCCAGGCTGGAGTACAGTGGCATGATCTTGGCTCACTGCAACCTCCACCTCCCTGCCTCAGCCTCCTGAGTAGGTGGGATTACAGGCACCCGCCACCACATCCTGCTAATTTTTGTAATTTTTAGTAGAGATGGGGTTTCGCCATGTTGGTCAGGCTGGTCTTGAACTCCTGACCTCAGGTGATCTGCCTGCCTTGGGCTCCCAAAGTGCTGAGATTACAGGTGTGAACCACCATGCCCAGCATATATATATATATATATATATGTATATACACACACATATATATGCATTGTATATATATATGCATTATATATATGCATTGTATATATATATGCATTATATATATGCATTGTATATATATATGCATTATATATGCATTGTATATATATATGCATTATATATATGCATATATATAATGCATTGTATATATATATATATAATGCACATAACTACAAAAAAGATTAATGCCAAAAATATATCGGAACGTCTACAAGTCAATTTTTTAAAACAAAACAACATAATAGGATAAATGGGCAATAGAGACAAATCATTGCAAAGTTAGAGGGTACAATGCACAACCCACCCTCATTTCTGACACCAGCTACAGATGGTTTCCAAAACTATACTCAGGTTTGATAATTTGCTAGAAGGACTCACAGAACATGCTAAGAGCTGTTATACTCACAGTTACAGTTTACTATAGGGAAAGGATTCAAATCGACAGGCTTTTAAAATCTTTGAAAGGTTAAAATAAGGCTGGGTGCGAAGGCTCACACCTGCAGTCCCAGCACTTTGGGAGGCAAAGGCAGAATTGCTTGAGTCCAGGAGTTCAAGACCAGCCTGGACTACGTAGCAAGATCCTGTTTATTAAAAAAAAAAAAAAAATTGGCCAGGTGTTGTGGTGCACCTGTAGTCCCAGCTACTTGGGAGGCTGAGGCAGGAGGACTCCACTCCAGCCTGGGTGACAGAGTGAGACCCTGTCTTTTAAAAGCAAACAAGCAAAAAAAGAACATGCAGCTTTACTAAGCTCTCCTTTCAGTTCCCACCCAGAGTGCTACAGTAGCGTCCTTATTTATTTATTTATTTATTATTTATTTATTTATTTATTTTTGAGACGGAGTCTCGCTCTGTTGCCCAGGCTGGAGTGCAGTGGTGCATTCTCGGCTCACTGCAAGCTCCACCTGCCGGGTTCACGCCATTCTCCTGCCTCAGCCTCCCAAGTAGCTGGGACTACAGGCGCCCGCCACCACGCTCGGCTAATTTTTTGTATTTTTAGTAGAGACGGGTTTTACCGTGTTAGCCAGGCTGGTCTCGATCTCCTGACCTCGTGATCTGCCTGCCTCGGCCTCCCAAAGTGCTGGGATTACAGGCGTGAGCCACCGCACCTGGACAGTATTGTTTCTTGTTTGAGATTTGTGCTGTAGTACTGCCCTACAGGTGATGTGGTCTGATAAGGAAAAGATGGTTTCAAGTGCCTATATGTGTTTGTACCCTGGGAGATTTAAAGGACAGATAAGGCAGAATTTCTGCCTTTAATCATTCAGGAGCTATTTGGGGAGGGCAGGAAGAACGTCAGGGTAAGTAACAAAAGAGGGCAGGGATGATAAACTGTCCTTTGCACAGTGCAGTAAATCTCACAGCAAATTTGAAGGTCTTGGAGGGATCATGGATGGAAGTGTTCAAAGAAGCCTTGAATATAATTTTTTAAAGCAGCTCACAAAGACCACAAGTGTAATTAGCCTTATTCATCATGAGGAGGTATTTGATCAAAGCTCTTATGGAAGTAAAACTTGTTTCTAGAAAATGATTTTAAATATTATGTCAATCTTCTTACAATGCCATTTTTAAAAATAGGTAAGTAAAATATTTTTAAGGTTTCTTTAGAAATCATTACAGAACACTGTTATTTAACTTTACTCTAAGAGCAGCCTGTAATAACTAACATTTTCCAGATTTTGATGCCTAAGGATTTAAAATGCCAAATGTGGCTGAGTAGGGTGACTCGTGCCTGTAGTCCTAACAATTTGGGAGGTCCAGGGAGGAGGATCTCTTGAGCCCAGGAGTTCAAAACTAGCTTGGGCAACATGGAAAAACCCCATCCCAGCACTTTGGGAGGCCAAGGCATGCGGATCACTTGATGTCAGGAGTTCAAGACTAGCCTGGCCAACATGGCGAACCCTTGTCTCTACAAAACTACAAAAATTAGCCAGGCGTGGTGGTGGGCACCTGTAATCCCAGCTACTTGGGAAGCTAAGGCAGGAGAATCACTTGAACCCAGGAGGCGGAGGTTACAATGAGCCAAGATTGTGCCACTGCACTCCAGCCTGGGTGACAGAGTGAGATTCCATCTCAAAAAAAAAAAAAAAAAAAAATTAGCCAGGCATGGTGGCATGCATACCTGTGGTCCCAGCTACTCGGGAGGTAGAGGTGGGAGGATCACTTGAGCTCTGGAAGTCAAGGCCGCAGTGAACTGGAATGGCACCACTGCACTCCAGCCTGGGTGACAGAGTGAGACCACTCCATATATGATCCCCCTCTAAAAAAAGTAAGTCAAATGTGAACATATTTACTGACTTTATGTAAATAAGGAATAGCTTCATATTTCCAAGCAATATGTATCCATGTCTCATAAGCATAACATTCATCCTACTTTTTGCTGAGTCCAGTGGGCTTTCCACTTTATTTTCCTAAATTGAAAGCTCAGATTTTGACATTTGTTGCTCTTGTCTATATCGGCAAGTACAAAGACCTCCTGTGAATTAATAATTTGCCACACAATAAGAAAATGAAACAAAAGCAAATGCTTTAAAAATGTATTGGAAAAAATGATGAATGCTGTATAATTTGGAAAGTAAAATATAGCACCAGAGACATTCTGGTAGACAGACCTGTGACTGGCCAGGCGTGGTGGCTCACACCTGTAATCCCAGCACTTTGGGAGGCCTGGGCAGGCGGATCACAAGGTCAGGAGATTGAGACCAACCTGGCTAACACGGTGAAACCCCTTCTCTACTAAAAATACAAAAAATTAGCCAGGTGTGATGGGGGGTGCCTGTAGTCTCAGCTACTCAGGAGGCTGAGGCAGGAGAATGGCATGAACTCGGGAGGTGGAGCTTGCAGTGAGCGGAGAACGCATCACTGCACTCCAGCCTGGGCAACAGAGCGAGACTCCGTCTCAGGGGGGAAAAAAAAAAAAGTTATTTTGGCAGCTAGATTTAAGTCAGATGCATGACTTTTTCATATAATGTTTATTTATTCATTTACTTATTTATTTTAAAGACAGAGGTCTCCCTCTGTTGCCCAGGACAGAGTGAAGTGACACAATCATAGCCTTGAACTTCTGGACTCAAGCAATCTGAAGGCTCAAGCCTTCTGAACTGCAGCCTTGAACTTCTGGGCTCAAGCAATCTTCCCACATCAGCCTACCAAGCTGCTGGGACAATAGGTGTGCACTACCACACCCAGATTTTTCTTTTTTTTTTTTTTTTTGAGACAGAGTCTTGCTCTGTCACCCAGGCTGGAGTGCAGTGGTGTGATCTTGACTCAACGGAACCTCCGCCTCCTGGGTTCAGCTAATTATGTATTTTTAATAGAGTTGGGTTTTCCCCATGTTGGCCAGGCTGGTCTTGAACTCCTGATCTCAGGTGGTCTGCCCACCTCGGCATCCCAATAGAGTCTCACTCTGTGGCCCAGGCTGGGGTGCAGTGAGGTAATCATGGCTCACTGCAGCCTCAACCTCCAGGGCTCAAGCGTTCCTCCCACGTCAGCCTCCCAAGGAGCTGAGACTACAGGTGGACACCACCATGCTGGGCTAATTTTTAAAATTTTTTTGTAGAGGTTTTGCTGTGTTGCCCAGGTTGGTCTCAAATTCCTGGGCTCAAACGATCTTCCAACCTCAACCTCCCAAAAGATATGTAATATTTAATAACGCACAAACTAAAATAATTAATATATTAAATGTGAAAACAAATTGCCTTTCTTTAAGTATTGTTAAATATTCATTTGCTTCTATTTCTAGAAGCTGACTGCCTATATAATGGGCCATTTCAGCCTTCTTCATTTTTTTAATTTTATATAGCCCCTAACTTTGGATAAAATAATTCACTGCTCACTTGAATCTGCATTTAAAAATGGAAAGAGGAACTTAATAGAGAATCCAACCTAATCTGCCCAAATGTATGCTCTGGTATCACTGAAGAGAAAAAAAAAAAACATGAATAGAGAAAAACTTCCCACCATATAAGAATGCAAAACTATAGATCTGTGCATTTTGGTCATTCCTGATCTCCTTTTTCCTAAGGAGAACTTTGGTTGAGTGGGAACCCAGTGCGCTAGGATTTCATCACATTGGGAAGAATTTGTAACAAAAACAAAAATCACCCGATATTTTAGAATTGGTTGCTGGTTCTCTTCCAAAACCAGAAAAGTCATTGCAAGAAGTTTTCTTTCCAGCCACAACAGGAGATAAAAAATAAATTGCTTTTACCCTTCCACAACTACAGAAGTGACTTGAAATTGATGCCTTTAATTTACTTCTAATTGTGTGGATAAGGGGAGAGTCAGACAAAGATGTCTTTCTTGTCCTGCAATGATTGGAAGGAAAACCGTGTAGAGGATAAAGGAGGCTGTTAGCTACCTCGGATTACCTGATGATCTCCATTGATTATGACTGTGAAGCAGGCTCTCTGCTGTCTTTCCCATTCCCCTGAGGGAGGAGACCTGGGGGGTGAGCCTGGCAGTGGGGGCCAAAGGCAGGGACAACTTGGATCTGTAGCAAATGTTGCAGAGCCCAAGAGAGAACAGCCAAGTTCTGTCTGAAGAAGAGGACCGAGACTCCAGCCAGCAGAGCCTGTCCAACTCGGTCAGAGTAAGCAAGCCAGAGGTGTGTCCAGAGCGGAGGTCTGGTGCCAAACAAGTGTCAGAGATGGACAGCGGTGAAAGAGATGGAGAGATGTAAGAGAGAGGGAGAGATGCCAGAGAGATGGAGAGCGGCAAGAGAGATGGAGAGCGGTGAGAGAGAAGGAGAGATGCGAGAAAGTCAGAGAGACACGAGAGAGATGGAGAGATGTGAGAGAGTTGGAGAGCAGTGAGAGAGATGGAGAGCAGTGAGAGCAACAAGAGGAGAGGATGCAGCAAGAGATAGAAGAGAGGGCTGATCAGAAAACCATCCTTAGCTTTGCAAGGATGGCTTTTTTTTTTAAGTCCTGTTGCTCCTATATCTTCTTTTTGGACAGTGGTTATACAGGTGTATATAATTTTAAAACTCATTGAACTAACACTGAAGATCTTTGCTTTTGTAAGTTAACTATACCTCCTTTTTTTGTTTTGAGACGGAGTCTCACTCTGTTGCCTAGGCTGGAATGCAGTGGTGTGATCTCAGCTCACTGCAATCTCCACCTCCCGGGTTCAAGAGATTCTCCTGCCTCAGCCTCCCAAGTAGATGGAATTACAGGCGCAGACCACCACGCCCGGTTAATTTTTTGTATCTTTAGTAGAGACGGGGTTTCATCGTATTGGCCAGGCTGGTCTTGATCTCCTGACCTCGTGATCCGCCCGCCTCGACCTCCCAAAGTGTTGGGATTACAGGTGTGAGCCACCGTGCCTAGCCAAATTTTTGTAATTTTAGTGGAGACGGGTTTTCACCATGTTGGCCAGGAACTCCTGGCCTCACGTGATCCACAGCCTCTGCCTCCCAAAGTGCTGGGATTACAGGCATGAGCCCCCGCACCCAGCCTGTTATACCTCTTTATGGTTTTGTTTTGTTTTTTTTTTTTGAGACGGAGTCTCGCTCTGTCGCCCAGGCTGGAGTGCAGTGGCCCGATCTCGGCTCACTGCAACCTCCGCTATTCAGGTTCAAGCAATTCTCCTGCCCCACCCTCCCGTGTAGCTGGGACTATAGGTGCCGGCCACCACACATGGCTAATTTTTGTATTTTTAGTAGAGACGGGATTTCACCATGTTGGTCAGGCTGGTCTCAAACGCCCGACCTCAGGTGATCCGCCTGCCTCAGCCTCCCAAAGTGCTGGGATTACAGGCGTGAGCCACAGCGCCCGGCTTGCTGGGATTACAGGCGTGAGCCACCGCGCCCGCCTTGCTGGGATTACACGCGTGAGCCACCGCGCCCAGCTTCTTTTTATCTATCACAAGTCCCCTCACCCACTCGGACAAATTTTTTTCCATGACATTTACTTGTTAAAGAGACAGTTTATAGAAAATCCCACATTCAAGATTTGTCAGATTGTTTCCTTATGAGTCATTTAACGTGTTCTTCCACCCCCTATATTTCCTGTAAACCGAAGTTAGATCTCAAGGCTTGATTCAATTCAGGATAAACATTTTGGATAGAATACTACTTTATAGGTAATCCAGGGTACATCATGTTGCCTTGCATCAGGAAGCATCATACCTCTCTCTCTCTTTTTTTTTCTTTTAGACTGAGTCTCGCTCTGTTCCCCAGGCTGGAGTGAAATAGTGCAATCTCAGCTCACTACAACCTCCGCCACGCAGGTTCAAGCGATTCTCCTGCCTCAGCCTCTGGAGTCACTGGTACTATAGGCACACAACACCACGCCTGGATAATTTTTGTATTTTTTGTAGAGAAGGGGTTTCACCATGTTGCCCAGGCTGGTCCCAACTCCTGACCTCAAGCGATCCACCCTCCTCGGCCTCCGCAAGTGTTGGGACTACAGGTGTGAACCTCCACTGCACCATCCAGGAAGCATAATATCATGCTGACTCACTCTAATGAGGCAAAGTTTGACGTCTAGTGTAAGGTGGTGGTAGCCATATTTTGAGTATTGTTGGAAAAGAAAAATATTAAAATACAATATATATCATTCCTAGAAGCCTTAAAAATTGGTAAAATGTATTTGACATTACAATAGATAAAACTGGCTAGGCTCGGTTGCTCATGCCTGTAATCCCAGCACTTTGGGAGGCCAAGGGAGGAAGACTGCCTGAGCTCAGGAGTTCAAGACCAGCTTGGGCAACATAGTGAAACCTCATCTCTACAAAAAATTAAAATAAAAAAAAAATAGCTGGGTGTGGTGGCATGGGCCTGTAGTCCCAGCTACTTCAGGAGGCTGAGGCAGGAGGGCCACTTGAGCCCGGGAGGTCCAGGCTACAGTGAGCCATGATTGTACCACTGCACTCCAGCCTGGGTGATGGAGCAAGATCCTGCCTCAAAAAAGCAAAGCAAAGCAAAACAAAACCATAAAACTTCTGTAAACCAACGTGAATAGAGCAGCAAGACAAAGAGTAGATGTGCAGGCATCATCTGCAAAGGGTGAAGGGGCGATATCCATAATATATAAAAAGCTACCACACATCTACAAAAATAAAATCAAATGCAGCCGGGTGTAGTGGCTCACGCCTGTAATCCCAGCACTTTGGGAGGCCGAGGTGGGCAGATCACCTGAGGTCAGGAGTTGGAGAAAAAACTCGAAAAAAAGAAAGCAAATACAAAACAGGTAAAGGACATAAATAAAAAATTCTTAGAAAAAATACTGCAAACATCTAACGAGAACTTATAATATGCTCAACTTCACCAGTGATCAGGAAAATACAATGAAACTAATAGTGAGACTTTTTAATTCTTAAACTTAAAAAACACGTTGTATCCAGTGATTTCAAGGATGTGGGAAAATGGGATTCCTTTTTATTTTGTTTTGTTCAGATAGGGTCTTGCTCTGGAGTGCAGTGGGGTAATTATAGCTCACTGCAGTCTCGACCTCCAGGGCCCAAGCTATTTTCCTACCTCAGCCACCCGGGTAGCTGGGACTGCAGGTGCACACGGCCACACCCAGCTAATTTTTTTCTTTTTTGTTGAGACAAGGTCTTCCTATTTTGCCCATGCTGGTCTGGGACTCCTGGGCTCAACCCATCCTCCCACTTTGGCTTCCCAAAGTGCTGGGATTACAGGTGTGAGCCACTGCACCCAGCCAGCTCAGCTATCCTTAAATATTGTTGGTATCAATGAAAAATTAAAAAGTGAGTATATTTGATTCTGCAATTCCACCTCCTGTGGATTGCCATATGTTAGGGTATTCATCGCAGGTACACAACAGCACTTTTCCTCCCAGCCCCCATGGAACCTAACCATCCATCCATAGGAAAAGAAATGATGGAAAAGAAACAAGGGAAACTTTGCAGCCATTAGCATGAATGAGGCTGGTCAAAAGGACTGAAAAGGAAAATTTTCAAGATCCAGTATTAACAAATCTGGAAAAAAAATGCAGTATTATGTGAAAAAAAAGCAGCTCATAGAACAATATGCCCAGTATGAACCATTTTATTTTAAAAAATCTGTTTTTTTTTTTTTGTTTTTTTTTTTTGAGATAGAGTCTTGCTCTGCCACCCAGGCTGTAGTGCACTGGGGCGATCTTGGCTCATTGCAACCTCTGCCTCCTGGGTTCAATAGATTCTCCTGCCTCGGCCTTCCGAGTAGTTGGGATTACAGGCACCCACCACCACGCCTGGATAACTTTTGTATTTTTAATAGAGACGGGGTTTCGCCATGTTGGTCAGGCTGGTCTCAAATTCCCGACCTCAAGTGATCCGCCCGCCTCGGCCTCCCAAAGTGCTGGGATTACAGGAATGAGCCACCATGCCCGGCCCAAAAATTCGTTTTTATCTAAACACAGATCATTAGCAGCAGTTATCTATGAGCATAGGAGGATTGGGGTGGGAAGGTAAAGGAGAACTTTTAAAATAGATATATATATTTGTTTTTTACTTAAATTTTTTAAAAATATAATCACATGTTCATGTATTATTGTGGGACAAAACCAAAGAGAAAAAAATTCCTTATGCACAAATCTTTGAAGTAAAATTACAAAATAAGACCTAGATTTAAGAAGTGAAATCCGGGCGTGGTGGCTCAGCCTGTAATCCCAGCAGTTTGAGAGGCCGAGGCGGGCGGATCACCTGAGGTCGGGAGTCTGAGACAAGCCTGGTCAACATGGTGAAACCCTGTCTCTACTAAAAATACAAAAAATCAGCCAGGCATGGTGGTGTGTGCCTGTAGTCCCAGCTACTCGGGAAGCTGAGGCCGGAGAATGGCTTGAACCCGGGAGGCGGAAGTTACAGTGAGCCGAGATCGCACCACAGCACTCCAGCCTGGGTGACAGAGCGAGACCCCGTCGTCCCCACAAGAAAAAAAAAAAGAAAAAGAGAAGCGAATAGTGAGGAGGGTGAATAGAGAGGAGGCAGCATTCAGTAGCACCGGTGGAAGCATTTAGCCAACACAGCATGAATTTGTGGAGTATTGTTTCCCATTTCTCCCATATTATTAAATTCAACTCTAGAGACATACTGACTACCTGACAGTATGTAGAATGCACGTCAGCATCTTTCTTTTTCTTTTTTATCTTCTATCTTTTTTTTTTTTTTTTTTGACACAGAATCTTGCTGGAGTGCAATGGCGCGATCTCTGCTCACTCCAACCTCTGCCTCCCGGGTTCAAGCGATTCTCCTGTCTCGGCCTCCCGAGTAGCTGGGACTACAGTCACGTGCCACCACGACCCGCTAATTTATCAGCGTCTTTCAAAAGGTAACGCAAGCTGGGCGTGGTGGCTCATGAGATCGTGCCACTGCACTCCAGCCTGAGGGACAGAGCAAGACTCCATCTCAAAAAAAAAAAAAAAAAAGGTAATGCTAGAGGAAGATTTGGGTATCATTCAGTCCCTTGAGGATCAGACCTCTTTGGCTTTCAGGTAAAGGCATCTTCGGTCATACTCTGAACACAAGACTTAAAATAACCAGAATTCTCATTGTCCCCTACCCCTGCCCCCTGGCATTTCATTATTATTATTTATTTTATTTACAGTCATGTACCACATAACGATGTTTTATTCAACAGATCACATACAGGACATATTTTTGCTGTAACTTTTCTATGTTTAGATGATGTTTAGATACATGAATACTTACCACTGTTACAGTCACCTGCAGTATTCAGTATAGTAACATGCTGTACCTGTTTGTAGCCTAGGAGAAATAGGCTCTACCATACAGCCTAGGTATGTAGTAGACCATACCATCTAGGTTTGTGTAAGTACACTCTACAATATTTGCACAATGATGAAATAACCTAATGACACATTTCTTAGAAGCATCCTCATTGTTAAGCAATGCATGATTGTAGTTATTTTTAAAAGCAGGAGTGTATATAACCAAAAAACAAATCAACAGCAGAAATATTGTTTTAAAAATCTACAATATTACGGTGTGGTCTGAGGTCCAAAGGCATTCATCCAAGTTTCTGACATTTTACACAACTATACAGGTTATTTAATTTCAGAAGCCCACCTGCAAGGCAGGATCCCTTTAGACCCTGCTCTTGTCAATGAAGAATGATGCCAGCCCCTCAGTACTCGAGCCACATGTGGTTCTGTATCCTGGGTTTCCAAACCAAACTCATTTAGTGACCTAGGGTAACTGCCATGACCTCTCAATTGAGAATACCACGCAACAGGGCATGAGTATGAAGCCCCTAGCATGTCTAGTATTTGGTGGTAGCTCAACAAACATTGATTCCTTCCATTTTTATGGTTCTAAAAGGTTTTCATCTTAAGGGGCATGAACATGGCAGACTTCAGATTAATGTTGGGATTGCCAGGATAGCCAATGAAACAAAATCAACCTCTTTTTTTGTTTGTTTGTTTTTTTGAGACGGAGTCTTGCTCCGTCGCCCAGGCTGGAGGACAGTGGCGTGATCTTGGCTCACTGCAACCTCCGCTTCCCAGGTTGGAACAATTCTCCTGCCTCAGCCTCCCAAGTAGCTGGGATTACAGGCACATGTCACCATGCCCGGCTTATTTTTGTATTTTTAATAGAGATGGGGTTTCCCCATGTTGACCAGGCTGGTCTTGAACTCCTGACCTCAGGTGATCTGCCCGCCTCAGCCTCCCAAAGTGCTGGGATTACAGATGTGAGCCACCACGCCCGGCCAAAACCAACTCTTTTTATATATGAGAGTGAAGACTTCAGTGTGTGCCCGTTTTCCCATATGACTGCCACCTAAGCCCTCCAGTTTTATGGAAATTTAACCTTTTATGGAACGTACCATATTTATGAAATTCAACCTTTTATGAAATTAACCAATTTATGGAAATTGACTTTGTACAAATTATTTACCTTCACATAATTAAAACTGTAATTCACGGATTCTGAAACTTACATTATTTGAAATTCACATCATGTATCTATCAACCAGTTGCTACGATTTTAGCGTAAGATTTCACATTTTCAGAATATGCTCTATCTGGAATATACATATAAGAAAATGTTCCGCCGGGCGCGGTGGCTCATGCCTGTAATCCCAGCACTTTGGGAGGCCAAGGCGGGCGGATCACAAGGTAAGGAGATCGAAACCATCCTGGCTAACACGGTGAAACCTCGTCTCTACTAAAAATACAAAAAATTAGCCGGGCGTGGTAGCAGGCGCCTGTAGTCCCAGCTACTTGGGAGGCTGAGGCAGAATGGCGTGAACCCGGGAGGCGGAGCTTGCAGTGAGCCGAGATCGCCGCACTGCACTCCAGTCTGGGCGACAGAGCGAGACTCCGTCTCAAAAAAAAAAAAAAGAAAGAAAGAAAGAAAATGTTCCACAGTTGTTTTCATTTCAGGGTGAATTTACCTAGGAAAGATAGGAATATTTTAGAGAATCCCTCCTTTTTTTTTTTTTTCTTTTCATTGTGCTTCCATAATGTCGAGAATCAACCAGATGCATCTGTTCCCTAAGCGCCACAGTTCAGGAAAAGACAACCCAGATCCTAGAGAGTTTTGGTTCCCACCCCAGCTTGGCCACTGCCACTCATCTGGGTCCCCGTGTCCTCACTGTGAAAGAATAGCCTTGGACCAAATATTGTCTAAGGAGCTTTCAAGCTCTAAAATTCTACGATGAGTCGTCAAGCAATGAACAACAAGCTAACCAGGGAAGCAAACTAAAATACATTTCCTGTGGCCAAATTCTCAGAGCCCAGGGGTCAACTTATCAAAGAGGGGGAGGAGTCAAACAGTTCAAGAGCAGTGCCACACACAGAAAACAAGTATCAGCTAGGAAACAGCACTTTTCTGCCTCTATCTAAACATGACCTAAAAACAAAATATAAATAGGGTTTAAAACTTTAATGTGTATATTCAGCACACAGATTTCCTATTCACAAGAAGGGAAGATACTTCTGCATAATTACAAAGTGTAGTCCTATACTTTGTCTGTTCATACTATACAAAGCATAAAATTATATACTTGCAAAGTATGAAAATATTTAAATGGTATAATTATCTGTATTTATGACACTTTTTTTTTTTGAGACGGAGTCTAGCTCTGTCACCCAGGCTGGAGTGCAACGGCACGATCTCGGCTCACTGCAACCTTTGCCTCCTGACATTTAAACAAGTTACTCTCAAAACATCATAATGTCATGGAGGTAGTTTCTCTGCACTTCTAGGGAGCCACACGGACCACTCTCCTGTAATATCTATTCAAAACAAGACCCACTCCTTTAAAATCCCTGGTAGTCTGGGAAACTGGGTGGCTTTCCAATGCTGAGCCCCTAGGCCAGTCTGAAAGGTCTCCTCCTCCTCCTCCAGGTCAAAACAAAGGACTGTGACCCTACCGTTTCTGCTCTCTAAAACTTATTTGCGCAGCGCTGCACAGCCTCCCACGTCTCTAGCTTCTTTGCTGCCCCTACAGACAAATATGTAGACCATTTTAAATTTAAGGCCTTCACTGATTTCCTTAGGGGAAACAGAGGAAGAATGAACAGGAGAACCAACCTTAAGAAAAAGTGCTTACAGAGTTGCTGATCTCTAGCTTCAGACACAGCCCCCCTACTTCCTTATTTAGCCGTGCTTAAGGTAAAAGCCCACAACAATAGAAGTCAAAGAGCCCCTTCCTGAAGTGCTCTATGAAAATTTGCATTTCTGAGAGGCTTCCAAGGGGACTGACTCAAATTCATCTTTCTTTTCCCCAGGCTGGCAGTTAACTGCGGAACTGCAGGATAAAACGTTCAAGTGCTGGTGAAAAATAGGGACAGGTTGCAGATGTAAAATTTGGGGCCATGAAATCTTAACACTGCCCTCCAATCTTCTCACCCTTTTAGATGCTACCATGGACGTTTGTTTAAAGGCCCTCCAAAATGACAGTTTTTGGTTAAGTTCCAGGAAGATAGGGCATTATTTTAATCCAGTAGAAAAAGAAGAGGATATGACCCTACAGTGTGCCAGATAAAAAAGTTTAAGGACTAAATTTGCCCCTTGCTTCAATACTTCATGATATAATCGGACCTGTCGACACCTCAGTATACACAGCAATGAGTGTATAAACTTACTGAATTAATGTGGGTGCTGGATTCCGAGATGAGAAACTCTGAGGTGCAAACAACCACGGTGTATTGTGGTTCCACGGAAGTTTTATCGGGTCCTTAAGAAGCCCTTGCTTGGCCTTTTTGAATGCTGGGCATAGGTCGATAAATAGAGCGTAGTTGTTTAAATAGTTCTACTTAAGTTCTGAAATCAACTCTACTTTAAATCTATATAGCTGCAGGTAATGTAATCAGGCCATACTCTTCCAAGCTGGCAGCCATGGCAAAAGTCCCTTTCTCTTGGCGCGAATTACAAGGAAATTCAAGAAATACTTTAAGATATATATATGCCAAAGACCTGGAGTTAAGTTACTAGGGTGGGGCTGTGTAAATGTTTGGTGACTCTAAAGAAAGTTGGGATCTGGGGTGCTGGCACCTGGAGGACACAGAAGAAACAAAAGTTGGGGGGCTGGCGAAGGTCGCTAGCACACTTTATCTCTGATTGGCGGAAGCGCCCAGAGTTTTCTTTATGGCGTCACCGAGTACCTGCCTGTAGAAAGGCCCCGTCTCCGTGACGTCACGCCTCACTGGCCAATGAAAGGTCTCAGTCTGCGGGCCCCGAGGAGGGTTGTGGGCCCTTTTTTGTGAATGAAGCGCCACGGAACAGCCTTCCTGGGGTACCCACGAGCCGCGTCCTGCTGTGCCCCGGCGCCTACGCAGCAGCGGCCGCGGCCGCTGTGGGCACGCACGGTTACCCCAGGCAGCCCCGGCCGCCAGCGGCAGCCCAGTCGCCTCGGCCGCGCCAGCCGGCTGCGGGCACCTGGGGGCGGGCTGGGGGCGCCGGCCGCGGCAGGAGGCGCTGTAGCGAGGGCTGTGGCGCCGGTCCTGCGGCGGCCGCGGGAGGCAGCGGGGCAGGCGCTGTGGGCCGGGCTCCTCCTCCGGCTCCTGCGCGACCGCCTCCCGCCGGGCTCCGCCGGCGCCCGCCGTCCCCGCAGCGCCGCTCTGCGCCCGCCGCCCCAAGCGCCCGCGCGGGGCTGGCGGGAGCCTCGGCGGGCGCGCGGGCGCGCGGGGCCATGGTCGTGGCCCCCTGACGGGCCGCGGCCGCCTCCATGAAGCGGAAAAGCGAGCGGCGGTCGAGCTGGGCCGCCGCGCCCCCCTGCTCGCGGCGCTGCTCGTCTACCTCGCCGGGTGTGAAGAAGATCCGCAGCTCCACGCAGCAAGACCCGCGCCGCCGGGACCCCCAGGACGACGTGTACCTGGACATCACCGGTGAGCCGGCCAGTGGGCGCGCGGAGGGCCCCGGACGGTCGCACCCGGCGCGGGGCCCTGGCCCACCCCCCCGGGCTGCCCGGGGCCTCCGGGGTCGGGCCGAAATGCCTTCGCCCCCACCCCCTTAAACGCCCCGACCGCCACACCCCCTTTAGGAGCCTGGCTCCTGGGGAGCGCCCCCCGCCCCGAGTTTCTAGCTGCGTGGGCTGCGAGCTGTAACTTTAGCTTGTGCACCCTCCTCCACCAGCAAGATGGACCGAGGGTCACCTTTCTAAGTTGCGGGCGTCAGCCCGGCGCCTCGAACCTGCAGCTCCTCCCCGCGGGCTGCTTATGAGTTCCCGTGGATTCCGCCTTCAGGGATTGCGAGCCCGGTTGGCCCTGGCGCGAGTCACTACCTCTGAATCAGCCCCAGAGAATTCCCCGAGCGCGCTGAACGCGCCTGGCACGGGAGCTGCCCCTTTTTGGCGTTGGCCAAACCTCCACTGCTCCGTAGCCTTGGGACCCCGGGCGCCGCGTTGCCCGTCCGGCGCGGAAGCCCGAGCCCCTCTCCTGGGCCTCCCGCGCCCTGCCCCCTAGCGCGCCCCCCGCACGCCTCCGCCTCCTGGGGTCCGCTCCCCGCAGGGGCCTCGAGAAGGAAGGTGTCACGTTGATGGCATTCGAGCCAGCCGGCAAGACGAATGCCCGGGTTGTCACTTTTGAGAAATCCCAGCCAGCCAGAGCAGGTAGCCAAGCAGCCCTTCGATAGCTGTTCTGTTAGTGCCGATTCGACTGTTCTTGGAGACTCATAAATCCAATTTGGCAGCTGTTAGGTTTGCTGGGATTGACAGTGACGCGTGTGAAGGCATTAAATGTGATGATGTATGTGGCAACGCTGTGTAAACAGAAGAGCTGTCCCCGGTTTTGAGGGAATTGGCAGTCTGTTTTCAGTGGCGGGGAATGTGTCAACCTCGGTGCGTGGCGTTATTAAAAACTGTTTCCCGCCCCTAGCCTTTGATAAACCAGGTAAGCTGGAGTGGCGAGAACATTAAGTGGAAGTGTTTACACAAACACAGACGTTTAGGAGAAATAATATTCTAGGTTCATGGACAATCTGGAAACAGTTCGTTTTGAAATGACGCTGAGAGCAGAGAGGGTTTCTCGGCTTTGGTGGATGGCCCTTGGGAACCAGAGCGGGCATAGGAAGGGGTTGCCCTGAGTACCAGTCCCCGGCCAGTAGCTGCGGGGCGTGTGCGGGAGGTGAAGCCTGCTGAGGCTGAGAAGCCAAGTCCCTCTAACGTTGTGCACTTCCCAGGAGAGGGCCTCGCCGAGGACGGGTGGGGCTGGGAGACGGTGGGCCTATACATAGTTTCTGCCCGTTATTGTTTATACCTCTTGAAAGGATCTGTGTTGAATGGGATTTAATTATAGGACAAGTAATGCATTTACATGGTACAGAACTCCAGTTCTAAAGGTGCACAGGAGTACATGCAGAAAAGTTGGTCTCACAGTCTCCAAGTGTCCTTCTCTAGAGGCAACTACTCTTCCCAGTTTCTTGTGAAGCCTTCTAGAAATAGACTGTGCATGCATACTATATATACTATATATTCTCTACCTTACACGTGCGAGTAGCACACAACATGTTGTTTTGCACATTTTTCCATTTTCTTAGTGTTTCTTATTAGAATGATTGTTCTGAGTTGGTGCATACAAGACTGGCTTACTTGATTTTAATTACTGCTTAGGCCAATGTACATACGGTTTTATGAATAAAACCATTAACAAGTACGTATGGATTTAAATGTTATGTAGATTTGAATGTTTTTTAACCTATTTAGTCCCTGTTGATGAACATTTGGGTTTTCAATCAGAAGGTTTGTGACAGCAAAGTCATTGGAGTAAATCTTTCTCCTTGATGGAGATGAAATATGATGTGGCTAGCCTTTGTGAGGCAGTCACCAATTAATTAACTTCAGAAAAATATAACCAAGCAGAATACTGAGGGGGGGTGCGTTATATGAAATAAAAATGCTATCAGAGGGCAACCCACTCTGGTCCCCTTCCATGCTGTGGAAGCTTTGTTCTTTCGCTCTTCACAATAAATCTTGCTGCTGCTAAAAAAAAAAAAAAAAAAAAAAAAAAAAAAATCCTATCAGATTGCAAGCCTTAATAACGGAAGGGTCCAGCTTTAATGTAAGGGAGCTCCAGGGGAGTAAAGGTTATAGTCACCTTTCCCTGTGACTTCTCTAGGTGTCCCTCAGTGATAGTCTTGGCTTCCTGGAAAAATGATACTTAATCAGTCTGTTGCAGTGTGATATACAAGGCCAATTAAAGTATCTTCAGATACAGAGTTCAGATTACTTTTTATTGGGCTTTTGGGGGAAGGCTTGAGGCCTGTCCTCAGCAAGTGACAAACTGGTCCCTTCCTTCCCAACATGTTTTTCCCTCCATTATTGTTTTCTTAATTTAAAAAGAAGTGCATGCACACTTCTAAAAAGTTAAACATTATCAAATGAGTTTTTTTTTTTTTTTTTTTTTGAGATAGAGTCTCGCTCTGTTGCCCAAGCTGGTGTGCAGTGGCTCAATCTCGGCTCACTGCAACCTCTGCCTCCCGGGTTCAAGGGATTCTCCTGCCTCAGCCTCCCAAGTAGCTGGGAATACAGGCGCCCGCCACCATGCCTGGCTAATTTTTGTATTTTTAGTAGAGACAGGGTTTCACCATATTGGCCAGGCTAGTCTCGAACTCCTGACCTTGTGATCCGCCCGCCTTGGTCTCCCAAGGTGCTGGGATTACAGGCATGAGCCTTCGCCCGGCCTATCAAATGAGTTTTATGGAGTCTTCCTCCCTTGGTAATGTTTTTCCTCCTTCAATTTTCTGTGCATATTCAAGTTTCTGGAAATTGTGCCATACCAGCAAGATTAGTTCTCTTTTTTTTGAGACGGAGTCTTGCTCTGTTGCCCAGGTTGAGTGCAGTGGCACTATCTCGGCTCACCACAACCTCTGCCTCCCGGGTTCAAGCAATTCTCCTGCCTCAGCTTCCCGAGTAGTTGGAACTACAGGCGTGCGCCACCATGCCTGGCTAATTTTTGTAATTTTAGTAGAGATGGGGTTTCACTATGTTGGCCAGACTGGTCTCAAACTCCTGACTTCGTGATCCCCACAGCCTAGATCTCCCAAAGTGCTGGGGTTACAGGCGTGAGCTACCACGCCCAGCTGATTAGTTATCTTTTGATGGCTGCATTGTATGGCCAAATCATGATTTATTTAGTAGTAATAAATAGATGGTTATTTGGGGGTTTTCCAGTCCCTATTGCAAATGGCTGCAGTAGCATCAATGTATGTGTCTGTTTATATGTGTGACTAGATCTATAGGGTGTATTTCTAGAGGTGAAAATGCCAGGCCAGAGTACATATGGACTTTATCCATTACTCAGTGGACTTTTTGGCTATTAGGAATAATGCTGCTGTGAACATTCATATACAGGTTGTTGCATGGACACGTTTTCAGTATAACACCCAGGAGTAGAATGGCAGGATCACATGGTATCTCCATGTTTAATGTTTTAAGGAACTGTCAGAGTCTTTTTCCAGAGTGGCTACGCCACCAGCGTTCCCACAAGCAATGTACCAATTATTCCACATCCTTGCCAACACTTATTATTGGATTGACAAGATTCTTTCACAGTGGAGTAGGTTTGTAAAAATTAATGCATGTTGTCACTTCTGTCCACCCTGCCCTTAAATACATCATTTTTTAACTTAGTCCCTTGACATTTTTATTGCAACCTATTTAATCTGTAAATTGAATTCCCATAGATCCCAGGATACTTCATGTGTGTGTATTTAATATAGGATGCTTAATCCCTATTTTTGTTCCTGTCGTCATTTGTTATATAATCACTACTGTTTAGTATCTAGCCACCCACACCACTATACTGGGCATTTACTCTTACTAGGAGCAGTCTAAGGGGTTTAATTCTCATTCCAACCCCATCTACCTCTCACCGAGCCATTCATTGACCTCTTGCCATGTGCAATGACATGGATTTTTTTACTTGAGCTGTACTGCTAGTTCAGTTTCAGTCCACCATGAAAACAAAAGGTCATAAAGACAGTGTAGGCCGGGCACAGTGGCTCACGTCTGTAATCCCAGCACTTGGGGAGGCTGAGGCGTTTGGATAACCTGAGGTCAGGAGTTCGAGACCAGCCTGGCCAACATGGTGAAACCCCTTCTCTACTAAAAATTCAAAAATTAACTTGGCATGGTGGCACGTGCCTATAGTCCCAGCTACTTGGGAGGCTGAGGCAGGAGAATCTCTTGAACCAGGGAGGTGGAGGTTGCAGTGAGCTGCGATCGCGCCACTGCGTTCCAGCCTGGGTGACAGAGTGAGACTCCACCTCAAAAAACAAAACAAAACAGACGGTGTAAACTGTAAGCGGTAAAGCTAAAAAGATGCTGGGTACAGATCAGAATGAGCTGTTACCAGTCTAGGAAACTGGAGGAAGTGGGGAGGTTGAGGAGGGTTTTCAAGGAAAAAATCCTGGATTTTTCTGTGAACCTCCTTAATGTCAGAGGTCTGAATCTTTATCTCTATTTTCCCATCCCTTAAATAGGGACCTCCATTCATGGCAGTGTACTTTCTCCTTTCCTCAGGAAAAAAAAATTTAAAGACTCTAACATTACTGCATATATCTATGTTTGATAATTTATCAGATGTAATAGTTGGTGCAGAGCTTCGATTTATTTTACTATTTTTATTTTTAAAATTTCTGATTAGGCTGGGAGCAGTGACTCATGCCTATAATCTCAGCACTTTGGGAGGCCAAGGCAGGCAGATCGCTTGAGCCCAGGAGTTCAAGACCAGCCTGGCCAACATGGCAAAACCCCTACTCCGGAGGCTGAGGTGGGAGAATCACTTGAGCCTGGGAGTTCAAGGCTGCAATGAGCTGTGTTCGTTCCACAGCACTCTAGCCTGGGCAAAAGAGACATAGTGAAACTCTGTCTCAAAAAAAAAAAAGAAAGAAAGAAAGAAAAGAAAAATTCTGATTAGTGAAGAATATTGGTAATAGCTACTGGCTAGAAGATTCTTGGTAGTTTGTGTTAAATTTCTTTACCTTTTTAAAAATAAGTTTTCCAGTGTCTGCCATGATCTAACTTTTAAAGACTGTCTGTATTATAATAGTAAATAATTTTATTGGAAAAACACTAATTGAGGTCAGGATTGCCATTTTAAAGCACTGATTAATGGTGATATATTGGATACTCATCAAATAAACAAATACAGCATTGTCTCCTCCCTCCTTCCTTTTTAAGATCTTTAAAATTCACAGCAGACATTAGACAGGGAAAATTTATTCATTAATTCAAGAAGTATTTATTGCATGCTTACTATGTAAAATAGTCATGCATATTCATTGCAGTGATGGAAGTATATTTTTCTTGATAGAAAAGGAATGCTGTTATGTAGAACACTGAGTCAAGGAGAAAAATTGCTTTTTCTTCAAGAGTTTTATGTTATAGTAGATTATTCACTTTCAGGAATTGAAGCCCATCATAGTGTGTAGTGTGCATTTTTCTTGCCTATATCTTGGTTCTCCTTTACTTACACTTAAATTTGTCTGTAATGTTAATTTGTTTTCTTGATTTCTATGCTTGCTTAATTCTTCAACATCTTCACTTCTGATATTCATGTTAGTTATCTGCTTTAAATCTAATTCCTCAGGCACTCCAACACCACATGGAGGCAACAGTTTGACAGTTTCAAATGTCACTCCTTAAGTGGACATACAGAGTAGTTGGGCACAGACATGAAGGGAAGGTGGAATAATTGTGTTGCAGAAATGGTACTGATGCCAGAGAGTTGCCAGTCAGTGCAAATTGTAATTGCTCTGTGCTTTTGAATGGGAAGGAATGTTCCCAGTTTCTGTTGGGGTTAGGAAGAGCTGGACTGAAACCACACTGTGGATTTTTAGGATGGAAGAGGGGCATTGATGCACACAGGTGACATTTCTTGGAAATTTCTGAGATAGTCTGTGGGAATCACTGAATTGATAGGACAGGGGAAAGAATTTCAAGAGATCAAAACCCTCCACATTCCCCTGTGAAGAAGCCAAAGGGCCAGAGATAAAATTGGGCCACATTGATGTAGTTTCTTTTTGGCAAAGCCATGACTGCCTGACTTTTACTGTTGCCAGCAGATAAAGCTGCTTCACAGAGTTGTACACAAATGATTTATTGGATATCTCCTAGTTAGTCCTGTGCTACTTAGGCTAGGAGATGAATAATTACCTACTGAATTTGAGGAAAATGAGCAAAACAAGTACATCATTCAGGTCTTCTGCAGGTCATGCTGTTTTCCAAATTGACTGTCATTAACAGCCCCAGTTTTCCGGATATTTTATTCATTCAACAAATGCATAATGAATTTGTGCAAATGAATACCTACTCTGCCAAGCTTTCTTCCCCTCAAGTGCTAAAAATAGAGCACTGCTAGAGATAGTCCCTGCTCTCATGGAGTTTATGTTTTCAGTGTTAATTGAGAAAATAACACTGGGAGGGTCTGAGGGAGAACTAGCATATAGAGTAACGATATCGCATATTGCGGTTGAAATCTTTAGGGAAGAAAAACTTTAATCAAAGAGTTTTTGAAGAGCCAATTCAATGAGGCCAGCTAAGCTAGCCGCTAGGCATGAGGACACCGGGGAAACCTAGTCTCTGCCCCATCCCAGGGTTGAGCACAGACGGATTATTAGTAACCTTTTGGAGCCTCGATGCTCTCATCTGCCACAGATTTGTTGTGAGAATGAAATGAAGGGGATGCATATGAAGTGCCTGGCTTGATGCCCATTGATGGCCAGGGCTGCATCACTGTTCTCTTGTGTCACACGCGTGACAGCAGCCACGAGGACAAAGGGCAGGCTGAGGCACAGTCATCACGGCTGGAAGGGTTTCAAGCTAAGAAGCAAACATTCCCGTGTACTTGCACAAAAGGTTCAGTGAATCAGCACAGTGGAAACGCAGTGTGTTCCTCTCTCTGCTTCTGAGAGCAAGCTCAGGGCAGAAATGCTCCAGATGAGGCTGGATCCGTATTTGTCAGAGCAGTGGAGGAGGTTTGGTACCGTGGTGATCATCTTTTCTGCCTTGGGATAAATGTTAGAGTTTCTCTTTAGAAAGATTCCCTATAAGAGGAGGAATAAACCAAAGCTGTTACTTCATTCTTGAGGCTATTGTTATGTACTTTTATTATACTGAAGACTTATATTGCCTAATATTAAATTGCAGCTAAGCTTATTGTTGGGGAGGTCTTCTTAAAGATGGGAGACCCCTCTACCATGGGAGAGCCTGAGGTAGAAAATAAAACAATATATGAAATTATTTACTGATAGAATATAAATTTTCAGAGTGGTTAATTTAAAAAATGCTCTTGTATATGTTTTAAAATAGTGTTTCACAGACAATTATCCAAAAGATTTGAAACTGATGGTGCATATTATTGGCAGACAGGGCCTTTTTTTGTTTTTTTGTTTGTAAAACAAATTGCTTTCAAAGGACCTTTCCATGCTTAATGTGTAGCAGAGAGACAAGTTATTTGGAAAGGTTGGGAATAGGATATAAAGAAGAAATGAGATCTTTAAATCTATTTTTTATTACCCTGGGAAAAATGAATTTTAGTAGCCAGTATTTTTTGTTTTCCTTCCCATCTTAGCTACTGAATATTTTTATAACCTAAGTAAATCCTTCACATTAACATTGTTATGAGGATCTGTAAGTTGACATGAAAACATGGACAGACCATCTGAACATCTCAAAGCCACGCCTCATCTAGATCAGGCACCTTTATGAATGAGGTAAGTAGGTGCGGGGTTGTTGAGGACCAATGTGGAAGAGATTGTATTAGAGACAGACTGGTTCGCAGGGACTAACCAATCTTCAAATATTGTTTCTTTCCACTATTTCGTTTTTAGCTTCCAAAGTGAGTCATTTGATTTCTAGTGTTATAAGAATTGACGTCCATATTAGGCAGGGATTACTTTTGAAAACATTTTCCAAAATTGATTGTAACCTTCCTAAACTCAAGGATATTGAACTGGAATGTGTACATCTCATCTGGACTCTCTAGTTTATATGAAAGTTTTACGCCCTTTTCTCTCTCTCTTTTTTTTTTTTTTCTATAGCTTTTCATGGATACTGCTCCAACAAAGGTATTCAGATCATTGACTACTTTGCAGTTCTTTTATATGACTTTAAACTGTAGAATTTAATCTGTTAGTTGTCATTCTTGGTTCCGTCCTTTCCTGTTTGCTGGTCTTAATCTTAGGTAGCAGATTCAGTTTTCTGTAACTGTAGAGCAGCGTTGGTATGTTTATGACTTAAGTTGAAATTTGTCTTTATATGAAAGGTTTTGTTGGTTTCTGTGATAGTTAATACTGAAAGTAGTTTCTGCGATATTTCATTGGATTAATATGAATGCCAGGTTTTGGGTGGTAGATATTTTTTGGTAATATTCAGTTTTTCTTTTTTAAATTGAATCTCACTTTCGTAGGCTCTTGTGGAAAGGGTACTCACAATGAGTTGTTATAACTATAACAGTTAGTCCTGATTTTTTTTTTGTGATCATTTAGTTATTTCTAGACATTTATTTGACTAATAGACAGATTTATATGCTATTTACTGAATTTGGCAAGAGGGAAATGTCATGAAATGCTAACTTGGGAAACAGGGAAGTGCTTCTATATACTTTTTTTAATTTAAAAAGTATTCTTGCCGGGCACGGTGGCTCACGCCTGTAATCCCAGCACTTTAGGAGGCTGAGGCGGATGGATCACAAGGTCAGGAGATCGAGACCATCCTGGCTAACATGGTGAAACCCCATCACTACTAAAAATACAAAAAATTAGCCGGGCGTGGTGGCGGGCACCTGTAGTCCCAGCTACTCGGGAGGCTGAGGCAGGAGAATGGCATGAACCCAGGAGGTGGAGCTGGCAGTGAGCTGAGATTGCGCCACTTCAATCCACCCTGGGCGACAGAGCGAGACTCCATCTCAAAAAATAAATACATAAATAAATAAAGTATTCTTATTCACTTTGACTTTCAAATGCCCCAGATACAGGCAGTAAGCAAAAAACAAATCTGAATGAGTGAGTGTGTGTGTATATGTGTGTGTATCTATATATCTTTCCAATTTAAAACAATTCTAACTTTAATCTCTTGGTCTTTTATACAGCTTCTTTAATCTCAGCATTATTTATATTCTAGAGGAGCAATTCTCTTAGAGAATGCTTCATTCACCAGTTTGTTCAAAAATTTGGTCCTATTCATTGTCTTTGAGTCTGAAAAGCTGAAGAAGCTAGGCTGGGTAAATTAATTCTAATTGCATAAGATCACATATCAACTTCATTTCTCAGGTAGTTCAGTTTTATACCATTAAAATTTGGTTGGCAGTGTACTTTTTACAAAATAAAAACATCTTGTTCCTGATGTCTGTGATATTTATTGTTCTTTCAAGTTCTCATTTGAAAGTAAAATTACTTTCTTGGCACTGCTTTGCAATTTATGACATTGATCTTTTTATATCCAATCCATAATGCAATACTATCATTACAAATTCTGAATTCTGCAAAGCCTTCTCTCAATTTTAGGGCCATCTCAGCTGAATCATTCTTTGCGTTTTGCTCATTTATTATCTATATTTATATGAATGGTGCTATGGAATTAATTAATGTATCCATTCAACAAGTATTTATTGAGTAACTGCTTGAATTGGGCCAAGTGTTATTAAAGAATGGAGGGGCAAGGGATGTGAAGATTTATAACATGCCCCTTTTCCCTGAAGACTGAGAAAGAATACACTCTTAAATCGTCATCTGAATGAAGACAGGTAATGAAAGAATTAGTCATTATGTAGTTTTGCTCTTTTCTTCATTAAAATAGCATCAGTTTGAAAGAATTGTGTGTTGGAAATGTCACTCGATCATTCCTATACAAAATGAATAATTTGGGCTGGGCGCAGGGGCTCATGTCTGTAATCCCAGCACTTTGGGGATGCCATGGCAGGTGGATTACTGGAGGTCAGGAGTTTAAGCCAGCCTGGACAACATGGTGATACCCCGTCTCTACTAAAAATACCAGATTAGCCAGGCGTGTTGGCATGCACCTGTAATCTCAGCTACTCGGGAGGCTGAGGCAGGAGAATCGCTTGAACCAGAGGTTGCAGTGAGCAGAGATTGTGCCACTGCACTCCAGCCTGGGTGAAAGAGTGAGACTCCATCTCAAAAAAATATATATATGAGTAATTTTTCCAATATCTGGTGAAAATAATCTGTCTTATGGTGTGTCTTTTCGTGTGTGTGTGTATGTGTGTGTGTGTGTGTGTGTGTGTTTTAACCTTTAAAAGAAACAACAGGGAGTAGTGTCATTTTGGTATGTAACTGATCATATATAAGTATATTTTAATAATTCACCAAAAACCCTATCTCTACTAAAATACATCTAAGGGAGAAGGTCTACATTTCAGTTAATTCTATATCTCTAATTTGGATCTCTAGCTATCCCAGAGGGTATAATTTAAAATAAGATTTCTTGTTTATTCTTGGTAAGAAGTAATTACAGAGCACCTTTAAGCTGAGTACTGCTTCTTAAACTGAAGGCACTAAAGATAAAGATTGCTAAATATTTCGGGAACTAGATTTAATTGTGTGACTTGAACTGAAAAGCATTCTAATTTTCCATTCTTTTATGGGTGCTGGGGAAGAACTGCTTTGACATGAATGTATAATAGAATTAAAATGTCGGTCTTAAATTTTGGGGAGTTGTTCTCAGTTTGCTCTTGGAATTTATTATTGTAATACTGTCATTAGATAGCTTGTTGGAAGCAGCTAATACGTGAAAGTGAAGCATCTTAACATGCATCTCTTTTCTTTCTGACAATGAACTGTCAAAAAAGCTTTGAGTTTAGCTAACAAACACAACTGAGGCTGGGATTTTAACTCCACTATTAACATATTCTAATTTTAAACTACTGTGACTGAAAGGGCATACAGCACTAATTCAATCCAGATATGTTTGAGTGCGTTTGATAGTCTCATCCTTGTAATAGCTGCTGAAAAAGATGTGGTAGAGATTTCAGACTGGACCACTGACATCTGGGAATTGACACTAGCACACAGACTGGGTCAGGCAAGGTATAACCTGGTGCCGCCAGCTGTTTTGCATGGAAGACCTTATCTGTAAAACTCACAGAGTGTCAAACAAGATGGGTGCCTCTGAATGAATGGGATCCTTGGAAAGGAGTTTTAAAATAGGTTTTAAAGGTTTTCTATTTTCCCCTCCAGAACCAGCAGGAACTGTTCTGGATCACAGCAACACCAGTCTGCTTTCTGCTTCTTGACAGCGCCGTTGCCCCTGTGGTGGCAGTTGTGTGGTGGGTGATAGCTGAGAGTGGGAATCGACTCTACTCCAGCATGAGGGAAAGATTCTTTTCCAACTTCCCCAGACCCGTCCCACATTGCTCTTGTATTCTGCCACTAACAAGCATGAAGACATCACATTGGCCGGGCGCGGTGGCTCACGCCTGTAATCCCAGCACTTTGGGAGGCCAAGGTGGGCGGATCATGAGGTCAGGAGATCAAGACTATCCTGGCTAACACAGTGAAACCCCGTCTCTACTAAAAATGCAAAAAAAAATTAGCCAAGCGTGGTGGCAGGCACCTGTAGTCCCAGCTACTCAGGAGGCTGAGGCAGGAGAATGGCGTGAACCCAGGAGGCGGAGCTTGCAGTGAGCCGAGATCGCGCCACTGCACTCCAGCCTGGGCGACAGAGCGAGACTCCAGCTCAAAAACAAAAAACAAACAAAAAAAAGACATCACATTTAATCTGAAGTAAATAACAGCTTTGCTCCAAAATGAAAACAAAAAAAAATTAATGAAATCTGCCTTACTGAGGAAGGCAGGAAAAGGAAGAAATACCTCAAAGCATCCCTTATCCATGTTGGCCTTTTCAGGTAGCATTGATCAGATTTTTAGAGCTTAAATTTATGGATTCAGAGGACAACCATTTCCTGCCACAGTGCTAATAGAATTTTTTCTTAATGTGAGAGTTTTGGGAATTTCCAAAATAAAGATATGTGGGATATTCTGAAAGCTAACCATTAAATTCCCAATAAACTCAGATTTTTTTTTTTTTTAATCAAAGCTCTGGATTAGGAATTCTTATTTAATTTTTTTTTTTTTTTAATTTTTTTGAGACACAGTCTTGCTCTCTTGGCCAAGCTGGAATGCAGTGACACAATCATAGCAGCCTCCATTTCCTGTGCTTGTGATCCTCCCACCTCAGCCTCCTGAGTAGCTGAGACTACAGGTGCACGCCACCATGCCCAGCTAATTTTTAAAAAAATTTTTAGTAGGCCAGGCATGGTGGCTCACGCCTGTAATCCCAAAACTTTGGGAGGCTGAGGCAGGCAAATCATCTGAGATCGAGAGTTTGAGACCAGTCTGACCAACATAGAGAAACCCCATCCCTACTAAAAATACAAAATTAGCCGGGTGTGGTAGGGTGTGCCTGTAACGCTCCTTGGGAGGCTGAGGCAGGAGAATCGCTTGAACCCGGGAGGTAGAGGTTGCGTTGAGCTGAGATCACACCATTGCACTCCAGCCTGGGCAACAAGTGCGAAACACCATCTCCGAAAGAAAACACACACACACACACAAAAACTTTTAGTAGAAATGAGGTCTCACTCTGTTGCCCAGGCTGATCTAGAACTCCTGGGCTCAAGCTGTCCAGGCTTCCCAAAGTACTTGGATTACAAGCGTGAGCACTGCACTTGGCTGGAACTCTTAGTTTAAAATGATTTCAGAGAACAAATAATATTCTTTTTTTTTTTTTTTTTTTTTTTTTTGAGATGGAGTCTTGCCCTGTTCCCCAGGCTAGAGTGCAGTTATGCAATCTTGGCTCACTGCAGCCTCCACCTCCTGGGTTCAAGCTATTCTCCTGCCTCAGCCTCCCAAGTAGCTGGGACTATAGGCACAGATCACCACACCAGCTTATTTTTGCATTTTTAGTTGAAATGGGGTTTTGCCATGTAGACCAGGCTGGTCTTGAACTTCTGACCTCAGGTGATCTGCCTACCTCAGCCTCCCAAAGTGCTGGGATTACAGGCATGAGCCACCATTCCCGGGCAGCAAATATTATTTTAATATAGAGACTTAATGAATATAAATATTGTTTTGTTGTTTAATGCTATAAAAGCTATTTTTTAGAAAAAGCCGATTTTTTGTGTACCTGTTACACATCCCATTGAACATAACATCATGCAGTGCTGCTTTGTTGTAACTATTTGTCTTTGAAAAAAAATTTTTTTTTTTTGAGGCAAAGTTTTGCTCTTGTTGCGCAGGCTGGAGTGCAGTGGCTCAATCTCGGCTCGCTGCAACCTCCACCTCCCGGGTTCAAACGATTCTTCTGCCTCAGCCTCCCTAAGTGCTGAGATTACAGGCATGAGCCCCTGCCCCTGGCCCTTAAAATATTTTACTAAAACTAAGTAGGCATATATACGTCTGCAGTCAGTGTCTTGCTTTGCATTCCCCAGAACAGATGCTGAGTCAAGGATCCAGTGAAAGTACTTCCTTTGGGAAATGATCCCAGGAAGCACTCACAGGGGAGTGGGGAAGTGAGATGGTAAGGAAAGGCAAGCCACAAATGGCTCATTATCAGGCAGGTTACTACTGTGGGAATGGAGTTAGCGGCCTCGGGGGAACCCTGGGAGCCAGTATAGGACACACGCTGCAGAGTTATCCTCACTTACTGAGGGTTGAGGGCGTGGGATATTTATATGCCAGTCACTTACCCCTGCTTGTGGCTTGCTGGGGAGTGGGGAGTGATCATTTTCAAGTCCTGTGACAGTAGGCAAAATGGACTCTTTAGGCCAGAGAAAGCCCTGAAAGAAATACTGGTGCAATTGGACATTGGAAATTGTGCTGAAAATGGGGAGGGGATATGACTGGTTCTTAACAGCACCTGCTGCATTCCATTACGTTATTGTTTTTTTTTTTTTTTTCTGTGTGCTCTTGGTGCTATTATTTTAAGTTCTTAGCTGGTTCCCTCTCAATCATTATCCTTAAACTGAATGTGTTATTGTCACTTTGTTGTGTCCTGGTAGGGCATTTTTGACAGTGAATGTTGAGAAAGCATATGCATGTGACAGGGCGGATTTGTTAGAAGCAATGGAAAGGTGAGTACTAAACTGGGTGTTTAAAATGCAAGCTTCAGCTGGGCACAGTGGCTCACACCTTTAATCCCAGCACTTTGGGAGGCAGAGGCGGGTAGATCACCTGAGGTCAGGAGTTCAAGACCAGCCTGGCCAACATGGTGAAACCCCCTCTCTACTAAAATACAAAAAAAGTAGCCAGGCATGGTGGTGCACGCCTATAATCCCAGCTACCTGAGAGGCTGAGGCAGGAGAATCGTTTGAACCTAGGAGGCTGAAGTTGCAGTGAGCCAAGATCGTGCCACTACACTCCAGCCTGGGGGACAGAGTCTTGCTGACCCGCCCCCCACGAAAAAAAAGGCCGGGTGTGGTGGCTCATGCCTGTAAGGCAGGTGGATTACCTGAGGTCGGGAGTTTGAGACCAGCCTGACCAACATGGAGAAACCCTGTCTCTACTAAAAATACAAAATTAGCCGGGCGTGGTGGCGCATGCCTGTAATCCCAGCTACTTGGGAGGCTGAGGCAGGAGAATCGCTTGAACCCGGGAGGCGGAGGTTGCGGTGAGCCGAGATTGCACCATTGCACTCCAGCCTGGGCAACAAGAGGGAAACTGTCTCAAAATAATAATAATAATAATAATAATAATAATATAATAATAATAAATGCAAGCTTCACGAGGCCTTTTCAAGGAAATGTTTAAGGAAACCAGGTAAAGGTAAGTATGCAATTAAGGACTGTTGGAAGTTGTATGATTTTTATGAAAGGCTTTATAAACATCACTGTAGCTTGGAAGTTTGACTAACAGTTGTGTAACTAGAATTATGGCCAGTGACAGGTCCTAACTTCGGTGAATGCGGAGTGACTGGAAGAGCTGAGCCATTGCCAGTGTAGCATGCCAGGAATGGATCTCCACAGAGACTGCGGATTCCATTCAAGTTCCATTTCCAGGAACTCCTCGTCCTTAGCTAGACAGAGTATGTGCCTGTAAAGTCAACCACTTTAAGTCTTTTATTTCGAGCAAGGGAAGATAACAAATACTTTGGCACTCTTGGGAATGTTTCAAGGTGGATCTACTGGTTTAATTGTTCCAGGGTTTCTAATCTGTGTGTCACATGCTTACATGAAGCTAGGCAATAGGGAGATCACAGGTTACCGCATGTGACGTCACTCAGTGCTGTTTACTATCGGTACTTTTTTGGATGCTTTCATCTCTTTATTAAAATCTTGCGCAGTGCCTTTTTAGTTTTTTCTTCGGAGATAATTCAGTCTGTTCTTAGTGGAGGGGAAAAATAAGTCATAGTGCTAATCTTGTAAGAAGTGGAATTTAACATGCTCAAGCTTTCACTTGGGACCAAGATTCCATAATAAAAGCCTTGACGTTGGAAGCTTAATAGTTTTAGAAATAATTTTTCTGCAGTTTCTCGAATGTCAGTGGGCGGCATTTAGAACGTGTTTGACTAAGTAGTGCTGGTCTTCCTCCCCTTTAAGCCTGCATTTGTGGTGCAGCCAGGTTTCTAGTTTCATGACGCATTTATCATTGGCCTATGCCTGGCCCTTGGTTAGGCTTCCCGTATTTTTCAAACGTGGCCAACTAGACAGCATTATACCTCTTCACCTAGAGTTGCTTTCTTTTTTTTGTTTTTCATTTTATTTTGTTTATTTTTTTAATACGTAATATATGCATGTAGTTCAAAATTCAAAAGATAACAAAAGAGTAAACAACATAGACTAAGGCACTTTCCTGTTTTCCCTCCCCATAATCTGTCAATATTACTAACCTCTTGTGTGTCTTACCAGAGATGTTCTGTGTATTTACGTGTGTGTGTGTGTGTGTCCGTTTCTATCTCCTCAAATGACACCACATTATTCTCATTGTTTTGCATCTTGTTTTTTTTCACTGCTCTTAGGTTACTCAATGAGCACAGAATTGGAACAAAGGGAGATGGAAGATCTTAACGGATGGTTAAGCTTCTGGTTTCCATCCAGTAGCTGGCTGGAAGCTGATGGTTTCAAGCTGCTCTAAGTCGAGATGTGGTGATAATAGCCTTGGTGTAGTTACTGTCTCTTCAGTGCTAAGGCTCCTGCTAAACCTGTGTCTCTCCCCAGCCGGCAAATAAAGTTTCTATGATATAGGTGCTCATTACTTTTAAAGAAAGAACGCAGAGAGAGAAAAAAAAATCATCAGTGATCCTAATAGCAAAGAATAGCTAATTCCATTAGTTAGATTAGACTTGGTTGTGTGGTGATATAGTTTGGCTGTGTCCCCACCCAAATCTCATGAATTGTAGCTCCCACAATTCCCACGTGTAGTGGGAGGGACCCCAGTGAGAGGTAATTGAACCATGGGGGCAGGTCTTTCCTGTGCTGTTCTCATGATAGTGAATAAGTCTCCTGAGATCTGATGGTTTTATAAAGGGGAGTTTCCCTGCACAAGTTCTCTTCTTTTGTCTGCTGCTGTGTGAGATGTTCTGCCACGATCATGAGGCCTTCCCAGCCACGTGGAACTCTGAGTCTGTTAAACCTCTTTCTTTTGTAAATTGCCCAGTTTCGGGTATGTCCTTATCAGCAGTGTGAAAACGGACTAACATGGTAATAAAAAATAAGACCCCCAAATCTCAGCAGTTGAAAATACAGACGTAATTCTTTTTTGCAGAGGTGCTGTGCTTCAGCAGGAAACTGTGCTTGTTGTGACTGCTTGGGGACATGGGCTGATGAGCAGCATCTTCTCAGTATTGCTGGTCCCTGTGCAGAGGGAAAAGAGCTGTGGAAGGTCTGGAATTAACATTTAGATGCCTTTTTCCACTCATAGCTCACAGGCCGGAAGTAATCAAATGATTCCACCCAACAGGCCAGAAATATTTGGTGAACAGCACTAACGACTACCACAGTTAGTTTTGTTTTGTTTTGTTTTGTTTTTGTTTTTGTTTTTGAGACTGAGTCTCGCTCTGTCATCCAGGCTGGAGTGCAGTGGCGCGATCCCGGCTCACTGAAAGAGCCGCCTCCCGAGTTCACGCCATTCTCCGGCCTCAGCCTCCTGAGTAGCTGGGACTACAGGCACCCACCACCATGCCCGGCTAATTTTTTGTATTTTTAGTGGAGACGGGATTTCACTGTGTTAGCCAGGATGGTCTCGATCTCCTGACCTTGTGATCAGCCCACCTCGGCCTCCCAATTTTTTTTTTTTTTTTTTTTTTTTTTGAGACAGCGTCTTGCTCTGTCGCCCAGGCTGGAGTGCAGTGGTGCGCTCTCAGCTCACTGCAAACCCCCACCTCCTGGTTTCAAGTGATTCTCCTACCTCAGCCTCCCGAGTAGCTGGGACTACAGGCGCCTGCCACCACGCCCGGCTAATTTTTGTGGTTTTAGTAGATGGGGTTTCACCATGTTGCCCAGGCTGGTCTCAAACTCCTGACCTCAAGTGATCTGCCGCCTCGGCCTCCCAAAGTGTGGGTTTACAGGTGTGCCACACCTGGCCCTTTTGTAAGTTTTTTTTTTGAGACGGAGTCTCTTTCTGTCACCAGGCTGGAGTGCAGTGGTGCAATCTCAGCTCACTGCAGCCTCTGCCTCCCGGGTTCAAGCAATTCTCCTGCCTCAGCCTCCCGAGTAGCTGGGACTACAGGCGCGCGCCACCATGCCCAGCTAATTTTTGTATTTTTAGTAGAGACGGAGTTTAACCATGTTGGCCAGGACGGTCTCAATCTCTTGACCTCGTGATCCGCCTGCCTTGGCCTCACAAAGTGCTGGGATTACAGGTATGAGCCACCACACCTGGCCCCACAGTTAGGTTTTTAGATTGTTCAGAGCATGTTTAGATACACAGATATGTCTATAGAGAAATACACTTTTTTTTTTTGAGAGGGAGTCTTGCTATGTTGCATACACTTTCACATCAACAAGATGAATATTTCAAGTACTATCATATCATTACTTTTTTCCTATTTCATATAATGTAGTGGAATATTTTATTGTCATAAACACTTCTAAACATGGATATCTTTTTTTAGTGGATGCATACTGTTCCATTATATGGTTGCATAATAATCTATTTCGTTATGTATCCTCTACTGAGAAAAATGTACATAAATTCATTTGTATAACATTGGGTAGAGAATTTTAGGAGTTGTGGACACCATCCCTAGCCAAGCCATGGATTGCTGTTATAGTTTATAGGTTATAAACACAAGCGCTAGGCCGGATGCGGTGGCTCACACCTGCAATCCCAGCACTTTGGGAAGCTGAGGCAGGCGGATCACTTGAGGTCAGGAGTTTGAGACCAGCCTGGCCAATATGGTAAAACTCTGTCTCTACTAAAAATACAAAAATTAGCCGGGCTTGGTGGCGCACACCTGTAATCCCGACTGCTCGGGAGGTTGAGGCCGGAGAATCGCTCCAACTCGAGAGGTGGAGGTTGCAGTGAGCCAAGATCGCACCATTGCACTCCAGCCTGGGCAACAGAGTTAGACCCCATCTCAAAAAAAAAAAAAACCACAAGCTCTATTTAGAATACTCTCTCCTTATCCCATTAATCTCCCTCATAAGTTACCTTTAAATGATTTTTACACTTGATATTTTGGTAGGTAAATAAATTCACATGGTTCTGAGAATAAGTATAAAGTGAAGAGCCTCTCATCAGCCCCTCCTTGCCCTCATCTGTCCAGTTCTTCTTACCCCTGCTATCCCTCACAGATTTTAATTTCTCATTTCCCTCCAGAATTTTTTAAAAAAATGTATTTGCATAAAAAAAAAAAATATATATATATATTTTTTTTTGGTAGAGATGGGCTCTTGTTATGTTGTGCAGGCTGGTCTCAAACTTCTGGCCTCAAGTGATTCTCCCACCTCGGCCTACCAAAGTGCTGGGATTACAGGCGTGAGTCATCATGCTCAGCCAAGATTCTTTAAAAAATTATTATTTTACCCTTTTTGTTTTGGAATAAAATTGGATTTATAGAAAAGTTACATTTAGAAATAATGGCCAGGTACGGTGGCTCATGCCTGTAATCCCAGCACTTTGGGATGCCAAGGTGGATGGATCACGAGGTCAAGAGATTGAGAGCATCCTGGCCAACATGGTGAAACCCCATCTCTACTGAAAATACAAAAATTAGCTGGGTGTGGTGGCGCGCGCCTGTAGTCCCAGCTACTCGGGAGGGTGAGGCAGGAGAATCGCTTGAACCTGGGAGGTGGAAGTTGCAGTGAGCCGCACCACTGTACTCTAGCCTGGTGACAAAGTGAGACTCCATCTCAAAAAAAAAAAAAAAGAAAGAAAAAAAAAGAAAATTACAGAAATAATACAGAGAGCTCATCTGGTTTCCTGAAATGAAAGCATCTTATGTTGCCATAGTATATTTGTCACAACTAAGAAGCTAACATCACTGTGAATTATTAACTAAACTCCAGATTTTATTTGGATTTCCCCAGGTTTTTCATTAATATCTTTGTTCTGTTCAGGATACAGTCCAGAACACTACATTGCATTAAACAGATTCTCTTTGAATTGAGAGATAGCATGTGCTCCATGTGGTTCTGCATTTACTGTTCTCAACTGATGATGTCACAATTCATTGATTTCAAAATCCAATGGAATGTAACTATTATTTTTGAGTACTTCTCTTTTTTTTTTTTTAAACGGAGTTTCACTCTTGTTGCCCAGGCTGGAGTGCAATGGCGAGATCTCGGCTCACCGCAACCTCTGCCTCCTGGGTTCAAGTGATTCTCCTGCCTTCAAGTGATTCTCCTGCCTCAGCTTCCCAAGTAGCTGGGATTACAGGCACCCATCACGATGCCTGGCTAATTTTTTGTATTTTTAGTAGAGATGGGGTTTTGCCATGTTGGCCAAGCTGGTCTTGAACTCCTGACCTCAGGTGATCTGCCCACCTTGGCCTACCAAAGTGCTGGGATTACAGGCATGAGCCACCACACCCAGCTGTAAGTACTTCTAATAAAGGAAAAATGCTGCCAATTATAATTGTAAGTTACTAATTATAAGATATGGCGTAATTTCAGAGATGTTCAAATGTGAGAAAAGTACATTTTAGATTTAATGGAATATGATACATCTTGGAAAGGTTTCAACTTTATTTCACAGAATTTTCTCATTCTTTTCGTACCTACATAGAATTTCACTTTATAATATACAAAAGATCTTTAAGCAAGCCCTTGTTGATACTCATGTGGATTGTTTTCTGTCTTTGGGTATTAAAATGCTGTATTCAATAATTTGGGACATGTATGTCATTTCACATATATGCAGATGTGTATCAGGGTGACATTCCAAAAGTGCACTGCTGAGTTAGAGGTATATATATTTGCAATTTTGATGGAAGCTCTACCAATTTACAGTCCCACTAGCAATGTATGAGAGTAGTTTTTTTTAATGACTTCACAAATAGGCCGGGCACAGTGGCTCACACCTGCAATTCCAGCACTTTGGGAGGCCGAGGCAGGTGGATCACAAGGTCAGGAGTTCAAAACCAGCCTGGCCAAGATGGTGAAACCCCGTCTCTACTAAAAATACAAAAATTAGCTGGGTGCAGTGGCAGGCACCTGTAATCCCAGCTGCTGGGGAGGCTGAGGCAGGCGAATGACATAAACCCGGGAGGCGGAGCTTGCAATGAGCCAAGATCGTGCCACTGCACTCCAGCCTAGGCGACAGAGCGAGACTCCATCTCAAAAAAACAAAAAACAAAAAACAAAAAAAAAACACTTCACAAATAAAGTGGGTTACCAAACTTTTAGATTTTTGCCAATCTAATAGGTGGAAAATTATAGTCTCAATGTAGTTTTCATTTGTATTTCTCTTATGAGTATAGGTTGAGTTTCTGAGAACTGGCCATAAATATTCTTTGCGCATTTTTCTATTGGGCTGTTTCAATTTTTATGCATTAGGCTCTTTCAATATTAGGGGCATTATTATCTGTGATGAATTACAAATGTATTTTCTTTTTGTCGTTTACCTTTTGATTTGCTTATACTTGGTTAGTGCTTTGTGTTTGCCACACAAAGTTTATAGCTGACTCTGTTAATCTTTTCTATTATGGCTTTGGGATTTTAAGTCATAATTGTACTCAACAAATTTATTAAGGAGTTCCTCTATGTTTTCTTCCATTTCTCCCATCCTAGCCTTTACGCTGTTGTCCTTATGAATTTTACTTTTACATATATTATGAATCCTGTTACTTTTGTTAATTTTGTCGAAATAATCATCTTTTAAAGCAACTTAAATGAGGACAGTAAACTCTTAAACATTTGTCCATGTAGTAGTTAGCATTTCTAGGGCCATTGATTCCATTGTATAAATACAGATTTCCAACTGGCATTTTCCTTCTACCTGGAAGATATCTTTTAACATTTTTTATAGCGTAGATCCGCTAGTGATAAACTCTTTCATCTTCTGAATGTCTAAAAATGTCTTCATTGTGCCTTTGTTTTTGAAGATTTTTGCTTAGTGTTGAACTCTAGGTTGACATTTTTCATTTTTTTTCTTTGAATACTTTAAAGATGTTTCTCTCCTGTCTTTTTTTTTTTTTTTTTTTTTTTGGAAACAAGGTCTTTCTTTGTTACCTAGGCTGGAGCGCAATGACACAGTCTCGGCTCACTGCAACCTCCGCTCCTGGTTCAAGCATTTCTCCTGCCTCAGCCTCCTGAGTAGCTGGGATCACAGGCGCATGCCACCACGCTCGGCTAATTTTTGTATTTTTAGTAGAGGCGGGGTTTCACCATGTTGGCCAGGCTCATCTCCAACTCCTGAACCTGCCTCAGCCTCCCAAAGTACTGGGATTACAGGCGTGAGCCACTGCGCCCAGCCCTCTCCTGTCTTATCACTTGAATTGGTAGCAACAATAAATCTGATAGCCTTCTTTGTTTCCCTGTGTGTAATATTTCTTTTTTCTCTGGCTGCTTTTAAGATTTTCTCTTGTTGGCTTTGAACAGTTTATGATGTGCATTGGTGTGGTTTTCTTTATGTTTCGTGTGCTTGAGTTTGGTTGAACTTCTTGGATCTGTGTGCTTACAGAATTCATCAGTTTAGAAAGCTCTCAGCCATTATTTATGTAAATATTTTTTCCGCTTCCTTCTCCTTAACATACAATTATCTGCTTATTAGACCATTTTACGTTATTGTATAGCTCACTCTTACACATTTTTTTTTTTTTTAAAGATAGAGAAGGTCTCCGTCTGCCGTCCAGGCTGGAGTGTAGTGGCGTGATCATAGCCCACTGCAGCCTTGACCTCCTGGATTCAAGTGATCCGCCCACCTCAGCCTTCTGTAGCTGGGACTACAGGCACATGCCACCACTCCTGGCTAATTTTTGTATTTTTTGTAGAGACAGGATTTTACAATCTTATCCAGGCTGGTCTCCAACTTCTGGGCCCAAGCAATCCTCCCTCCTTGGCCTCCTAAAATGCTGGGATTGTAGGAGTGAGCCACTATGCCTGGCCTTCATTTTTTTGTGTTGTTTTCCCTTCTCTTTTCATTTGTAGAGTTTCTAATGCTGTGCCTTCAGGTTCACTAATCTTTTCTTATGTCTTATCTGCCATTAGTCCTATCCTGTGTATTTTTCATCTCATAATTGTAGTTTTTATCTTCAGAAAAGTTCAGTTTGGGCCATTTTTATATCTTTCATGTCTTTTTGTGTGTGGATTTTTTTTTTTTTGAGATGGAGTCTTGCTCTGTCTCCCAGTAGGCTGGCGTATCGTAGCGCAATCTCAGCTCACTATGACCTCCGCCTCCCAGGTTCAAGCAATACTCTTGTCTCAGCCTCCTGAGTAGCTGGAACTACAGGTCCGTGCCACCATGCCTGGCAAATTTTTGTATTTTTAGTAGAGACAGGGTTTCACCATGTTGGCCAGGCCCCCCTCAGCCTCCCAAAGTGCTGGGATTACAGGCGTGAGCCACCATGCCCAGCCTTTTTTCTTTTCTTTTTTTTTTTTTTTAAATAACAGCTCTAATTCACATACCATGCAGTTCACTAACTTAAAATGCATATTTCAATGGTGTGTTTGTTGAAAGTTATATTTTATATAGTATTCAAATGTTAATTATTTAACTTTAAATATTTTTAAAGCTTTTTTAAATAGATGGAATATTTGTAGAGTTGTGTACCTGTTACCATGATCTGATTTTAATATATTTTCATTATCCCCTCAAAAATGCTCATACCCAATAGCAGCTATTCCCTTCCCCTCACCTCTCCCAGCCAGGCACAACTACAAATCTACTTTCTTTCACTACTTGTTTCCTATTTTGAATATTTCATATAAACGAGATCATACTATTTGTGTTCTTTTATGCCTGGTTTCTTTTCACACAGCATATTTGTGAGGTCCACCTATTTTATAGTATGTATCAGTACTTATTCCATTTTATGGCTGAATATTGCATTGTATGATGGTATCATATTTTGTTTACCAGTTGATGCACATTCAAGTTGTTTCTTCTTTTAGGCTATTATGAATAATGCTGTTAAGAACATTCATATACAGGTTTTTATGTGGGTGTGTATAGGTAGATGCCTATCTTACTGATATATGGAATGTAGTTATAGTAACTTGTAGTGTCTTTCTCTGCTAACTCCAACTGTGTATCAGTTCTGAGTCTGTTTTGGTTGATTATTTTCTTCTTTACGGGTCATGCTTTTCTGCTTCGTTGTATGCCTGGCAGTCTTTGACTGGATGCTGAATTTTACTTCATGGGTGTTAAATATTTTCGTATTGTTATAAACCTTAAACTTTCAGAGATGTAGTTAAGTTACTTAAACAGTCTGATACTTTCAGGTCTTGCTTTTATGATTTGTTAGGCAGACCTGGACCAATGCTTGGTTGAGGGCTAATTTTTCTTTTTCTTTTTGAGATGGAATCTCGCTCTCCCTCCAGGCTGAAGTGCAGTGGTGTAATCTCAGCTCACTGCAACCTCCACTTCCTGGGTTCAAGCAATTCTTCTGCCTCAGCTTCCTGAGTAAGCTGGGACTACAGGCCTGTGCCACCACACCCAGCTAATTTTTGTATTTTAGTAGAGACGGGGTTTCACCATCTTGGCCAGGATGGTCTCTGTCTCTTGACCTCGTGATCCGTCCGCCTCAGACAGCCAAAGTGCTGGGATTACAGGTGTGAGCCACCGCGCCCGGCCAAGAGCTAATTATTATTTATCTCCCGAGTACTCCATCCAGTGCCCCATGATGACTTAGGAGTGCTGAGAACAAGCACTCATGCCAGCCTGTATGATTCTGCTGTAATTCTTTCAGATGGTTCTCTCTGGGCTTTTTTTTTTTTTTTTTTTTTTTTGAGACAGCCTTGCTCTGTTGCCCAGGCTGGAGTGCAGTGGCGCAATCTCGGCTCACTGCAACCTCTGCCTCCCAGGTTCAAGTGATTCTCATTCCTCAGCCTCCTGTGTAGCTGGGATTACAGGCATGCATCACCACACCCTGCCAATTTTTATGTTTTCAGTAAAGAGGGGATTTTGACATGTTGCCTAGGCTGATCTTAAACTCCTGGCCTCAAGTGATCCACCTGCCTTGGCCTCCCAAAGTGCTGAGATTACAGGTGTGCACCAACTGCGGCCACCCTCTCCTGGATTTTTAGTAGTTTTCTTACTTGCATGTTCTATGTTCTGTTGAATTCTGTTGGATACTTTGGACCCTTTGCAAATCTCTAGGGTTCTCTACTCTGTGCAGCTTTCTTCTCTTTGGTTACTCTGTCCTGGGAGCTCTTGCTGCCTTGATTTTCCCTGGACTCAGCTACATGTCCTTAATTCAGGGCATCTGCCAGGTTCTGCCTCAGTTTACTCTTTGTGCAGCAGCGGTAAGCCGAGGCAGTTGCAGGGCTCACCTTTTTGCTTCCTGTGTCTCAGGGATTGCCTATGTCCTTCATTGCTTGATATCCAGTCTTGAAAAACATATAATGTATTTTGGTTTTTATAATTTAAGTTAGTTGCTTTTTCCAGAGAAATAGTAAATCTGGTTCCTGTAGCTCCATCTTGTCTAGTAGTGGAAATCTTATGTTTTGTTACAGATTTTTTGTTTTTATTTTCTTACATCTAAATATTTTCTTCATTTTAAGTTTACTCAGCTGTGAGATCATAGAGTTACTTTATTTATCTTTTCAGATGGCTACCTAATACTGTTTATTTACATGACATCTGGTTTATCATCTTTATCATGTATTATATTCCTGAATGTGTTCAGGTCTATCTTAGGACTTCTCTTGACTTCTCTTCTTTGTGTATGTCTGTCGGATGCCAGCAACTCTCTGTTTTAGTAACAGAGGCCTTTTAATATCTTTACATAATCCAGGTGTGCTATCCCTTTTTAGAGCTTTTTTCCCCCCCCAGCTTTCTCCCAAACTCTTCTTGTTTGTTCTTGCTTATTTTTCCATATGAACTTTAGGATCCACTTGCCTTCCATGAAGAAACAAAAAATCCTGTTAATTATTTATATGAATTAACTTAGGCAGAAAAAAAATATTTATCATGACTTGTCTGTTCACAAACATGGTATGGCTTGCTTTTTTCTTTTTTTGAGACCAAGTCTTGCTCTGTCGCCCGTTCTGGAGTGCAGTGGTGCCATCTCAGCTCACTGCAACCTCTTCTTCCTGGGTTCAAGAAATTCTCCTGCCTCAGTCTCCCGACCAGCTGGTACTACAGGTGTGCACTACTATGCCCAGCTAATTTTTGTATTTTTAGTAGAGACGGGGTTTCACCATCTTGGCCAGGATGGTCTCTATCTCCTGACCTCATGATCTGCCTGCCTTGGCCTCCCAAAGTGCTGGGATTACAGGTGTGAGCCACCACACCTGGCTATAGTATGGCTTTTTGACTGCTGAAGTCTTCTTTTGGGTCCCTCAGTAATACATTAAAATTTCATACCTGTCTTGCACATTATATGTTAAACTTTTTCTTAGATATTTAGGAACTACAAATGGGATTTTTTAATTCTATTTTATTTCACATACGAACCATTTTCTGAGCAGTTAACAACTCTTACAGCAAACATTTTAATTTTATTTAACTTTGACTCCTCAATGTTTAGAAATTAAAGACTGAGGAGTTATTGTAACCTCCATAATACTACATTTACATTGTAGATGAATACCAAATAGCTTTTTTAATTTTATAAAATTATAGGAATTAACATTTCTGATCTTGTAGATATTTTATCTTATTATAGCCCTTATAAATAAGACTTTATTAATGTCCTTGTTTAGCAACCTGTTTTTTTGTTTTTGTTTTTTGAGACAAAGTCTCACTCTGTTGCTCAAGCTGGAGTGCAGTGGCGTGATTTCGGCTCAATGCAACCTCCACCTCCCAGGTTCAAGTGATTCTCCTGCCTCAGCCTCCTGAGTAGCTGGGACTACAGGCACCCACCACCATACTGACTAATTTTTGTATTTTTAGTAGAGACAGGGTTTCACTATGTTGGCCAGGCTGGTCTTGAACTCCTGACCTTGTGATCTACCCACCTCAGCCTCCGAAATTGCTGGGATTACAGGCGTGAGCCACTGTGCCTGGCCAGCAACCTGTTTTTGAAGAATAAGTTACAAAACTGATGGTGAACATATTTCAGTGAATAGATTTCTTTGCTCGATAAGTGCATAGGAATTTGCTTGAGAAGCAAAAACAGCTTTTTAAAAACTTAAGGTTTGGCTGGGTGCGGTGGTTCACACCTGTAATCCCAGCACTCTGCCAGGCAGAGGCGGGTGGATCACTTGAGTCCGGGAGTTTAAGACCAGCCTGGGCAACATAGTAAGACCGTGTCTCTACAAAAAAATACAACAATTAGCTGGGTGTGGTGGCATGTGCCAGTAGTCCCAGCAAGGTGGGAGACTGATGAGGTGGGATCGCTTGAGCCTGGGAGTCAAGGCTGCAGTGAGCTGTGATTGTTCCACTGTACTCCAGCCTGGGCAAAAGAGTGAGAACCTGTCTTAGAAAACAAAAAAACCCTTAAGGTTTTACATTGCTGAAAGAAATTAAAGACACCGGCCAGGCGCGGTGGCTCACGCCTGTAATCCCAGCACTTTGGGAGGCCGAGGCGGGCGGATCACGAGGTCAGGAGATGGAGACCATCCTGGCTAACACGGTGAAACCCCATCTCTACTAAAAATACAAAAAATTAGCCGGGCGAGTTGGTGGGCACCTGTAGTCCCAGCTACTCGGGAGGCTGAGGCAGGAGAATGGCATGAACCAGGGAGGCGGAGCTTGCAGTGAGCCTAGATCGCGCCACTGCACTCCAGCCTGGGCCACAGAGCAAGACTCCGTCTCAAAAAAAAAGAAATTAAAGACACAAATAAATGGAAAGACATCTTGTTGCTTGTGAATCGGAAGACTTAATATTGTTAAAATATTAATAACTACCTAAAGCTATCTGCAGATTGAATGCAGTCCCTATCAAAATCCTAATGGCATTTTGTGCATAGAAAAATAATCCTAAAATTTATATGGAACCTCAAAGGACATTGAATATCCAAAACAAGCTTGAAAAGGGGAAAGAAAAAAAAAAAGCCTAGAGGCTTTGATTCCTGATTTCAGAATATATTACAAAGCCACAGAAATCAAAGCAGTATGATACTGGCATGAGGACAGACCAATGGAATAGAGTAAACAGCCCAGAAATAAACCCTTATATATATGGTTAAATGATCTTTGACAAAGATACCAAGAATTTGTGTCTTCAACAAATAGTTGGGAAAACTGGATGTCCACTTGCAAGAGAATGAGGTTGGACTCTTACCTTACCCTAGATACAAAAATTAATGCAAAGTATCTTAAAGACCTAAACATAAGACCAGAAACTATAAAAGTCTTAGACAAAAGCATAGGAAAATGCCTCATGACATTAGATTTGGGAATAATTTATTGGATATGATACCAAAAGCACAGGCAGCATAAGCAGAAATAGACAAGTGGGATTACATCAAATTTTGAAACTTCTGCTCGGCAAAGAAAACAGCAGAGTGAAAAGACAACCTAGAATGGAAGCAAACCGTATCTCTGATAAGGGGATAGCACAAGGGGCTAATACATATAATATATACACAACTCCTGCAACTTAACAAACGAAACAAACCAATTAAAAAATAGGCAAAGGACTTGAATCAACAGTTTTCTAAAGAAGATATACACATGACCAATGAGTGTATGAAAACTGCTCCACAGCCAGAGCTGTGGCATGCACCTGTATGTAGGCCCAGCTACTTGGGAGGCTGAGGTGGAAGGACCACATGAGCCCAGGAGTTCCAGGCCAGGCTGGGCAAAAGAGACCCCATCTCTAAAAAAGAAAAAAAATGCTCACTGACACTAATCTAGAGAAATGCAAATCAAAACTACACCTTTTAGGATGGCTGCTGTCAAACGACAAAAAAAAAAAAAAACCAGGAAATAAATGTTGGCGAGGATGTGGAGAAATTGGAAGTCTTGTACATTGTTGGTGGGAATGTAAAATGGTGCAGTTGCTATGGAAAATAGTATAGAGCTTCCTCAGAAAACTAAAAATTGATCCAGCAATCCCACTGCTGGTTATATATCACCAAAAGAATTGAAAACAGGATTGCCCGGTGGTAGTTTTACACTTATGTCCAGTCCAGCATTTTTCCCAAGAGCCAAGAGGTGGAAGCCACCTCAATGTTCATCAATAGTTGAATGGAGATTACTAGATGTATGTCATGCCTGTAGTGCCAGCTACTTGGAGGGTCAAGGGCAGGAGGATGGCTTGAGCTTAGGAGTTCAAGGTTGCAGAGAGCTATGATGTACTACACTCCTGCACTCCAGCCTGGGCAACAGAGCAAGATCCTGTCTTTAAAAAAAAAAGATGACTCTCCCTTCTTTGGTCTCCCTCTCTCTCTCCCTCTCCCTTCTTCGGTCTCCCTCTCCCTCTCCCTCTCCCTCTCCCTCTCCTTCTTTTTTCTGTCTCCCTCTGTTGCCGAAGCTGGACTGTACCGCCGTGATCTCGGCTCACTGCAACCTCCCTGCCTCGGGCTCCTGTGATTCTCCTGCCTCGGCCTGCCGAGTGCCTGGGATTGCAGGCGCCCGCCGCCACGCCCGACTGGTTTTTGTGTTTTTGGTGGAGACTGGGGTTTCGCCTGTTGACCGGGCTGGTCTCCAGCTCCTGGCCTCGAGTGATCTGCCCACCTCGGCCTCCCGAGGTGCTGGGATTGCAGACGGAGTCTCGCTCACTCAATACTCAATGTTGCTCAGGCTGGAGTGCAGTGGCGTGATCTCGGCTGGCTACAACCTCCACCTCCCAGCCGCCTGCCTTGGCCTCCTAAACTGCTAAGATTACAGCCTCTGCCCCGCCGCCACCCCGTCTAGGAAGTGAGGAGCGTCTCTGCCTGGCTGCCCATCGTCTGGGATGTGAGGAGCGCCTCTGCCCGGCCGCCCCGTCTGGGAAGTGAGGAGCGCCTCTGCCCAGTCGCCCCGTCTGGGAAGTGAGGAGCACCTCTGCCCGGCCGCCCCGTCTGGGAAGTGAGGAGCGCCTCTACCCGGCCGCCACCCCGTCTGGGAGGAAGTGAGGAGCGCCTCTGCCCGGCCGCCCCGTCTGGGAAGTGAGGAGCGCCTCTACCTGGCCGCCCCGTCTGGAAAGTGAGGAGCGCTTCTGCCCGGCCGCTCCGTCTGGGAAGTGAGGAGCACCTCTGCCCGGCCACCCCGTCGGGGAGAAGAGGAGCGCCTCTGCCTGGCCGCCCAACGTCTGAGAAGTGAGGAGCGCCTCTGCCCGGCCGCCCTGTCTGGGAGGTGAGGAGCGCCTCTGCCTGGCCGCCACCTCGTTTGGGAGGAAGTGAGGAGCGCCTCTACCCGGCCGCCCCGTCTGGAAGGTGAGGAGCGCCTCTGCCCGGCCGCCCATTGTCTGGGAAGTGAGGAGCGCCTCTGCCCGGCCGCCCATGTCTGGGAAGTGAGGAGCGCCTCTGCCTGGCCGCCCCGTCGGGAAGGTGAGGAGCGCCTCTGCCCGGCCGCCCATCGTCTGGGAGGTGAGGAGCGCCTCTGCCCAGCCGCCCATCGTCTGGGAGGTGAGGAGCGCCTCTGCCCGGCCGCCCATCGTCTGGGAGGTGAGGAGCGCCTCTGTCCGGCCGCCCCGTCTGGGAAGTGAGGAGCGCCTCTGCCCGGCCGCCCCGTCTGGGAAGTGAGGAGCGCCTCTGCCCGGCCGCCCATCGTCTGGGAGGTGAGGAGCCCCTCTGTCTGGCTGCCACCCCGTCTGGGAGGAAGTGAGGAGCGCCTCTGCTGGGCCTCCCCGTCTGGGAAGTGAGGAGCGCCTCTGCCCGGCCGCCCTGTCTGGGAGGTGTACCCAACAGCTCCAAAGAGACAGCGACCATCGGGAGTGGGCCATGAGGACGATGGCGGTTTTGTTGAAAAGAAGGGGGGGAAGTGTGGGGAAAGGAAGGAAAGATCAGATTGTTTCTGTGTCTGTGTAGAAAGAGGTGGGCATAGGAGACTCCATTTTGTTCTGACTAGGAGAAATTCTTCTGCCTTGGGATGCTGTTGATCTATGGCCTTTCCCCCAGCCCCCTGCTCTCTGAAACATGTGCTGTGTCAACTCAGGGTTAAATGGATTAAGGGCGGTGCAAGATGTGCTTTGTTAAACAGATGCTTGAAGGCAGCATGCTCTTTAAGAGTCATCACCACTCCCTAATCTCAAGTACCAAGGGGCACAAACACTGCAGAAGGCCGCAGGGACCTCTGCCTAGGAAAACCAGAGACCTTTGTTCATGTGTTTATCTCCTGACTTTCTCTCCACTATTATCCTATGACACTGCCATATCCCCCTCTCCGAGAAACACCCAAGAATGATCAATAAATACTTAAAAAACAAAACAAAACAAAAAAAAAACAGTTGAATGGAAAAAGAAAATGTGGTATGTATCTAACAGTGGAATACTATCCAGCTTTAAAAAAGAAAGAAATCCTGTCATATACTACAACATGGATGAAGCTTCAGGACATTATGCTACGTTCAATAAGCTTATCACGAAAAGACAAATACTGCGTGATTCCACGTATATAGAGTATCTAAAGTAGTCAGACTCCTAGAGACAGAAAGTAGAATGGTGGTTTCCAGGACCTTTGGGGGATAGGGAAAAGAGGAGTTCCTGTTCAGTGGATATAGAGTTTCAGTTTAGCAAGGTGAAAAACTTTTAGAGATGTATTGCGCAGCAGTGTACATACAAGTTAACATTATTATACTGTGCTCTTAAAATGGCTAATATGGTAAATTTTATGTTGTTTGTTTTTGACCACAATTTAAAAACTTTTTTTTTTTTTTTGAGATGGAGTCTTGCTCTGTTGCCCAGGCTGGGGTGCAGTGGTGCAATCTCAGCTCACTGCAAGCTCTGCCTCCTGGGTTCACGCCATTCTCCTGCCTCAGCCTCCTGAGTAGCTGGGACTACAGGCACCCGCCACCACGCCTGCCTAATTTTTTTGTATTTTTTTAGTAGAGACAGGGTTTCACCATGTTAACCAGGATGGTCTCGATCTCCTGACCTCGTGATCCACCCGCCTGAGTCTCCCAAAGTGCTGGGATTACAGGTGTGAGCCACCGTGACCGGCCTAAAAACTTATGGTTTTTAAAAGCTCAGGGTTACATCTATTTCTATTTGCAGACTAATCTTAATATTCTATTTGTGTAGCTATTCTTTCCTGAATTACATTAGGCTCCTGAAGATCAAGAGTCCAGATTTCAAAGAATATTTCACTTGTACCTTAAGCAAATAAGTGCATACACCTGACAAATGAAAAGGTTACTTTTAGGAATGGAATGGAAATATGAAATTAGAATTGTTTAGGAAAATTTAGGCTGTGTGATTAAGCATAAACAGAATTCTTGCATATTCATTCAAGTTAAACAAAAAACCAAATATACTTACTAGGTGTATTTTTTTTTTTTTTTTTTGAGACGGAGTCTCACTTTGTTGCCCAGGCTGGAGTGCAGTGGCGCAATCTCAGCTCACTGCAGCCTCCACCTCCAAGGTTCAAACAGTTCTCCTGCCTCAGCCTTCCAAGTAGCTGGGATTACAGGTGCATGCCACCACGCCCAACTAATTTTTTTTTGTATTTTAGTAGAGATAGGGTTTCACTGTGTTGCCCAGGCTGGTCTTGAACTCCTGAGCTCAGGCAGTCTACCCGCCTTGGCCTCCCAAAGTGCTAGGATTACAGGCATGAGCCACTGCGCCCGGCCGCCACCAGGGTACTTTTAATCAAAATGTTTAATACTTTATGAATTTCGTTCTACAGAAAGATTTAACTCCTGCTCTCTAGTGGTGTTTTGTCTATGATGATTATCCAAATGATACTACAAAATTTAAATCTACTTCATAGTTACAAGCTAAACATCACTTTGTTATAAAATAGATAATAAATATAATTCAGTATTGACATTAAAATTCCCAGATTTTTACTGACTTCTTCTAAAACCGCCCTTTTCATGTAAGAAAAGGCAGTGTTTTAAAAACTGCAAATTTGGCTGGGTGCAGTGGCTCACGTCTGTAATCCCAACATTTTGGGACGATCACTGGAGCCCAGGAGTCCAAGACCAGTCTGGTTAACATAGCAAGACCTTGTCTTAGCCAAAAATACACAACTTAGCCGGGTGTGGTGGTGTGTCCCTGTGGTCCCAGCAACTTGGGAGGCTCAGGTGGGAGAATCGCTTGAGCCCAGGAGGTGGAGGCTGCGGTGAGCCTTCATTATGCCACTGCGCTGTAGCCTGGGCAACAGATGAGCCCTATCGCAAAAACAAGAACAGCCCTATAAATTTAAGTACATTTCCTATTCTGGATAAAACTAACTCAAAATTTTAATGTCAATTTGGGAAACTTAGTGAGCTTTTTGCCCTCAACATCAAAGTATAAGCAAATTTCTCTTAAAATCCTTAGGCTTCCAGTGTAGCTGGTGACAGGCTATGCGCTGCAGTGGGCTGCTGCGGATAGCTGAATGTTACTGCTGTGGAAATGTGTTGTTGTAAAAGCCGGCTTATAAGTAAAAGCAGCACACTCCTTTGCTGAAAGCCCTGCGTGGGTTAGTAGGCGGCTTCCGGTGAACAGCCCACTCCCTCTCCTGCGTTTCCACACAGTTCTGCTGCTTCCTGCCCCCTCCCCTGGACCCCCAGAGTGTTTCTTCTGTAGTATTGCAGCCCCCACAAGAAGCAAAGCTTTGAAGGGAATTGAACCTTTCTATGATGTGGGTTTCAGGGTTTTTTTGGTTTTCCTTTCTGGAATAGAAAAAAAAAAATTAAATCTTGAAAGCCATATCGTATAAAGCAGGCAGTCTGGAAGTCACTTACCTGAGCCACTTAATTATTTTTCCATAGGCTTTCCTTGAAATAACACTATGATATAATAATGAGAAATTGTGGGGGTGGGGCGGGGAGCTGGCTCCCTTTAAAAAAATTGCTCTGGGGCAGTTGTTGATATATGTGCTCCTTCGTATTTGTTGATTTGGAATACGTTGGCTACATATGTTCATTTATCACCCTGTCGTCGCAAGCCCTGTGCAGGCTACTTACTCTTCCTTGGTGCCGCCTCTCCCATTCGTAAAATGAGGGTGCTAAGACCTATGTCATCAGACTGGTGAAAGGTGAAGGAGATCACATGTGTAAAGTGCCTAGACTAAGATGTACTCCATGGAGCCCTACCTCTGTGTACATATTCACTTGTTTATGAAACAGGCATTAGCTGAGTGCCTGGTGTGAACTCAGCAGTGCAGGGCCAAGTATATCTGCCCAGGGGTGCTGTGATGCCTGGTGCTGGGATCAAGGCTCTTGGCAGCAAAGGCCCTCAAGGCAGAAGGAACACTATTTGCTCCTTGCTTCCGTGGAGGCCTTTTGTCTGTCAGGATCCCCCTTGTCAGAGGCTACAGATTAGAAACTGGTAGGTTTATTTCCTCCGTCTGTGCTGTCCATTGTAGTGGCCGCTACCCACATGTGGCAGTGGCTCCTGTACTAGACAGAGCAGATAGAGACTTTCCTCTTCTTGCAGAAAGTTCTTTTGGATGGTGATGTTTTAGGTGGTGAGAGAGCTTGGCCTAGTCACTGTTTTCTCTTTTTTTTTTTTTTTTTTTTGTTTTTGTTTGTTTTTGAGACAGAGTCTCACTCTCTTGCCTAGGCTAGAGTGCAGTGGTGCAATCTCATCTTACTGCAGCCACCGCTTCCTGGGTTCAAGCGATTGTCCTGCCTCAGCCTCCTGAGTAGCTGGGATTACAGGCACGCGCCAACACGCCCAGTTAATTTTTGTATTTTTAGTAGAGACAGGGTTTCGCCGTGTTGGCCAGGCTAGTCTCGAAATCCTGACCTCAAGTGATCTGCCCACCTCAGCCTCCCAAAGTGCTGGGATTACAGGCGTGAGCCACCGGCCTGGCCTGTTTTCTCATTTTAAATCCAGTTCATGTTTTTTTAAAGTAATGGGGTTGATAGAATATAGGGAATGGCAGATAATCTATTAAAGCTAATTTAGGCCCTATTTCCATGAATTTTCCTTTGTGACAATTTTAGGACTTGAAGAGCTACCTTTTAAAATTTTTTAAATATGGACTGGGCATGGTGGCTCACACCTGTAATCCCAGCACATTGGGAGGCTGAGGCCAGAAGATTGCTTGAGCCCATCCTGGGCAACATGGCAAGACCCCATCTCTACAAAAAAATTTAAAAATTAGCTGAGTATGGTGGTGCATACCTGTGGTCCCAGCTACTCAGAAAGCTGAGGTGGGAGGATTGCCTGAGCCCAGTAGGTCAAGGCTGCAGTGAGTTGTGATTACACTACTGCACTACAGCCTGGGTGACAGAGTGAGACCCTGTCTATAAAATAAAATTATTTAAGTAAACGTCTTTTGCAGACTGAAGAAGGATACAAATACTATTTCAAGAATCTTTAAAAGAATTTTTCTATTTAACCACATTTATCTTTTCTGGTAGGTCTTTTAAAGTTGCAATGTCATTTACTATCAACAGTCTGTAACAGATACTAAGGTCAAGATAATTCTCAATTATATTCTTTACAGAATACTTCATTAATTCTGTAGCCTTTTCATGGATCTGTATCAGTTAAGAGTTTTTGGGTGGCCTTCCCTCCTCCCACCCCAGGTTTTAAAAAAATCAAGTGTAATTTGCATACAGTAAAATGCATAGATTTATGTGTAGTTTGAATTTTAGCAAGTGAACAACTACGCTAAAGTTCCCTGGGTCTTTCCTGTCATCCCCCTACCCCAAGCATCTGCTGTCTGATTTCTGTCACTATAGATTAGTTTTACCTGCTCTTGAACTTGATGCATATGGAATCATAAAACATAAACTCTTGTGTCTGTCTCCTTTTGCTGAGCATAGCATTTCAGGGACGCATCGTGTTCTGTGTATCAGTACTTCATTCCTCTGTTACTGCTGAGCGGTGTTCCCTTGTATGAATATATGCGGTGTATCCATTGTCTTATTGATGTACATTTGGGTTGCTTTCAGTTTTTAGCTTTTATAAAGCTGCACAAATATTCATCTGCAAATCTTTTTGTAGACACACATACTAATTTGCCTTAGGTATGTACTTAGGAGTAGAATTTCTGGGTCATAGGGAAAGCGTGAGTAACTTTGTAAGAAACTGCTCAATTTTGCCAGTGTCTACATACCATTTTACATTCTCATTAGCAATGTATGAATTCTAATTGCGCTACATCTTCTCCAACAATTGGTGTTGTCATTTCTAATTTTAGCCATTTTAATGAGTGTGAAGTGGTATTTCATTGTGGTTTTAATTTGCATTTCCCTGATACTGAATGCTTTTTTCATGGGCTTATAGGCCATTCCTGTATCTGCTTTTGTGAAATGTATTCAAAAGTTTTGCCCTGGTTCCCATTTTTAAAACTTTAATATGTACCTTACAATGAGAACACGGGGACACAGGGAGGGAAACATCACCCACTGGGGCCTGTCTGGGGGTTGGGGGGCAAGGGGAGGGAAAGCATTAGGACAAATACCTAATGCATGTGGGGCTTAAAACCTAGATGACGGGTTGATGGGTGCAGCAAACCACCATGCCACATGTATACACGTTCTGCACATATATCCCAGAACTTAAAAAAAAAAAAAAGTGCCTTAATCTCTTCTACACCATTTTCTTTAAATAAACAACAGCAGTGCAATTGGCATGACAATGCTTTTTAAATCTCTCTGAGAAGTTGTTTTCTAAAGAATTACTTATTAATATGTTGAGTGGCCTAGAATTGCGAATGTCCTAAATAATGTTAGGAAGGATTTGAAATATCATTGGACATAAAATATTATCAATAATTTTGCTTGTGATAAGGCAATTATATATTCAAAATACTCATTGAAGTAAGTCTTGGCCAGGCGTGGTGGCTCATGCTTGTAATCCCAGCACTTTGGGAGGCCGAGGCAGATGGATCGCCTGAGGTCAGGAGTTTGAGACCAGCCTGACCAACATGGTGAAACCCTGCCTCTACTAAAAAGACAAAAAAATTAGCCAGGCATTGTGGAATGCACCTGTAATCCCAGCTACTTGGGAGGCTGAGGCAGGAGAATTGCTTGAACCTGGGAGGCAGAGGTTGCAGTGAGCCAAGATCGTGCCACTACACTACAGCCTGGGCGACAAAGCGGGAGTCCGTAGCAAAAAATAAATAAATAAAATAAAGTCTGTTTTATTAACTGCCAAGAAATTTGAAATGATATAGACACTTACTTTTTTTCCCCTTTGAAATGCTTATTTAGACGGAAAAATTAGAATGTAACCTATCAGAGTTCTTGGCTTATCCTAGAAGAATATCTATCTGCTGAAAGTGAATGCTTTCTTCCTCTGTGCCTTCTCTTCTCTGGGTCAGGAGTCTGACTTTCTTGACTATGATCCAAATGTTTTAGGGCATGTTAGTGATACCATATGTAATCTAATTCTTTGTACCATACTGCTGGAAACTGACCTGAGCCAATCTGGTCATGCACACCCCTTAGGATTTTTTGATAGGTTACAGTCACAACCAAAAAGACTTGAGGTAGATGGAGTTTAGCTGCTCCCCCGCAACACTGCTACCAAGTTATAATAAAAGCTAGCCTCAGATGAAAAAGTCCGCCACTCAACAGTCGTTCATTCAATGCATATTTATTAGCAAGCAGGCACAAAACAGATGATTCGTCCTGTCCTGAAAGCTTAGCTCTTGCATTTTGTAGGTACTCTGACCCCTTTTATGAAAAGCTTACTTGAAGCACAGGTATAGGGTTTGTCATGCTTATAGTTGGTTCCAGTCAATCAGAAATCCTCACAACCGCCGGGCGCGGTGGCTCACGCCTGTAATCCCAGCACTTTGGGAGGCCGAGGCGGGCGGATCACGAGGTCAGGAGATTGAGGCCATCCTGGCTAACACGCTGAAACCCCGTCTTTACTAAAAATACAAAAAATTAGTTGGGCGTGGTGGTGGGCGCCTGTAGTCCCAGCTACTCGGGAGGCTGAGGCAGGAGAATGGTGTGAACCCGGGAGGCGGAGCTTGCAGTGAGCCGAGATTGCGCTGCTGCACTCCAGCCTGGGCGACAGAGCGAGACTCTGTCTCAAAAAAAATACAAATAAAAAATAAGAAATCCTCACAACCAGGCCAGGCCCCGTGGCTCAAGGTTGTAGTCCCAGCACTTTGGGAGGCCGAGGCGGGCAGATCACTTGAGGTCGGGATTTCCAGACCAGCCTAGCCAATATGTGAAACCCGGTATCTACTAAAAACACAAAAACTAGCCAGGCGTGGTGGTGCGCACCTGTAGTCCCAGCTACTTTTGAGACTGAGGCAGGAGAATTGGTTGAACCCGGAAGATGGAGGTTGCAGTAAGCCGAGATCACACCACTGCACTCCAGCCTGGGCTACAGAGTGAGACTTTGTCTCAAAAAAAAAAAAATAATAATAATAAATAAATACAACCAGTAGCCGGAGGGTGGCGCCGGTTTACGCATCCAGACTGAAGTCTCAAACACTATCCCTGAAGAACAGTCTCGTTAGATTCCTCTTATCTGTTCATGCAAATGTGGGGTGTATCCGTAAAATATTTTAGACAAATCTGCATATGTGGATAGTCACTAATTTTACCAATGAGAGCCCATTTCTAACAGGGATTATTCTGATGAACATGCCACTAATTTTACCAATAAAAATACTTTTGATGCCCAGTATTTGAATTATAAATTTTCCAGAGGTATGCGTAACAGAAGAGCTACTGTATTATTTCTAGAATGTGACTCCCTGCTTTAATAATGACCATCCATCTCTGGAGTGTAAGTTTCTGATTAGAGCAACTGCCGCCAGATCTGCCCGATCGGCTCCCTGGTGTAGCTTAAACCAATCATATATGTTCTATCCTTGTCTCTGCAGTTAAAGTAGATTAACAACCCAGGCCCATTATATAAAATTAGTAAGAGGAATTCATCTGGATAGTCCATTCTCTCTCCTGATCAATTTAATTAGTAAATCTGGTAAAAGTCTCAGATGAGAGTTTAATTATACAGCATCCAGTGACACAGGAAACTAAGGTCTTGAACTCTAATTTTGCTTTTGTGTTGTTTGAAATGTTTGTTCCTCAGTGCCGTAAAGAAATAGCACTTGAACATAAATTTAATTTGTTTAGTAAGGCCATTTTTACTTCCTGCAGAAAGGGTACACTCACCAGCAGTTTTGCCACGAAAGTACACCAAACAAAGGAGACAGGGTCATTTATGACTTGACGGGTCCGCCCTACTGCTGTGTCCAGTTTCCACTGACTGGAACCGTACCTTACATTCTGTATTTGTCCCAATTGGCTAGCAACTTAGAACTTTTTAAAAGAGGCAGAGGTAGAGTGGAACAAAGGAAGGAGAAAGTAACTTGTGAAATGCTGAGAAAGGTAAAAACACTTTTAAATAAGGAAGAGGAACAGGCTATGACCTAATGCTTGCTTGGACCAGTATAAGCATGCCAGGGCAAATATTTAGGCTAAATTGTGGGAGCTAAGAACATAAAGTACATTGATTTTTTTTTATTATGGTTAGCAGATATTTAAGAATGTTAGCATAGGTCTTTGGATAAATTTTGCTTCTAAGAAAAGTTACTATTTATTCCTAATTGGATGGGGAGGAAAGTCTTTGAAGAGGAACCTCTACTTTACTTTTTACAGTGTCACATTGACAGATAGCATGTGGGACGGGGGCTGGAGAGGTTTTTTCCAGTGACTTAAGTTTCAGGGCCCTTTGTCGTAAAACAGGAGGAGAAGCAGAGAGCTAGCTGATGGAGCTGTCCCTCGGTTCTCACCATGAAGCGCACTGGGAGTCAGCTTTGTGTCTCCAGCCCAGGGCTGCAGGGGATAAACTAGGATAAGGAAGGATGATGATGAAAGGCAACTGGCTGGAGTTGTTATCGCATCTTTCCATTTCAGAGCGCTAGCTACCGATGCTGTATTTAACCTTATGTCTGTGCTGTGACGGTGGATCTTGTCCTGGCAGGAAATAGCTGTTTGACCACACTGAACAGGGATGCAGAGGACACCAAGGTTGAGGGGGACATAACTGTGAAAGATGAAAGGCTTCCTCCTCATCCTTCCCTCACTCCCCAGAGGAATATATTTTCACTTATGAACTAACACCAACACGTTCAAACCCACGTAATACTCAAAAAGTAAATACTTCCTTCCCTGCCCCCAAATCCTTGATAACCACTGTAACTCTTTACAGTGGCCATCTCCTTGGTAACCACTGTAATTCTTTGGTGGGGGCATTTTTCTGTTGTCTTTTTGTTTATTTTTTAATTAATTTAATTTTTTTAGAGACGAGGTCTCTGTCGTCCAGGCTGGAGTGCAGTGCTGCAATCATAACACGCTGTGGCCTCAACCTCCTGGGCTCAAGTGATCCTCCTGCCTCAGCCTCCCAAGTAGCTGGGACTATAGGCATGAGCCACTGTGTCTGGCCCTCTGTTTATCTTTATTTTAGAAGATTATTTATTTATTTTCTTCTTTGTACTTCAGTGGATACAAATCTGTTAATTTTTTTTTTTCTTTTTTGAGACAGAGTCTCCCTCTTGTTGCCCAGGCTGGAGTGCAGTGGTGCAATCTCGGCTCACCTCAACCTCCACCTCCTGGGTTCAAGCGATTCTCCTGCCTCAGCCTCCTGAGTAGCTGAGATTACCGGCGCACGCCACCATGCCTGGCTAATTTTTGTATTTTTAGTAGAGACAGGGTTTCACTATGTTGGTCAGGCTGGTCTTGAACTCCCGACCTTGTGATCCACCCGCCTCTGCCTCCCAAAGTGCTGGGATGACAGGCATGAGCCACCGTGCCGAGCTTAAATCTGTTTATTTTTATACATATAAATTTACCTTAGAAATAAGGCTTAGTTTTGATTTATTCTGTTTACATATATCATGCAATTAGGTTTTTTAAATACTTAGTTGATCTTTGTATGACTGTGGAAAGATTACATATTGATCTACTTTATTAACTTTAAGTGATAGTATGATTGCCATGGTTTAATTATTCCCCTATTAGTGACAATTATTTCCATTTAGTCTTACTGCAGACACTGCTATAGTGAACACCTGTCAATTGCTTCTTAGTACTCCTATGCCAGTATTTCTCTCAGGTCGATTTCAAGAGAGGGTTACCAGTTACAGGCATAACAGATACTGCCAGATTGCCCTCCAGAACGCCCCCATCAACTTACAGTCTCACCTTCTTTGTATAAAAGTAGCAATCTAGCCAGGTGCAGTGGCTCACGCCTGTAATCCCAGCACTTTCGGAGGCCGAGGTGGGCGGATCACCTGAGGTGGGGAATTGGAGACAAGCCTGATTAACATGGAGAAACCCCATCTCTAAAAATACAAAATTAGCCGGGCGTGTTGGTGCATGCCTGTAATCCCAGCTACTCGGGAGGCTGAGGCAGGAGAATTGCTTGAAGCTGGGAGGTGGAGGTTGCGGTGAGCTGAGATTGGGCCATTGCACTCCGACCTGGGCAAAAAAAAGAGTGAAACTCCGTCTCAAAAAAAAAAAAAAAAAGTTGTAGTCTCCCCACAACCTTTCACTAGGATTGCTGTCAGTATTTTAATTTTTTCCCAACTGGATGGCATGAAATGAAATTTCATTATTTTGTAATTTTCATTTTTCTAATTACTAATTAGGCCAAATATGTCACATGGTTTTTGGTCATCTGTATTTCTTTTTCTGGTTTGCCTTTTTAATATATGATTATTTTCATTGGACTGTGTGTAATTTTAAGATTTTTATAGAAGTAGTTTTTTATTTATATATAGTCCTTGTTATATAAGCTACAAATAGTTTCTCCTAGTCAATTGCTTTAAAAAAAAAAATTTTAGAGTTACAGAAAAGTTATAAAAATAGTAGAGCGTTCCTGTGTCCGCCTCACGCAGTTTCACTTTTCTCTAGTGTTGTCATCTGTCTTCGTCATCTAGGGCTGCTGTGACAGAATACGCCATGCATAGTCTGCGTGGCGTAGACAACAGAAATGTATTTTGTTACAATTCTGGAGCTTAGGAAGTCCAAGAACAAGGAGCCAGCGGGGTTGGCTTCTGCTAAGGCCTCTGTCCTTGGCTTGCAGACTGCCGCCTTCTCCCTGTACCTCCACGTGACCTTTCCTGTGTGCATTCAGTGGGAGAGAGTGTTCTGGTATCTCCCTTTTTTTTTTTTTTTTTTTTTTGAGACGGAGTCTTGCTCTGTCGCCCAGGCTGGAGTGCATTGCGTGATTTCGGCTCACTGCAAGCTCCGCCTCCCGGGTTCAGGCCATTCTCCTGCCTCAGCCTCCCGAGTAGCTGGGACTACAGGCGCCCGCCACCACGCGGGCTAATTTTTTGTATTTTTAGTAGAGACGGGGTTTCACCGTATTAGCCAGGATGGTCTTAAACTCCTGACCTTGTGATCTACCTGCCTCGGCTTCCCAAGGTGCTGGGATTACAGGCGTGAGCCACTGCCCCTGGCCTGTATCTCTCGTCTTATAAGGATATCAGTCCCACCTGTATGACCTCGTTTAACCTTGATTTCTTCCTTAAAGGCCCTATTCCCAGTAGTCACATTGGGGGTCAAGGCTTCAACATAAGAATTTCAGGGACACAATTCAGTCCGTAAGATCATCTTACATTACTGTGGCACTTTAAGAAACCAACACTGGGCTGGACGCGGTGGCTCATGCCTGTAATCCCAGCACTTTGGGAGGCCAAGGCGGGAGGATCACCTGAAGTCAAGAGTTCGAGACCAGCCTGGCCAACATGATGAAACCCTGTCTCTACTAAAAATAGAAAAATTAGCCGGGCTTGATGGCACATGCCTGTAATCCCAGCTACTTGGGAGGCTGAGGCAGGAGAATCACTGGAACCAGGAGGCAGCGGTTGCAGTGAGCCGAGATCGCACCATTGCACTCCAGCCTGGGCAACAGAGTGAGACTCCGTCTCAAAGAAAAAAAAAAGAAACCAATACTGATGTGTTATTATTAAGTATACTGCAGACTTTATTGGGATTTCACCAGCTTTCCCATTAACCTTTCTCTATTCTGAAATTCAATCCACATTGCATTTAGTTGTCATCTGCCTAGTCACCTAAGGTCTGTGAAAGTTTCTCAGTCTTTCCTTGTTTTTCATGATCTTGACAGTTTTGAGGAGAATGGGTCAGCTATTTTGTAGAATGTGCCTCAAATTGGGTATGTCTGCTTGTGCTTGTTTTCCTCATGACTAGACTGGATTTTTGGCATGAATACCACAGAAGGCGAAGTGCCCTTCTATCACATCTTGTCAGAGGTACATGAAATCCACAAGACATCACGGGTTAGTCACAAGCATTTGGTTAAAATAGTGTTTGCTAAGTTTCTCTTCTGTAAAGTTACTCTTTTTCCCTTTCCACACTGTATTCTTCGAAACAAGTCACCTAAGTCCAGTCCACACTCAAAGGGGACTAAGGAGGGGTTAAGCATCACTTCTTGGAGAGAAGTAGCTACATGTATATAATTTGGAATTGTTCTATGAGGAAGATTTGTCTCCTCTCCATTTACTTACTCAATCACTTATTTATGTCAGTATGGATTCATGCATATTACTTTACACTTTGGATTAAAATCCAATATTATATACTTATGTTGTTGCTCAAATTGTTCTTTATTTGACTGTTGGAGTTTTTCAGGTTGGCTCTGGTATCACACTCTTCTCCCACCCCCTTTTCTTAAAAGATATTTTTATAGTGTGTTCTGTAAATTTATCAGTCTTTTTTCTTAATAGCTTTTGCATTTTGTGTCTAAGTCTTAAACTGTGTATCAGTTAGGATAGGCTAGGCTATGTTGTGATGACAACCCCAAAGTCTTAGTGGCATGTAACAAGCAAATATATTTTTTGCTCATGACACATGTCCATCACTGGTTAGGTAAGAACTATTACTCTTGTAAACCAGGCTGGTGGAGCACGGTTACTTCATATGTAACTTTTTATTGAGCATAATGTAAATGAAGTCATATTTATTTTATAATACATATACATAGATATCTGTAATGTGTGATACATACACACACAGAAATGTGCACAGCTCTATAAACAGCTTGTGAACATCCTGGGTAAGTAACTAGCAGATGGATGGAGAAACAGAACATCACCATAGGCCTGGTGCGATGGCTCACACCTGTCATCTCAGCACTTTGGGGGGCCGAGGCAGGAGGATTCTTGAGCCCAGGAGTTCAAGACCAGCCTGGGCAACACAGGGAGACTTATATCTCCCCAAAATACAAAAATTAACCAGGTGTAGTGGCATGCATGCCTGTAGTCCCAGCTACTCAGGAGGCTGAGGTGGGAGGATCCCTTGATCCCAGGAGTTCAAGACCAGCCTGGGCAACGTGGTGAAACCCCACCTCTACAAAAAATACAAAAATTAGCCAGGTGTGGTGGTATGTGCCTGTGGTTCCAGCTACTTGGGAGGTTGAGGTGAGAGGATTGCTTGAGCCTGGGAGGTTGCAGTGAACTGTGATTGCATCACTGCCCTCCAGTCTAGGTGACAGAGGTAGGCTCTGTCTCAAAAACAAAAGTATCATCACACCTCAGGAACCACCCTCTGTGTCATTTCCTGGTGACCACCCCCTTCAAGGATAAACACTACCCTGATTTGTATTGCCATAGATTTGTCTGGTTTTGAAATCTACATAAATGGAATCATGCTGTATTTACTCTTTTTTTCTTCCAGCTTCTTTCACTAAATGTTTGTGAGCATTGTTTGTGATGTGTGTGGCTGTAGCTCAGGCCCTCTCATTGCCATATAATATTTCATTGTAAGGAAGTTCCCATTTGGGCTGTTTTCAGTGTTTGCCTATGATAAATAATGATTCTATGAGCTTTTAAAAAATACCTTTCTTGGTGAACATGTGTATGAATTTCTGTTGTATGTAAATCTAGAACTGGAATTACTAAGTCAGAAGATGTGCTATGTTTATTTTTTGTATGTAAATACTGTCAGCTTTCTAAAATGGTTGTACTGCTGCTGTAATCTTAAATGCTGCAGGATAGAGGGAGAGTTCTGTGGGGTCTTGCACCATGGATTAGTGGTCTGGCCTGGGAGTGGCATTCTCATCTCTGTTCACTTAACCACAAAGCAGTCAGCACAAGCAGTCCCACCATGGCCTGGGATGTGGAGAGCCAGAACTATTATGTTCGACTTTTTAGTCCAGAAATAATTAATTTTTTTTGGTAAATGGTGTGATAGAGGGAGACATTTTTAGGCAAATCATTTTCTTCAGATTTTTGTTTGACTACATTCCATAGATTTAAATAAGAATTCTTACTGACATTAAAGTAATTTGTGTTGAATTTTATTTTAATGTCCCATTATTGCAAGTTATTTAGAAATGGGTTTTAAGTGTTTCCGTATTGATAGATTGATAGATTTTTGATGATCTTTTCATCAAAACTTTTTTTTTTTTTTTGAGCTGGAATCTCGCTCTGTCACCCAGGCTGGAGTGCAGTGGTGCGATCTCTGCTCACCGCAACTTACACCTCCCAGGATCAAGCAATTCTCCTGCCTCAGCCTCCCGAGAAACTAGGATTACAGGCACATGCCACCACACCGGCTAATTTTGTATTTTTAATAGAGACAGGGTTTTACCATGTTGGCCAGGCTGGTCTCGAACTCCTGACCTCTAGTGATGCACCCACCTCAGCCTCCCAAAGTGTTGGGATTACAAGCGTGAGCCACCGTGCCCCACCAAACATTTCTTTTATTGTATTGTAGTCATTGAACATGGTCTATGTGTATGGTTTCTGCTTTCCAGAATTTGTTGAGATCTCCCTGTGACCTAACACATGATAACTGAATACCCTATTTGAAAAGTTTTTGTGTTCTATATTGAAAACAGTTCTATCTACTGGGTCATGCCACTAATTCCTTATTTCATTTTTTTGAAGTGTGTTTAGTCTTCTATGATTATGGATGTACTAATTACTCCTATTTTCACTTGTTTTTGCTTGATAGATTTAAAATTTGTTATGTGTGATGGTTATAATTTTTTTGGTAAATTATATCTTTTTTTTTTTTTTTGAGATGGAGTCTCGCTCTGTCGCCCTGGCTGGAGTGCAGTGGCTTGATCTTAGCTCACTGCAGTCTCTGCATCCTGGGTTCAAGCAATTCTCCTGCCTCAGCCTCCTGAGTATCTGGGATTACAGGTACCCATGGCCACCATGCCCAACTAATTTTTGTATTTTTAGTAGAGAAGGGGTTTTGCGATGTTGGCCAGGCTGGTCTCAAACTCCTGACCTCAAGTGGTCCACCTGCCTCAGCCTCCCAAAGTGCTGGGATTACAGGCATGAGCCACCATGCCCGGTGATTATATATCTTTAAACATTAAACACCTTTGTCTTTTAATTGCTTTTTATTGTGAATTCTTTTTTTTTTTTTTTTTTTTTTTTTGAGATGGAGTTTTTGCTCTGTTGCACAGGCTGGAGTGCAGTGGCATGATCTCGGCTCACTGCAACCTCCGTCTCCTGGGTTCAAGCAATTCTTCTGCCTCAACCTCCCAAGTAGCTGGGATTACAGGTGCCTGCCACCATGCCCAGCTTAATTTTTTTGTTTTTAGTATTTAGATGAGGTTTCACCATGTTGGCCAGGCTGGTCTCAAACTCTTGACCTCAGGTGATCCACCCGCCTCAGCCTCCCAAAGTGCTGGGATTACAGGCGTGAGCCGCCGAGCCCGGCCTGTGAATTCTGTTTTATCTGATATTAATATTGCTGCTTTCTTTTTTCCTAGCAACTGCATAGCATACCTTTGTCTATCCTTTCATTTCAGTTTTTTCTGTAAGGCTTTGTTTTTATTGTCTTTATTAAACATATAGCTTGAGGACTTTTTGGGGTTTTTTGGTTTGTTTTTGGTAGAGATGGTATCTTACTTTCTTGTCCACGTTGGTCTTGAACTCCTGCATTCAGGGGATCCTCTTGCCTTAGCCTCCCAAAATGCTGGGATTATGTGAGCCCAGCCTAGCTTGAATTTTTTAAACTCATTTTGAAAATCTTGTCTTTTAACAGGTGAATTTTTTTGCATTTTAAAATTATAACTCATATGTTTGGACTTATTCCCACCATCTTATTCTGTTTTGTTTGCCATAATATTTCCTCTTGCTATTGGGTGGCTTGCTCAATTTTCTTAGTGTCATTTTCTCTCTTGCTGTAGTGATTTGGAAAGTATGAAAACTTATATAGTTCTTCTAGTGCCTCCCTTAAAAAAAAAACTTACAAAGTATTTCAGAGATACAAATGAGTATGGAGACTAACAATGTTGGGTGAGATGTCCAGGGCTTCTGTAGATAAGATTACTTTTTTCTACCTTAGTTCCAGACCAGCTGATTGAGAAACACAGGAGTCAAACAGACAAAGATTAAAATTGCCAGGCTTGGTTTATCTGTGTGGGCATTTAGATCCAAAGGCAACTGGAATTACTTGCGCAAGCAGTCACTGGCACATCGGACAACCACAAGGACAGGTTCCAGACAGTGTGTCTGCAAATGGGTAGAGCCTTTGACACCCCGGATCCATGGGTGATTGTGTAGAATAGTGCCTCCTCCACCCTCTTATCTGCGGAGGACATGTAGCACCGGCAAGAAATAAACATCCGTTGTAAATCACATCACTAAGATTTCAGGGATATTTGTTGTCACAGCTTATTCTGACGAATAAACTCAATTCATCATAGGGTATAGAGTGAACCAGAACCATCCTAATTGTAGGTTTGGTCAGTCTGAAAAAGAGGAGCAGGAAGGATAGTTAGGCTTCTTCATCTTGTGCATTTCTTATCTCACTCTCTGCTCACGTATTTATTGGGGTGTTAGCTTTTTTCTCTCTGATGTATGGTGCTTTGTAAATTCTAAATACTGACACTTTATTGGTTTTATACATTGTATCTGTCTTCTCCTAGTCTGTGAGTTATCTTTTTAAATTTTGTTTCTGGGCTCCTGTGTTAAACAGAAACATTAAATCTTTTTTTTTTTTTTTTTTTGTGGGATGGAATTTCGCTCTTGTTGCCCAGGCTGGAGTGCAATGGAGCAATCTCGGCTCCCAGCTAATTTTTGTATTGAAACACTAAATCTTTATGTAATCAAGTTTCTCAATCTTTTGCTTTACAGTTTGGGTCTTGTTTTGAGTGAAAAAGAAATCCATCCCTGTTTCACTAATATGAGTTATTTTCCCATATATTCTTATAAAACTTTTAAAGCTTTTCTTCTTATATCTAGGTTTTTAATCCACTTGAGGTATTTTTTTGCCTTTGGTGTGTAGTGGTGTATGGTATGAGATAGGGATCAAATTTCTTCCCTCCCCCACACCCAAAAACATAGACAACCAGTTGTCCCACGTGTATTGAATATTCTTCTCCTATTGATTTGTAATGTCCCTAATGTCATATGAGATGTTTCCATTTATATGTGGCTCTCATCTTTGCCTATTATATCTGTGCCAATAGTACACTGTGCCAATACTGCCTAAATTCTTGTAAGTTTTAATATATGGTAGAACAAGAGCCCCCTTCTTGGTCTTTTTTTTTTGAGATGGAGTCTCACTCTGTCGCCCAAGCTGGAGTGCAGTGGCGCGATCTCGGCTTACCGTAGCCAGCTCCGCCTCCCAGGTTCACGCCATTCTCCTGCCTCAGCCTCCCGAATAGCTGGGGCTACAGGTGCCCGCCACCACACCCGGCTAAGTTTTTGTATTTTTAGTAGAGACAGGGTTTCACCATGTTAGCCAGGATGGTCTCCATCTCCTGACCTCGTGATCCACCCACCTCGGCCTCCCAAAGTGTTGGGATTACAGGTGTGAGCCACTGCACCCGGATTTCTTGTTTTTTTTCAAAATGTTTTTTGTTCTTCTTGGCCCTGTGATCTTCTGGATTGATTTACATGTATTAACATGTCACATTTCATGTAATTTATTACATGTAACATGTAAATTTATTACATTTAATTCATACATTAGCATGCAATTTACATGTATTAGCATGTCAGGTTTCATGCAGTTTATTACATGTAACATGTAAATTTATTACATTTAATTCCTTTATTAGCATGTAATTTACATGTATTAACATATCAGGTTTCATGAAAAGACCTGTTGAGATTTTGATTAGAATTGCATTTCTTTTGAGGGAAATTACTGTCTTTGTGATATTGAGTCTTCCTGTTGATAAACCTGCTTTATTTCTCCATTTATCCATAAGGGATATGCACATCTTTTTTTTCTGTTATATTTCATAATTGCTTATTACACGTAGATAGAAAAGCTATTGGTTTTTGTGTATTAATCTTCTGTATCTAGAAACATTGCAAAACTTTATTATTTATTTGAGTAGTTTATCTGCCAATTCTCATCTGTATTTTTTTTGTTTTGTTTTGAGACAGTCTTACTTTGTCACCCAGGCTGGAGTTCAGTGGCATGCTCTGGGTTCACGGCAACCTCCGCTTGCCAGGTTCAAGTGATTCTCCTGCCTCAGCCTCCCAAGTAGCTGGGATTACAGGCGCGGGCCACCCATACCTAGCTAATTTTTTGTATTTTTAGTAGAGATGCGGTTTCACCATTTTTGTAGGGCTGGTCTTGAACTCCTGACCTCAGGTGATCCACCCGCCTCGGCCTCCCAAAGTGCTGGGATTACAGGCATAAGCCACCACGCCCGGCTTCTTGTCTGTATTTTTTAGGTAGACAGTCATCTGCAAATAAGGACAGTTTTAATTCTTCCTTTCCAGTTTTCTCTGATTTCCTTTCTGTATCTTGATATCAGCTAGCACTTCCACTTACTACATTGTTAAAAAGAGGTAATGATAGTGGGAATTTTTTCTTGCTTTTTATTTTATAGGGATGCTTCCAAAGTTAAGGCATAAAGTGTGATACTGGCTGTTGGAACAATCTTTATCAGCTTAAGGAAGTTCTCTTTTAGCTCCCTTGTGCAAAGACTTAATTGGAAATGGGTGTTGATTTTAATGACTTCCTTCTCTGTTTTTAATGAGATAATCATGTGACTTTTTCCTGTAATCTGTTCATGTTGATAGGCTTTTTTTTATGTTGAATAAGATTAATTTTCTTTTCATATGCTATTGACCATTTGTATTTCTTTTCTGAATTGAGTGTTCATAGCCTTTCTAGATTTTTTATCTCTTAGGTTGTGTTAGGGAAAAACTCAAACTGTTTTTCCTCTGCTGTCACATCAACACAGCAATTATCAACACAAAAGACCTCTGTAATATGTGTGGATTTCTGTGGCAGACCCCAGTTGGTTGTCCTCCCCTTCAATTCCGACACCATCTACCTGGAGATAGCAGGTTGAGGGCTCAGTCCCCAAGACCACCCCCTCCTTCCCACAAGTCACAAGTCCGGGCCTCAGCAACTTCTGACTGACTGGCTTCAAGTTGGGGTTCCCGGGATCCCCTGTTGGGGTACAATTAATTTGCTGGAGGAATCGGGGAAACTCACTAGTTTATTATGAAGGCTATTTTAAAGGATACAGATAAACAGCCACAGGAAGAGATGCACAGGGTGAGGTCTGGAAGGGTCCCAAATGCAGGAGCTTCTGACCCCGTGGAGTTGGGCTGCACCACCCTCCGGGCATGTGGATGAGTTCTCACTCACCATCCTGTCAGCCTCCGTGGTTCAGCTCTCCAGAAGCCCTGTGAACCCTGGCCTCTAGTGGAGATTTCATTGCTTGTCCATGATTGAAGGATGGACAAGTGTGTTGAAATATGATTGGACAAAAAGGGTATAATCTACACCCAGCAAGGCCTGTCTGTTCAGATTCTTCCAGCCTCTCTGGGCAGCATTCCTTCCTCCAGGGTATGGGGTGGGATGCTTTGTGGAATGAGGGTCTTACAGTTCACAGTCATATTAGAGCCCTGCCTTGGGCCGGGGAAAGCAGAGCAGGAAAAGATCAGAGAGATTCTGTTTCCCAAGGCCGGCTTTCTGAGGTCCACAGCGCCCAGCATATAACAAGATGTTGTAACAAAACTTATGGGAGTTGGGAGCTAGGAACTGTGGATGAAAACCAATAAGTATGTAATTATAATATCATAGATTGTGATATTGCTTTGGAGAGACATTTTATCTGTTGTGATAATTAACTTTTATTATAGGTGTTTTCCCCAAGTCTCTCCTAGTTTTTCCCTTTGTGACTTGTTTTTTGTCACACTTTAAAATTCTGTGTGTTAAATTATAAAATTATTCATTATAGCCCAGGCGAGGTGGCTCACCCCTGTAATCCCAAAACTCTGGGAGGCCGAGGTGGGCGGATCACGAGGTCAGGAGATTGAGACCATCCTGGCCAACATGATGAAACCCCATCTGTACTAAAAATACAAAAATTAGCCAGGTGTGGTGGCACGCACCTGTAGTCCCAGCTACTCGGGAGGCTGAGGCAGGAGAATCGCTTGAACCCAGGAAGCAGAGGTTGCAGTGAGCCAAGATCGTACCACTGCACTCCAGCCTGGCAACAGAGCGAGACTCCGTCTCAAAAAAAGAAAAAAATTTTTTCAGTATAATTTTATAGTTATCTGACAGCTTTTTCAAAATTATGTCATCTGTGATGTGTTTTATAAATATGTGATATTAGCATCTCATTTTCTTTTCATATATGTAAACACCTGCCCTATATTGGATAAGGCCATCTTTGTTACTGAATTGAAATAATCAGTTTTCTTTAAGTGTTCATATATGTCTGGGTCCAGATTGTACATTGCTGTGCTAAAATCCTATTGTTTTAATTACTGTTGATTTATATTTGGGCAAGTCTTTGAGGCTGGGACTTAATCTTACGCTTCAGATCCAATAGCCTGTGTTCAAATCCCAATTCTGCCACTTCTCGGCAAGCTTTGTGACCTTGTGCAGGTTAGTCACTCCACCTCCTTACGGCTAGTTGACCCTGGTAGTGCTAACCTCACAGGGTAAAATGAGCTGAATACAATACACGGCACTAAACTCTCCATCATCGTTGGTTATCATTGTCATTTGAGTGGGTAATGCTGCTGCCGCTTCTTTGTTAATCAGTACTTTCATGAACATTTCTTCCTCTGCTCCCTGTGTTCTTTCCTTCCCTCAAAAAACAAGTGGCTAATACAGATGACAGCCTGATGTCTATGGTCCTGTCTGAGGGACAATCTGTGTTCAGGTGGAGCCTGTTCTCTCCTGCTCCCTAGCACGTAAAATCTCCTTTCTGCCTGTCTGTGGTGAACTCAGCAGAGGTTGACTTCCCCCAGCTGTAGGGAAGCTGTCCATTTCTCCATTGGCTCTGCCAGGACCTGTGAAGGCCGTCCACCCAGTTCAAGGGGGAAATACAGAGTGGAGAAAGCCCACTGTGTCTCTAGGTCCAAATAGGGCTCTTCAAATCTTTCCTATTAACAAGCACATACTGTATTATAATTCCCACCGACTCCTACATATTTCTATGTTTTATGGTTAATTATCCCCAAATACCTATAGCTGTTATCCAGGAAAATGTTTTTCATTTCAGATTTAACAGATATTTGCTAAAGGAAGAGGTAGTCAACCTGGAGGCCCAAAAGTCAAATCAGACCTACAGAAAAATTAGGCCCAAGGATGGATTTTAAATATTTTTATTAACATTTTTAAATCATGAGATTTTATTTCTTTCTCCCGTATCATGTTACTCAAAGAAGCAGAAGTGATGATGTGGTGCGACAGGGATGTATAGGCAAAAAGATGACTGCTGCTTTCTGTTTCTGACAACAGAAACATCAATGGGGGGATACATGGATTTTTAACAGGATTATAAAGTTAATCGTCAAGCTTTAAGCAAACTTTGTAAAGAGCCCTGTTTCAGCCAGGCGCGGTGGCTCATGCCTATAATCCCAGCACATTGGGAGGCCGAGGCGGTGGATCACTTGAGGTCAGGAGTTTGACATCTTTACTAAAAATTAGCTGGGAGTGGCGGCATGTGACTGTAATCCCAGCTACTTGGGAGGCTGAGGCAGGAGAATCGCTTGAGCCCGGGAGGTGGAGGTTGCATTGAGCCAAGACTGCACCACTGCACTCCAGCCTGGGCAACAGAGCGAGACTCCATCAAAAAGAAAAAAAAAAGAGCCCTGTTTCTGGTTCCAGGTTCCTAATAAATGGCCCTCAACCCAGCACCATAGTCTCTGTAGTACTGTATTGGTGTGTTACTCTAACAATAAAATATTGGCATTATGTAGAGATAATTGCACATCAGAAATCAGTGATTTCCCCCCACCTGTAATATATACAACACTCCTTAGGGAATTGAACTTAAGGTTTGGGCTGGGAGGGAAAATTTCTTCCCATTTCCATCTAGCTACTTTTCTAGTTTAAATTGGGTTTTTTGAAAGAAACTGGAATTTCAGGAGATAGGTAGAAACCAAAACATGTTACTAACCAGTTCCCTTGTTTAAATGCATACGAAGGATATTTTCCAGGTTGCCTCATACTGTGCTCATTATATGCTTCCTATCTTGATCAAGAGTCAGCTTTGGAAAAACACTGTTAGCCTGCAAGTTGACTTTTTAGAAGCAGTGTAATTTTGAATAGGTAATACATGGTACAATGCAAAAGCTGTAAAAAAGCATAAATCTCTCTTATTCCCTATTTCTAGACACCGACTATGAAGGCATTGATACGTTTCTTGTGGCTGCTTCCAGAGACTTGCTACCCACGATTTCATCCACAATCGTATACATGTGTATATAGGATTTAAACTCACACATAGAAGTGGTAGCGCTTAACAGTCCATCTTGGCTATCTTTAGTTTTCGGTTTTCTTTTTTTTTTTTTCTTTTGAGATGGAATTTCGTTCTTGTTGCCCAGGCTGGAGTGCAAAGGCGTGATCCTGGCTCACTGCAACCTCCACCTCCTGGGTTCAAACGATTCTCCTGTCTCAGCCTCCCAAGTAGCTGGGATTACAGGCATGCGCCACCACGACTGGCTAATTTTTTGTATTTTTAGTAGAGTCAGGGTTTCACCATGTTAGCCAGGCTAGTCTCAAACTCCTGACCTCAGATGATCCATCCTCCTCGGCCTCCCAAAATGCTGGGATTACAGGCGTGAGCCGCCATGTCTGGCTAGTTTTCAGTTTTCAGTCTTAAACATTTCTCCCAAACTTCCCATTTGTTGGCTCCATGGAGGTGGCCCAGTTTATATTCCCACCCACAGGAGATGTATGTGAGTGCCCTCAACCTCCCGACACACTGCAGCACCTTATCCAACTCTTAAGTTTTGCCAGTCTGAGGAAAAAATAGTACCTCATAGTGGAACTTTACATTTCTGTTACTTTTGTGATAACAAAATTGAAGTTAGGTATCTTCTCGATGAATTTAACATATTTTTCCAGTTTATCTCTTGATTTGTTTATGTATCTTTTGCCATGAAAACTGCTTAAAAATGTGTTTATGGCTTTTAGATTTTGTATCATTTAGCAAGGTCTTCCCCAGTTGGAGAGTATAAAAAAGAATTCATGGTTTAAAAAATGTATTTTAAAAAGTCTTTGATCCATCTGGAATTGTAGAATAAGATTAGGAGGTATGCAGGTTTACTTTTGAGGCAAAAGTATGTATAAAGTAACACTTTTCTATAGAAAACTTGGGAAAATACAGGAGGGAATGAAAATGAACTCCAATCCCAGCACCTTGTTATCTGTAACAATTGAGATCATGCTTATGCTGGGATTTCAATTTTTTTTCACTTGAGATTAAAATACAAACATAGGTTTAGAATATATTTTAATTTATTTAATGTTTTTATGGGTACAAGTAGGTGTATATATTTATGGGGTGTATGAGATGTTTTGATACAGGCAGGCAATGCACAATAATCACATCATGGAGAATGGGGTATCCATCCCCTCAAGCATTTATCCTTTGTGTTACAGACACTCCGGTTGTACTCTTTTAGTTATTTTTAAATGTACAATTAAGCTATTGTGGACTATAGTCACCCACACCCTGTTGTGCTGTGAAATAATAAGTCTTATTCATTTGTACTTTTTTTTGTGCCCATTACCCCCACACTACCTTTCCCAGCCTGATAACCATCCTTCTACTCTCTATCTCTACAATAATTTTAAATGATTGTTTAAAAAGGGTGTCAACATTTTTGTTTTTAAACCATCCCAAACAGTCCCTTTAAAGGAATGCATGACCAGAGGGTTGCCTTTAAGTCTTGCACAATTAAAAGAAAAGCGTTTTCTCTGAGGCAGCTGATCTCAGGAAATCTTGCACGATTTTGAAGATGCCCGTTTTCCATAAGACCCGGCCCTGCGGGGGCACTTGGCCGGTCTTGGCGGAGCGAGGGTGCCTGGGCTCTGCTACCGGAGGGCGCACTGCAGGGGCCCGGGCCTGGCGCAGCTGCAGCACCTCCTGGCGGCAGGAGTGCGGCGGGGGAGGCGCCAGGAGGCCCCTGCCCCGGCTGCCATCACCCTCGGGTCTGTCCCTGGCCTGGGGCCGAGCCCTTTTGCTCAAAGTCGTTTAATCGCTAAGGAGCTTTCCCAGACGCTTCCCTCTGCAGGCCCGCTGGCCTCTGACGCATGTCCCCTCTGCGGAGTGTTTGGGCACTGGAGGAGCCCTGGTTGGCACAGGCCGCCCCGCGTTCCCAGCTGGGGAAGGAAGGCGGGCGGCCAGGCGGGGGGAAAGAAAGCGGGAGGTGGGGCGGGGTGCTGTCCATCCCCACGGCCTCGTCGCCCGCGGGGCTGTTTCCAGGACTTGGGGACTTCCGGGGCTGCGCTGTCGTGTCAGGCCGTTGGGCCGCCGAGGGGTGTCGCTGCGCCCGCTGCCCCGCGCGGCCCTTTAAACTTTGTTTTTTAAACTTCGGGGGTGTGGTCGCGGCGCCTCCCCTCTCGGTGGCTGGCGTCCTTGCCTCTGCCCCGCCTTCCAGATGCTTTGGAGTCATGAGCCGGGAGGGCGCGGGGGCAGCTCTGGTGGCCGAGGTGATCAAAGGTGAGCCGGGAGGGCGGGGGCTTCCCCTGGGGGCTCCGGCACCCGTGCTGGGACAGGGCGGGCGGTGCTGGCTGGGAGGTGCCCCTAGTCTGGGCCCCGGCCGCCCTTGTCTCCTGCGTGTGGGTGGCCTCGACACTTGTCCCCAGGCTCTGGGCTTCAGCGCTCATGGGCGGCTGTGACCCTTGCGTGCCTGCACCTGAGCCTAGTAGGTGAGCTGCACCTCCCCGCCCGCGGCAGCGAGATCCTTGGGCTCTGTCACAGGGATCAAAGGTCCTTGTGGTTGGAAAGGATTAGGCCCTGTCACCCATTTGAGTGTTTGTGGTTGCAAGAAATTTTAGCTGAGGAGTTTACAAGGAAATAAACTTAGTAGTTAGTTGCATGAGTTGAATTGCAGATCAAAAAAAAAAAAAGTTTACTATTTGGGGAAAGGGTGCCAGCTGGCTCTGCTGAAAGTATATATATTTTAAAGGCTGTACTTGATTTTGCCACGTTGTGAGTGTAAGTATTTTCCTAGCACCACTAGTATTACTATTAGATATTGTGGATGACTTTATTTCACCCGAGGATTTTTAGGCAAGGAATGAGGGTGGAGCCTCCTGAGCCTTACTACTCATTACCATTCTTGCTAGCTTCACAGCAGCCTAACTGCATTTATGCAACACAAGTTCATCTCAGACCCATCATGCAGAAACCTCTCATTGCTTCTGTTTTAATGGTAATTTGTCTAATTGTAAAAATACCGAAGTAGTGATTCCAAGTTAGAAAGTAGTGATCCCTAAGAACAGTTGGAGAAACATATGGTTTGTTCTATAGCTGTAAGCGGTAATTTTGAAGCAATTTTGAAAGCATTCTTTCCCTTTAAGAAAAAAATAGTTTCTTACTGAAATGACTTTTTAGGATGTCTTGGAAAACGTAGTGAAATTCATCTAGAAACTTACAAGGTTGATGCTAGCCATCACATGCATGCTGCAATTTGCTGAAATGTCTTGATCCAGGGGAGCTAAACTTTTACAAAAATAGGTTTGTTTAGAAATCATATCACTACATGAAAAATCACCACTTTCGAAACTTACGGTTAAAGGCAGTTTCTCTTTTAAAAATGTGCTCATTGATTATTCCCACCCAAATAGCCAGAATATTTTGTAATTACCCATTACCACTCCTACCATCTGAAACGTGCATGAAAAAAATGAAAAATTGACTTCATCTGAAAAGAGTTGTGTCATGATATATGAAACGTTTTTTGTAACCTGCAGGAAGGAACATTGCAATTTTTCCATTTCAGATCGCCTTTGTTTTGCCATTCTCTACAGCAGACCAAAGAGTGCATCAAATGTACATTATTTCAGCATAGATAATGAACTTGAATATGAGAAGTAAGTACTGCTCTTTAAAAGATTTTAACTTTTTTTTTTCTTTGAAGAACCTAAAGGTATGGTTATAAATGGGACAGCCTGGGAAAATTATAAATCTATTGATTGCTAATTACAGGATGCTTGTTTTCACCTGTAGTAATAAAATAAACCTTTAGAGCAAAAAAAAAACCTCCCTAAATTTAAACATTTAGATTTGCTAGTCTAATATTTACACTACAATGAGATATAAATGTGTACTAAGTAAGATATTGTGGTTTTGCCCTTGGAAATATGTGTGGAAAAACAGCTTTTTAAATTTAGAATGTATATTCATGTTCATTGAGGTTACATGTAGGCATTGTAGCACTTGTGGCATTTTTAAGTAGGCATTATTTACCAGAATAGTCTTCCACTAGTAAAACAGTACCTTTAAGTTGTATTGGCCCGTAAAAATTTGGTCTATGCTTGCTCACCTTAATTTGATCTTGTAGACCCAAAAAAGGCATTTATATTCAGAGCATCTAGAATGTACATCACATTTTTATTTTTCATTTTTAAAGCTTCTACGCAGATTTTGGACCACTCAATCTGGCAATGGTTTACAGATATTGTTGCAAGATAAATAAGAAATTAAAGGTAAAGTCTTTAAGATTTGACTTAAGTAATCATTGTTAGCTTGATCTGGGGGACGAAAGTAAGGAAAACATCTCTTTTTAAAAAGGAAATGCCATGTTTTTCACTGCAGTGGTGTTTGGGATGCACATGGTTTTCTTGTTTTATAAGATCATAGTGTATATATTTGTTTTCTAGAGTTTTGAATGAACAGTTAGTTTAAGTTTGGGTCATTTGGTTCTAGTTTGAGTTAGTGATGCCCAAATACTTGAAAAGCCAAAGTGGGAATCAGTTAATTAAGTGAACCTCATATTGTCTGACCTAATAGAACTGAAACTTAACAAGAGAAACTCTTCCCTTGCTGTGGCCATTGTTCTTTCTGCCTTCATTTTGATGGGGAGTGATAGCAAACTAACAAGAAAGATGGACTCATCTTACTTTCTCTCCTATTTTGAAATTCCCATGATACGGTACTACATGATCCTTTATACATACGATTAAGGGGCGTGAGAGTCTAGGGCAAATAAGCACGTCATTAAGGCTGTATCACTGAGAGTTACACAAGTATATTTGTATTGATTTGAACTTAGACCACATTCATGTATGTAAAACACTGAATTGTTGGCCATGCATGGTAGGAAGTTATGTATGTACTGCTTACTAGCAGTTCCAAATCAGTCACTGTAAATTCTCAACTGGAAAATACTGCTTTTTGGGACAGGCACTTAAAAAAAAACTTTAATTGAATACAGAGAGGAAATAAAATCTATTTTTAATTAGAATTTTAACATGCTTTAATTAAAAATTCATGGGTAAGGCAGATGTTTTTCCTTGACCATGAAAGCTATACTCACTACATATTGCTACAGAGCTGGAGACTCTTCTTTTTTGCCTTTCTTAAATAGGAATATAACTATTTATGGCCTTGTGCATTTGAGTTCCCCCTCCTTTTTCCAGTTGCCAGTGGCAGATCTTTTGTTTCATGCAGGGCTAGGAAGCTAAAAATAATTCTCTCTTCCTCCAACATTTGTTCCTTTGCTTTAATTTTGGAAAAAAATTTTTTTCCTGTACTCAACCATCTGTGGACTTTTAGTCTTTGGGTCAACCAAAAATGTATCAGTCCTTTTTTAATTCTTCCTTTTTTTTTTTTTTTTTTCCCCTGAGACAGAGTTTCGCTCTTGTTGCCCAGGCTGGAGTGCAATGGAGCGATCTGGGCTCACTATAACCTCCACCCCCCTGGTTCAAGTGATTCTCCTGCCTCAGCCTCCCAAGTAGCTGGGATTATAGGCATGCGCCACCACGCCCGGCTAGTTTTGTATTTTTAGTAGAGACGGAGTTTCTCCATGTTGGTCAGGCTGGTCTCGAACTCCTGACCTTGTGATCCGTCCACCTCAGCCTCCCAAAGTACTGAGATTACAGGCGTGAGCCACTGCACCTGCCAGAAAACTTTTTAACATATAAATAGAAATATGTACACATCATGGATGTAGAGCTCAGTAAACTTTTACTAATGGAATATACATAGATGATTATCTTCATCACCAGGTCAGGAGCAGTGCACTGGCGGCACCCCATAGCAGCCCGCCATGCTGTCTTCCAGTTCCTGTCTCTGCACACCCCTCCCCTGGTTATTCACTGCCCTGGCTTATAACACTGTAGACGATTCTGTATACCTTTTTATTTTAACTCAAAGGCTTTGGGGACAGATTTCTTTAAAGACCAAACAGAAGGAAAGGTGGTCTTTTCTACCACTCTTGGTTTGCTCTTTCAGAGGCAGCCCATGCTTTAAAAATGTGTCCATTCACGTCCCCTCCCCTCTTATCTAATTGTATGTCCATTCTCATCCCAGAATGTGCCTTTTTATGGGAAGGTATATGGTATTTGTGGGTATCAATGTTAATCTTTTCAAAGGTCTTGCTAATAATATGAATGGTTGTGGGATTTGGAATTTATCTTCATCACAAAATGAAATTGTGGAAGACTTGAAATTAAAAAGAAAATGCTAACAGTTATTTATTTTTATGCAGTCCATTACAATGTTAAGGAAGAAAATTGTTCATTTTACTGGCTCTGATCAGAGAAAACAAGCAAATGCTGCCTTCCTTGTTGGATGCTACATGGTAAGTATTTGTTTTCCTAATGTATTCATAAAAATGCACACAACAGTAGTTCTTTACATTTGCAGTTGGAATTTTGAAATCAAGATAATGTCTTGATTTCTCTTCAGAAAGAACATGTTTTGCTTTTAAAAAATTGACCAACTCAAGGAAGCTGTGCTTATGTGGAAGGAGCAGGTAGATGAGAGATCTCCTGTACCTTCCGCTTAATTTTGCTGTGAACCTAAAACTGCTCAGGAAAAAAGCCTATATATTTTTAAAAAGTACCCAACTACTTTGGCAAAGGTTTATGTTTTATGGCACTAAAGGTTGGAAAATAGTGCTCCAAAGCTATTTCTATTCACTCGTGATCCATTTAGTGAGTTGTAAAATCATCTTACTGGGGTCAGGACCCCACTATTAATTTTCTAAAAATTTTTTTAAAAAGTGCTTTCTAAAATTTGAATCTAGGCATTTTTCCCCTAATTAAGGTCATCTCCTTTCTCATCAAAACATCTAGCAGGAGGCCACGGAATGTCAGTGTTGTTGGAAGATGGGTTACATACCACACGGATTACATACATATGCCATCAAGTGCTCTGTTTGGATCACTGGAAACGTGCTTTGGAATAGCAGTATTTACATAAGAGTTGTGAATTTCATTTATTTGTAAATATGATGGAAAAGATTTATTTTTTGAAGAGTCACATTTTGTTTGGCACCCAGTGGATTCATCTGTAGCGGCCCTGAAAGCTGCAATTTTTCCAGAGCCAGCTTAGAGCTCCTCCAGAGTACTACCCCCATGTGTTTGGTGGTGAGAAAGCTGGCCACTCTGTTCAGTGGGGAGTAGCCACGGGATGTTTCTTCCACCCCCACCCCACCATCGGTGTAATAGTTATTCTCTCCGAGACTTGAAAAAAAGGGTTGTTTTGGCTGGGCGCAATGGCTCACTCTGTAATCCCAGCACTTTGGGAGGCCGAGGCGGGCGGATCACGAGGTCAGGAGATCAAGACCATCCTGGCTAACATGGTGAAACCCCGTCTCTACTAAAAAAAAAAATACAAAAAATGAGCCGGGCGTGGTGGCGGGCGCCTGTAGTCCCAGCTACTCGGGAGGCTGAGGCAGGAGAATGTCGTGAACCCAGGAGGTGGAGCTTGCAGTGAGTGGAGATCGCGCCACTGCACTCCAGCCTGGGCAACAGAGCGAGACTCTGTCTCAAAAAAGAAAAAAAGCGTTGTTTTTGGAGCTCTTTAAGTTCTTCCCCACTTCTAGCTTGCTCCTTATCTCTGGCATGCCTTACCGGACCCTTTTAAAATTATTTTCTGGAGTATAGTTTGATAATCTGGAATTTACAAAGACTAGTCCAAAAGTTGGTGATACTAGTTGAAATCACACCTCAAGATTTAATAATTTTCTTTTTTGTGTATAAGGTATATCATAACAGCAGTGGTTAAGGCCTTTGTTTTGTTTTCCTATTTGTGCTCACAAAAGTTGAATTAAATGCTTCTGATTGGGAGGCCGAGGCAGGCAGATCACTTGAGGGTCAGGTGTACGAGACCAGCCTGGCCAACATGGTGAAACCTTGTTTCTACTAAAAATACAAAAATTAGTTGGGTGTGGTGGCACACACCTGTAGTCCCGGCTACTCAGGAGGCTGAGGCAGGAGAATCCCTTGAATCCAGGAGTTGGAAGTTGCCCTGAGCTGAGATTGTGCCACTGCACTCCATCCTAGGTGACAGTGAGTGAGACTTTGTCTCCAAAAGAAAAAAAAAGTTTCTGAGAAAACTTCAAAATTTATTATCATCCCTGAAAGTATGAAACATAGGTTATAGATTCTGTCTATTAAAACTTGGTTTCATAAGCTTTCCCAGACGTATTGGTGTTTTCCTTTCTCCCAGCCTCTCTTGGTGTTTCTTGTACTTGAAGCAAAAGCCTTAAAAAAAAAAAAAAAAAAAAAAGTTTGAGTAGTTTGGCAGGCGTGGTGGCAGGCGCCTGTAATCCCAGTGACTTGGGAGAATGAGGCAGGAGAATTACTTGAACCTGGGTGGCAGAGGTTGCAATGAGCTGAGATCGCACCACTGCACTCCAGCCTGGGCAACAGAATGAGACCCCGTCTCAAAAAAAAAAAAAAGAAAAAAGAAAGAGAAAAGTCTATGTATGACCCCAACAAAGAAAAAGAGTATGGAGAAGTGGGTGTTTTAACTGGGACATTTGGTCCTGTTACTTGGCCAGTCACTAGGGAGAGGAACCTCATAGATTAACATAAATCATGACAGCTTTATAGAAAAATGGATTCAGCCAGAATTCTTGAGATTCATAAAATATTAAAGGGAACCCTGGAGAAATGGTCCTTGGTGTGACAGAAAAAAGTTCCAACCATTCTTAGTGGATCTTGCCTTCACACTGCCCTGGACAAAGTCTGGATGGCTGAAGTTCCATCTAGGAGAGAGTGCTCCTGAGCAGAACTCCAAAGCAGATGGGCCAGGCCGGGCCACTTCTGGGTCAATTGCTGTCTCTTGTCAGATGAAATGTCCCTGAGATGGTAGGGTCTTGAGGAGCCAGGCACGAGGACTACAGTGTGAAGAACCCCTCTGAAGGTGGCTATGGGCATAGTGGGAACTCAGTCAAGGTTGTCTTAAAAACAAACAGAATGTGTGATAAGTTTATAAATAAGAAATCGCTCTTTTTAAGTCTTGTTGCTGTTGTTTTTAAACTACTAGTGAACAAACAACAACCCCTTGACGTATTTATTGGAATTTTTTTGGCATATTTGTTTCCAGTTTTGTGTTGGCCTTTTGACTTTGTTTATGGTTGTATTTTGGCCTACAGAAGCTTATTTTTCTATAGTTAATATATCTTAGATTTAGAAATCCTTCCAGAATTTCACACCTTCAGGTTAGTACTGATTTGATTGGTTAGGGAAGTGCCAGGTAAGCAAATTTGGATCTTCACTCGCATTTATTACTCTAACCAGTGAGGAGCTAGCTTGGCAGGAGGATTATAGCTCTTGGCTGTGACAGAAGCCTTTGCAGCCATAGCTGGCTGCTAAAATAGGAATTGGGAGCTGTAATGTTGATAGGCAGGGAAGCAGGAGAAAAGCTTCTAAGAAAAGGAAATGTATTCATAGTAGAAAAGCAGTGTCAGGATATAATATGGACACCTGAAAAGATAACACATCAAAGCAAGTGAAGCTTTGATCTGGTTAAAATACATTAAATCCTCTGGTTAAAGATTTGTGGAGATGAGTGCTAGTTCCCTATAAACTGATCCGCATCCTTGATAACGTTTTCTGGAGTCGTCAGGAATTTTGGAGAGAGTAAGGTTCTTTAGTGTTTGACTTGGCATGGTAATGTTAAAACAAAACCAAAAAAATCTGGAGGAAGAATCTTTAGGAAGGAAATATTCCAAATAGACTGACTCTTTTTATTTTTATCAATCCTTTTTGAATTCAGGGCTTCTGAAAGTAACATGTTTCCTTCATCCTTGTATACACAGAAAGACCTAATGTGGGTTGGGCAGAGAGTGTGAGGTAATCCTTTATGGCATGGAAATAAAGTGTTATATTTATTTTGTATCTTAAAAACAGAAGAGGTGAGGCTTCACAAATGTGTAAAATATGAATTGACATGCCCACGATCGGTCCTTTTGACAGATGGTCAGGCGTCATGTGTGTTACAAGAAGTGAGAAGAGTGAGTTGAGTACTCATTTGTCTTTATTGTATTTCAAAGTATTGCTCTTCATGTGGCCTGGTAAATGGCTTTCCCATTCAGCTATCTGAATGGTAGACTCTTTGGTAACAAATTAGAGTGAAGCTAAAAATCTTTTGCACCACTGTAAGAGTTGAAAAATATAAAAGATGACTTGAGCTTTTGTTTGTTTGCTTATTCACAAAAAGGTAAACATACTATATTGTTTTACAAAATAAGTTTGCTGCCCTATTTAAGCCAGTGGCTATGACCTGGCCATATTGTGGGGTAATGATGCTTAACCTGTCATTTCAAAGTAAAGGTGAAATTTTAAGTGGAAAATTTTAAGTGCTTTTCAAAACAAATTCATAATAAAAAAGATCCTTTTGGAAAGAAAAGTTGGAAATTTTGTTTTGTTAATTTTGTTGTAAAAATGTCATACACAAAATCCATATTTGCACTCTTGAGAAATTTAAAAAATCTTTTAAAAAGTAGCTTTTATATTTATAGAAACAGGACATGTGCATGTGTTTGTATATGCACAGATGTGTGTTGTGTACATATGTTTTATGTTTACATACAATTTTAAAATTTTTTATTGATACATAATTGTACATATTTATGGGATACATGTGATAGTTTTATAAATGCATATAATGTGTGACAGCCAAATTAGGGCAGTTGCAGTATCCATCACCTCAAACATTTGTCATTTCTTTGTGTTGAGAGCATTTTAAATCTTCCTTTCTATTTTGAAATACACAGTAAGTTATTGTAAACTATAGGCACACTACTGTGCTATCTAACACTAGAACTTGTTTCTTCTAACTGTACATTTGTACCAAAGAACCAACCTCTCTTCACTCCCCCTGACCACACACGCCCTTCCCAGCTTCTGATAACCCTTATTCTACTCTTGGCCTCCATAAGATCAACTTACTTAGCTCCTACATATGAGTGAGAACATAATGGTATTTGTCTTTCAACTTTGGTTACATCTTCCTGCCACAGCAGTTAGATTTTCTGAAGATACATGGTATTCATCTCTTCTATGGGTTAAATGTACTTTTGAGGGCTAGCCTGGGAAATTAACCACCATTTCTAACATCTTTCTGTGTATAAAATAAATGCAAAGCATTTTGTGTATAAAATAAATGACACAAGCAAACTTTTGGCACGTAGCTTGCAATTTGCTTTCCTCTAATGTTTAATAGATTACTTTGGTAGAGCTAATTGTAACATGTAGGTTCCCTGTTCAAAATTTATCACTGTATATTATTATTTTTTATGTTTAAGCAGTTTTTATAGCTGTAAGAATGGCTTACCTTGTAAGCATTTATGTTGAAAATGATGATACTAATTAAATTTAAGAATATATTAACTCAGCAATCTGTGAGTAGAATTCTAAATTGCATTAAATTTGAGATTGCCTCTACAGTTATGATAAGAGCTCAGCGACTTTGTTATTTAATGATGATCTTTTGAATCTGTGGTCCCACTTTTTAAATGATTTAATTATCTTGGACTCAGAATGGCCAGTGCTAGGTTAAGGTGCCTGCAGGAGGAAAGGATCAGTTGGGAAGTTAAGACAAGGGAACAGAGAACGAGGATCTAGACGCAGTGGGTAAGAATCCAGTTCAGCAAACAGCTGCCCAGATGGGACAGCAGAGGCTGGAGGACAGAATGAGGTCATAACACCCTTCCTGGGTGTCTGTGAAAGGCAGGGCAAACAGCACAAGGCAATTGTCAGTAGTAGCCAGGCCCCAGCTAGTGTGAGGCGAACTGGGCTGAGCAAAGGGACGGCACAGGCCCTCAGTGGGAAGCCGGTGCTGCCTTGGGAGCCGGCCCTGTGGGAGGCAGCTGGCTGCCATGCTCACACTGCATCACAGTTTGACTTCCCTTGCCACCCAAGGGCTTTTGACAGGCGTTTCCACTGCCCGTGGTGCTTGCTGGGTGCTGTTAACTTGGGGAAAAAGTGAAGAGAAATGGCTCTCTGATGGCTTAAGATCCTTGACTGCAGACCCGTTAAGCTTTCTGGAATTTTGGGTCCCATCCTTGTTCCGGTCCTTGTTTAGATAGGATGGGTTCCTGTCTATAAATAAGGCCTGAGGAGCAGGCCCTCTTCCATCAATAATAGGCTAGGCGGTGTGATCTTGGATGAGCAGTTGATGCCAAGGTCTGGAAAGTTGTAGCCTGCCAGTTTTATGAAACTCACAGAGCATTATAAATAGTTGTGGGTTTTTTTTCCTCTGTGGTTAAAATTTAGGAGATTTCATTTTTTAAAAAATCAAGATTTTTTACTTTGTCTTTAAAAAATGTCCCTACCACTCAAACGTGTACTAATTCCCAGGGCCAATTCACTGTTTTTATTAGTAGACTTGGTAGATATGTGTTTGCTACTCTGAACTTCCAGCTTCATTTTGTCGAAATTGAGGATCATTATATATATCATTATATATATACACCATATATATGTATATACTATATACATATATGGTATTATATATATATGTAAAAGTAATTTTAAAAGTTAAAACTATTGAAATGTAAGTTCATCTGAGGTTTTTTTTAACGAGTTTTTTTTCCTTACCAGTTTTGTGCAGGAGCTATGAAAGTGATTTTATTTTATTTACTTTTTTATCCTCTGTGTTCTTTCCTCTGCTCACCTTTTTTATTAAGCAGTTGAATGTGTAAGCCTATCTTCAACTTGCATTGATTTGTGAGCATTCTTTGTTAATCTGGAGAGAGTGATTTTTTTTTAATAATCAAGTTCTTGGTGTAGGAAAGACTGTATCATCTGGCTGACATGAAAATAGTCACAAGAGTCTTTAAGTGCTGGAAACATTGTGACATCTCTCCAGGATTTCCTGGTTACTCAGGCTGCCACATTTGTTGCTGGAATTTCAATATCCTTTGTCGCTCTCAGCTCTAGGGTGCAATGACTTGTGTAACGTTTGGGTTCTAAATTGTACAGAGGCTCTCTAAGTATATAAATAAAGCTTCAGAATCCTGTGCATAAGAGTAGAAATAGGAAGCACATGTCTAATTGGGTTTCTGTGATTTGAGGCCCGGCTTGTCAGCATTGAAACATTGAAAGGAGAAGTAATGCAGCTGGGATCCTGTTGCTTCTGTTGCTTGTTCTTCCATCACTGCTAGTTCAATACCTCCCAGGTTTTGAAACGTATGTCAGTAATCGAGGGTCCAGCGTTCTCACAGGGACCCTGGCATGCAGATGGTGATTTTAGAAAATGGGGGTGGTGGGAAGTCCTGGGAATGGTTGAGGTATTGTTCAGCAAAAGAAGAACTTTGTGCCATGACTTTGAAAACCACACCAGTCTCAAGCATTTTCAACCACAGTATTTGCGTGCGTGTGTGTGTGTGTGATATTTGCTCATTCAGAGAGAGTCTTTATCCTAGAGAAACGAAGTCTTACTGATGCCTCCTAAGCCGCATCTCTGTGCTTATGCCTCATGAATTTGTTTATTCACTTTTAACAAATGGAAACGGCCATTTCCTTAAATTGAGTGTGCTACTGCACACTATTGCTGTCTAGCAAATTACCGCAAAACTTTGTGACTTAAAACAACAGTACATGTTGTCTTAGACCATGTCTATGAGTTAGGCATCTGGGAGTTGCTTAACTTGGATGGGTCTGGTCTGGTTCTGGACGTGTCTGGGCTGCATTCACCTGGAGGGTCCATGTCTAAGGGGGCTCAGTCACATAGCTGGCAGGTTAGTGCCGATTGCTGGCAGGAGGCCTCTCTTCCATACCACGTGGGCTGCTTGAGTATCCTCCCAAAATAACAGCTTGCTGTACCCAGAGCGAGGGTTCTAAGAGAAAGCAAGACAGGAGCTACCTCTTTTATGACCTAGCCTCTGAAATCACACCCTATTACTCCAGTATTCTGTTCGTTACACAGGGGCATCCCGTTCACTGGGGGAGGGGACCACACAAGGGTGGAAATGCCAGCAGATGAGACTCTTTGGGGTTGTCTGGGAAGCTGGCGATCACAGCTGGTCAGCAGCTCTCTTGGTCATCATTTGTTGTTTCCTGTTCTTAACTAGCACTGTGGAATTAGAGTGGGCATTCTATATATATAGCTTCTCATGAAAATATATCAAAAGAATTTGAGAAACGCCAAGTGTCCAGACTGCCAGAAGCACGGCGATAGATCATAAGTTGCATCAATTTAGAGTTTACTAATCTGAGAATTTGTGTTAATGTAGGAGTTATTTATAGGATTCTTCTTTAGTAACAAATTTAGAATGATTTCATTTGGGAAGGCCTTTTGAATCAGCAAGATGAGTAGGTGTAAAAGTAAAAGTTACTTCCTTCATGCCTGGCCAAAAAAGAAAAAAAGGTGAAAGTTATAGATTGGCAAATATATCTTTGATAGTTATGTAAGTGGATTTATTCTGCATCTGTAAACTTCCTTCAGTTTATCTAATTATGCTTTACATTATTTATTTATGTGCCGGCATTCCCCAACTGGATTTTTAAATTACAGTCTTTTAAAATTCATCATCAGGAATTTAGAGTTTTTTTCCCCCATAGGAAAAAATGTTACATTGTTCTTGTGGTTCTTTGAATCAAACTAGTGTTCCAAGGCTAAACCACAGTCCTTAATGTATTAGAGACTATTTTTGCTTTGAAAGTTAGGAGAAAGTAGTACCATTGCAATTTTACTAATTAAAGAACCCAAAGAATTGTAATCACAAGCAGGAAAAATTATCTTAAATTAGTGCTTAAGGAAAAATTTGTATAATTTGAGAGAAGGCCTTAGAAATTTAGAGAAATTCCTAAACGGGTCTCTAGATTTCATTTTAGTACACAAATGAATCAGACCCTATTCTTATTTTTATTGGCTTCAAGGTGTTTTTTTATTTGGTTTTGCTTTTTGGTTTTAGGATTTTGTTTTGTTTTTTTGTTTTTGTTTTTTGAGACTGACTCTTGGTCTGTCGCTCATGCTGGAGTGCAGTGGCGTGATCTCAGCTCACTGCAACCTCCGCCTCCTGGGTTCAAGCGATTCTCCTGCCTCAGCCTCCTGAGTAGCTGGGGTTACAGGAGCCTGCCACCGTGCCCGGGTAATTTTTTGTATTTTTAGTAGAGACGGGGTTTCACTGTGTTAGCCAGGACGGTCTCCATCTCCTGACCTCGTGATCTGCCCGCGATGGCCTCCCAAAGTCCTGGGATTACAGGCGTGAGCCACCGCACCCTCCCGGTTTTAGGTTTTGTTTTGTTTTTTTTTTTTTTTTAATCTGCTAGGAAGTCTTAAAATAGAATGGAGAAAATGAAAGACTTTACTGATGTTATCTGGTAAGTGTTAGAAGAGGCATACATGCATTGGAGACTGGAAGGGAATAAGGGAATTTGGAAAAAACAGGCTGATTTTTTAAATGTTTTAATTTTCATGACTTATAGGTTGATGCTTAGAAGATCTGTGTGTAGGCCGGACATGGTGGCTCATCTCTGTAATCCCAGCACTTTGGGAGGCCATGGCGGGCGGATCACCTGAAGTCAGGAGTTTGAGACCAGCCTGGCAAACATGGTGAAACCCCATCTCTATTAAAAATACAAAAAACTAGCCAGGCGTGGTGGTACACGCCTATAGTTCCAGCTACTCGGGAGGTTGAGGCAGGAGAATTGCTTTAACCTGGGAGGCAGAGGTTACAGTGAGCTGAGATCACACCATTGCACTCCAGCCTAGGCGACAAGAGTGAAACTCCATCTCAAAAAAAAAAAAAAAGAAAGAAACAGAAACAGGCCAGTCATTGGGAAAATTTTCCGTTTATGAGTCTTGAGTCAGAAAATTGGTGAAATGCCCTTTGGAAGCTGAGTCAGTGCTTATGACTAGTTTTAGGATATGTCTGTTTCTGAATTTCTAAGATCCTTGCTGGATCTTTGAGCTTTGAAAAATTTCTCTTAGTCCAGTGATATTTTCACATTGATATCAACTTTTATTAAACACTTAAAATTTTCCTAACTATTGTAAGTAGATTTGGGTTCAGCTAAGTACATCAGTGAATCGAATTGGTGTGTAATGAAACCATAAGACATGGGTCCCAACTTCAGAATGCTTCACATTTGGTTGTGGAAACAGGTTATATGTATCATGTTAAGTAATGGAGATAAAAAGTTTGCAATTAACTTTTTTTAGTGATTTCTTTTTTTTATTAGTGAAATTTAAAATCTATTTCCCCAAAGTAATCTTTGGAGTTCAACCTAATTTTAGTGATAGTATATGTGCCAGATTTAATGCTGTGTCTCCTCCCCACCGCTCCCGCATCCCCAACCCCAACCTTCCGTACATTAGTTGAAAGGGCCCTGCAGGAAGGTTCTGAAGTCCCAGGCAAATGTAATAGGGGGTAAGGCAGAGGACTTACTTAGAGAGATGGTGGTGAAAGTCTCAAACTCCAGATTTCTAGAACAAACAGGTTACTTGTAAGAAGCGGACAGAGATACTTAGACCAGTAAAATACTTCTATAACACTAGAAGTGAGAAGACATGAGAACGTTATCTAGAAACTATCAAGAGGAAATGACTGCAGACCAAAAATCCTACGCACAGTAGTCAAATAAAAAATGTCAAGGGGAAAAAAAATGTTTGGAAAGGCAAGGAATACCAACTATAGACCTCAAATGCTGAAGAATATACTTAAGGTATTCTCCCAGATTAAAGTCAAAGCATAGCATAGTTCTAAGGACAAAAGAAGTCAATGAGCGTCGAAAACAAGTGCAGTTTGATAATCAACTTGTTCAGTATTGCAAGCCCTCACACCTACATGGACAGAGTTAATCACAGTCTGTGTTCTGCCTTTGTGTCTCTTTCCACCTCACCCCAGTCTAACCCCATCCCCATCTCCTACAGCTGCTTAGCTGTCATTTCAGTGGACTTGCAGGAAGGAGGGGAGGTAAAAGCATGGGATCAGTCTAACGTCTTGATTTGGAAAATCTGTTTTTAAAATACTGTGCTTCTTACCACAAAAGGTTGCTGTGAAGAGTTGTTGGTCAGGGCTTATACTGCAAACAACAGAAACCAGCAATGGAGGATTTAAACAGAAAAGAAATCTATGGACAGGATTCTGGGTGATTCCTAGGCTCCTGGGGAAGGCTGGAGAACCCTGCTCAGTTGGTTGGAAATTGGACAAAATTTACTTCGCAGTGACAGCACTGTATCTTCACTTAGAAATAAATTGCCTTTTTCTTCTTTTTTCAAACATAGGTTATATATTTGGGGAGAACCCCAGAAGAAGCATATAGAATATTAATCTTTGGAGAGACATCCTATATTCCTTTCAGGTAAATATAAGAATGATGTGGTAGATTCAGGTAATCAGATCCTTGCCAGAAATATCTTGATAGTTGTTTCTGAAAAAAGAAGATCTGGTAAATAGTCGTTTTAGGGTGAGCGCAAATAACACCACAGATCTGGGTTTTTCCACAGTGACACTGTTGACCTTTTGTCATGGAGGCTATCTTGTGCATTGTAGCATGTTTAGTGGCCTCCATGGCTTCTGCCCACTAGATGCTGGTAAAATCCCCACACTCACTCTAATTGTCAAAACTCAGAATGTCTTCAGACATTGCCATATATCCCTGTAAGTGGCCTTGGGGGATGGAGAGCAAAATCTCCCTATGTTGAGAACCACTGCCATTGATGAAAACTAAGCTTTGGCTGGGCGCAGTGGCTCATGCCTGTAATCCCAGCATATTGGAATGCCAAGGTGGAATGACTGCGTGAGCCCAGGAGTTCCAGACCAGCCTCGGCAACAAAGACAGACCCCATCTCTACAAAAAAATTAAAAAAAAAAATTAGCCTGGCATGGTTGCGCATGCCTGTAGTCCCAGCTACTTGGGAGACTGAGGCTGGAGGATTGTTTGAGCCTAGGAGTTCGAGGGTGCAGTGAGTGAGCTATGGTCACACCGCAGCACTCAAGCCTGGGCAATAGAGAGATAATGTGTCTCAAAAAAAAAAAAAAAAAAAAGCAAACCCCAAAACCTAGGCTTTGTAATCAGGTGAGAATCCTGGGTTATGGTACTCAAAACTGCCACTGAGGAGTGTGGTTCCTGAGAAGTTAAGAAATGTTCCCAATAATCAGTAGTTACTTTCTGAGACCAAAATGAACCCCTTTTTCTGGGGACACAGTCAGTAGAGACAGTTGATAAGGTTGCTAATGCAGTACCACTTCCAGAAAAACCAGTCAAGTCACTGTGTTCCAGAGGTGGTAGTTAGTGATGTCTACAGGAATGGATGACATCTTCATCTCAAACTTAGCATGCAATTGCGTTGAAGATATTTCAAGAAGACTGGTGCTTAAATCAAATTAAGTTCTAAAAATTTTTCTGCTTGTTTATCCAAATACTTGACTTAGCTCTATAATTTAAATACTTGTATGGTACTTAATGGGTAATAAATGTATGAAATAATTTTACTCATTGAAGACTTTGATATTTTTAAAAACTGCTTGTTCTTACATTCACAAAGTAGTTCACTGCTTATACAGTGAACTAATAACTATTGCTTATTAGTTCATTGTTCAAACTAATCAGTTCATTAGTTTATCGTGTTAGGATTGTTACATAAACCACAAATGCCTGATTTTGAATGTATGGCCCTGACTTTAAAAAAGGGAGTTTGTGAATCTGACTTTATTGTAGATGAGCCTTGGGATGGGTATTTCTGATTATTGGCAGAATCTCCCTTTCAAATAACTTTATAGGCCTGCCTGTGGACTTACTCCATGAAATAACAATTTGTCAGGGCAGTCTGAAGACTTCAGTAATACGCTGCATGAAAAATTGTGAAAATCGATGATTGAGCAAATTAGAATTGGCTTGAACCCAGTATCATCCCTTTCTACTAGCTCATGGCTCATCTTAAGTATTCTTTTATTTGAGCTGGGTAGGAAGGGAAGAGGGGGAGATAAAGATCATTTTCTAAGCTGGAAAATTCTTCTCAACCTATAACATAATAGCAACCACATTCTTCCTTTAAAAGAAATGCTTGTATTTTTGGTCTTGAGTCACAGGCACCTTGGTCATCTCTTGATGTAGTGACATTTGTTCTATATAACTCTTCTTTATAATGGTAATCTTTTGTGATGCCACTCTTACATTTACAGCACAAGGTCCTGAAATAGGAACATGCTCACACATTTCGCACCGTGCAATGAAGGATCCATGGAACACTGTTGATGTGAAAAAAGACGTTTTGAGTTAATTTAAATACAGGTGCCAAAAACAGAATAAGCATTGCTTACTGCCTTGCTATGTTTCAAATTATTGAAGTTTGGCACTGAGAAATTATATTAGTTCCTTTTGGTCCCAGGAGCATCAGTCAGTAATTCTCCAAAAGACAAGACTTAGCTAGAAACCATTCAGCTTTGTGGAATTTGAATCTCTTCTATCGTAGCTACTAGGTATTTGATTTATCTAAACAGTGTTTCTTTCTTTCTTTTTTTTTTGAGATGGAGTCTTGCTCTGTCGCTAGGCTGGAGTGCAGTGGTGCAATCTGGGCTCACTGCAACTTCTGCCTCCCAGGTTCAAGCGATTCTTCTGCCTCAGCCTCCTGAGTAGCTGGGACTACAGGCGTATGCCACCATGCCCGGCTAATTTTTGTTTTTTAGTAGAGAATGGGGTTTCACCATGTTGACCAGGATGGTCTTGATCTCTTGACCTCATGATCAAGTCCCAGCCTCCCAAAGTGCTGGGATTTCATAAAGTGTGGCCTGTGAACTGGTGCCGATCTTTGACATTTTGTTACCAGCCTGTGATGAGATAAATACAGAAGTTGAGAGTAAGATTTTAGAAACATTTATAGTTATCGAATAGAGCAATTTTATGTCTGTAGAATCAAATAGTAGAAGAAATTTGGGCTTGTATTTTGTTTTTTTTCCCCTTTCATTTTTCTAGTAATTTATTTTATTCACAAAAATAAGATTATTACATTACTGGATATGTAATAGTACAGTACTATTGCATTTCATATTTTACAAAAGTGTCAACCTGTGATAGACTTAAAGTTTTTAAATTTAGTGCTTCTTCACATAGTGTTCTATAGAACTTATCAATTAGAAAGTAGTCCAATCAGAATTAATAAAGCCTGATATTTTGATAGAAATGACATTATATTCTTTGTATCTTGCCACTTTAGGTACATAGAATGAATATGACCAAGAAAGTATTGCTAACAAGACGTTGTGCAAGAATGGCATTCATTTATAGTAAATAAGTTCTTTTATGTTCCGTAGCAATGTTTTATTTAATTAGATTTAATTCAACTTAGATAGAATTCTCTCTCTTCTTTTTTTTTTTTAGACAGATTCTTGCTCTGTCGCCCAGGCTGGAGTTCAGTGGCGCAATCTTGGCTCACTGCAACGTCTGCCTCCCAGGTTCAGGGAATTCTCATATCTCAGCCTCTAGAGCAGGCGCCACCACGCCCGGCTAATTTTTGTGTTTTTAGTAGAGACGGGGTTTCACTAAGTTGGCCAGGCTGGTCTCAACCCCCTGGCCTGAAGTGATCCGCCTACCTTGGCCTCCCAAAGTGCTGGGATTACAGGGGTGAGCCACTGTGCCCAGCCTTCTTTAACCACTGAGTTTTAAAGTGTGTGTGTATGTATGTGTGTGTGTATGTGTGTATATGATTTCTTATTGAGTTATATTAAATATTTCTCTGTTTCTGGTCTGCATAATTAAATAGTATAAAATATAATATTTTTTAAATATAGGATCATTGTTATGAACAGTGTGTATTTCTGTTCTCTGGTATTATCTGTTATAGTACTCTTTGCTTCTTAGTTGTTTTTGTGTGTGTGGGGCTTGCCTCTGCTTCCTATTTTCTTGAGAGGTAGTATTGTATATTTGTTAATAGCTTGACTTGACATCAGACAGATGGGAGTTTTGCTGTCAGCTCTGCTACTGATATCTCTGTGGTCCTTTACAGATTTGAGCCTTGGTCTCCTAGTCTTTAAACAGAACAATAGGCCGGGCGCTGTGGCTCACGCCTGTAATCCTAGCACTTTGGGAGGCTGAGGTGGGCGGATCACGAGGTCAGGAGATCGAGACCATCCTGGCTAACACGGTGAAACCCCATCTCTACTAAAAATACAAAAAATTAGCCAGGCGTGGTGGCGGGCACCTGTAGTCCCAGCTACTCAGGAGGCTGAGTCAGGAGGATGCTGTGAACCCGGGAGGTGGAGCTTGCATTGAGCTGAGATGGCGCCACTGCACTCCAGCCTGGGCGACAGAGCGAGACTCCATCTCAAAAAAAAAAAAAAAAAACAGAAACAGTAATAAAATCTCCCTCAAGGGGTTGTGAGGATGAAGTGACATCCTGCATATAAAACACTTGGTATAGGTTGGGCATGGTGGCTCATGCCTATAATTCCAGCACTTCGGAAGGCTGAGGTGGGAGGATAGCTTGAGGCCAAGAGTTGGAAGATCAGCCTGGCAGCATAGCAAGACTGTTTCTCTTTGGGGGGAAAAAAAAATTAGCTGGGCAAGGTGGCATGTGTCTGTAGTCCTAGCTACTTGGGAGACTAAGGCAGGAGGATCCCTCAAGCCTAGGAGGCTTCAGTGAGCTTTGATTATGCCACTGCAGTCAGCCTGCACAACAGAACAAGACCGTATCTTTTTTTTTTTTTTTTTTTTAAGACAGACTCTCGCTCTGTCACCCAGGCTGGAGTGCATTGGTGTGATCTCGGCTCACTGCAGCCTCCGCCTACTGGGTTCAAGCAATTCTCCTGCCTCAGCCTCCTGAGTAGCTGGGATTACAGGTGCCCGCCACTACGCCTGGCTAATTTTTTGTATTTTTAGTAGAGATGGGGTTTTGCCATGTTGGCCAGGCTGGTCTTGAACTCCCGACCTCAGGTGATCCACCAGCCTCGGCTTCCCAGAGTGCTGGAATTACAGGCATGAGCCACTGTGCCTGGCCAAGACCGTGTCTCTTAAAAAAAAACCAAACACTTGATATAGTACCTGGCCTTTAACTAATATTTGTTAAATATTCCAACCCTCCCCCTTTTAAGTTGACTGTCATTTACCTACTTTTTTTTGAGTCGGAGTCTTGCTCTGTCACCCAGGCTGGAGTGCAGTGGCACGATCTTGGCTCACTGCAAGCTCCACCTCCTGGGTTCACACCATTCTCCTGCCTCAGCCTCCCAAGTAGCTGGGACTACAGGCGCCTGCCACCAGGCCCAGCTATTTTTTTGTATTTTTAGTAGAGACAGGGTTTCAGCGTGTTAGCCAGGATGGTCTCGATCTCCTGACCTCATGATCCTCCCGCCTCAGCTTCCCAAAGTGTTGGGATTACAGGCATGAGCCACCGAGCCCAGCCATTTACCTACATTTTTAAAAATCACTGTCTTGTCCGGGCATGGTGGCTCACACCTGTAATCCTGGCACTTTGGGAGGCTGAGGCAAATGGATCACCTGAGGTCAGGGGTTCAAGACGAGCCTGGCCAATGTGGTGAAACCTTGTCTCTACTAAAAATACAAAAATTAGCAGGGCATGGTGGTGCACACCTGTAATCCCAGCTACTCGGGAGGCTGAGGCACGAGAATCACTTCAACCTGGGAGGTGGAGATTGCAGTGAGCTGAGATCGTGTCATTGCACTCCAGCCTGGGCAACAAGAGCGAAACTCCGTCCCCACCCCACTCCCCGCAAAAAAAAAAAAAAAAAATTCTCTGTCTCCTAGAAGATTTCCCTCCCACCCCTTTCCAGTCAGTCATCACCCCCAGCTAATCATTGCTCTGACTTCTACCACTATCAGTTTTGCTTGCCTTTGAACTTGATATTACTGGTATGCATTTTGGGGAGCTGTCAACTGGATTTCACATATGTAATGTCTATGAGATTTACCTGTGTTGTGGCAGGTATCAGTAGTTCATCCTTTTTTATTGCTTTTGTAGCATTATAGTCTATGAGTATACCACAATTTATTTGCCTGTGGTCCTTTTGATGGATATTTGGGTCATTAGTAGTTTTTGGCCGTGGTGAATACGAGCTGTTACAAAAGCTGCCATTCTTTAAAACTAGTATTTGACATTGTTGTGCAGTTTCTAAGAGTGCCCCTTTATTGATTCTTATGTGTTTTCCAAATTTGTTAAATGATCGTGGTGACAAGGATCCCTCCCCACTGCCCAAGGCTTATAAACTGAGCCTCAGAGTTGCTGTTCTGCCTATTGGAAGAAGGCTGAATGCAAGGTGGGAGGAAGATGTGATGTGGGTGTGTCTAAAATTGGAGGTGCTAATGAAATACACTTGAGTGAGCAAAGATTCTTGTCATATATTCAGATTCTATGATGTATGAGGCAGGACTTCAGCAGGGCCCAGATGAAAGCGTGTGAAATCTTCACAGATTGGAGCGGGGCTGTGCCCCACAGTAGGTTCTCAAAAAAAAAAAAGCATTGAAGAAATTTGTCAAAATGTCACAGAGACTGAATCAACATGTCTATAACTTGATTAGAAAAGAATTATCAGTAGGTTAAGAAGATAAGCCAGGCGCGGTGGCTCACGCCTGTAATCCCAGCACTTTGGAAGGCCAAGGTAGGTGGATCACGAGGTCAGGAGATTGAGACCATCCTGGCTAACACAGTGAAACCCCATCTCTACTGAAAATACAAAAAAATTAGCTGGGCGTGGTGGTGGGCGCCTGTAGTCCCAGTTATTTGGGAGGCTGAGGCAGGAGAATGTTGTGAACCCGGGAGGTGCAGCTTGCAGTGAGCTAAGATCGTGCCACTGCACTCACTCCAGGGGGAGACTCTGTCTAAAAAAAAAAAAAAAAAGAAAATAATCATACTCCTTCACAGAGGAGACATGTTTAAAATCATTGGGATCCAACTTGAGGGTTTACCCCATTTCCATTGATAATTTTTATTTGATTTAGGCTAAAGTACTTCATTTTCCTGCCTTAGTTTCTCTACCTAAATGGGTTCTTTATTCCGTGAACACCCTATTTCTACAAAACCAGGATTTGTGTTGATTTGTAGGTCGGTGGTTCATGAACTTGAACACAATCACAGACATCTAGAGGTAATTTGTTAAGACACAAATTACCTGGCCCTATCCTGAGAACTTTGATTCAGTAGATGTGGGGTGGCCCTGATAATTTGCATTTCTAACAGGTGGGGTGGTCCTGGTGCTGCTGGCCTGGGGACCACCGCTGCAAGTCCTTTTGTTTTTTTCTTTCTGAATATTGCCAATAAAGTGTTGGTAAAATCGTGGTCTTTTAGGTTAAAGACTTTTTCTAGGATGTGGAAGAGAAGTTTTTCACTACAGAAACTTACAGAACAAAAATGGTATGTTCCAAGACCTTGTGTTGGCTGAACGCAGTGGCTCACACCTGTAATCCCAGCACTTTGGGAGGCTGAGGCAGGCAGAGTGCTTGAGCTCAGGAGTTCGAGACCAGCCTGGGCAACATGGTGAAACCCCAACTCTACCAAAAAATACGAAAACTTAGCCAGGCCTGGTGGTGTGCACCTGTGGTCCCAGCTACTCCAGAGGCTGAGGTGGGAGGATCGCTTTAGCCCAGGAGGTCAAGGCTGCAGTGAGCCATGATTGCACCACTGCACTCCAGCCTGGGCAACATAGTGAGACCCTGTCTCAAAAAAAGAAAACAAGACCCTGCATTCTGTCCTCATGAAGGTTCGCAGAGCTCAGTAATTCTAAGCAGCTCAGTCAGTAACATTGAAGACGATTTTAGCTAAAAAGGATGCCTTTTCTTGCCCTTATTGCTGTAGTTTTGGCCCTTAAGGTTTGAGCAAGAATTAAAAGTTTAAAATGTGGTTTAGTTTTTATTCTAATATTTGTTGAATATTCATTTTCCCCTTTTAAGTTAATGTATAACTTACAGTTTTTAACAAAAACACTAATCTTTTTTTATTTTATTTAATTTTTTTGAGATGGGAGTCTTGCTCTGTCACCAGGCTGGAGTGCAGTGGCGCGCGATCTTGGCTCACTGCAACCTCTGCCTCCCAGGTTCAAGTGATTCTCCTGCCTCAGCCTCCCAAGTAGCTGGGACTACAGGTGCGCGCCACCATGCCTGGCTAATTTTTATGTTTTTAGTAGAGACAGGGTTTCACCGTGTTGGCCAGGATGGTCTCAATCTCTTGACCCTCATGATTCCACCTGCCTCGGCCTCCTAAAGTGCTGGGATTACAGGTGTGAGCCACCACGCCCGGCCTCAAAACACTAATCTTAAGTGTACAGTAGTAAGGTTTTACATGTATTTATGTAACTATCACACAGTAAGAAATATTACAGTGTGAAGACCCAAATAAGGTGGGGAATTACTGATAGCTCCACCAGCAACCCTGTTTCCCCAGGAGCAAATGAGTACCATTCAGATAGGCACAGTTTTTCTGCATGCCTAGCTTAATCATAATTAAATTAATTTTTATGTTGCCTAATTCCAGAAAATTTCATCTTGTAATGGCTCAAGGTAGCCAAAAAGGAGAAGCAGGGTAGGGGTCAGGGGTGCCTTATTTCTCTGGGTAAAACCTTACTTGATATTAAGAGATTTGTATAGGAAGATTACTGGTATGTATTGATGCAGTGTTTGGCTGGAGTTGTCTGTAAAGTAATATAAGCACTTTCCCAAAACTAGAGTGATCCTGTGGAAGGTAGTTGACTTGTTAGTTCCTGTGGTTTTATTGGTATTATTGTCCTTTAAAAATCAGAAAGAAGGTAGGGCACGGCTGTTTACACCTGTAATCTCAACACTCGGGAGGCCAAAAAGGTGAGAAGACTGCTTGAGGCTAGATGTTTTTGTTTTTTTTTTTTTTTTGAGATGAGTCTCACTCTGTCACCCAGGCTGGAGTGCAATGATGCAAGCTCCGCTCACTGCAAGCTCTGTCTCCGGGTTCACGCCATTCTCCTGCCTCAGCCTCCGAGTAGCTGGGACTACAGGTGCCCACCACCACGCCCGGCTCATTTTTTGTATTTTTAGTAGAGACGGGGTTTCACCATGTTAGCCAGGATGATCTCGATCTCCTCACATTGTGATCCACCTGCCTCGGCCTTGCAAAGTGGTGGGATTACAGGCATTAGCCACTGCGCCCAGCCAGTTGTGTGGGTTTTTTGGGTTTTTTGGAAGTTGTTTTTTTGTTTTTTTTTTTTGAGATAGAGTCTCACTCTGTCACCCAGGCTGGAGTGCAGTGGCATGATCTCGGCTCACTGCAACCTCCATCTCTCGAGTTCAAGCAGTTCTCTGCCTTAGCCTCCCGAGTAGCTGGGATTACAGGCACCCGCCACCGTGCCTGGCTAGTTTTTGTATTTTTAGTAGAGACAGGGTTTCATCATCTTGGCCAGGCTGGTCTTGAACTCCTGACCTCGTGATCCACCTGCCTCGGCCTCCCTAAGTGCTGGGATTACAGGCGTGAGCCACCGCACCCGGCAGAGGCCAGGAGTTTAAGACCGGCCTTGGTATCATAATGAGACTCCATCTCTAGCTTAAAAAAAAAAAAAAAGAAAAAAAAAGTTAACTAGATGCGGTGATACATGCCTGTGGTCCTTGCTACTGGGGACGCTGAGGTGGGAGGATCACTTAAACCCAGGAGTTTGAGGCTGCAGTGAGCTATGATTACACCACTGCACCCCAACATGGGCAACAGGGCAAGACATTATCTCTATAAAAAAGTTTTTAAAAAACCCAGAAGTTACCCAGTTAAATGGGTAAAAGTCTTTAGCATAATGATAGGAACAAAATGCTTATGACCTTCTACCTAGTATTTTAAATATGACCTTGATTTCTCAATATTTCTGTCATACTTGGTTGGAGACACACACACACAGACAGACACACACGTATAATTAGACACACATACACACATATATTTATTACAGGATCAAAAAGCAGTCTTTCCCAGTAAGACTTTCATATGGTATTTTCCAGTTTAAAGAAAAAATTCGAATGCTTTGCCCCTTTAGAAGGAGAGATAGGTATTGATTTGTTGAATTCAAGAAGGTAGCTCAGCTATTAAAGCCAAAAATAATCCAGAGAGAACATTTGAAATTTAGGAAGTGGTCATTATTGATCCAGGCCCATAAAACAGTACCTATTGGAATAGGTAGAAACTGCAGTGAAATTTGTAATTGATTTATCTTTTATTTAAAAGTCAAAAGGCAAGATTTTTTTCTTCTTGATAATGGTTCAGAGTATACATTTGATTTTAAATTCTAGTCAGCTTTGTCTTAGGTGAGTGTAATTGCAGAAAATTAACTGATCTATATTTTATTACTCTTGGGTTTCAGAGATGCTGCCTATGGAAGTTGCAATTTCTACATTACACTTCTTGACTGTTTTCATGCAGTAAAGAAGGTAAGTGACATGTAGGATGCACCCAGTGTTGTGTTGAGGAACTAACATGTGGTCCAAGAAGACTAGGCCTTCTTCCCAAGATCTTTTTGTTAGTGTTTCTTCCAAGATGTATATGGTGACAGAGGTGCTCCATTTCCCAACTAATGTCAGAATGAGACCAAACCAGGAAACAGTTTATTCTGAATTTCTGAGTGCTTCTATGTATGAGTTGGGGGAAAAGTCACTTAAGAAACAGGGAAAATAAGAGTTATACAATTAGGTTCTAGATCCAGAATTGGTTTTGAGTATATTATGATCTAAAAGAACAAAAGTAAAGATGACTGGTTTACTGGTAAGTTCTCTTTGATTTGTATATTCTATATACCTGATTCCTGCCAATACCATTACAACAGACGTAAAACAGTCACTGTCAAACACTTCATTTTTGTTTTGTCAGGCGTTCAATTTCTAGTTCAACAGAATTTGAATGCCTCAATTAGTTTGTTATACAGTTTTATGTGAAACTAAGTGGGTCACTGCTGCTTTGTCAAACTATTTCCAAGTGATTCCTTGGGTCATAACCAGGGCTGCTGTGTTGATTACAGGGGACACCCTCCCTATCACGTTCTACGTGAACAGGGTCCCCTGGGGTTACACAGTGCAGCAAGTCCTGGTATTAATGTCAGGACAGCACGAGAAACTAGAATGGTAAATCAGTAGCCCATGGATCAAATAAGCCTTTGACAGCATCTTTCTGTAACTTGTGCTTTTAGAGCCAAAAGGAACCCAGGTTTACTTTCTTGTATAATGAAACATGATGGCTTGCTGGGAATTGTGACAGACATGTCTTAAAACGAGAGAACTAATCAGCATACAAATTCAGAGACTAATTGATATACATTTTTCCCTGTATCAATCAATGAGGTATGGGCACATAGTTTGTTTGGATTTGAGCCCAGTGACTGTGGGATATGGAGCTGATTGGGGTAGTTGCCATGGGCTCTGAGGCGGCTCCATGGGCCCTCAGTGTGAGCAGGTATAGGGCACTGGTGGAAATCAGGAGACCAAAGGGCAACAGGTGTAAATGGTACCTTCTGGTTGCAGTTGCAGCCCCTGCCAGGTGGGCTCATGCAGGCAGGCACACTCACCTTTAAAAAGAGAAAAGTAAAGCTTTGAGGGGTTTGGAAATGATCTATTATAACACCATATGCCAGCTTCTATTGTTATTTTTTGGCTTTTTTTTTTAATTGGGTATTGTACCCGAAGTCAATTAGCTGGTATGATAGGTCAAAGATTTCCCTTTTCGTATTTTGGGTTTTTTTAAATTAAATTTTCATTTGTTCTGCGATGCTCAGCTAATTTTTATATTTTTTGTGGAGATGAGGTCTCACTATGTTGCGTAGGCTGGTGTCAAACTCCTGAGCTCAAGCGATCCACTCACCTTGGCCTCCCAAAGTGCTGGGATTACAGGCGTGCACCACCGCACCCAGCCACTATATTTAGTTTTATTTAAGGGTCACTAGCTTCTGATTTTCAGTGTAAGCATTTTTTATTTGTGACTGATTTTGAATATTGCATATATGAAGAAACATGCATCAATGTAATTATGTTTTCAGTGTGATCCACTTCCAATAAGATCACCTCATGAAATTCAAAGGAAAATAGGAATTCCTTATAAACTACTTTTTTTTATTGTTTCATTCTATTAGGAATAGCTGTAGTCCAAAATCATGAAATATATTACAGTCAAGGAAATAAATTTTGTGATTGACTTAGTCTTGGGATTAGTGTTTAAATAACTATATAAAATGAAGACCTTTTTAGTTGGTATTCTAGCCTTCTTATTTTACATTTGTATTTTGGTAGTTTACTTTTGAAAACTGGGTGTACAAAAGCCCCCTCTTTGAACCAAGAATACCTTGTGGATCAAGAATTCTTGCTTCCCTCCTGTTTGGCTCAGGGATCAGCAGCCAGGAGGATATTTCTCAGAGGCTGCTAGCTCTGTTTGTCCTTGTCTCAGAAAATAGACACTCTGCTTATTTTGGTTATCATACTCTGCCTGCTGTCACACAGAGTGAGGCTATAGGATAGGACAGAAAATTTTTTGTTTTATTCCTATGGAAAGAATAACTTTTTTTTCCTCAAAAGTTTTGATTTAGTGTTGATGTCAGAGCTGTGTTTACTTTAGGGAACATTGATTAAAGACTGTTCGGAAGAATTTGAAAATGAAGATATGGATGAAGTATGAGGGTTTTGTTTGGGATAAATTAGCCCATGGATTCTCTCCTCTTTCTTATCGATGTAGAGACCATTGGGTTGTGCATTATATTGGAATCCTAAACTTCTGAATTTTCAACCAGGGGTGGTGGTGATCTGGTAAGAGAAGAGGATTACTTTCAAGGCATGATTATTTAACAATACATGGATAGGATGATTGGTGAATGAAAATAAAAAAGCACATCTCACAAACAAAACCCAAACAAAATACAACAAACTTATTACATATAGTTATAACTAATTTCCATATAAAAGAAGCACTTAGAAGACACCGCCCACTTCCTTTGAAAGCTGTTCAATGGAAAGTAATCTGATTATGACAATACTTTCTTGGGGGGGGCCCTGATATTTAGTATTCTGAAATTGGGTAGGAAACTGTCTTCTTATTTGCATCCTTGTTCTTAAAAGCTTTCTTTTGGATTTTAGGCAATGCAGTATGGCTTCCTTAATTTCAACTCATTTAACCTTGATGAATATGAACACTATGAAGTAAGTCTTCAAGGATCATGTTTTCAGCTCTTCCTCCCCCCGCCCAGCTTTATTGAGGGGAATAACTGACAAATAAAACTTATATATACTTAAGACGTACAAAGTAATGTTTTGATATATGTATACACCATGAAATGATTACCTAATCAAGCTAATTAACATATTCATCACCTCACATAATTTAGTCTTTTGGTGTGTGTGATGAGAATACCTGAGATGTACTCTAGCAGATTTCAAGCATACAGTACACACATTAGATCTCCAGAATTTACTTATCCTCTGATGGTTTGTACTCTGACCAAAATTTCTCTGCCTGTTTTTAATTTTTCTTTTTTTAAATTGAAAAAAAAAGAGAGAGAGAGACCAAGTCTCGCTCTGTTACCTAGTCTGAAGTGCAGTGGTATACATGGCTCACTGCAGCCTTGAACGTCTGGGCTTAAATTATCCTCTCTCTTCAGCCTCCCAAGTAGCTGGAATCACAGGTACGTACCACCATGCCAGGCTAATTTTTTTATTTTTATTTTTGTAGAGATGGGGTTTCACTTTGTTGCCCAGGCTAGAGTTGAACTCCTGGCCTCAAGCACTTCTCCCACCTTGGCCTCCCAAAGTGCTAGGATTACAGACGTGTGCCACTGTGCACGGCCCTGTTTTTAGCTTTCTTAATCACCCATTTCACTTATAGAAGCAATATTCTTGTTTTGTTTTAGACGTGTATAGAGTGAAAAAAAGTCAAGTCTTCATCTTCTTATCCCTATTTCTCCAGTCCCAGTTCTCAGTGGGAATTTCTGCCTTTGATGCACAATTCCAGAGTGAATGAGTGTGCCCCGTGTGTTCTTTATACTGTTTAGTTTAAATGTATTTTAGTATTGATGGCTGTCGCACAGTGATTGAGATGCTTTTAAAACCCTTAGCATAGAATAAGATGAGATGAATAGTCATTATACACCTAATTATCTCTGGAAAATATCTTTGTTCTTGCCATACCCTTCTGTTTGTCAGGACACTTCTTGTTGCAAGTTACAGAAAGTAAACACAAATAGCTTAAATAAAAAAGGAAAAATTTGCCAGGCGCAGTGGCTCATGCCTGTAATCCTAGCACTTAGGGAGGCCTAGGTGGTCGGATTGCCTGAGCTCAGGAGTTTGAGACCAGCCTGGGCAACATGGTGAAACCCCATCTCTAAAATACAAAAAGTTAGCCAGGCCTGGTGGTGGGCGCCTGTAGTCCCAGCTACTCAGGAGGCTGAGGCAGGAGAATCACTTGAACCTGGGAGGCAGAGGTTGCCGTGAGCCAAGATCACACCACTGCACTCCAGCCTGGGCGACAGAGCAAGATTCTGTCTAAAAAAAAAAGGGAAAAATTTACTGGATTACATAAATTAAAAGTCCAGGAATAGGATTGGCTTCTAGCATGCCCCTTCAGGTGCTCAGACACTTAATCAGAAATTGGACTTAAAGTTAGTTTTATTCTCAGGCCAGCCTTCTCCAGTGGTGATACAGATGGCCACCAGCAACTTTGATCTGCCAGTTTGGCAAAATGATCAGAAAAGTGTAATCTTAGCTCCATCAGAAGGCCCAGGAATGCCTCTCACTGGTGTGACTTACATCATGTGCCCATCTCTGCACCAGCCTGTGTTCTTTGGCAGGGCAGGGCTAAGGAATACTCTGGCCAGCCTTAGTTCTCTGGCCATCCCAGGAGCCTGGGGCACAGGGTCAGCCCCATCAAACCAGCCGGACCAAAAAAAATTTATTTTCTAACAATTTTATTTTATTTTATTTTTCTTTCTTTCTTTTTTAGAGACAGGGTCTCACTCTGCTGCCCAGGCTGGAATGCAGTGGTGCAATCTTGGCTCACTGCATTCTCGACCTCCCGGGTTCAAGTGATCCTCCCACCTCAGCCTCCCAGTAACGGGGACTACAGGCATGCGCCACCACGCCCAGCTAATTTTTAAATTTTTTGGAGAGATGGGATTTCGCCATGTTTCCCAGGCTGGTCACAAACTCGTGCACTCAAGGGATCTACCTGCCTCGGTCTCCCAAAGTGCTGGGATTACAGATGTAAGCCACGGCGCCCAACCACACAAAATTTCTTAAAAAGATAGGACAGGGCCAGGGAGAGATAAACCAGGCAAAACCACAGGTATGTTCTATGTATTTTAACATAGTATATATTTTTTAAAAAGAATAAATAATTTGATTCTACCACTTCATCCTCCAAATAGGGAATGAGTAAGATACTGTGCTAAAGCCCTTTTCAGCCCAGAGTAGTTGTAGCCTCCTGTCTTCTTACCCTGCTGTAGTTACCTTGAGCAGACTTGCTCCCCAGCACTGGGGAGGTGATTCCTCAAACAGCAGCACTTCATGTGGCAGCATCTTGAATCCTCAGAGAATTCTTTTTCACAATGTCCAAAGTAAATATTTCAAACTCTTACGTTTAACTGAACTGTTTTTTCAATTTCAGTTAATAATGACAGTTGTTTCTGTGATATACCAAAGATGTAAGAATACATTGTAGGATTCATTAGGGCCAACCCTGTCTTTACTTCTCTGATAGCAGTCCATTTCTAAAGTACAGCATACCTTTAACTAGCACCTTAAACTTACAGAATATAGCTAAGTTATTAAGACCTTTTTTGTGCTTGTCCTTAAAACATTAAACATTTGAAACAAGTTACTTTGTCTATGTAAGCAAAACTGCTAAAAACACTAGTTGGTATTTGTTCCTTTTGTAGTGATGCCTTTGTGTGCTATTAATGAATAATATAGGCGCTAAGTAACTCCCCTGTTACTACTATAGAGATTGGAGGGTCTGGGCTGGGGGGTAGCAGGGGCACACCACAAACGTCTTCACCTCCATAAAGCTGTGTGGTGACACAGGGAACTGTTTAGGTTCCCACACACCAGTTCAGTTATTATAGTGTATTTAGAAATTTGGGGATAGTGTCATTCATTGATTCTACAATGCCCATTTTTTCCTATTTCACCTTCTCCGAATTCAGGGTGTATCTTAATTAGTGGCATCAGCAATTCAGTGAAATCTAGTTGTTGCCAACAACTGATCACAGGTTTGTTATTTAAAAGTCCAGATTTCTGATTTCACTTTAAAATCAGAATATCTGGCAACAGCTGCCCTCATTCCTGCTTTGACCTTTCCTTTTCTTTTTTTTTTAAAGAGAGAGGGTCTCACTATGTTGCCCGGGCTGGACTCAAATTCCTGGGCTTAAATGATCCTTCTGCCTCAGCCTCCCAAGTAGCTAGGACTACAGGTGCATGCCATTGCACCCGGCTGTTTAGACCTTTGTATTATGGAACATGGGCTGACTGATTCCCCATGTTGATCATTAAGTCCAGTAAACTGGTTTGGGGTTACCTGCCTGGTCCCTGTAGATATTCAAGAAACTCTGTTATTTCTTACTCATTTTTAGGTACACATAGAAACACCCCAATTTCAAAGCTAATTTATCTGTTGTTTTTAATCACGAGTTCTCTCCTTCTCCACTATCAAGTATCTTCTACTTCCTACTTAAGTCTCTGTTGTCCATTTCATTAAGGCAGAAGTTTCTATTATTGTTAAATTTGGACTGTATCTATGTTATAATAGTAATGGTAACTCAATCCAAAGGACCTAATAATAGGAAGTAACATGTCTTACATATCAGTTTATATTTGTTTTTTTGTAGGGACATACTGTGATCTTGGTATACTTGTAATTTTGAGTTTCCTGGTGGGTTCAGTGAATTTATTATTATTATTTTTTAATTTTTGTTTTTTGAGACAGAGTTTCACTCTTGTTGCCCAGGCTGGAGTGCAATGGCACAATCTCGGCTCACCACAACTTCCACCTCCTGGGTTCAAGCAATTATCCTGCCTCAGCCTCCCGAGTAGCTGGGATTACAGGCATGCGCCACCATGCCTGGCTAATTTTGTAGTTTTTAGTAGAGGCAGGATTTCTCCATGTTGGTCAGACTGATCACGAACAAATGAACTTTTTAAATTGGTTGCCTTATTAAATAGTTAGGAAGATAGTGGAAAGATATATCTCTGTAAGTAGGTAAGTAAGTAAATGTTGGGAAGCCAGAAACCTAAGTAGGTAGTTTTTCCCCGTTTATTCGTGGAGTCAAGATTGCTCATGTTGGAAGCCAGTTAGTCATTCAGGAAAACAGGGAAGTTCCCAGATTCCTTATACTGGAAAAGCTTGCTTGCTTTCTTATTAATTAGCGCAACTATAATGAGAATTGATTCAGATAAAATAACCAAATAGTATATTTGTATGGCAGCAGTCAGCTCTGTATTCCAAGGGCTGATACCCTAGCAATGAAACACTGTTAAAAGAAGATGATTAGGAACAGGATATACGTCCATTCCCTGGATATACTGATAGCAGGGCAAATTGAGATTCCTGTCTCATGGCAATTTGTAAACAGCTTTTCCGCTAAAGCAAATGAGTTTGAAGTCCTTCAGAGACTCAGTCTTGAGTAGAGAGGTTGTGGGGAGAATACATTTAAAAACGAATTGTGCTGGTCTTCCCCTTGCAGAAAGCAGAAAATGGAGATTTAAATTGGATAATACCAGACCGATTTATTGCCTTCTGTGGACCTCATTCAAGAGCCAGACTTGAAAGTGGTATGTGAAATTATGGCATCAATCTCATTTTGTTATTGAAAATATCTATCCTATATTTTCTCTTGAAAGAGTTACACCAAGCTTGACCAAGTGTTAATTATTTAAGCATACTTGGTCACTTCAGTACATCATTCTGACTGGATTTTAACTTTCTTTTCATTTTGTTTTTTACAGTTATAATCAAATTGGTATTTAATTCCCAGTCCAGATACTGTTTCCGTTCAGTTACAGGTGAAACTATTAGCTATTGTTTTCTTTATGTGTTTTACAAGATCTGGTGCATTTCTTTATGTAGGCTACCACCAACATTCTCCTGAGACTTATATTCAATATTTTAAGAATCACAATGTTACTACCATTATTCGTCTGAATAAAAGGATGTATGATGCCAAACGCTTTACGGATGCTGGCTTCGATCACCATGATCTTTTCTTTGCGGATGGCAGCACCCCTACTGATGCCATTGTCAAAGAATTCCTGGATATCTGTGAAAATGCTGAGGGTGCCATTGCAGTACATTGTAAAGGTATGTTTCTAGGGGTGGTTAAAGAATAGTATACAGTATGAGTATATGAATATGTAGAAACAGATCATATTCATTTAGTTTATGTGTCAGAACACGAAACTGCCTTTATTTTTAGAGTGCAGTTAAACCTTTGATTTCAGATGAAAAGTATAGTAACTTATTTTCATAAGTAATTCTACAAATACATCACATTGAAATGCATTTATTTATTCATCAAATATTTATTGGGTGCATACTATATAGTTCTAGGATACATCAATGAGTAGCGTAGACTGTAAGAGCCTGTCTTTATGGAAACTATATTCTTAACAAGTTGCTCTGTTTTCAGCAATTATAACAGTGCCTGGCACTTAATAGATATTTTTTGAATAAATGAATGACTATACAATAATACATGGTATGAAGGTAGTAGGATTTATTTAACTCTCTTATTTTGTTAGTTAATTAAGAAACAAGGAATATAGTTTTGTTACAAAAATCGAATATTGGAAAAAAAGCTCAGCAAGCCTTGGGGAAAGGGGGAGACTGATCTCTAGAATTACTGCTGTATTTGTAGTTTTAAATATAATGGCAAAACATCACATTTAAGTTTTTATTGAAAAATTACAAGGCATACAAAGAAACAGGAAAGTATAGCCTATTCAAAGGGAAGAAATAAATCCAGGCCGGGCATGGTGGCTCACACCTATAATCCCAGCACTTTGGGAGGCCACGGCGGGCAGATTGTCTGAGCTCAGGAGTTTGAGACCAGCCTAGCCAAAATAGTGAAACCCTGTCTCTACTAAAAATACAACAAAATTAGCTGGGTGTGGTGACGGATACCTGTAATCCCAGCTACTTTGGAGGCTGAGGCACAAAAATCACTTGAACCCGGAAGGCAGAGGTTGCAATGAGCTGAGATCATGCCACTGCACTCCAGCCTGGCTGATAGAACAGAAAAAAGAAGAAGAAATAAATCCACAGAAGCTGTCCCTGAGAAAGATCAAATTGTGGACTTAGTAGGCAAAAAATTTTAAATAACCATCTTAAAGATACCCAAGAGTTAAAAGAAAATGTGGGAAAAGTCAAGGAAACGATTTATGAACAAAATGCTAATATCAGTTATAAAAAGAACACATAAAAGGGAACCAAAAGGAAATTCTGGAAATGAAATGTACTATAACTGAGATGAAAAATTCACTGGAGGGATTCAAAAGCATATTTGAGCAGGCAGAAGAATCAGTGCGTGTGAAGCTAGAATCATTAAAGAATTAGCAAGTCTGAGGAACAGAAAGAATAAAGAGCATAACATAAATGAACAGAATTTATGGGATCCCTGAGACACACCCAAGTAGACCAAGATACAGATTGTGGGAGTTTCAGAAGGAGAAGAGAAATAAAGGAGCAGACAGATGATTTGGCTGAAAACTCCCCAAATTTGATATATGCAAGAATATCCAAGAAGCTCAACAAACTCCAAGCAGGATAAACTCAGAGGCCCACATGGACATGCATTATAATCAAGCTATAATGCCACAGACAGTCTTGAAAGCAGCAAGAGAGAAGTGACCTACCACATACAGGGGATACCACTGAGATTGTCAGCAGATCTCTCATCAGAAAAATTGCAGGCCAGAAGGCAGTGGGTTGATATATTCAAAATGCATAAGTGAGGGAAAACCTGTTAAGAATTATACATCTGGCAAAACTCCTTCAAAAATAATGGAAAAATTAAGACTTTGCCCAGGCAATCAATTTGCCTTTCTGATAAAGGCAAATACATGGACCATTATAAAAGCTAGTATTATCGTAATGAGATAATTTGTAAAATATTATTACTGTAACTTGTAAATATTGTAACTTGCAAAAAACAAATAGAAAATCTGAATAGATCCCTAACTAGTAAGGAGATTAAGTAATCCAGAGCCTCCTGACAAAGCAAAACCTTGGACATAATAACATCGCCAGTAAATTCTACCAAACACTTAAAAGGGAGTTTTTAATCACTGGATCTGACCTGCAAGAAACTCTAAAGGGGGAGTCTTTTAGGTTGAAATGAAAGCACACTAGACAGTAACACACAGCCATTTGAGAAGAAGAAATAAAGATTTCTGATAAAGGCAAATACAGGGACCACTATAAAAGCTAGTTTTATTGTAAGTTAAGATGATTTGTATAATATTATTACTGTAACTTGTTATTGTAACTTGCAAATATTATAATATGTAAATTATTATTGTAATTTGTAAAATAATTTGTAGTTTGCAAGTAGTATAATTTTTGTATATTATTATATACAAAAATTGCAAGTAGTATATTATTGTAATTTATAAAATAGAGAGTAGAAAACCAATAGAGAAAAGGAACAAAACCAAGGGTTGGTTCTTTAAGAAGAATAACAAAAATGATAAACCTTTAGCTAGAATGATGAAGTATAAAAGGAAGAAGACTCAAATTACTAAAATTAGAAATGAAAATGGCATTACCACTGATACTACAGAAATAAAACTGATCAGTACTGTAAAAATGATCAGTATTGTAAAAATGATCAGTATTGTAGGACAACAAATTGGATAGTCTACATGAAATGGACAAATTCCTAGAAAAACAAAACACCAGAACTAAATCATAAAGAAATAGAAAATCTGAACAGACCCCTAACTAATAAGGAGATTAAGTAATCCAAAACCTCCTGAGAAAGCAAAACCCTGGCCATGATAGCATCACCAGTAAATTCTACCAAACACTTAAAAGACTAAAACCAGTCCTTCTCAAACTCTTCCAAAAATTTGAGGAAAAAGGAACACTTTCTAACTCAATAAGGTCAGCATTACCCTGATATCAAAAACAAAAAGACACTATAAGATAACTATAGGCCAGTATCCCTTACAAACATCGATGTGAAAACTTTGAACCAAATACTAGCCAATGGAATTCAGCAGCATATTTAAAAGGATTGTGTGCCATGACCAAGTAGGATTTATCCCATGATTACAAGAGTGGTTCAACATATGAAAATCAATCAGTGTGATATACCACATTAAGGACAAAAACCATACGATCATCTCAATGCACAAAAAGTGTCTGACAAAAGTTTTGTGATAAAAACGCTGTACAAACTAGGTATAGAAGGAGATTACCTCAACATAAGAACCGTATGTGAAAAGCCCACAGCTAACATCATACTCAGTGGTGAAAGACTGAAAGCTTTTCCTCTAAGCTCATGAAGAAGACAAGGATGCTTGGTTTTGTGGCTTCTATTTAACATGGTAATGGAAGTTCTAGCCAAAGGAAGTAAGCAAAAAAAAAAAAAAAAAAAATCGAAATTGGACAGGAGGAAGTAAAATTATCTTCTTCAGATGATATGACATATGTATTATAGAAAACCCTGGGCCAGGTGCAATGGCTCATGGCTGTAATCCTAGCACTTTGGGAGGCCAAGGTGGGTGGATTGCCTGAGCTCAGAAGTTCAAGACCAGCCTGGGCAACACGATGAAACCTCGCCTCTACTAAAATACCAAAAAAAAAAAAAAAAAAAAAAAAAAATTAGCCGGGCATGGCGCATGCTAAGGCAGGAGAATTGCTTGAATCTGGGAGGTGGAGGTTGCAGTGAGCTGAGATCGTGCCACCGCACTCCAGCCTGGGGGACAGAGCAAGACTCTGTCTCCAAAAAAAAAAAAGAGAGCCCTCAAGATTACACACACACACACACACACACACACACACACAGAGCCCCTGCTAGAATTAATAAATGAGTTCAGCAAAGAAGTAGCAGCATATACAATCAACAGGCAAAAATCCCTTGTTTCTAAGCCCTGACAATAAAAATATAAAAAAGAAACTAAGAATACAGTTTCATTTATAATAGCATCAAGAAGAATCAAATATTGGGGAATTAACCAAGGAGATGAAAGATTTGTATAAAACATTTTTGAGAAAAATTAAAGAAGATGTAATTAAATGTAATGACATCACATTTGTGCACTGGGTGACTTAATATTGTTAACATGTCAGTATTGCCCAAAGGGATATACAGATTCAATGCAAGCCTGTCAAAATTCCAACATTTCTTGCAAAAATAGAAAAATGATTCTGAAATTCATTTGGAATCTCAAGGGATGCCAAATAGCCAAAACAATCTTGAAAAAGAATAAAAAGGTTGGAGGACTCACTTCCTGGTTTCAAAACTTCATACAGGCTGGGCATGGTAGCTTAACACCTGTAATCCCAGTACTTTGGGAGGCTGAGACAGAAGGATTGCTTGAGCCCAGGAGTTTAAGACCACCCTGGACAACATGGCAAAACCCCATCTCTACTAAAAAATACAAAAATTAACTGGGTGTGGTGGTGTTTACCCGTAGTCCCAGCTACTCGGGAAGCTTAGATAGGAGGATCCCTTGAACCTGCGAGGTTGAGGCGGCAGTGAGCCATGATTGTGCCATTGCATTTCAGCCTGGGTGACATAGTGAGACCCTGTCTCAAAAAAAAAAAAAGGCTTACTACAAAGCTACATCAATCAAGATTGTGTGGTACTGGCATAAAGACAGATATATATACCAGTGATAGAATAGAGAGCTCAGAAATAAATCCTTGTGTATATGGTCAAATGACGTTCAAGAAGGATACAGAAACCACTCAATGGGGAAAGGACAGTCTTTTCAACAAATGGTGCTGGGAAAACCTGATATCCACATGTAAAAGAATGAAATCGGGCCCTTACATAACACCATATACAAAAATTAAAATGGATCAAGGACCTAAGGGATTAACATCCAGAAGATATAGAGAAAACTCCTAAAAACAACAACAAAACCCAGTTCATAAATGGGAAAAGGACTTGAATACACCTTTCTCCAAAGATAAAAAATGGCCAGTAAGCACATGCAAAGTTCTCAGCATTTTTGACTTATAGGGAAAGTCAAATCACAACCACAGCGAAATACCACTTTATACCCATTGGGATGGCTGTTATCTAAAAGAACAAAAACATCACCACCAGAAAATTACAAGTGTGGAGTTGTGGAGAAATTAGAAGCCTTGTGTACTGCTAGTGGGAATATAAAACAATGCAGCTGCTATGGAAAATGGTGTGGCAGTTCCTGAAAAAATTAATGTCATTCAGCAGTTCCATCTCTGGTTATGTGCTGAGAAACAATTGACAGCAGGGATATGAACAGATATTTTTACACCCATGTTATAGCAGCAGCATTCTTCTTTTTCTTCTTCTTCTTTTTTTTTTTTTTGAGATGGCTTTCACTCTGCTTCCCAGACTAGAGTGCAGTGGTGCAATCTCAGCTCACTGCAACCTCTGCCACCTGGGTTCAAGTGATTCTCCTGCCTCAGCCTCCAGAGTAGCTGGGATGACAGGCACGCTCCATGACATCCAGCTAATTTTTGTATTTTTAGTAGAAACAGGGTTTCGCCATGTTGGCCAGGCTGGTCTTGAACTGTTGACTTCAAGTAGTCCGCCCGCCTTGGCCTCCCAAAGTTCTGAGATTACAGATGTGAGCCACCACGCCCGGCCAGCAGCATTACTCTGAATAGCCAAAAGGTGGAAGCAATCCAGGTTTCCATCAGAGGAAGGCTAAAGAAATAGCTAAAGAAAATGTACTATATCATACAACAGAATATTATGCATCTTTAGAAATGAAGAAAATTCTGACACATGTACTGCCGCATGGATGAACCTTAAAGATATTAGACAAATTTAGGTTTGCCAGTCAGAAAAGGACAGATAGTGTATGAATCCAGTTGTATGAGATACTTGGGGTAAGAGAAAGTAGATTGGTGGTTGCCAGGGCTTGAGGGGAGGCAGGGATTGGTAATTATTGTTTAATGGGTCCAGAGTTGGCCGGGCACGGTGGCTCACGCCTGTAATCCCAGCGCTTTGGGAGGCCGAGGTGGGTGGATTACGAGGTCAGGAGATCAAGACCATCCTGGCTAACACGGTGAAACCCCATCTCTACTAAAAATACAAAAAATTAGCCGGGCGTGGTGGTGGGCGCCTGTAGTCCCAGTTACTCGGGAGTCTGAGGCAGGAGAATGGCGTGAACCTGGGAGGTGGAGCTTGCAGTGAGCCGAGATTGCGCATTGCACTCCAGCCTGGGCGACAGAGCAAGACTCCGTCTCAAAAAAAAAAAAGAAAAAAATGGGTCCAGAGTTTCTGTTTTGCAAGATGAAATATGTTCTGAAGATGGATGGTGGTAATGTTTGTACAACAATGTTAATGTACTTAATGCTACTGAGCTGTACACATGAAAAGTGGTTAAAATGATATTCAGAAACTGACACTAAGGAAATATAAGTTTCTGAATTAACCAATACCGAATTTTTTTGTTTTTATTTTTGTTTTTGAGACGGAGTCTTGCTCTGTCGCCCAGGCTGGAGTGCAGTGGCGCGATCTCGGCTCACTGCAACCTCTGCCTCCCAGGTTCACGCCATTCTCCTGCCTCAGCCTCCCCAGTAGCTGGGACTACAGGCGCCCGCCACCATGCCCGGCTAATTTTTTGTATTTTTAGTAGAGATGGGGTTTCACTGTGTTAGCCAGGATGGTCTCGATCTCTCGTGATCCACCCGCCTCGGCCTCCCAAAGTGCTGGGATTACAGGCGTGAGCCACCGCACCCGGCCCCAATACAGAATTTAAAATAACTGTCTTAAACATGTTCAGTGAGCTAAAAGAGAATTCAGACAACTAAATGAAATCAGGAAAATGATGCATGAAGAAAAATGGTAAATTTTATGTATATTTTACTCCAATTTTTAAACATAATTAAAACAAAAGCCAGCATCGCTTATTTCATTTTTTAATTATAAAAAGCAGTTGAAGTAATTCTTCAGCAAGGTCCTTTTGCACCCCAACCCCATCACACACCCGACATTTGGCAACCTGCAGAGACCTTTTTTGGAGGTTGGGTACTACAGGCATCTGGTGGGTAGAGATCAGGGATGCTGCTAAACATCCTACAGCGCACAGGACAGCTCCTCACTATAAATAATCATCCAGCCTCAAATGTTAGTACTGCTGAGGTTGAGATACCCTGAAATAGAATGATGACCAATTAAAAGCCTAGAGAGGATCTTATTTGATTGCATCTTTGTTTAGGGAAGAAAAATGATGACAGTATGAAAATTGGGCTGTACAGTGAAAATTGAGATTCATTAAGAGGTATGTTAATCTGCTGGGGCATATCACCAACTGGGTGGCTTAAACAACAGAAGTTAATTCTCTCACAGTTCTGGAGGCTAGAAGTCCAAGGTCAAGGCACTGGCAGGGCTGTTTTCTGGGGAGGCCTCTCTCCTCGGCTTGCAGTGCAGATGGCTGTCATCTCTGAGTCTTCTCATGGTTTGCACTTAACTCCTGCCGTCTTTCTTTTATTTTTTTGAGACGGAGTCTCGCTCTGTCTCCCAGGCTGGAGTAAACTGGCGCGATCTCAGCTCACTGCAAGCTCAGCCTCCTGGGTTCACGCCATTCTCCTGCCTCAGCCTCCCGAGTAGCTGGGACTACAGGTGCCTGCCACCACACCCGGCTAATTTTTTGTATTTTTTAGTAGAGACAGGGTTTCACTGTGTTAGACAGGATGGTCTCAATTTCCTGACGTCATGATCTGCCTGCCTCGGCCTCCCAAAGTGCTGGGATTACAGGCATGAGCCGCTGCACTCAGCCTATCTCTTTCTTTTCTTAGAAGTACATCAGTCCTATTGGATTAGGGCCACACTCTGTGACCTTATTTATTTCCGTAAAGGCCTTATCTGCAAATACAGTTGTATTGGGAGTTAGAACAATATATGGATTTGGGTTAGAGGGGACACAATTCAGTTCATTATATTCTGCCTTCTGGGCCCCCTCAAATTTATGTCCCTTCACTTCAAAAATACATTCACCCCATCTCAACAGCTCTGAACATCTCAATTCATTCCGGCATCAACTCCAAGTTCAGAGTCTCATCTAAATGGCATCCAACTCAAGTATAGGGGAGACTTGAGGTATGATCCATCCTGAGGCATAATTCCTCCCAGCTGTGATGGGATGGTACAGGCACGAGATAGACATTCCCATTCCAAAAGGGAGAAACCAGAAGAAAGAGCTTCTAAGCAAGTCCAAAACCTAGCCAGGCAAATCCCATTACATCTTAAGGCTAGAGAATCATCCTCTTTGGCTCCATGCTCTGCCCTCCAGGCCCTCTAGGGTGGTGGCTTTGCCCCTGAGGGCTGTGGTCAGAGGCAGTTGGGTTTGCTGTAACTAATAGAGGTGGCCCTACCCTGTGAAATCAAGGAGTAGGCAGGCCTGCCCTGAGCTTATATACTCTGTGTCTTGGTGGCAGTGGCAGCACTGGGGGTCTCTAAATTGCCCTTGGGATCATCCTTCCTTTTCTTGAAGGACAAAGAATGTTTGCATCCAGGTAGCTCTGCTGTCAGAAGTCCAAAAGCCTTACTTTATTTTATTCCATGTCCATCCCCTTTAGTGCAAGCTGCAATGTCTCTGCTGGTATAATCCCATCTCTTGTCCTTGCTTCTGCTGAGATGGCTGATTAAGTCTAGGTAATCTCTTTAGAGGGGGAGTGCCCAGCCACACCCTTGATTTTTCTCTCTGTAACACTCTTATTTTTGCAATATGGATAGCCTGAGAATTTTCTGACTCTAGTTCCTGATTCCCTGTTGCTTAACAATTTCTTCTTTAATTCGTCTTTTTCCTTTTGCATTTTACAGTAACCAGTAAGGAGAAACCAGGTTGTATCTTCAACACTTTCCTTACAAATTTCCTCTGCTAAATATCCAAGGTTGTCTCTCACAAAGCCACTTCTCCATTTCTATGTAGTTGTTACAGTGACCCCCATCTCATGATCCAAATCTGTATTGAGGGTTCTCCAGAAAAACAACCAGTAGGATTTTTTTTATATGTAGGAGATTTATTAAAAGGAATTGGCTCAGGCAAGTATGGATTCTGGTGAGTCCAAAATATGCAGTGTGGGCCAGCAGCCTGGAAACATGGGAGAGCTGATGGTGCAGATGAAAGCCAAAGGCAGTCTCTTGCTCAGGAAAGTCAGGGTTTTTGTTCTGCCCAGGTTTTCAGCTAATTGGATGGGGCCCATCCACATTATGGAGGGAACTGTGCTTACTGAAAGCTCACCAACTTAAATGTTAATCTCCAAAGATTCATTCCAGATTGACACATAAAATTAACCATCACTGGAGGTAATGATAATAGTCTAGATAAGACAGGCCAGCACCAATAGAGGTTTAAAAAAATCTGAGTGAAAACGGGTATAACAGACCAGAAAATATAACTGGATGTGGGAGTAAGTGCAAAATTACAAGCCTTTGTTTTTGCAAAGATGGTGGTACCATTTTTCTAAAATGCCCAGGGCAGAAGATACTGCACTTACTGAGAATCATTGCTCAGAAAGTGATTCTCCACCTCGGCTACACATAGAATCATCTGGAAGATTTTAGGAATCTCTGTGTCCAAGCTATGCTGCATACCAGTTAAATCTAAATTCTTGGCATAAGGCCAGGCATGGTGGCCCAAGTATATAATACCAGCATTTTAGGAGGCCAAGGCAGGCGGATCACCTGAGGTGAGGTGAGTTTGAGACCAGCTTCGCCAACATGGTGAAGCCCCGTCTCTACTGAAAATACAGACATTAGCCGGGAGTGGTGGCACATGGCTGTAAATCCCAGCTACTCGGGAGGCTGAGGTAGGAGAATTGCTTGAGCCTGGGAGGTGAAGGTTGCAGTGAGCTGAGATCGCATCATTGCACTCCACCCTGCTGGGCGACAGAGCGAGACTCCGTCTCAAAAATAAATAAATAAATGAAACAAATAATAAATACATTCTGGATGTGAGACCGGGCATCAGTATTTAAAAACCTCTCTAGGTGATTCCAGAGTGTAACCAGCCTTGAGAACCACTATTGAAAGAAGCAGAGTCATGAGAAGCCTTTTAAAAAAATTCTGCCTGCCCAACAAAATCCTGGAGTACATCAGCCCAAGTTTCATTTCTGTGCTTCTTTCTTTTCCTAGCTGGCCTTGGTCGCACGGGCACTCTGATAGCCTGCTACATCATGAAGCATTACAGGATGACAGCAGCCGAGACCATTGCGTGGGTCAGGATCTGTAGACCTGGCTCGGTGATTGGGCCTCAGCAGCAGTTTTTGGTGATGTAAGTAGTAGCCTACGTCTGTAGTTCCCAGGGAACACGTGCGGTTGGAATCTGATTGGGAGTGGAATTTCCTTTAGTTTCCAATAACAACAGATAGTCTGGTAGGAAGAAGTTGTTCATGTATCTTTCTGGAAAGCTCTTTTGATTTTATTTAAATGCTCTAGGAAGCAAACAAACCTCTGGCTGGAAGGAGACTATTTTCGTCAGAAGTTAAAGGGTCAGGAGAATGGACAACACAGAGCAGCCTTCTCCAAACTTCTCTCTGGCGTTGATGACATTTCCATAAATGGGGTCGAGAATCAAGATCAGCAAGAACCCGAACCGGTAATCAAGCCATTTTTGTTGCGATGTTGTTACTGCTTTAACTGCTATTGAGACCCTGTCAGGGTATGGAGAAAACCGTAGGTAAAATAATAAAGCAGCTCTTGGATGATTGTCAGTTTTTTATATTTATAACCCTCTCTAGGCACTTTTTACCCAAAATAGTGGAAACAAGGTTGTGTGTCCATAAAACTATGTTTTACTCACTCAGCAGGTGCATAAAAGGCTGTGAAGTGAGCTCTTCAGCCAGATCTACCCCTGCCCCTCACCCCTTTTTGCCATTTCACAACAGCTGATTTAGGAAAGCAATCATTCTCAAATGGAGAGCTTTTAACAAATCAAAGGCTTAGGGGGTAGCAGTACTACATTAAGTGGTAGTAAGTACACTGAGAGATTTTAAAAAGAGCGTTTTCAAACTTGAAAGCCCATTAACCCTCTTCACTGTTGATGTGTTTTCTAACAAGAGTGCTGCTGGGTTGTCTCTGAAAGTCAACTTTGGCTGTCTTAAAATGTCACCTGAAGCTTGATTGTGAAAGGGAAAAATATTTTAGAGCTCGCAGAAACTTGGACTGTCTATGTTCATGTGGATAAATTGCTGCTCTGCTGTACTGCATTAATAAGTGCAACTTAAATCATTAGCTCAGTTTTTTTACTTACACAGTACAGTGATGATGACGAAATCAATGGAGTGACACAAGGTGATAGACTTCGGGCCTTGAAAAGCAGAAGACAATCCAAAACAAACGCTATTCCTCTCACGTGAGTCTGGGTTCCTTTGTTGTGGTTGATGTTTCTTCATATGGGTGTGGGGTCCTTGTTGAGGGTTTTTCCTGTACATTTTTCTCTATAGTTGCAAGCCCATGATGCCACTTTGAAATGCTTGCCTATGTTATTTAAAACCTAGGGGTGCTGGCCTTGGAAGCTCTCAGCCGCTCCTTGTTTACCTTGGTCCTCATGAGCCTTTATGGGTGGGAAGGCGACATCAGGGATACTTTTTCTCCATGAATAGTCAGCATGGGGCATCCTCAGGAGTGCGACACCAGATGTAAAGCCCAGGATGCCAGACTTGTCCATAGTTACTAAAGTGGTGTATTTCTTTACATTCTCCATGTTGCAGGTCATTTGTTTTGATAAGCATGACATGATGGCTTAATGACATTATGTTGTTTTGGTACAACAATGAACTGGTCTAAACTATATTTTGGGTTTTTTGTTTGTTTCTTTGGAGAATGATTTTCTAATTATAGAGGAAGTTTGTTTCTTTGGGGAATGATTTTCTAATTACAGAGGAAGATTTAGCCTGAGAATAGGAAATGTTGTAGTTACTGAGTGTATGTATGTCCATGTGTACATTCTTGTGAATGTGTGTTAGTTGGGATTCAACCTGATGGAGCATCCAAGATTGTTAGAAAAATATGCAGAAGCAAAGTACATGACCATGGTATTTTTTGTAGGCTGTTCTTTAGTAAATGCTCCCACTTGTTGCCATTGGATTTCTTCCTTCTAGTTACTTCCTTTTTCATTGTGGGGCACCAGATTTCCAACCTTCTTTTTTGCGGGGAGGGAGTGTGATGGACATAGATCATTTATTCAGTAAGCATCTTGTAATATGGTAAGGAAGTATGATATAATAAACCATTTATATTGGTAGAGAACAGGTTTTCTTTTTAATTAAAAGTAATTCCTCACTAGTACCTCGTCATAAAAATTCTGAAGTAGAATTACACCTGAGGCATGTGTCATTATGGGTTGCTCCCCTGGGAGGTTCTTCTTAAAAGACTCAGGGCAAAGAATTGAGTTTTACAATATGCAGTGTTATGTGAATGAATGTAGGGCATCCATTTTGATTATAGGCGTTTATTAAGCATTTCTTTTGCAGCTTAGTGGTACTTCAGTCAACTATACTGCTTTAAAAATGGTGCCTTTTGGCCAGGCGTGGTGGCTCATGCCTGTAATCCCAGCACTTTGGGAGGCCAAGGTGGGCAGATCACCTGAGGTCAGGAGTTCAAGACCAGCCTGGCCAACATGGTGAAACTCCGTCTCTACAAAAATACAAAAATTAGCCGGGCATGATGGTGGGTGCTGTAGGCATTATAGGATCCCAGCTACTCGGGAGGCTGAGGCAGGAGGATCGCTTGAACCCAGGAAGTGGAGATTGCATTGAGCCGAGATCGCACCATTGCACTCCAGCCTGGGTGACAGAATGAGACTCTATCTCAAAACAAACAAACAAACAAACAAAAATAGTGCCTTTGTATAATTTACTTAACTCCAAATGCCATTTTGTTTTTAATTTCCTTATTAAAAATCTTCACCTAAGGCCTTAATGGTTTTTCTTTGGAAGTATTATGGTGGTTCCAGGTAATCATCCAGATACTAATTCTGGATGTGGTGGAGGAGGCAGGCAGCACCCTCGAGCAGTGCTTCTCAGACTTCAGTGTGCAGGAGGCACCCGGGCGCTTGTTGAAATATGGGTTATGATTGGTGGGGTGGGGGTAGGGCCCAAGATTTCACATTTCTAGCCGAGGCTGCTGGTCCAGGGACCACACATTGAATTGCAAGCCCTAGGAAACTGATGCTTTTGTGGGTTGATTTTAGCTGTGTCTGGGATTTTTTTGTTTTGTTTTTCAAAATCAGCATCATCAGTTTATGTTTTAATATTTTGTTGCCTGTTATTCAAAAGTCAAGTTGAGAGTCGGGGGATACAAATCCTGCTTAGTCAAAAGTTTTTGTTAAATAGGAAATTTCCTTTAGTCACCCTCTGAATCTGCTACTCTCATTAACATGAGTTCAAATCTAGCTGGGTGTGGTTGTGCACACCTGTAGACCAGGCTATGCGGGAGGCTGAGGCGAGAGAACCACTTGAGCCCGAGTCTGAGGCTGCGTTGAGCCACGATCACTGCATCCAGCCTGGGTGACAGAGTGAGACCCTGTCTAAATAAATAAGTAAAATCAAGTACAATGGTAAAAGTTAAAAAACAAAGAGGTAGCTCAGGATTCCTTTGGGTAATATCCCAAAAACAATATATATAAGTAGCCCCACATAACACAAATAACAAAGTTTTAGGCCACACTTTTAAAGAAGAAAGTGAAATGCTAGTTTTTCTAAGCTCTGAGTTATGTGTATAGACCCCAGGGGATTTTTGATGAGTCTCAGCAAATCTTCCTCCTCCCTTACAACATTTTGCTTATCCCCGTCTCTGCTTTTTCAAACCCTCTCTGCTATTATTTGCAGTTTTTTGGCCCTAGAAAAGATCAATTGAAGGTTTTCTTTCTTTCCCTCTTGTGTCTTTGTTGTTATTTTAGGAATAGAAGTCCCTGAGGGACTGTTCTCAGCAATGGCTTGGGTTGAAAACTACAAAATCAATTTCTTCATCCCAGTTTGACTCATTAATTTCTGTGAGCAAGTTATTTTGCTTTAGCATTGGCACTTAGCATTATGAAAATACAGTACATGCAAGAAGGAAAGTTAGTGAGAAATACACAAGTACTAGTGATTCTTAGGAGAAAGTTATAGTACATAAAATATTATTCCAATGATTGGTTTCTCTTTTTTTTTTTTTTTAAGACAAGAGTCTTGCTCTGTTGGCCAGGCTGGAGTGCAGTGGTGTGCCCTCGGCTCACTGCAACCTCCGCCTCCCGGGTTCAAGTGATTCTGCTGCCTGAGCCTCCAGAGTATCTGAGATTACGCAGCACCACACCGAGCTAATTTTTTGTATTTTTAGTAGAGACAAGGTTTCACCATGTTGACCAGGCTGGTCTCGAAATCCTGACCTCAAGTGGTACACCCGTCTCAGCCTCCCAAAGTGCTAGGATTACAGGCATGAGCCACCGGCGCCTGGCCGGTTTCTCTTATAAATGGTCAGTTTTGGGGGAGAGTTTAAGTTTTTATTGATTATAAAATGGCCATTTGCTCAGCCTGTCTGATCCTGACTACAATGATGACAGTAAACCATGTGGCACCATGACATTGAGCTGATCTTCAGGACGTGATGACAAGTATATTGTCTGTGCTAAAATGGATTTGGTAGATTTCATAACTTGAGCCATGAGGCCTGTCGTTCTGCATACTGATGGTTTTGGTAGGTTTGGAGATGGGTGTATCTGTTAGCAATGGAAAATAATTCTTTTTTTATTTTTTATTTTTTATTTTGAGACAGAGTCTTGCTCTGTCGCCCAGGCTGGAGTAAAGTGGCGCGATCTCGGCTCACTGCAAGCTCTGCCTCCTGGGATCATGCCATTCTCCTGCCTCAGCCTCCCGAGTAGCTGGGAATACAGGCGCCCACAACCACTCCCAGCTAAATTTTTCTATTTTTAGTAGAGACAGGGTTTCACTGTGTTAGCCAGGATGGTCTCGATCTCCTGACCTCATGATCTGTCCACCTTGGCCTCCCAAAGTGCTGGGATTACAGGTGTGAACCACTGCGCCCGGCCGGAAAATAATTCTTAAGCCATGAGGTTTACTAGAGGAAAAAGTAACCGTCTATAACGCTGACACTTGGACATTCAGGCCATTCTGCCTTTAAGGAACTGAAAGTGAAGGCTGGGATCGGTAGAGAGTTCTCTAGGGCTCCCAGGCCATTTATTCATTCCATTTAAATATTCACCCCTGTGATCTTTATATATATTAGTAGCTTGCTTTTTGTGGGAAGATTAAATAAGATGGTGTGGGTATAACTTGTGGGGTAAGGTTAGGCTGTATTTCAAGTTCACCCTTTAGTCTAATCCCTTTCCACAATATAGGATGCCTGGCATGTAATTTTTTTTTTCCCCGAGACAGTCTTGCTTTGTCACCCAGGCTGGAGTATGGTGGCGTAATCTTGGCTCACTGCAACCTCCACCTTCTGGGTTCAAGTGATTCTCCTGCCTCAGCCTCCTGAGTAGCTGGGAATACAGGCACACGCCACCACGCCTCGCTAATTTTTGTATTTTTAGTAGAGATGGGGTTTCACCATGTTGGCCAGGCTGGTCTCGAACGTTGACCTCGTGTTCTGCCCGCCTCAGCCTCCTAAAGTGCTGGGATTACAGATGTGAGCCACTGCGCCCGGCCTGACATGTAATTTTTAATGATGACAGTGATGAGATCAACAATAAAAATGACATGATAAGCCAAATCAGTCATTTCCAAATTGATCAGCAGTACTCTGCACACAGCAGATGCTCAGTAGAGGCTTTAATATTTGGTCACAGATTTATCCAAGTGACCATTTGGAAGTGTAGTCATTGGAAGGAGCTTCTGCCCTTCCAAATGGGAGGAGGTTTCCTTCCTTGCTGCTAGAACCCAGACCAATGGATTAAGAAACACCAAGCTGAGGCTGGACACAGTGGCTCATGCCTGTAATCCCAGTGCTTTGGGAGTTCAAGGCAGCAGGATCACTTGAGCCCAAGAGTTCGAGACCAGCCTGGCCAACATAGTGAGATTCTGTCTCTACAAAAAAAATTAAAAAAAAAAAAAAAAACTGGGCATGGTGGCATGGACAGGTAGTCTCAGCTGCTACTCAGGAGGCTGATGTGGGAGGATTGCTTGTGCCTAGGAGTTGGAGGTTACAGTGAACTATGATAACACCACTGCACTCCAGCCTGGGCGACAGAGCAAGACCCCTGTTTTTCTTTCTTCTTTTTTTTTTGAGATGGAGTCTTGCTCTGTCGCCCAGGCTAGAGTGCAGTGGTGCAATCTCAGCTCACTGCAAGCTCCGCCTCCCGGGTTCACGCCATTCTCCTGCCTCAGCCTCCCGAGTAGCTGGGACTACAGGCGCCTGCCACCACACCCGGCTAATTTTTTGTATTTTTAGTAGAGACGGGGTTTCACCATGTTAGCCAGGATGGTCTTGATCTCCTGACCTCGTGATCCGCCCGCCTCGGCCTCCCAAAGTGCTGGGATTACAGGTGTGAGCCACCGCGCCCGGCCTTTTTTTTTTTATTTTATTTTTTTTATTTTTCGAGACAGAGTCTCGCTCTGTCGGCCAGGCTGGAGTGCAGTGGCATGATCTCGGCTCACTGCAACCTCCGCCTCCCGAGCTCAAGCAATTCTCCCTGCCCCAGCTTCCCGAGTAGCTGGGATTACAGGCATATGCCACCACGTCCAGCTAATTTTTGTGTTTTTTTAGTAGAGACAGAGTTTCACCATGTTGGCCAGGCTGGTCTCGAACTCCTGACCTCAGGTGATCCACCTGCCTCAGCCTCCCAAAGTGCTGGGATTACAGGCATGAGCCACTGCACCCGGCCAACCCGTTTCTTAAAAATGAAAAAAAGGCAGGGTGAGGTCGGGAGTCTGAGACCAGCCTAACCAACATGGAGAAACCCCGTCTGTACTAAAAATGCAAAATCAACTGGGCATGGTGGCACATGCCTGTAATCCCAGTTGCTTGGGAGGCTGAGGCAGGAGAATTGCTTGAACCCGGGAGGCGGAGGTTGCAGTGAGCCAAGATCACACCACTGCACTCCAGCCTGGGCGACAAGAGTAAAACTCCATCTCAAAAAAAATTAAATAAATAAATAATAAAATAGAGCTCAGGTGCGGTGGCTCACGCCTGTAATCCCAGCATTTTGGGATGCTGAGGCAGGCGGATCACCTGAGATCAGGAGTTTGAGACCAGCCTGGCCAACGTGGTGAAACCCTGTATTAAAAATACAGTACTTAGCCGGGTGTGGTGATGTGCGCCTCTAATCCCAACTACTCAGGAGGCTGCAGTGGGAGAATTGCTTGAACCTGGGAGGCAGAGGTTGCAGTGAGCCAAAATCACGCCATTGCACTCTGGGCTGTGTGACAGAGCAAGACTCCATCTCAAAAAATTATAATAATTAAAAAATAAAAAATAAGAAAGAAACACCAAGCTGAAAGCCAACTAGTATGAGGAAAATGAGTGTGGAAAACAACTAAGAAAAGTCTATAGTATGCATACCTAAGTGAAATTTTGCTAATTTTGTGTTGCCCTGGGTTAAATGTGAACCATATTATAAAAATGTGCCATTCCCTTAGCTTCCTGGGATGGCTCAGGAGTTAGTAACTCCCTTGAAGTGAGATCAGTTCTGCTGTGTTACGTTCATTTTTAATTGTGCCTCCTGTGATTTTGTTAACTAGTCTGGGGTTTTGTGTTTTTGTTTGTTTGTTTGTTTGTTTGTTTGTTTTTGGTTATCTGGTTTTGCCTCCTTTGCCCCTTGTGGTTTGGTTTAGTTTTCTGTGTGTGCACATCTTCTGCTTTTTGAAGAACCTCAATCATTTATCTGTGACTGATTTCAGTATCATAAAGTTAAATTAATATGGGGTAGTTATCTAACTAGTGACTGAGTCCCAAAGTATGAAACCTGTTTAAACACAGCATTTTTTTCTTCAACATAAAATGGCAAAACTCCATCCTTGTTGACCGCCCCTTTGTATCCCTGTTGCTGTTGGCTGGGCTTTTAGGGTGTCTAAAATTCACATATGGCTTGATTGATTGATGATTGCGTAATTTATTTTGGCTTCCCAATTTGAACATCTGTTCTTTCCCCTTCACCCCTTTCCAGATGTCCCCTAGCTGTGCTGACCTCTGCACTGTGTAGTGTTGTCATCTGGTGGATTGTTTGTGACTACATTCTTCCCATCCTGCTATTCTGTCTCGATGGTTTCAGAACACAGTAGCCATCAGGACCCCCTGACAGATAGCTGCTGTAAGTGTCCCGTTCTGTTTCTCTGCCGTTGCTTACTTCTGGTGCCTAGTGTGGTTCCCACAATGCATGTTTTTCTCCTTGTCAGCTCCTAGCTTTGTTGGTTTGCCTGTTTTCAAAGGTTCTTTTTCTGAATCTTTTCAATTAATGGGATGGTGGTGGGGAGGGAAGGTGGGCTTCACTGTTCCTCTCATAGAAAGGATATTGAAAGTAACATATGTTGTTTTAAAGTTATGCTTATCCTTAACAGATATTTCAAAATAGCAGTTGATAAATAAAGACACTGAAACAGTTTTTCTTTACTGAAACAGTTTTTCTTCCCTATCAAAAGTAGTTAGCTTAGGATAATTGGGGTGGTTTTATTTTCGTCAGTTGGCTATACAATTTCCCTCTAGTTTTCTGTATCTTGAGTATGTCCTTCCCAATCTAGCAAAGAAGCATTTTTCCCACTGATCTACTTTCATTAAATATGTGATTTTGTAGCCTCGAAATCTGCCATTATACAGCAGCTCTCTCATAAGTCTTCTCTCTTTAGTGTGCAGAATTTCCTGCTCTGTCTCATTTTCCTCCTCCCCTTTAGGGAATACAGTAAGTACAGTGTGTAGCACTTGATGCTAAATGAAAGTAGGAGGTCGCCTGTTTAAGTTAGTGCATTTCCATATGATGGTCATTGTTCCCGCTTTTCTCCTTGCCCGGACATAGCCAGAATGCCTTTAATAGGCTAATAGCAGCAAATTTGTATTCTCTTGAGATCTTTCATCTTTGAAATGAAGACCTTAACAGCGAAGAGGCTTTATTTCTGCAGAAGAATGTGCAAGAGGCCCACTTGTGGAACAGCATGTTGAAGACCCCCAGAAGGCGGGTGTGTCCGTGTCACGGGGTCCACCACCACCCTCCTGTGTCTGAGCTGCGTTCTTCCTTCTCTGAAGCTTTTTCCTTAACTCATATTTTAAGAATTTCTTCTCTTGTCTCCTCTTGGACTTGGAAGTTATGAAAGAATGCAAAAGTTCCTTGCAAGATCTCTTCCAAAGAAAAATTCCATTGCAACCAACTCTGGTACTTTGTGGTTTCATTGAGTATTTTCACATAGCTGAGAAAGATTTAAAAATCAAGCTGATTTCATTCTTCAGAATTAGGCAAAACCTGCTTAACTTGCTCCTATTTATGGCATTTTCTTGAATATCTTACAAATAAAAGCTTATTGTCGCGCATTCAGACCTGCTGTATTTCTGAGATAGATTAACCTTTTGGGTGTTTTCTTCTTTACTTCTCTTAGTCAACTACGATTGCCACATATTCTGACTCAAGAGCATCATGCACTACATAGAGTTATTCTTCTCAAACTGTTCCAAGTGGCAAAGATGTTCTGAATGGGTGGAGCAGTTGCAAATAATACTTAGGCACTTTGTGGTTGAATGATCATTCCCAGGGTAAGTTTAAACATGGTCTCTATCAGGCTCTTTTCTTTTCAGTATTCCATGTAAACTATACCTTTTGTTGTTATTGGTAATGACGTTTGCCATCGTATATCTAGACCCAAGCAGAGTATTCAGTTCAGCCTGACTAATTATTTGGAATTTTCAGAAGCAAAAAGCTTGTGACAGTTACAGTGGTGTTAATCAGTATCATCTTTATAGCACCCCCATGTCTTTCTCTCAAAAGGGTTTTATTTGTAAGGCGGTGACTCCTGAGCTCCACCATCCTCTGTCATCACCACCCACCTCTGCTGGCAGTGGACGCAGGTGGCATGGCATCGTCTGATAAATTGTTTCCAGTGAAAAGCTCTTGTTATGCGGCATGCTTGGAGAATTAGGCCATAACAACACTTCAGGCTTCTGAGTCAGACTCTGAGATAGTGGGAAAGTCTTCTCTGGAGCCTGCAGGGCCTCAGGGTCACCTTTGTGCACGCTCTTGTGGTGTCCAGAGTGGACAGCCAGTATACATAGTGCATAGTTGCCCTGATGGATTTTTTTCTTAGAATTGGACGTTTATGTTCGAGACCTGGCTTTTTAGTGTTTGGCTTTGCCTTGTTCCTTGGGTTGCAGATTTTACTATATCTGAATATAGTACCCAGAGTACCGAGGCTCCAAGGATGCTGCAGAGAAGTAGGTGAACTAGAGTATAGGCAAGAGGTAGGTAGGACGGAGGATTTTGTCAGGGGAGATGGGAAGGAAGAAAATACATCTGCTGCGCACTGCTCTGCAAAGCCATGCTTGGCCTGGGTTGGAAGGCAGAAGGCCGCGAGTGCCCGGGTTCCCTATGACAGAGGCAACACATCACCCTCTGGTGCCTGTCAGGTGGTGTGCACTGTCACTCATGATAGCTCAGTGGAGTTCTCCCCCAACCCGGACTTCATCAGTGCATAACCTGCAGTTAGGATAAATACCGTGTTATCAGTGCAAATAACTGGAATCTTCCCTGGTATGATAAATACACTCAAGTTCTATCATTCTCTTGGTTTTAAAGTTCCACAGAAATTACTAGCTATTTAATATTATTATTATATTAGTTCACTTTAATTTACACTAATTTTATAGAGAAATAAATACTTTTAAAAAGATGTTTTCCAGCAGCCTGAGAATGACTGCAGGATTTAGCAATAGTGTCTTGTTTTGAATGGCATTTAAACACTTCAGTCATAGTTTTAATTTGAGAAATCAGGATTCAGATTTCCTAAGCAGGCAGTGTATCAGCTCTTATTTTTTTCTCAGATTAATTATTTTGCAGTGTGATTGTTGTCTGTGCTTTTGGCCAACCGTGGCCTCAAATTATTTGAGAATTAGGTGTTGTATTTCAAAAAAAAAGCCAACAGGAGTCTTGTTTTCTCCGTGTGTAAGGGAGTGGCCGAGGGGAGCGGATGAGAACAGTGGCAGCACGAGTGCCCTGGCCTGGGCTTCAGAAGTAGCAGTGAAGCAGCAGCAGTTTGTTTTGTTTGGTTTGGTTTTATGCAAAATTCTATATTCAAATTCTTAGCAGAGATGAATAAATATTTCCCTTTCACTTTATATAAACAAATAATTTTTAGGGATGGGCAGACTGGCTCATGCCTATAAATCCCAACACTTTGGAAGGTCGAGGCAAGAGAATCACTGAGGCCAGAATTTTGAGAATAGCCTGGGCAACATAGCGAGACCCCATCTCTACAAAATAAAAAATGAAAAAATTAGCTGGGTGTGGTGGCATGTACCTGTGGTCCCAACTACTCTGGAGGCTGAGGTAGGAGGATCAATTGAGCCTAGGATTTGAGGCTGCTATGATTGCGCCACTGCACTCCAGCCTGGGCAACAGAGTGAGACCCTGTCTCTTAAAAAAAAAAAAAGAAAAAAAAGAATTTAAAAAGAATTCTTTGTTTTTAGAAGTAGAATTCACAAGCCAGGGTAATAGTTGCCTTTAATCATACAATTAAGTTGCATATACACTCTTCTTTTTTTTTTTTTTTAATACAGAGTCTCTATCACCCGGCTGGAGATCGGTGACACAAACATGGCTCACTGCAGTCTTGACCTCCCAGGCTCAAGTGATCCTCCTACCTCAACCTCCCAAGTAGCTGGAACCAAGGCACGCCCCACAACGCCCAGCTAATTATTATTATTATTTTATAGAGAGGACATCTCACTATATTTTAGAATTTGGGCTTCTTAATGGTGTCTTGTTTCATGACTGAAAATCTGAGAAGCTACTTTTACTTTTGGGCACAAAGATTTGTTTGGCTGGTGGATTTCTTTGGTGTGGGAATTGCTTAAAATGCCCAGGCTGGTCTCAAACTTTTGGCCTCAAGTGATCCTCCTGCCTTGGTCTCCCAAAGTGCTGGAATTACAGGTGTAAGCCACCGCACCCACCTCCTTTTTCTATTTTGTTAGAACATTCAACATATCAGATGATCACACTCTAGGAGAATTTCTGAACCAAACATTGGCTGATTTATCCAGGATTCATGTCCCTCTGTGAGACAGAAAGCTAGTTTCATGGGGCCCTCTGAAATCCTGCATGAGTAAAGTGAAATAGTGGGGAAAGCTGCCCCTCCCCTTCTCCCCAGAAGGCTTGGGACCACTGGCCCAGACAAGCTCCAGGTTATGCTGTGGTTGCTTTTTTTTTTTTTGAGATGGAGTCTCGCTCTTTGGCCCAGGCTGGAGTGCAGTGGCACGATCTCGGCTCACTACAACCTCTGCCGCCCGGGTTCAAGCAGTTCTCCTGCCTCAGCCACCTGAGTAGCTGGGATTATAGGCACCTGCCACCACACCCAGCTAATTTTTGTATTTTTAGTAGAGACGGGGTTTCACCATCTTGGCCAGGCTGCTCTTGAACTCCTGACCTCGTGATCCAACTGCCTCGGCCTCTCAAAGTGCTGGGATTACAGGTGTGAGCCACCGCGCCCAGCCTCTTGTTGCTTTTTTAGTGATGAGACGTTTAGCATTTTACTAAATGTTGGATATGCTTTGGTTTGGGTCATGCTAAAGTTGTAGAAATTTATTAATTGTAGCCTATTTTAAGGCCCTGTCTTTGGTATATTAGCCAGCATGGTGGTAGCTGAGGCCCGTGAGGTGGGATGCTCACTAATTGTAATGGTTCAACTTTTTACTCTTTTGAGCTGGGTTCTCATAAGTTATTATTGGCTTTCTCACCTTTATGTTTGAATAGGAGAGAAGAAAGCTTGTTAAGTCAGTGTTTTTCAGAGAATTAAAAGTTGATATCTATAAATGTGTGTATATGTGTTTAGTTTGTCATTGATTATCTCTTGAAGAAAAGAATTGCATATGGGCCGGGTGTGGTGGCTCACACCTATAATCCCAGCACTTTGGGAGGCTGAGGTGGGCGGATCACCTGAGATCAGGAGTTCGAGACCAGCTTGGCCAACATGGCAAAGCCTCATTTCTACTAAAAATACAAAAATTAGCCAGGTGAGGTGGTGGGCGCCTGTGGTCCCAGCTACTCAGGAGGCTGAGGCAGGAGGATTGCTTGAACTTGGGAGGCAGAGGTTGCAGTGAGTCGAGATCACGCCACTGCACTCCAGCCTGGGCGACAAAGCAAGACTCCATCTCAAAAAAAAAAAAAGAATTGCATATAAAATCTTTTGATGTCTTCTGCTGTTTTCCCTATGACAATTTAAAGAGGAAATAAAAAAAAAAAAAAAACAAAGGACCATCTGCCTCTTAAAGGACATTCCGTGTGGCCTTTATCTCAGGATGTTCTTTTCTGATTCATCGTGTACTTCCTCCTGGGCAGCCTACTCTCATACGCACCAGTTTCTCAAGCTTTTTAGAGTTTAATTAAGGCAAGCTTTACAAAATTTAAGTGTTTTCACTTTCATTTTAGTGGCACTTGGAGATTAAGTGTTATAATCCAGGCAAAACTCATATTTTGCTTAAACACTTTCTAAAATTTTGAAATGTTATATAAAATTAGTATTGATTTAGTGGATTATTACCCATACTTACAGCTTTGAAGAGTGAATATTGTATAGTTATTTCCTAAATTTATGTTCCTATTCTTTAGAATTTGAGCTTCTTAATGGTGTCTTGTTTCATGACTGAAAGTCTGAGAAGCTACTTTTACTTTTGTTGGGCACAAAGATTTCTTTGGCTGGTGGATTTCTTTGGTGTGGGAATTGCTTAAAATGCCAAGTCATTCGCCTTCCAGGAGCAAAGCCCTCTGGTTGTCTTTGTGTAACCTTCAAAGAGAAACGAGATGCTTCATTTTAAAAGGCCTTGATGTGAAAATGTGTTTCAGATTTTTTTGGTAAATGTGTTGATGGAAAATCCTGTCAATTCTCAAGATAATTTGCACTAAAGTGCAAAAATACTTTCCTCTGTCAAGTATTTGCAAATGGTTTCAGTGAACATAATCTTATTTTTTTCCAACTATTTTCAGAGTAATTCTTCAATCCAGTGTTCAGAGCTGTAAAACATCTGAACCTAACATTTCTGGCAGTGCAGGCATTACTAAAAGAACCACCAGATCTGCTTCAAGGAAAAGCAGTGTTAAAAGGTGAGAAAAGAATCCTACTCTTCTGAAAAGGGGTTGCAAGCGTTTGTTTTCCAGTTTAATATTTGGACCCTACCTCTGGAGATTGACATGAAATTAGGAGAAAGTAGAGTCTCTGTGATGGGAAATTCATCAAATGTGTATTCCTTGTTCATTATCTAAGAAAATCTGGACCATTTTAATGTAGGCTTTTGTTTTGTTTTTTAGAAGTAATTCTCAACACTGGAAGTATGGTCTCTGGGTCATGATATGGGAAAGTTTTAAATTAAGAATTTCCAAAGCTGGCTGTCAGGACTTGGAGGACATTTTTCTAGGTGTATATCAGATACAGCATCATTGCTGGACAATTAGCTGCAAATGAATGTGATGGTAGAAATGAGATAACTAGAGAGTTTGAGGATCCTTCTCTACCTAGTGACTCTTTGTCCTCTTGGCCACAGCCCACACCCGAGGCACTAGTTGTTTCACTGTCATCACTGTCTTCAGTAAGTGTAGGCAGAATTTCACAAGGAAACCAATGTGTTTTGTGGCCACGTCGGTGACTCTGTTGTCTTTGGATATTTCTCATGAAGTGGACATGTCATTTTTAAAGTATTCTAAAAACAGATCCCATTTGAAGAGAGAATAAATAGCCCAGGAGTGGAAGTGGGGATAGATGGCTCAGGAGTAGAAGGGGGCACCTTTTCATCGTTGCCTGGTGTTGGCAGCCCATGCAGTCCTGTTTTTGTCCTTCTGGTAAAAACGATCTCTTCTAATAGACATGAGCGACCTGAAGATAATCAGAACCAGACTTTAAAATGTCCTGCACGTGTGCCCTGCTTCTTTTCAGCTTCTCTGCTGTGTATATCTGAGGCTTTGGGCCTATGGGCCTTATCAGTGTGAAATTAGTCCCCAGTGCAAAGCAGCCAGTCTCCCGAGAGACCTTGGCAGAGCTGGGAGCTCTGTGTGCTTTGCCTTTTGAAGACTCGTTCAGCTCTGCCGTGTCTCCTCTTCACTGTTTGTTTTGTACAACCTTACTGCACACCTAACACTCGCATGGGGACACAGCAGTGCCCCGGCATGAGGATTGGAGGACTGTCAGGCACTGACTCATGATTCCAGGATTTAAAATTTTTCATTAGAAATGTACCAAATATTCCTATTTCTTTACTGTTTGATTCTTCTTGAGAAGAATATTAGAGAAATACTGACCAAAGGTCAAAGATTTAGGTACATCGGAACAATAGCAGAGTGTTATTTATAACAGTGAGAAACAGGAAATGGGCTCAAGATTGTTACATTATGCCAAATGAATTGGGAGTCATACAGTTTAGTACACGAAGCAGTAAGTGAAAAGAGCCACACATAACAATTCTGAAGTATGGGCTGGGCGCGGTGGCTCGCGCCTATAATCCCAGCACTTTGGGAGGCCAAGGCGGGTGGACCACTTGAGGTCAGGAGTTTGAGACCAGCCTGGCCAACATAGTGAAACCCCGTCTCTACTAAAAAGACAAAAATTAGCCAGGTGTGGTGGCAGGCACCTGTGGTCCCAGCTACACGGGAGGCTGAGGCAGGAGAATCGCTTAAACATGGGAGGCGGAGGTTGCAGTGAGTCACGATCGCACCACTGTACTCCAGCCTGGGTGACAGAGCGAGACTCTGTCTCAAAAAAGAAAAAAAAAAATTCTGAAGTATGACTCTAATTTTGTAAGTGTAAGTATACTATATATGTATAGAAATATAGAGATGTGTAAATATTTATATACCTACTATACATCTGTATTTATAGATGAGTAAGTTTCTATATATGCATAGAAATAAGACAAAGGAAAAATATGCTATGATACTAATAAAAGTTCTGGTTGGTGGGACAGTTGGGGTTTTTTTTTCTTTTTTATCATCTTATTTTCCAATTTTTCTACAATAAATGAAGGGAAATGGGAGTGTTTTAACTGACACTTTTTGGTGAGCCAAACTATTAAAAATTCAGGCCGGGCGCGGTGGCTCATGCATGTAATCCCAGGACTTTGGGAGGCCGAGGCAGGTAGATTATGAGGTCAGGAGTTCAAGACCAGCCTGGCCAAGATGGTGAAACTGTGTCTCTACTAAAAAATACAAAAATTAGCTGGGCGCAGTGGCGGGTGCCTGTAATCCCAGCTATTTGGGAGGCTGAGGCTGGAGAATCACTTGAACTTTGGAGGCGGAGGTTGCAGTGAGCTGAGATTGCGCCATTGCACTCTAGCCTGGGCAACAGAGCAAGACTCTGTCTCAAAGAAAAAAAAATCAAATAAAAAGCCTGTTGTTGATGACAGTTAATTGTTAATTTTGACATGTCTTGAAGGGGCATATTCTTTTTAGGTATGAGTGCTCAGGCTTTTTTTTTTTTTTTTTTTTTTTTTTTCCTTTGACATGGAGTTGCCCAGGCTGGAGAGCAGTAGTGTTTTCTCGGCTCACTGCAAACTTTGTCTTCCAGGTTCAAACCATTCTCCTGCCTCATCCTCCCAAGTAGCTGGGATTACTACTTGTGGGTGGCATGTGCCACCACACCTGGCTAATTTTTGTATTTTTAGTAGAGACGGGGTTTCACCATTTTGGCCAGGCTGATCTCGAACTCCTGACCTCAAGTGATCCACCTGCCTCAGCCTCCCAAAGTGCTGGGATTACAGACGTGAGCCATGGCGCCCAGCTGCTCAGGCTTTTATTACAGCGTAGTGTGTCTTGCACATTTAATTCTGCTGTTTGCTTTTTTAGATTATGCTTTTTAGGTTACAGAAGAGTAGAGTCCGGGAGCCTGGCTGGCACTTGCCAGGTCATACTTTCTTCCTTTGAGGAAGGAAGGGCTGGCCTTGCCTCTGTTTTTCTATCTAGGTCTCATTGCGTTTTCATGTCACTCTAGTGACCTGAACTCCTGCCTCTCTGGAGAAGTGGTTCCTGGTTGCAGCAAGCATCTGCCTCAGGTTCCTGGCGGGGATGCTTTGAGGGTGCTAAGGTAGATTTCAGAGTCAGTAATCTGGACTGAATGTTGAAATGACCCAAAGCAGCTTCCAGGAATTTGGGATAGTTCTGAAAACCAAAAAGACTTCTTTTAAATTCCAAAATGGACTTTCAGAGATGATGTGGAGAGCAAAAAGAGTCTAACAGTGAGGATTAACTGGGGCTCACAGTTTATTTCCCCACCTTCCTCTAAGTGGGTTCTTTCTTTGTGCCTCTTTTGGGGCTTTGTCCTGTGCTCACATCACCCTACCTGTTATCCACCTACAGCTTACAAAAGAAAGGCAAATTATGTATAGTTTTTAAGAATTGGAGTTAGCCAAGCTGTAGCCTGGAGCTTTTATCCTACTGAATATTATTCATAATATTCTACTAAATAGTATTCATTTCTGTTTGGAGGGTAATGAGGGAATTAGTATATTGTTGCATGGTCTGATTCTGGGCAAAATAGTATGAGCTAAGATTGCTGAGTAAATTTAAAGTATTGAGTTGAAATCTTTATACAGAAGTAGAAAAAAAAAATAGAGCACCCTTTTGGGGTCCTTTCATCCCCACCTGCAAGGCACTAGAGTTGCCAGTTCCTACTGGTTTGTCTTCATCTCTGCGGCACATAGGAACTTGACCTTCCATTTTCATGTTCCTTGGCATCCAGGATGAAGACTCCACCCAAACTCACTTTGTGCTTAATTGGTGCTTTTGATTTTTGGGTTTACTGAGAGGCTCTTCAGCTTTGGAGAACTTTTTCAAAAACGTCAAAAGAGCAATTACTTGGGGCAGCTGAAAAAATAGGAGTGATGTCTTAACTATTTGTCTTTGGGAAAAGGTGCCACTGTTTCTCACAGAAGATGACTATCCCCTCGTGTATCCATTTGAAGCTGTGGCACATCGAAACCTAAATCTCATGTGGCCACAGGTCTGGGACAGCGGCCAGGCAGCCTATGTGGCCCTCAGTCCTGCCAGGGCTCTGTGTGGCACCTTCTCATTCCCTTCCCCGAGTCTGGAGAGGGAGGTGAGTGGGCTTCTCCACCTCCCACTTCCTGTTAGAGCTATAAATCCATGCTAACCTTTCTCTTTTAAGAATTAATAAATCCAGTGAATAATTGGCTCCGTTGAATTGGCCTGTTTTCAGTGTTCTCACATGACCTCTCTGAAGAGCTCTCTTAGAAGTCTTGGAAATTTCATCATGCTCCGAGTGAGAGCCTGCAGCCACCTCATTTGCTCGCATTCACTCACGTCTTCACGCAGCCCTTCCACTGGTGCGTGTTTGTTAGCTTATGCTGTGTCTTTTGGGCAGGCTCTTCTTTTTTTAAAATGATAACTTCATTCATTTTCTAAGAAACTGTCATGTACAAGTTACTTTAATTCTGAGTTGTATCACTAGGAACCATCACTTTCTGCTGCAGCTGCCAAACCAAACCTAAGGTCCGGGGCTCTGGGGTGCTTTGTACCTAATTCTTCATATTGCGGGGGTTGAGGAGAGAAATGCTCAGGTTCTTTCCTTAGCCTCTTTTTTTTTTTTTTAAATGAGACAGAGTCTCACTCTGTTGCCCAGGCTGGAGTGCTGTGGTGCGATCTTGGCTCACTACAACCTCCACATCCCGGGTTGAAGCAATTCTTCTGCCTCAGCCTCCTGCATAGCTGGGAATACAGGCGTGCATCACCACACCTGGCTAAAAATTTTCTTCTGTATTTTTAGTAGAGATGAGGTTTCACCATGTTGGCCAGGCTGGTCTTGACTCCTAACCTCAGGTGATCTGCCTGCCTCGGCCTCTCAAAGTGCCGGGATTACAGGTGTGAGCCACCGCGCCCGGCCTCTTTCCTTAGCTTCTAAAACCACGAGTGTTTTCAGGAGCCCTTCAGTTGGGAGCAGCTGCATCTAGGACCTCTGACTTCTTCAGTGTTCTCGGGTGGCTTTGCCGGTGTCACACCTGCCACTGCCTCTTGACCCTCAGAGCCTCAGATCTGGGCGCCTGTTCCGTTGCCTCTGGGTGTTAATTTTTGGCTACTGCCATTATCTCCAAAGTCCATCAGGAGAGGAGTCCCAGAAGGTTGTCTCCAAATGTTTCTTTGTAAAATGCTGTTTCTCTCCAGTGTTTTAAAATATTAATGATCCTTTGAAATTCCAGATATTTTCCCACTTGTCTCACTAGCTGACCTGGATCTTTGACTCAGTGCTCTGTTGGGATCTCTGAAAACGAAATGATCGAGTCAAATGCTCCTCCTTGAAGAGCGCAGCAGCAGCATCGGGCGAGGAGCCCTCCAGATTGGAAGTGGTTTTTCTGACTCTTATTTTGATTTTGTTTGCTTTCTGAAAGTTGTTACTGACCTGAAAGTGTAGCATCGTGAACTGGGGAAGGAGAGAAGAGAGGCAGGATGAGAATCGTGGAGTGCGGAGGCAGGTAGCCCGTGGGGTGCCTCCTGTGCTCGGTGGAGCTGGAAGCCACTTAGGTGCCAGAGCTTTTTCTGTGACCAAATTCTGGCTTTTGAAATAACCCAGTAACAGTTCTCTATCTTTTCATTCTGCCCGCTCCTCCCACAGCCTGGTCCCTCAGAGGAAAGGAAGGACAAGGAGTGCTTTGCAGCACGTGCCCCTGGCGGCGTCATGGTACTTTCCTGGCCCTGCTGCCCCTGCCCGTCCATCTTTTATGATTTTTATTTACTTGTATTGGTTTTTTTAAATTTCTATTTTTTGCAGAACTGAGCCTTTTTCTGCCCTGCCTTTCTCCTGTTTGTCTTTCCTTTGTGGTTGATATTGTGTTGTCTTCTCCAAAGTATTTGTCATTAGAAACTTACAGCAAGCATATACTTTTTAGCATGTCAGTATTTTTATTATGTTGCCCTCCTTGTCTTTGATAACTGCCTGTGGACGCTGTGTAAACTTTCTGGTAAAAATCCTTTTTTTTTCCCCCTGTAGTCTCTCCATTTCAAGGACTAAAACAGTCTTGCGTTAAGTAAAAACCTGTGACCAGAGCTCAAGGAAGACTCTAGGAACTGAAAACTGCAACAGAAATTAGCACAATTTGAAAACAAAACAAAATTGCAAAAGCCTTAGTTGCTTTTTCCACCTAAGAAGTTGATCAATGGAGAAAATGTCCACTGGAGTTTGAATAATGAACTTTGAGTTTGGGTGCAAGCAAATGACTCAGAGAAGGGCCCAGCTCTCAAGCTGAACGACAAACATGCTGTTGTAAATTTAGTCTCAGGTGTAAATACCCAAGCCCACTGGTACCCAGGGAGCTGGCTGGTCTGTGGTGCATGTGTGTCCCTGTGATGGCAATCATTGTAGTTGCTGGCCTTCAGAAGAATTGAGGATCTGATGGAGGTTTTTTATGTATTTATTTTCTGTTCACCTTGTGACCCTGTGTCAAAATTTATAAAGATACAAAAGGCATTACTGAAATGGTACTTTCTGTAATTTGATACTATTTGGCTTAATCATCTTCACTTGACTATTTGTAATACTGTTGTAATGTTAACTCTGTTAAGTACCCAAGCTGCTTGTCTTCCACCAAAGAGTGCTTTATTAACAAGAATCTGTGAAAATCACATTTAAACACTGTTGCATGTTGTAAGACCAGGTGGTACCTTAGTAACCTAAAACTTGCAAGAGAATATTAGTGGTAGCTTTAGAAGACTCAGGAGGAGAAACTGACTTCAGAGTTGGAAGATGTTGCAAGTCGTTCATTTTTCTGTCCTTCAGGGACTGAAGAACTGGGAGGCTGCCCATTGTTTGGTTGCCAGTCATACAAATTAAAATCATATTTCCTTCCATGCATGGAAGAAACACACTATTGGGTTTTCCCCTGGAAACAGCAATCCCAAATAATGTCGGCTTACAAAAAAAAAAGTTACCGCTTTTTTAGAGTCCTTCTCTGTAACATTGGATTTTTTTTTTCCCTTATGAGATCCGCCTAAGGCCATTGACGTGGCCTGCGATCTCAGTGACAATGATCTGCTTCTGGATCTCACTGTTGCCTTTGGTTAGGGAACACAACTAGTAACTCTGCAGAGTGCCTTCTCCCGCAGCCCTACTGGAACACAGCAGAGTCTGTGCCATGAAGCAATTACAGAAACAGAATTGATTTGCTGCTAAAAAAAAAAAAAAAAAAAAAAAATGGGGCCCGAAATAAAAGAATATATAGTACTCACCTCAGTTCCTTCCGTAAGAAGTGGGTGGTTTAATGATTGTTAAGCCATTTTTGCCTGTGCCGGGAGCATGGAGGGCTGAGATGTCGACAGGCAGTGGGAAACAAATGCCCTCCTAAGCCACAAGGCGTGCGCCAGATCAGTAGGCAACTCCATTTTAAGAAGCTGCCTTTTTCACAAAACTGCAAGAAATAAAAGCGGTTGGAATAAACAAGTTAAAAGTCTTTAATGCAAAAAGTAATTGAAAGGCAGTGCCTCCATTTTGGTGTACTTTCTTGGAAGAAAGTATGAAATTGACCGGCATCATGAGAGACGGAAGATGCCGTGTTCTCAGCCAAACAAGCAACTCTTTCCCTACCAGGCACTGTCGGGTGGGGTCAGGCCAGCTTTTAAACACTGGGGACTGGATCACAGAAAAACAGTGGTTTTCTGTCCCTGGAAATAAATAGGCACAAAGACCCACTTGGCTGTGGGCAGACCACTCTTCAATAAGATTTGGGTGGGAGGAGGAACATTCCTTTTGCTATTTTGAGCTGAGACAATATAAATATTCAAACTGTGCCATGCATAAAGCATTGAATTCTCAGGGCACCTCTTCTTCCCCTTACCCCTTTTAAGGCCATCCCCTCCATCAATAATAATCCAGGTAGTTGTGAAAATCGTGCTTCCATCTGATCCCTTCTTAGTTTGGCTTTTCATCCCATCAGAACAAGTAAATGTAGGCGCCACAGCTCTTGTGAGTACCGTCTCCCTCATGGTGAACGAGCCTCCTGGTGTTTCATCCAAGAAAAGAAAGGATGTCAGTGGAACCACAGTCCTTTTTCATTTTATAAACTGCCTCTTCATGTTGCCTGCTCAAGTTTCCACCTAGAATTGCTGTCACTATGGCTCTTTCTAAAAATCTTTCTATTTAACTGGTTCACTGAAGTTAGTCATAGAAAACTTGTGATTTGGTGAAGAGGCACTCCTTGTAATAACCAAATGACTTGGGATGGTGTGCATAGCAACAGTGTTACACTTATGAGGACTGTCTCTAGAATCCAGGAAGTCTCTGGGTCTGAGGGATGGAAAGTTCTTCCTGCTATGAATGAGAGTGGACTCTTCCCCTCACCCCCAACTGAAACCACAAACAACCAGAATCTTCTGGAATTCTGACTTAGAGTTGTTGTTATAGAAGACCTTGTTGCTATGGAACATGAAACTGTGTGTCAGATGGAGAGATCCCCTTAACCTAAGAGCCTTAAATAGCCCTGAAAGTACACCGGGACAGTTTGCAATGGAATTAAAATTGGAAGTGAATATTTTTAGGTGCCCTTGAAGCTTTCTGGGGACTCAAAATTATCAAGAGTTAGGGACAGTCCAGAGGAAGAGCATCTGCAAAACTGGATTCCTAGAAGTACAGACGAACGTAGCTTTTTGTAAAACTTGGTGGGGAGCAACACCTCGTGAGAGCAGAATGGCCTGGCATGGCCAGTGCTTCCCGGCAGCACGCGGCTCTGCCGGCCTCCAGAATTCCCCTGTTCTGAGCTTGATGCCCCTAGCCTGTCCCCTACCTACTTCCTCCCCTCCTCTCTAGCCCTCTCACAGGGGTGATTGCTACCTCTCTCTTTTCTCGGGCCTAGGCAAGTTTTAGAGGAGTTCCCAAGCATTGTTATGAGGCCAGTGTGCTCGAGGCCAGTGTGCTCGCTGGGCAGGATGGCCTGGGCTTGTGTATGGCCCGAGGGCTCTCCTGGGGCCTTCTCTTTTCCCAGTCACCCTTGGAGCCACAGGAGCAGTGCACTCATTGGATGTCTGTTCTTAACATAGCTTCTCTTTCTACATTAAAAAAAAATCATTATTGCATTTTGGAAAGCAGTGCTCATCAAAAGCAACTTTTAAAACCTATTTTATTGTTCCTTTAAATGTTCTCTCCTGCTGAAACTGCCCTGGAGAGGCTAGCTGCTGCTCTTCCATTTCCCCACATCAGGGTATTCTCCATGTCACTCAGTGGAGATGACTCCAGATGTGTTTAAAGACTGGACAATTCACCTATACTGTGTAGGAAATTACCTCCTTAATTACCTGGTAGAATTGTCAGCAGACATGTTCATCCGATGATAGTACTGCAGTTTTCTATTAATAATTTGCAGACTTTATCTAACCTGCACTCATGTACAGATTATTAAAAGTTTTAAAATGTAACTGATCAGTATTGATCAATCATTGTCTTGATTTTTTTTACAGCGTATATTTCTAATCATATTTTTTAAAGCCAAGGGAACTGGTTGAATGAATGTTTATTTTCCTGAAGGTATTTTTAAGATAAAGCTTCCTAATGGCCTGTAAACTTTGCATATGTATGTAGTTTGATACATATTGTCACATTTGAAAATCTTGTGGGTTGTAACTGGTTTTATACAAAATATCGAATAGTGGAAATTGTACAATTACAATCACGTAATTAAAAGTATTAATCCAACAGCCTTTTTGTTTATTGCGTTACTTACCAAGCATTTTGAATTCTGGTAGGCAGTGGGTTAGAACATAAAGCAGAGGTAACCCGGAATCTGTATAAGTCTTCTAGGACAGCCATAATGGAATACCCCAGACTGGGTGGCTGACACAGAAGTTCATTTCCTCACAGTTCTGGAGGCTGCAAGTCCACGACCAAGCAGTGGGCGGGCTTGGTTTCTCCCAAGGCCTCTCTCCTGGGCTTGGAGGCGCTGCCTCCTCGCGGGGCCTCTCTTTGGTGCCTGCGTGGCCCTGGTGCCTCTCTTCCCCTCTACTCCCCTCTCAAGAGGACACCAGTCAGATTGGATTGGGGCCTACCCCGATGGCCTCATTTTAACTTCACCACCTCGTTAAAGGCCCCATGTCCACATAGAGCCACATCTCAAGGGGCTGGGGGTTAGGGCTTTAGTGTTTGAATCTGGAAGTTAGTCCAGCCCCCTTCTGTAGGGTAAGGTGGTGAGTGACAGGGGGCCCCTGCTGCCAGGCCATTCCTCACACCCCAGCACCAGCTCACACAACACAAAGTTTTGACTTTCTGGAGACCTCTAAAGATAGGACTTAAGTCAGTCAGGCCCTTGGGATCCTGCAGGGCATTTTGCCTGCCAATGTCGGGCGGCACTCGCCCCAGCACCCTCCCCAGCTTGTGGTCCAACCCTGGACGCCAGCCCCATGCTTTCCACCTGCCCTGCCTCTGGTGCCAGGCAGGACCCCAAGGGCCCAGTGTCCACACCTCACACACAGCTTACTGCTGAGACTCAAGACCCTGTGTTCTGTCGAGTTCTACCCAATTCCCCCAAGGAGCTGTGCTTGGATTCACACTGGGATACAAGTGTAAAAACAAGAGACCTGCCTTCTCGCCCCTCTCCCGACTCCCCACCACACATGACCCCCCAGAGTGTGTATTTGCAGACCCTGGCTCTGTGGGAGCTGCGGCCTCTCCCTGCCCTTCCATGGCTTCCCCTGAGGCCACGAGAGCTCTCTCCTGACCCACGAGAGCTCTCTCTCTCCTCACCTACCAGAGCTCTCTCTCTCCTCACCCACGAGAGCTCTCTCTCTCCTCACCCACGAGAGCTCTCTCTCTCCTCACCCACGAGAGCTCTCTCTCTCCTCACCCACGAGAGCTGTCTCTCTCCTGACCCACCAGAGCTGTCTCTCTCCTGACCCACCAGAGCTCTCTCTCTCCTCACCCACGAGAGCTCTCTCTCTCCTCACCCACGAGAGCTGTCTCTCTCCTGACCCACCAGAGCTGTCTCTCTCCTCACCCACCAGAGCTCTCTCTCTCCTCACCCACGAGAGCTCTCTCTCTCCTCACCCACGAGAGCTGTCTCTCTCCTGACCCACCAGAGCTGTCTCTCTCCTCACCCACCAGAGTTCTGTCTCTCCTCACCCACCAGAGCTCTCTCTCTCCTCACTCACCAGAGCTCGCTCTCTCCTCACCCACCAGAGCTCTCTCTCTCCTCACCCACCAGAGCTCTCTCTCTCCTCACCCACCAGAGCTCTCTCTCTCCTCACCCACGAGAGCTCTCTCCTGACCCACGAGAGCTCTCTCTCCTGACCCACGAGAGCTCTCTCTCTCCTCACCCACGAGAGCTCTCTCTCTCCTCACCCACGAGAGCTCTCTCTCTCCTCACCCACCAGAGCTCTCTCTCTCCTCACCCACCAGAGCTCTCTCTCTCCTCACCCACCAGAGCTCTCTCTCTCCTCACCCACCAGAGCTCTCTCTCTCCTGACCCACGAGAGCTCTCTCCTGACCCACGAGAGCTCTCTCTCCTGACCCACGAGAGCTCTCTCCTCACCCACGAGAGCTCTCTCTCTCCTCACCCACGAGAGCTCTCTCTCTCCTCACCCACCAGAGCTCTCTCTCTCCTCACCCACCAGAGCTCTCTCTCTCCTCACCCACCAGAGCTCTCTCTCTCCTCACCCACCAGAGCTCTCTCTCTCCTCACCCACGAGAGCTCTCTCTCTCCTCACCCACCAGAGCTCTCTCCTGACCCACGAGAGCTCTCTCTCCTGACCCACGAGAGCTCTCTCTCTCCTCACCCACGAGAGCTCTCTCTCTCCTCACCCACGAGAGCTCTCTCTCTCCTCACCCACCAGAGCTCTCTCTCTCCTCACCCACCAGAGCTCTCTCTCTCCTCACCCACGAGAGCTCTCTCTCTCCTCACCCACCAGAGCTCTCTCTCTCCTCACCCACCAGAGCTCTGTCTCTCCTCACCCACGAGAGCTGTCTCTCTCCTGACCCACCAGAGCTCTCTCCTGACCCACGAGAGCTCTCTCTCTCCTCACCCACGAGAGCTCTCTCTCTCCTCACCCACGAGAGCTCTCTCTCTCCTCACCCACGAGAGCTCTCTCTCTCCTCACCCACGAGAGCTCTCTCTCTCCTCACCCACCAGAGCTCTCTCTCTCCTCACCCACCAGAGCTCTCTCTCTCCTCACCCACCAGAGCTCTCTCTCTCCTCACCCACCAGAGCTCTCTCTCTCCTGACCCACGAGAGCTCTCTCCTGACCCACGAGAGCTCTCTCTCCTGACCCACGAGAGCTCTCTCCTCACCCACGAGAGCTCTCTCTCTCCTCACCCACGAGAGCTCTCTCTCTCCTCACCCACCAGAGCTCTCTCTCTCCTCACCCACCAGAGCTCTCTCTCTCCTCACCCACGAGAGCTCTCTCTCTCCTCACCCACCAGAGCTCTCTCCTGACCCACGAGAGCTCTCTCTCCTGACCCACGAGAGCTCTCTCTCTCCTCACCCACGAGAGCTCTCTCTCTCCTCACCCACGAGAGCTCTCTCTCTCCTCACCCACCAGAGCTCTCTCTCTCCTCACCCACCAGAGCTCTCTCTCTCCTCACCCACCAGAGCTCTCTCTCTCCTCACCCACCAGAGCTCTCTCTCTCCTCACCCACCAGAGCTGTCTCTCTCCTCACCCACCAGAGCTGTCTGTCTCCTCACCCACCAGAGCTCTCTCTCTCCTCACCCACCAGAGCTCTCTCTCTCCTCACCCACCAGAGCTGTCTGTCTCCTCACCCACCAGAGCGCTCTCTCTCCTCACCCACGAGAGCTCTCTCCTCACCCACCAGAGCTCTCTCTCTCCTCACCCACCAGAGTTCTCTCTCTCCTCACCCACCAGAGCTCTCTCTCTCCTCACCCACCAGAGCTCTCTCTCTCCTCACCCACCAGAGCTCTCTCTCTCCTCACCCACCAGAGCTCTCTCTCTCCTCACCCATGAGGGCTCTCTCTCTCCTCACCCACGAGGGCTCTCTCTCTCCTGACCCACGAGGGCTCTCTCTCTCCTGACCCACGAGGGCTCTCTCTCTCCTGACCCACTAGAGCTCAGGCAGCTGGCGCCACCACGCAGCTCCGTGAAGTCCCTGAGTGCTGCGAAGGGGCCGGCTTGGAGGCATTGCTTGAGATGAAACCATGAGGCATGTCTGTTCCTCCCGGGAGGCTGGGCCTTCTAGGCCTGTGGCGGGGAGGCAGCAGGCTGTGGGGACCCCTGGTCCTTAGAGACTTGTCTCCTTCCCTGTCATCTAGAGCCACTCTGCCCAGGGCCCATCCACTATGTGCGGGATTTGCTCATCCCCTCTGCTTCCATTTCTTAAGTGAAATGGAAATGAAAAGAATCCCTACCTTAGCAGTTAGTATGAGAGTTAAAATAACACATGGAAAGTGCCTAAAACAGTATCGGGGCATATCTTTCAATTCACTACTTTGTCATATATTTTAGGTCATTTTCTCTAGATAATTGGGGAAAGAATGACTGATAGCAGATTACAGTCCCTTAGTTTCTGATATTTTTGGTACCTGCAGCATAATTTTATGCACAAGTAATGGTGTAAACATTTAAAAAGAGGTCACGTAAACTATTTTGCCTTGAAGTGGGGACCCACACGCTGAAGGTAAGTCTCGAGAGTGGCTGTTCAGAGGCAAGCTTGGGCCATGGGAGAGGAGCTGCAAGGGACCCTTCCCGCGGCCCCTCAGTGGACTGAAATGCAAGTTGCCGTGGAAAGTGCAAGTCCCACTGGGCGTATCCTGCCCCAGCTCCGCCACTTCTGTGGCCTTGGGGACCCTTGATCTGCTGGCCGAGCCTCACTTTGTTCAGTGGTACAATTGGACTAGTGAGTGCCTAGCGTTTGGTTTAACAGAAGGACATGGCCGTGCCTTAGCTGGGGGGAGTGTGACATCCACTTTGCTGTCTCCCCCTCCTGTGTGTCTAAGTGCAGCCATGGGTGCACTGGAAAGGAGCGTCTAGGCAGGAATTCTCCAAGAACACGAGCTTTAGCTCCTCTGTAGCACACCCTGACTAGCTGCCACGCTCTCCCGGTTGACCTCTTACTGTCAGAGCACCGCATCCGTGTTCTGCAGAAATTCTTCCTGGGAGGTGCTGGCTATTTCCTTAGGATAAATTCTTACAAAAGGGATTTCTGGGTCAAAAATTTGTAAGATGTTAAAGCTTTTGCTGTACGCTGTGTGAAAAAGCAGCTTGGTAGAATTGTTGAGAACTGCATTCTGGGCCCAGGCTGTTTGCAAACCTAAGTGCTGTCACTTAGCTTAGATTTGGGCTGAGTGACTTAGGCTCCCTAAACCCATTTCTTCTCTGAAATGGGGATGGCAGTATCCATCTTATAGGGCTGTGTGAGGATGAAATGAGTAGTTAATATTTTTCATAGCTGAGAACAAGCGTCTGGCACACGCTAAGAGCCATATATATTGTGCCTAGTAAAAAAAATAAAATTAATGCTGTCCAGAAGTGTAAAAATGCACAGTCGCCGCTGCCCGCTCCTCTCCCGTTAGCAGCTGTTGTGACACTGGTGAGCTGCTCAGTTAATAGCAGGACGCTGGCCTCAGCGCCGTGGGTAGTGGGTCACGCTCACTATCCTGCTGTATGTCGTCCTAGCTTTAGCTTTTCCGCATTGATTTTGGGCATTTTGTCTTCGAAGCGGTTGGCGCAGCCTGCCCTTACGTCCTAGCCTCCCTGTGTCTATCCATTTACTGGGGGAGAAGTGGATCCCCCTGAGCAAAGCCTTCCGGATTCCTCCCCAGCGCCTCGGGGGTCCCTGGCCTGTGTGGGAGTGGGGGGCCTCCCGCCTCCGCCTCCCCGCGTCTAACCCCGCCTGACTCTTTGGCAGCAAGTCTGCATGGTTTTGACACGCTTCTGGACGACGCGTGCTCGGTTCACACCGAAATCCCCAGGTAAGGAGGCCCCGGCCCGGCCGCGGAGGCTCTACCGGGCCAAGTCTGTTTCTAAAGGGGGAGACGACTCGGCGTGGGAGGGCCACCGTGTGCTTTGTGCGTTGTGGGACTCGGGGAGGACAATGGTTTCTCCCGGCCCTGGGTGTGTTTCTCTGTGTTAAACAAGACGTCTTTTCAGGCGGGGCCGTTCTCCCTGGCGTGGGACTCCGGGGAATTCAGCGTGTCTGGCGTCCCGGCACTCGCCTACTCGGTGCCACCGGATGGTCCAGGCCCCCACGCGTTTCCCTGGCCCCGGGCTGTTGCTGCCCCCAGCTGGGAACGGCTCACTCGCTTCCAATGCCGCTTGTCCTGGGCAGTACACGAGACAGAGAAGCCGCCACGGTGCTCTCGGGCCGGCGGGCAGAGGAAGGAGCTGGAGGAAGGGGCTTCTCGGAGGGAGGGTGCGGGACGGGCTCCCCGGGAGCGGGTCCGCTGCGCCTCCTCCAGCGGGGACTTCAGGGTGGCCTGGGCGGTGGAGCCAGCGGGGTCCCCCGTGCCTGCGCCTGGATTGCGGGGTCAGCCGGGACCCAGCCGGAGGGAGACGCACGGAGCGCCCTGGCAGGACCGCGGTTGGCGTGTCCTCAAGTAGCCGCGCAGTGTCCACTCAGCGCTCACTGGCCAGGCTGGAGGGTGACGGCTGATGGCCGTTCTGGGCCCCAACCCAAGTTTGCCTTGCGTTGAGAGTTAGCGGCCCAGGAAACTAGTCCTTGCCGTCCACACAAACTCACGCCCTGAGACAGGCCCTGTGGTGGTGGTAAGTACAGCGTTGTCCATCTCCTCCCTTTTCCAGCGATGGTTGGCTGTCCCAGGCTGTCACCTTTCTAGACCGGCTTCTGATCTGGCTCGGGATCCACAAAGACTAGACCTGCGGGGAAGGTCTCTCCTGGACACGCCGGTTGCCCATGGCAAGTTCTCTCCAGGTGCAATTGAAGCCTCTCAGCAGGTGTGTCTGCCTCATTCTTCCACTGGGTATTGAGCCATCAGCCCAGGGCCTTCCTTTGGGTGGGCCTGGGCCTGACTGGGTTGGGAATGGCGGGGCTGACACCCGCCCTGGGATGGTAGCAGGCCCATTCCAGGCGCAGCAGGGCAGTGCTGCTGACGCTTTCTTAGGCTAGGAGCCCCTGTGAGATGATCTAATGGAAGCTGAGGCCCCTCCATCTCCCCAGAAAAGTTCGCACCAAATTTTTGAAGGCTGCATCGACGGGTCAACTTAGTGACTTGCTGGCTGTGGCCACACACCCCAGGCGTGCTGTTTGTACAGATGCTGTGTGGAGGGCACCTCCGGAGGTGTGCAGTGATGGCAGGGTCTATTCATCAATCAACAACACCCATGCAGCCTCACCCTGCCTGGGCCTGCCGGGGAGCCTCAGTAAAAATTCCCAGGGCATCTTTCTACCTTGATCACAGCAACCCGCTTCCCCAAGCATGTCCCTCATAGGCCACATGGCGTTTGCATTTCTCCTGCTTTCTTTCTATCCACCTTCCCTCTTCCTGAAAACTTCCCCAGCATCACCGCTGGCTCCAGCTCTATTCTCTCACCAGCAAAATATGCAAGTTGTGGTCAGTTCGCTTAGAACTTGTCTCGGATACTTGAAACGTTTTCCTCACTGTTGCTCTGACGCAAGACCAGTGGCCAGTATCCATGTGGGCCGCCAGTACAGTTGTGCAGGTTGTTCATCGCACAACTCCGGGGAGTGCCAGGCACACTGAAGTCAATGTGAGCCAAGTTCCTGGGCGAGGGGTGGGGGTGGGGGCCAGCATACATGGGTGCCCAGATAGGGCAGCCTTGCTGGAGGCACCCTCAGTCCCTTTGCAGGGTGGTGGTTCTTGAGGAGAAATGTCTTACCCTGCCTCAGTGTCTGAGAACATTTGAGACTCTCAGAAGCCTCCTGTGGGGTTTATGTACAAGTTGATGCCACATGACAGGCACTCCTTACCTTACAAATGGCTTTGAGCTCCCAAAGTTATGTAATGCAGCCCTCTGGGATTGGGCACAGTTTTGTAAAGAAACAGTGCTCAGGCCGGGCGCGGTGGCTCACGCCTGTAATCCCAGCACTTTGGGAGGCTGAGGCAGGTGGATCATGAGGTCAGGAGATGGAGCCCATCCTGGCTAACACGGTGAAACCCCGTCTCTACTAAAAATAGAAAAAATTAGCTGGGCATGGTGGCAGGCGCCTGTAGTCCCAGCTACTTGGGAGGCTGAGGCAGGAGAATGGCATGAACCCGGGAGACAGAGCTTGCAGTGAGCCGAGATCGCACCACTGCACTCCAGCCTGGGCAACAGAGCGAGACTCTGACAAAAAAGAAAGGGGGGAGAGGGGAGAAGGAAGGGAAGGAAAGGAAAGGAAGGAGAGGGGAGGGGAGGGAAGGGAAGAAGGGAAGGGAAGAAGGAGAGAAAGAAAAGGAAGGGAAAGAAAGGAAAGGAAAGGAAGAAAGAAAGAGAGTGCTCAGATGGTGGTGGTTCCCTGATTTTCTCCACAGAGGCCTGATTGGCCCAAGGCGTAGCTGTGAGGGGTGTGACAACCTTCGCAATCTGGTTTGGGAAATTCCTGTCATCTAGGGTCCAAGGAAACTTTGTGGCCAGGCTGAGGCTTTCCAGGAGCAACAGGAGATGTGTAGAAAAGCTGGGCTGGGCAAAGCAGGCAGGAGCCACTAGGCCCTTAGGCCTAGGGAGCCAAGTTTTAGTCCCATCCGGTTTGCACAGAGAATACCTGAGCGTGGGCCCTCTGCACTGCTGCAGTGTGCAGTACCCTGCTAGGCACCATGGCCATCTCCACATGGCTCAGAGTGGCTGAGCACAGAGGCAAACACTCCGTGTCTCCTTTCATCCCCTGCTGAGGTACAGGCGTCCCTTTTCCTGTCCCCTCTCCTAACAGCTTTGCCCAAGGGACTAGTCCTTTCACTGGAAATTTCAGGAGTGTGTAGAAAGGATGTGGGGCTCAGGGACTGAATCTGGTTTCAGCTTCTACCTGCCCTAATAGTAGCCAGGCAGCAAGAAAGACAGCGTCCTTGCCTGACTGTAAAATGACAAGGCATGACAAGACAGGGCTCCCAGGCTCTCAAGCAAACGCTCTGCTCCTTCAGTAACCAGGCTCTGCCATACGTGCAGGGGGAAAGCGGGTAGGTGGAGGGGCATCCTTCGGACTTAAAGTCCGAAAGACTTCTTTGAAAAGGCAGCACTGGCGTGGAGGGGAGCACCTGGGGGCAGCGAGTCCTGGGAGTGGGAATGAGGTGGTGATCAGCATGGTCCATGTGGCCAGGCTTTGGAGGAAAACGTGGTTACAAGGCAGTTCTACACTTTTTTTAAGAGATGAAGTTTTTCTCTGTCACCCAGGCTGGAGTGCAGTGGCATGATCATAGCTCACTGTAACCTCAAACTCCTGGGCTCAAGCCATCCTCCTGCCTCAGCCTCCTGCCTCAGCCTCCCAAGTAGCTATGACTACAGGTGTGTGCCACCCACCTAATTTTAAAATTTATTGTAGAGACATGGTCTTACTGTGTTGCTCAGGCTGGTCTTGAGCTCCTGGCCTCAAGCAATCCTCCCACCTCAGCCTCCCAAAGTATTACAGGCGTGAGCCACCATGCCCAGTCTAGTTTTGAACTTTTATCTGTATCTTATTTGATAATAAAAAGGTTTTAAAATATCCCTGCATTTTTCCTTCCTCATTCCCTTTTCCACACCTCATTCTCCATCCACAACACAGGCCCCTGTGGGACACAGCCAGGCCAAAGCCTCTCACGCCCGCAGCCCACCCCAGGTTGTCTGAAGCAGGCATGAGTGTCAGGAGGGTTCGGGGAAGGCTGTTCACATGGGCCATGGTCCTTGCAGAAGGCTGAGAGGAGACAGCAGCAGCCAAAGAAAATGAGCAACTCTGTCTTCTGTGTCTACAGCGGAGGCTGCCATGTGGAGAGGGCAGGCAGGCCCACTGCTGCTGAGAACAGGGCAGGCATGGGCAGCTCCGCTTCTGCCTTTCCCAGCTTCGGAGACGCAGGCTCAGCTGCTCCGAAGCACCTGCCAGCACTGCACAGTACAGTTTCAGAGGACAGCAATCTCCTTCCCGTGAAGCTCCAGTGTGCCAGAATGGCATGGACTTGTTGATCAACAGAAGGAAATGGTTTGAAGTCTGACCAGCACAAGGAAGGAGGCTGGCTGGCTCAGAGGGGCCCACCTTGCGTGGAATGAAAACGCCAAAGGCTCATGAGCAACATTAGGCTAGAGGGGTCTTGTTCAAAGCATCCAACTCTGACTTCGGAGGCATTCCCAGCCGGCAGCAGTGTGTCCAGCCCGCCTCTTCCAAGGCTGGTCTGACATGCAGCTTAAGCTTTCATCCCAAGTCGGGTACTGATCCCTCCCTCTCGGGCAGCACCTCCCTTTTAAATTTTTTTTTTCTTCCAAAGAGAGTCTTGCTCTTGTTGCCCAGGCTGGAGGGTAGTGGTGCGATCTCGGCTCACTGCAACCTCCATCTCCCAGGTTCAAGCGACTCTCCTGCCTCAGCCTCCTGAGTAGCTGGGATTATAGGCGTCTGCCACCACACCTGGCTCATTTCTATATTTTTAGTAGAGACAGGGTTTCACCATGTTGGCCAGGATGGTCTCGAACTCTTGACCTCAAGTGATCTGTCTGCCTTGGCCTCCCAAAGTGCTGGGATTACAGGCATGAGCCACCGCGCCCGGCCAAGCACCCCTATCTCTAGAGGATCTGGCGCCCCAGCCCAGTTACTGCAGGGCAGCTTTCCCCGCCTGGTGACAGGCTGTGCGCAGCAGCCCCAGGACCTCACCCTGAGCTGAGTCTTCAGGAGCTGCCCTGGCGGCACAACTCAGACACCCCTGAGGCCTAGCAGTCAACTCCTGGTTCAGACATGATCCAGTCCAACCTGGGCTTGGCTATAACCAACTCAATCTTGCTTGACCTCCACTTTTCAGGAGACTTGGGGACGACAGCCCTCTGGTTAATCTGCTTGAGTCTAAGTCGCCAGCCAGAAACGTGGTGCCCAGGTTGCCCTGCCTCAGGACATGTCCACACCCACGTCACAAGCACCTCTGAGAAGTCTGGCCGGGGCAGTGTGGTCCAAAAGGTCCTGCCGCCTCCGCATCTGACTGTCCCTACGGCATGCTGGTGACACCCCCCCTGCCCTTTGCTTCTGTCCTCCCTGGCTTCTCTGGGGCACTTGGGGCTATGTACAACCTGGCACGATCCAGAAAGGGTGCAAACAAAACGCCTACATCCAGGCACACGACCAAGTCAGCGAGAGCTAGCCCTGGTAAGCAAACATAGCCCATTACAGGTTCAGAACGTGCACCGGGTTCCCCAAAACTGTCTTCAACCACATGACTCATCAGCTCTATAGGATAGGAACTGTCAGTGTTTTTGCAACTGCAACATTAAACCAAGTGCTGTGGGCTTTTCAAGTATTATTCACAACACTAAAGGAAAGTTTCTTCAAAGGGCTCTCTGGCTAATCTTCAAAGCCGCGGTTAGGCAAAATGACAGTGTGACAGCTTCAAAGCCACTGAGTCATGACACAGCCCTGATGTTGTACCAGCTAGGTTCAGATTTCAGAAATCAGGGCACTTGCATCCATTGCCTTTTCCAGGAAAGGGAAGAAAACACTCAGTTGATAAACCTTAGTACTCAGATAATAATTTAATAAGAGACCAAAAGTAGGCTATCACCCAAAGCAAACATCCTTAACTGACCCTAACGTGTACGTGTTCAACTTTGATTATTCAACAAAATCATGACCGACTGCTGTGGCCTGGGAGTAACCAACGGACTGTTTTCTCTACAAAGTCAGGAGCGAATACCAACCTTTATTTGCACTTGGGTTCCAGTTCAAAGCCACCTTAGACAGTGTGGCAAAGTGGGAAAAGCACAGATCCTGGGACCAAGGTTCAGATTCCATCTCAAGTGAGCATATGAACTGTGTGACAACAGGCAGACAGTACCTCTGTGTCTATGAGAAAGCGGGGAGAGCAACACCCCAGCTTCTAGCAGCTCTACAGCTGCCTGGACCTGCAGGCCCTCCTAGGCCCACTTCCTCCCCAGCACAGTGTGTGTTCCCAGGCGTGTGTGGCTCTGGGTCCAGCTCTGTTCAGGGTGGGACTCCAGGTGAATTACTGAACCTCTGAGGTGTACCCCCAACCCAAACTTTCACCAAAAGCAATAAAGAGGAACTCCAGAACTGGAGCCAGGACTAAGTGAGAAAAACTGCTTATAAGTGCTTAATAAATACTAGTTATTTACAACTTTTGCCCGAGCCGAGGGCAGAGGCCTTTGTACACAGCTGCCAAACTCTTGACTCTAGTTCTGTGGAAGAAAAGGATGCGGTATTCGCTTTTGCCATGATCCCTTTCCATTTGATTGGCAGGTTAAATAACATGGGTTTTGAAGTCATATACTTAATATTTTTCCTAAAAACCACCCAAACACTAGATGTGTGTGTGCACACACACAGAAACCACGAGGTAGTTTAAATCACCATTAAAAATCAACGCTTTCTCTGATTCTGTGTCACAGAGTGGTGGCCAGTGGCTACACAATAGCGATTTTTAAATGACTGATTAAGTGAAAACCAGAACTCAAAATATTCCAGGAGAGTAGATAACATTTACAAGTAAACAGTAAGTGCAATTGTATTTTAATTTCTTGGTCTCTGAAAACTCAGCTGTGACTGCTTTCCATTAACAGTTCCAGCTCTATGTGTTTCCTCTAATGCTAAAGGCACAGCCTCCGGGAATCTACTGCTTCCTAAGAGTCTCCATGGAGTCTATTTTACAACCTCCTTTCCCTCCATGCTTCCGTGGAGGAGTCTATACTATCTCTATGTACACATTTTAAACATTATTCCTGTTCTTCATTTGAAATTCCTTCAATAAAAACACAGTCACCATTCTTCACCTTCTTGGGAAACGGCCTGCTCTCGAGCCTCTGGAGAAGCCCCTCTAACAGCCCAGCCCGAAAAACTGCAACAAATTTACACGACACGGGAAAAGCAATATCTATTGTTCTTAGAGTCTGACTCTTGGCCCAGCCGGAAAAGTCTCCCCACAGGTGTGCAGTGCAGCTCCGCGGTGCTAGGAAACAGGGCTCTTTCAAGATAGAGCAGGGAAGTCTTCCGGGTCATCCGGGTTGGGGGCAACATCTTGCATCTAAAGAAGAAAAGAAATACTTTGAAATCCACTGCCCCTTCATCCATTCCCAATATCCCAATGGGATAACAAGGGCCTGGCACCAACGCTGAGAGGCCTGCATTACAGGCAGGACCCACAGTGGGAAGGGGAGAGTCACAGGTCACTGCTAACCCAGGAAAGTACAGCTCCCCTCCCACGCAGGCCTCCAGCCTCCTCGAAAAAGGAGCTGCCTCCCTTCCTACATCCTGCAAGCTCTTACTGGGGGGTTCTGCATGGGCACGTCCTTTATCGAGTAAATAGAATGGTTACTGCGTGCCAGGCACTGGAGGAGCACAGACAGTGCCTATCCTCGGGGAGCTCACGGTGCTGGAGAAACTGACCATCAAGTCAGGAGCTTCACTAACACATCCTGGGAAGGAGGGGCCACAGGAGGGCCATCCAGTGCAATTTGGTGGCAAAGTGGACACCAAGGTCAGGCAAGGTTATGTGGGAAGAGAAGGTTCTCCCTGGGATGAACCTCAACGGATGAGCAAAGGGAACAAGGACTTGGACTGGGAAACAGTGTGACCTGATGGGGGCAGGGGCGGGCCCTAAGGGCGGTTCTGAGGTGGGGGGGTGCACAGGCTGTGGAGGTGGGGACAGATGCCAGTGAAGAGGTGGGTGGCTCTGGATCTCAGAGCGGTTTCCCAACACACTCCCTGGAGTGCTGCAGGGGCCAGAGCTCCCCTATAGGAAAGGAATGAGGATGTGTTTCCTATCTCAGAATAGACCCTATTTCCAACCTGGCCCCAAATATACCCCTCCCTGCCCCCCCGCCCAAAAAATTGTATTTTTGCTCCTGCTTAAGCAAAAACAAACCATAGACACTGCTTCCAGGGGCTGCTCCCTAGAGCGAGGGAACCGGGCAGCAGGAAGAGCACTGCCAAGACCAACCACAGAGAAGGGGTCTGTGCCACGGGGCCTCAGGGCTGATTTCCAATGAATAACTGTCCATACCACATTAGGAAGCACCTACTACATGGCAGGCACTGTGTGGCACTGCGTAAACCGATAATGAGCAAAAGCAGCCGCTGACCGATAGCCACACCAGTGGGAATACAGTCGCACACGGAGATCAGGCTTCAATGAAAAGAAACTCCTTTGCTCCGAGACCTTGACCGGTCTAGGAGATGTGATCAAAGAAACCTGTGAGGAAGTGAGGTTGGAAGGATGAACGGAGGCCAGCAGGCAGAGGCCAAGGGTAAGGAGCGTGCTGTGTGAGAGCTAGAAGCAGGCAGCCTTGGCTGAGGATGGTGTGAGGCAGGTGAGCTGGGGAAGGGTTGAGGAAGGTCCCCTCACAAAGGGCTTGAGATCTTAGGGAGGATTCTGTCCACTCTGACACCATCACCTGAGCCCAAGGCACACAATCAGGCCACAGTAAGCAAAACATCAGGTGCTCCAGTTCAATCCCAGGCCTGGGGATCTTGTCTAATGCGGATGACAGTGAGTTTCTCTCCAATCCTGGGAGTGCCTTCACAGCAGACCCTGGAAGCCAGGGCTACAGAATGGTCTCTAGGCAAGATGTCCATGATGCTACAACACCGTCCAAATGCCCCAACATCAGTCCCACACTAGCTACAGAAAGAAGTGACTGCAGAAACTGATGACCCTCTGAAATTAGACCATCCTGGGCCCAGGGCACTGTCCTTATTTACTTCTTTCACCAAACCATCCGGGATTTATAATACAGACACCTACCACCACTTCTGCTCTGGGTCCATAGTTCTCTGCCCTCCTGATCCTTCCCCGGCCTCCCCGGGTGCCTCCTCTGGCTCCACGCCCAGGACGAGGGAGGTTTCCAAAATTAATCTCCAGCTGGGATGTGATGTCATTGGCGGGTTTCCGGAAAACATGGGAATCATCCTCATAGTCATCTTTTACCATCTGAAACACAATTACAGCATCAAACACGCACAAGTCCACAGCCATCCCCACACTCATCTGGCTTAGTGGCTGCAATGTGCTACACAGCAGCTAAAACACCATCAGGGGCTAGTCAGAGCCACTCTCTGGATGTCTCTCTGGCCCTGGGCTGCAGAGCTGGACAAAGGAAGTCAGCACCGCTGTTCCGATTCTAAGACAGTGAGTTCTGTATGTTTTACAGTCCCGCATTCTTGCAATTACAATCTTAATCCAAACATCTTTGAACTTATGATTTCAAGTGGGACCAAATTTCTATCAGCTGAGCAGGTTAAGATATAAGATTTGGCATGACTAATAATAGCAAACAATATACATGTTTTATATCTAAGTGTATTTTGCTGAGATAAAAAAGTTTTCATTTCTGCTTATTTTCTGTCTTATGTGTTCACAAATGCTTTGATAAATAAGGAAATATCCCCTTCCCAGAACAGAACTTAACAGAGAAATTCCTTTCAGCATGGGTGCTGACTATAATACCATGTGCTAAAAATCACATGATTTATAATAAACAATTCTGACTCAAAATATAGAGAAATTTTATAAAAACAACAGAGTATGGTTACCTGAGTGTTCTACCAACACTGCACAAAGAAGTCAATCTGCTTTTTAAGAACTGCTTTCGTTAAAATTCTATCTCTTGTGACAGCTATATTAAATAAATTAATTAAATCTGATCCAAATTTGATTTGGCTTCAACTCATAATAATGGATAACACACACACACACACCCCCCCCCCACTTTAAGTAAAGTAAAAACCTACAGAAAGGAAAATATGTCAGTGATCTCAGATGAGAATCTCCAAAGTGCTACAACATTAAACATTCCTACAACCAGGAAATGGAACAAAGTTTCCATGAGTACATCAACACCTTTAGGTCATATGCTGATGACAGCCTTCATGTTTAACATTTGTGTCCCCTTTGAGGTCTCAGGTTAAAATAAAGCAGAGGCTTTAGGTAGTTGGATGCTTAATGCTAAAAAGGTGAAGAAAAACAGTCCAGGAGCACTGGCACTCTGTAAAAAGATACACACACAAAAAATAGTAACAGGCAAAATACTCAACCCTTGCCTTGTTTGGCACTCAGCAGGGAAGCGCTGGTAAAGTCTCCCTGGGGGCCCTGCTCTGAGTGGCCTCCCACTGCAGGAAGGGGCAGGAAGGGCCTCGGGGCAGTGGAGCAGGGAGTGGACACAGTCTAAGGCTTGGGCTCCACTTGCAGCTCCAGCTGGCCCTGGCCCAAGTGCTTTCACCACCCAGTGCCTTACGGGGGGTTGTTACTAGGTCTGAACTTTGCTAGGTATTCTAGTGCTTCTGCCTCCTCAGGTGTCCAGAACAAAGTAAACTGATGAACCCAAGATCTGGTTTGTGTTGCTTTAAGAACAATTCCTAGCTAAAATCTTCAATCCTCCAAGATTAACAAGGACCAAGATGTATGCTTCACTGAGACCAGGCTCGATGACTCAGCTAACCCACTTGCTTCAAATATTCTGGGAGACCTCTGGAGCCCGGGAGGACAAATCTGGTGTGGATTAAGAAAGAGCAGCTTCTATTTTTACCTAACATGTCAGCTGCATATTTCAATCCTGACAGCACATTTGTTTTAGAGAAATTTTTATTTACAATGCCTAGAACAAAAAAGAACAAAGGAAGTGGACAGGTTAAGAACCAACCCAGGTAGCTAATGGAGTTAGAAAACACCTCCCAGAGATTGCCAGGGAAATAAAGCTCTGGCCGCCTATGTCTACAAAAAGCCATTTCTTGTGGAACAGCTCAAAACTCAGTAAGGCCTCCTACAGCTTGGACTGACCAAAACAAGAGGGTGGGAGAGAATCCTGTATCTTTTTTTTTGTTTAGTTTTGAGACAAAATCTCACTCTTGTTGCCCAGGCTGGAGTGCAATGGCATGATCTTGGCTCGCTGCAACCTCTGCCTCCCAGGTTCAAGCGATTCTCCTGCCTCAGCCTCCTGAGTAGCTGGGATTATAGGCGCCCGCCACCTGCCTGTCTAGTTTTTGTATTTTTAGTAGAGACAGGGTTTCACTATGTTGGCTAGGCTGGTCTCGAACTCCTGACCTCAGGTGATCCACCTGTCTTGGCCTCCCAAGAACCCTGTATCTTAAATGACGCCTAATCAAAGTACTCACTCATAAAATGAAACTAACCAAAGTGTAAATGACAACTCTACAACAGTATAACATTCCTGAGATTCCAAATGAAAATCAATGACTAATACCCCACAGAGAGGAAGAACCTGCTACCTACTCACTCCCACCTCGACATAGCAACTGGTATCAAGCTGTAAACGAAATGAGACAGATTCTAACTCCCATAACGAGAATGCTTCAGTGGACCTAGCCTTAAGTTCAGTAACTTAAGTCGGGGACTCGATGACCCCATGGCATCCCTATCAACATATGCTGCTAGATGTTTCCCCGAAACCTCTCCCTGCAAAACTGAAGCTTCTGAGAAGAGCTGGATGTAAGCCGTCAGCAATAAGGCCTCACAACACGGAGGAGCTCCCTGAGCAACCCCTGCAGCACGCTGGCCACTGTGGCAGTGCCTGACCAAGCAGCCAAGCGTTCGGGGACTCATGTCCCGCCACGTCTGCAGTTAGGCAGGAGGCGCAAAGCTGCTGAACCAACATAGGAACAGCATCAGAAGCGCATGGAACCTCAACCACAGTTTAAAAAGTCATCAACTACTCGGCCGGGCGCAGTGGCTCACGCCTGTAATCCCAGCACTTTGGAAGGCCGAGGCTGGTGAATCACCTGAGGTCGGGAGTTCAAGACCAGCCTGACCAACATGGAAAAGCCCTGTCTCTACTAAAAATACAAAATTAGCCGGGGTGGTGGCGCATGCCTGTAATCCCAGCTACTCGGGAGGCTGAGGCACGAGAATCGCTTGAACCCGGGAGGCAGAGGTTGCGGTGAGCCAAGATTGCACCATTGCACTCCAGCCTGGGCAACAAGAGCGAAACTCCATCTCAAAAAAAAAAAAAGTCATCAACTACTCAGTGAAATGCTCTTATCAAGAATCAGAGTTGAAAGTAACCTACTCAGGGAATACAGAGTGTAGTTCTCCTTTGAATAACTCTGAATTGTACAAGACACAATCTGTAACTCTCCCTTGAGAAAAATGAAATACAGTTAATACACAGTATGTGTACAGTCCCCGCATAGTCCCAGGGTGAGCAGAAGATGCACTGTCACTCTAACTGCTCTGTGCATCTGTCAATACCTCAAGTTTCAATTCCTTTTCTTAATGAATAATAAAGATACAGTAAAATTAGGCATGCATCATCTCTGATTACAAACAAGAGTGCCAACTACTAATGTTCCATTTTCAAGACAGAAGTGGAAAGGTACATTTCACTTCCAGTAAGGTAAAAGTAAAGATTACCTCTACATACGAAATGCAATGCTTACATCATCTCTGTATTTTGACTTGTGAATCACCACAGCTTTGGAAGGAACAGTGGATTCTGGTTTCCGGATGTTAAACTCAGGCTTTGGTCTGGTCTGTTCTTGAAGATTTTTCCACTCATCTAAAGTCATCTCTTGAACTTGGGTTTCTTCTTCTACCTCCAACTCAGGAACTCTATAAAGAGATATGTAATCATAAAGAATACTTTTTGATGGTACTAAAATGTCTACTTTATTAAATAAAAAGTTATAACCATTAATTCAACATATTTTTGTGGTACTGCATTTCAAATGCAAATAAGGTAAGGAAATCTTTGACTCACAAGCTTCCATATTTCATTTTCAACATTTTATGTCATCACTGCCAACAGAAGATACTTCCTATCTGTGTTCAAAGCAATCTTTGAAAAATGGGAACATCACCATCCTGAGGACATTAACATCACACTTCACCACTGGCACTCCCTTCCAGACAGCATGACAGACAAAATGAGGTAATTATGGAAAATGGGTTGAAATAAAATACAGGAAACCATAAACAAGTTTTAAAGCAGTGGCTCATGAATGCATACTTTTGTAAATATCCTCTTTAATGAGTTTTAAAAAGAAAACAAAAGACAGAAATATAGATCGAGTGCAAAGAATTCAGAGTCCAGAAATAAACCCTCATATTTACGGTCAATTAATTTTTTTTTTCCAACTATGGTGCCAAAGATAATTCAATGGAGAATGAAAAGTATTTTCAACAAATGGTGCTTGGACAACTGGATATCCACACACACCAAAAGAAAGAATGAAGTTAGACCTACCTCACACCATAAATACAAGAGCTAAAATATAAAACTCTTAGCAGAAAACCTAGGCAGAAACCTTCTTAACCCTGGATTGGGCAATGGTTTCTTCCACATGACACCAAAAAAAACAAGCAACAAAAGTACATACATTGAACATCATTAGACACTTTTATACTACAAAGGACACCATCAAGAAAGTAAAAAGACAGTCCACAAAATGGGATAAAATATTTACAAATAATATATCTCATAAGGGACTTGTATCTAGAATACCTAAAGAATTCTTAAAAAAAAAAAAAAGGCCGGGCGCGGTGGCTCACGCCTGTAATCCCAGCACTTTGGGAGGCCGAGGCGGGTGGATCACGATATCAGGAGATCGAGACCATCCTGGCTAACACGGTGAAACCCCGTCTCTACTAAAAATACAAAACAAAATTAGCTGGGCGTCGTGGCGGGCGCCTGTAGTCCCAGCTACTCGGGAGGCTGAGACAGGAGAATGGCGTGAACCCGGGAGGCAGAGCTTGCAGTGAGCCGAAATCGCGCCACTGCACTCCAGCCTGGGCGACAGGGCAAGACTCCGTCTCAAAAAAAAAAAAAAAAAAAAAAAAGAATTCTTTATGAACAGTCAAGCGTGGTGGCTCATGCCGATGGTCCTAGCTACTCAGGGGGCTGAGGTGGGAGGATCGCTTGAGGCCAGGCATCTGAGGCTGCAGTGAGCTATGATCACACGTGTGAATGGCCACTGTGTTCCACCTTGGGCAACAGAGTGAGACACTGTCTCTTTAAAAAAAAAAAAGAATGCTTTATGAATTCTAGATGCAAGTCCTCTTTAGTTGAGACAAATGACCACCCTCCCCACAAAAAAGGCAAGGATCTGAGTAAACATTTTTCCAGAGAAGATATACAAATAGGCAGTAAGATGTTGCACATCATTAGCTATTAGAGAAAGACAAGTCAAAACCACAGAGCTGCACCAGTCCACACCCAGTGGGATGGTTAGAATCAAAAAGACATTTGACAAGCGCTGGGGAGGATGTGGAGAAACTGGAACCCACATACACTGCCAGCGGGAATGTGAAATGGTGTAGCCACTTTGGAAAGCAGTCTGGCGGTTCCTCAAAAATCTAAGCTGAGTTAGCCTCTGACCCAGAAATTTCACTCCTGGGTTTATACCCAAGAGAAATGAAAACATACATCCACATGAAAACTTAAACCCAAGTGTTCACTGCAGCGCTATTCATAATAGCCAAAAAGTGGACACAACCTAAATGTCTATTAACTAATGAGTGGATAAACCAAATATGGCACATTTTTTGGAATATTATCTGGCAATAAAAAGAAACAAAGTATTTAATACACATTACGACATGAACAAACCTTGAAAAAATGATGCAAGTGAAATAAACCAGGCAGAAAAGACTTCTGTGTATGATTCCATTTACATGAAATATTCAGAGGAGCCAGATTCACACAGACAGGAAGCAGATCAGTGGTGGCCAGGGCTGCAGGGAGGGAGGATAGGGAGTGACTGCTGAATGGGCATGAGGTTTCCTTTTGGGATGATAACAACCTTCTGGAGCCAGATCATGGTGATGGTTGCATAACACTCTGGATGTACTAAATGCCACTGAATTGTACACTTTAAAAGGATTAAAATTGTAGATTTGAAAATCATCACAAAAATACACACAAAAAAAGAAAAAAAGAAATGAAGACTGGCACATGCTACAACATGAATGAAGCTGAAAACTTGATGCTAATAGTTAAAATAAGCCAGGTGCAAAAGGAACATTGAACGATTCCACTTAGATGAGGCACCTAGAATAGGCAAATTCATAAGCACGAGTAAAACAGAGATTAACTACATACTGAGGGGAAATGAGGAGTTAGTGTTAAATAGATATAGAGTTTCTGTTTGTGATGAAAAAGTTCTACAAGGCCGGGCACAGTGGCTCAAGCCTGTAATCCTAGCACTTTGGGAGGCTAAGGCAGGCGGATCATGAGGTCAGGAGTTCGAGACCAGCCTGGCCAATATGCTGAAACCCCCGTCTCTACTAAAAAATACCAAAAAAATTAGCCGGGCGTGGTGGCACGTGCCTGTAGTCCCAGCTACTCAGGAGGCTGAGGCAGGAGAATCGCTTGAACCCGGGAGGCGGAGGTTGCAGTGAGCCGAGATCACACCACTGCACTCCAGCCTGGACAACAGAGATTCCGTCTCAAAAAAAAAAAAAAAAAAGTTCTAGAGATGGATGGTGGTGATGGTTACACACAATGCGAATGTTACTGATGCCACTAAATTGTATATATTAAAATGGTAAAAATGGCAATTTTTATGTTATGTTTACTGCAATTTAAAAAAATTAATAATGTAACATACCCCAAACCATCCATCCATGCATTCAGTCGTTTACTCATTTATTTGTTTGATACAGGCTGGGTTTCACTCTGTTGGCCAGGCATGATGATGGCTCACCATACCTTCAACCTCCTGAGCCCAAGGATCCTCCCACCTCAGCTTCCTGAGAGTAGCTGGGACTACAGGCATGAGCCATTAGGCCCAGCTAATTTTTACAACAATTTTGTAGAGACGGGGTCTCTCCATGTAGCCCATGCTGGTCTTGAACTCCTGGCCTCAAGCTATCCTCCTGCCTCTGCATCCCAAAGTGTTGGGATTACAGGTCTGAACCACCGCACCTGGCCTATATACTTAGAGATTTGAGTGCTATAGTACGAGAATTATATCTCAAAAGTGTTTAAAGGGAAAAAACAGGCCGGGCACGGTGGCTCCCGCCTATAATCCCAGCACTTTGGGAGGCCGAGGCAGGTGGATCATGAGGTCAGGTGTTCAAGACCAGCCTGACCAACATGGTGAAACTCCGTCTCTACTAAAAATACAAAAATTAGCTGGGTGTGGTGGCACACGCCTGTAATCCCTGTAATCCCAGCTACTCAGGAGGCTGAGGCAGGAGAATTGATTGAACCCGGGAGGCGGAGGTTGCAGTGAGCCAAGATGGCACCACTGCACTCCAGCCTGGGCGACAGAATGAGACTCTGTCTCCAAAACAAAACAAAACAAAACAAAACAAAAAAGTAGGTGGGGAGTGGGGAATCAAATCTGTATCTTCACAAGAGCTGATGTAATTTAAGGTTCTATTATAGAAATACACAGATCAATGTTATGAAAAATACAAGCAAAATCAGTAGAGAAACCTAAACACAGAGCATCCAAAATAGACAAATTTGCAGTGACTGTACAATACCAAGCTGATGGTAGAAAAAACATCAAAGCAAAGGTAACATGAAGGAATATGAAGGAACTTTCTGGCGTGATTGGTAATGTTCTGTATATCGACAGGAGTTTGGATTCCACAAGTACATGCATTTGTCAAAACAGTGAATGTACACTTAAGATTTATACGTTTCACAGTATATACATTTTATATCAGAAGAAAAAACTGTAAAATATTAATTCTATTTAGTGATATGCATGTTGAACTATTTAGGGGGAAGTGTATAGATGTCTACAATTTATTATGAAATGTGTCAAAAAACATGGATTTAATGACGAATACTTACGTAAAATGAATATATAAGATATAAATGGTAGCATTTAGGTAGTGGTAAGTATAGATGTTCGCTATAAAATTCTTTAAACTTTGCTGTGTTTTGAAATTTTCACAATAAAATGCTGGAAAAATACCAATATCAAAATATAGATCTCAAATATATATTGGCAAAAATATTAAAAGATAGTAAGACATTGGAACAGCAAATTAATGGAAATAACCCAAACCTATCTAGAAAAGAACTTGGTGAAAAAACTATAGTATAGCAGCTAAAAAAGGAATGAGGACTATCTGTATATACTGCTATGAAGCACCTTCCAGAGTGAATGAGAAAAAAGCAAGGAGGGGTGTACAGTACCTTGGAGAGCCACACAAATACATATGCATAGCACAGACAGAGATAGATAGTTTTTTTGTTTTGTTTTGAGACAGGGTCTCACTCTGTTACCCAGGCTGGAGTGTGGTGGTATGATCTCTGCTCACTGCAACCTCCACCTCCTGGGCTCAAGGGATCCTCTCACTTCAGCCTCCAGAGTAGCTGGGACTACAGGCATGCACCACCATACCCGGCTAATTTTTGTATTTTTTGTAGAGACTGGGTGGGGGAGGGTCTCACTTGTTGCCTAGGCTGGTCTCAAACTCCTAGGCTCAAGCAATCCACCCACCTTGGCCTCCCACAGTGCTGGGATTACAGGCATGAGCCACCGCACCCGGCCAGCATTTTTTTAAAATTGGAATATAAGCCAGGAAAAGAACAAGGATAAAAGCTATTTGAAAAGACCATGTTTTGGCTGGGCACGGTGGCTCATATCTGTAAACCCAGCACTTTGGGAGGCTGAGGCCAGCTGATCACCTGAGGTCAGGAGTTCGACACAGGCCTGGCCAACATGGTGAAATCCCGTCTCTCCTAAAAATACAAAAATTAGCTGGGCATGGTGGCAGCCACCTGTAATCCCAGCTACTCGGGAGGCTGAGGCAGGAGAATCGCTTTGAAACCGGGAGGCGGAGGTTGCAGTGAACTGAGATCGCATCACTGCACTCCAGCCTGGGCAAGAGTGAAACTCCATCTCAAAAAGAAAAAAAAAAAATCATGTTTTTCAGACTGAACTTTGGAAACATGTAAATATTTTACATAATTATAAAACAGATTTAAATTAAAATTCAATCTCTAAAATTTGAAAGTAAAATGAATCAAAGTAACCTAAATGTTTATGAAACTGGTGATATAACCATCAAGAGAAACTATTTCAAATGATTTTGAAATACAAATTTGATTACTCATCTCCCTCCTCGACATAACTTTTCAGTAACTGTGTTACTGAAGGTAATGTTGGTAATGCTGTGACTGTTCTATGTGCAACAAATGATTAAAAGCACAATGTTACTCAGAACTAGAATTTTCAGTATGTAAGAAAAGGAGAAATAAGCAGTCTAGGTAAAAATCCCGTTATCGTAATTTTGAATTGGAAATATTGAATGAACTCATATTTTATCTTATAATGTGTGTGTGTGTCTATTTCCCATCTCTGTCCACCCAAATGCCCTGGAAACAATCAAGTCCCTGGTGGCAGTGGTTCTTTATCAAAGCAGCTTTACTAAAGAATACAGATGGGAAATACCACGCAAAAAAGGCTCAACGTTATTAGTCATTAGGGAAATGCAAATTAAAACCACAATGAAGCTAGACACGGTGGCCCACATCTGTAATTTCAGCACTCCAGGAGGCCGAGGCGGCACTTGAGGCCAAGAGTTGGAGACCAGCCTGGGTACCAAAGCGAGACCCCATCTCTACAAAAAAGTAAAAAACAAGCTGGGCATCAGGAGGCTGAGGTGGGAGGATCATTTGAGACCAGGAGTTCGAAGTTATAGTGAGCTATGATCACACCACTGTACTCTAGCCTGGGTGACAGAGCAAGATCTTGTCTCTAAAAAAAGAAAAAAACGATGACAACAGAAACCCATAATGAGATATGTACCTATTAAAATGACTGAAAGTTGTAAAAACTGACCATAGCAAGTTCTGGCAAGGATGTAGGAGAAGTAAACTCTCACTTACTGTTGGTGAGAAAATAACAACGGCACAACCCTGTTGGAAAAGAGTTCAGCTGCTTCTTACAAAGTGAAATATATGCATACCATTTGGTCCAACCATTCCACTCCTAGGTATTTACCCAGGAGAAATGAAAGTGTATATCCATATAAACACTTGTATATTAAAATGTTCAGGCCGGGCACAGTGGCTCACGCCTGTAATCCCAGCACTTTGGGAGGCCGAGGAGGGCAAATCACAAGGTCAGGAGTTCGAGACCAGCCTGGCCAACATGGTGAAACCCCGTCTCTACTAAAAATACAAAAATTAGCTGGGTGTAGTGGTGGGCGCCTGTAATCCCAGCTACTAGGGAGGCTGAGGCAAGAGAATCGCTTGAACCTGGGAGGCGGAGGTTGCAGTGAGCCGAGATTGTACCACTGCACGCTAGCCTGGGTGACAGAGTGAGACTCTGTCTCAAAGAAAAAAAAAATGTTCACAGCAGCTTTATAGCAAAAACTGGAAACCACCCAGTGATCACCACCAGGTAAACAGATAAATGGTGGTCCACCTGTATAACAGACTACTACTCTGCAATGAAAAGGAATGAATGGATACAAATCACACAGTAAGTATGCTCGGAGAAAGAACACAGACTAAAGAAGAATACAAGCTGCACGATTCCATTCACATAAAATTATAGCAACTGCAAACTAATCTGTAGTGACAGAAAGTAGATCACTGGCTGCCGGGGGGAAATGGGGCAAGAGAGAGGGCCTACAAAGGAACGCTAGGAAACTTTGTGGGGCGATGGCTATGCTCATTCATGATTTTGCTCATGGTGATAGTTTCACAAGTGTACAAATATATCAAAGCTTGTAAAACTGTACATGCTAAATATGTGCCATTTATTGGGTATGAATTATATCTCAAAGCTGTTTTAAAAACAGACATGAGTCTAACCAATTGACATGTATATTTCAATATTATTTCAAACAAATAAATTATCTTTTTAAAAAGTTTTGAGACAATCAGGGAAACTGAAGAAGTGTCTTGGTATTAATGATATCAAGGATATTAAAAAATTTTTAATGGAGTAATGGTATGCCAGTTATGTTATTAAAAAAGAGTAGCAGGTGTAAAACTGTGAAACATTTATGAGTGGCATATGATACCCTGGGGGAGGCAGAAGTTGGTAGAAATATGCAAGAAACAGGAATGGCCGTGATTTGGTAACAGTTTTAAGCTGAACAACTTACTTACAAGTTCTTTATACTACTTAATTTGTATAATTTTCCATAATATAAAATTTTAATACAAGCTAAAAATAAAGAAATATTAAGGAATCATAAATTTTCTTTAGCCTATTTGTGACAGAATTTTAAAAATCAACAGAACTGAATGCTATAAATTTGGTAATTCTTTCATACTTAAGACGACCTAATACAAGTTTATAAATTCCAGAAAATTCAATTCTAGAAAGAATAGATTTTACATTAAGGCCACAGAAGTACTTGTTATTAACAGAGTTTGTTTGTTTGCTTAAAGGACATCATATCTATACAAAGAACTAGATCAAAAAAGGACGAGGTATATATGAAATGCAAGCTTGAAACTGTGTATAGATACATAAAGTAAAGCATATAGTGTAATTCAGATTAGTTACAAGTTACAGCCTCCTTCAGCAGTATCAGCCTGAAGCTGTTGACTGGAATGCACCTCATTCAAGAATAGAGGCACGGATGCCCCATATCCCTCCCTGCTTATCAGCTGCAGTTTCAACAAGCCACGCTGAAAGCAGCATAGTATCACCAAGGACAGGCTCCTTAACCTTATTCCCTACCCACTAAAAGTTATTAGCCAACACACACCATGACAATCCTGTGACACATACCCCATTTCCCATTTGATTGGTTCTGAGTACAGTTTAACTGGCAGTTTTAGCAATGACTAAATATTCAACATGAAGAGATGTATCCTTCGATTCTAGGAAGGACTCATGCAAGTATATTTCTAACAACTGAGAGCCTCATAACTGCTATTGCTTTAACACCCCCATTTTTGAGTAATTCAAAGACCTTCACAATCCTTGGTTTATTATAAAAAACTTTTGGGAGGGAATTTTCCATCAAAATGACTTATGGATATAAGGTGGTCAAATCTATGGTAATGTGAATAATGCTATATACAAATTTGATAGTTATATATTTGTTTCTAAACATGTGAAATTATAGAAATCATACTACTTTAACCACAGTTCCCTTTATTTAGAAATGAATGAGACTAGCTAACACTGTATGCTTACCATGTGCCAGATGCTATTCAAAATGCTTTATATTATTTTGTGATATCGACAGTTAGATATAATTAATATCCCATTTTACAGATAAGAATATCGAGGCAGAGAGAGGTCACATAGCGAGCAAATAAATAGAAGAGGCAAGTTCCAATCCTGTCATTGCGTTTCCAAAGCCCACACTCAAGCTCTGTGCTCCACTGAGATTCAGGGAATAAGGGGGCAGAGAAATATACCTAGATGGAAAACCGTCATGATATGCGCAGAGGAAAGATACAAAACATCAATTCAAATGTCCACATTTCCATTCATGCAATACCTTTTCACCTGAATATATGAAAGAGTGCAGTGAATCAAAGAAAGTAGGTTCCAGAAATAAAGCTTTACTAATCCGATATTTAACCGGGACAAGTGAATTTAACCTAAAACATAAGAAAATCTTCATTGTTTAAGCAAATACACTAGGAAACCAATTACAATAAAAATAATTTATTGCAGATAGTTTGTATTACTGCTTCCTCACAGTTTCTTTTAATAAAGTATTTTTCAGGAAGAATGCAAGTTGATGCTCCATATTCCTGAGTAGGGAAACGCTCAAGAGATCCCAGTAGCTCTTACCTTCCAGGGCCAACATCTTTTCCCCTCTCCTGAGTTACCAGCAGGTGTTCTGAACAGCACTTTTGCTATTCCTACCACTCACTAGAGGAGCATGAATGCCTATGCATCTGCCTGGTTCAAATTCTGGCTCTGCACATGAGCCAGGTGACCTTAGGCAGGTATTGAACCTCTGTCCCAGTGTGAGAATAGCAGTAGCTCCTCCTTCATGGAGTGGCAAAGAACTGAATGCATTAAGACATGGTAGCATTTACAGCAGTTCTTGGCACACAGCAAATGCTCTAAAAATGTTAGAGTTATTCTTTTTCTTCTTCTTCTTTTTTTTTTTTTTGTTGAGACAGAGTCTCGCTCTGTTGCCCAGGCTGGAGTGCAGTGGCACAATCTCGGCTCACTGCAAGCTCCACCTCCTGGGTTCACACCATTCTCCTGCTTCAGCCTCCTGAATAGCTGGGACTACAGGTGCCCGCTACCATGCCCAGCTAATTTTTTGTATTTTCAGTAAAGACTGGGTTTCACCGTGTTAGCCAGGATGGTCTTGATCTCCTGACCTTGTGATCCGCCCGCCTTGGCCTCCCAAAGTGCTGGGATTACAGGTGTGAGCCACCGCGCCTGGCCAATGTTAGAGTTATTCTTAAAACAAAATACAAGGAGTCGTCACAGGTATCGTTGGACACTAGAACACCATGCAACAAGGAACAGTTTATACTTCTGTAATGAAAGGAAGAAGATGGAAGGATGGAAGGGCATTGCACATATAATTATCAGTAAAATTTGTCCTATTTGAGGAAAATGGAAGTGCACTTTGGGTTGTGTGTTTGAACATAAGTGAGAGTACATTAGATTCATCTATCAAGACATTGTAGAACTGAGAGGTACACTGAATGTACATTCAGGCTAAATGCCAGAAGCCAGAGTGCAAAATCAACATTCAAACACGGCTGAGACCAGAGAGCATGGCTATCACTCAACATATTTCTCGGATACCAGCCCAACTTTTAGAGTATCAAAAAATTATAATTGTATTATTAGAAATTTTAGTAATAATGTTAAAATTTGACAAGGCAGTGCAGAAAAAAGAATCTCTCAGCACGGTCACTCAATACCTGCATTGCACTTGCAATTCCAAATAGATGCTCACTTTCCCCCCAGGTCAGCAGAAAAGAGAGAGAGATTTTCCAGCTAGCTCTCCTGGGATATTGCAGACAGACATTCAACAAGCTTTCTTTTCTTTCACAGTGACTAAATATTTTTGTCTAATATTATGAATGCTAGAGTATCTCAATCAATTCTATAGATTAGAACAATACTATAATTTACTCTCTATTATTCTGCCTTATATTACCTGAATTTGTATAAATGTTTATTGGCTCAAAAAGGATATAATGTTCTCCTGGAGGTATCCAGTTAACTTTCTCAACATTCATATAAACTGTTAATCTAGTTCCTTAGTTAGCTCACTGTCTAAATATTCATATTAACTGTTAATCCTATTTATTTAATGAAACACATTTCTTGTTTTGAATAATACATTGAAATTGTTTTGAATACAGCTTTCACAATCATCAATCACTGTGGCCTTTCACTCTTGAAGTAAGTAACAATAATAAGAGCAGATACCGATAAAGCACTAGCTACATGCCAGGCACCACTCTAGGACACCGACACGAACGCACACACACACACAAAATCTTTACAAGAACCCTATAATGTAGGTATGTTATTATTCCCATTTTACAGGTGAACAAAACTGAGCCACTGAAAAAGAAATTAAATAACTTGCCCAACTAGTAAGTGGCAGAGCTGGGATTTCAACTCATCACACTGGTTCAATGTCTGTGCTCTTAACCACTAGACACCTGCCTTTTGGCAGCTGAAGGATGAGTAAGAGACAGATAGGCGAAGAGTAAAGGGGGTTTGGGAAAACAAAGAAACACCTGTGAAAGCTGTATGGCAAGTGTGAGGGCAGGGGCGGGATAAAAGTACGTTTGAGAACATGAAATAAAGGCCTCATAGTGAACCCAGAGAAGGCACAGGAATGTCTGAACTTGAGGGTTTTGCAGGGGCCAGACCACACAGGACTCTGCAGGTCAGAACAGGGGACAGGAAAAGGACAGGAAGACATTGGACAGTCTTAAGCAAGGGGTGGGGGCATGACAATCAGAATGCGGTGTGAACACCACCTTGGCATACAAGGTGAGGATGCAGGGAGCCCTGTGAGGGGCTCCAGCGGTGGTCCAGGTAACAATGGCTTAGACGATGCTGGTGAGTGGTGATGCTCGGTATTTAGGGGTACAATCACCAGAGCAGAGGGAAGGACTGGGTTTTGGAAAGAAGAGGGTCAAGAAGACAGAAGTTCCAAGGATGACTCGTAGGTTTCTGGTTTGTACAGTTGGATGGAAACACCGAGTGAGGACCAGAGGTGTGGGGAGGAGTCAGCTCAGTCTCGGTCAGGCTGGGCATAGGAGCATCTGGGATGTCCCAGGGAAAGTGTCCAGTAGGCAGATGGAACCACAGGCCTGGAGCCCACATTGAAGGTTAGAGCCAGACATACATATTCCAGAGTTAGTGTGTAAGCCACAGAAGTGCATAAGATCCTATAAAGAAACTCTATAGAAACAGAAGGCCTAAGGCAGGCCCTGAAGAACTTAACATTTTAAAAGACCCGAAAGACAAGGATGAGCCTGCAAAGGAGATGCTGAGAGGCAGAAGGAAAAGAAGAGTAGAGTGATCACAGAAACCAACAGGAGAGCACGTTTACGAAGAAATCAATAAAGTCAAATGCTTCTGAGAGGTCAAGAAAGACGCAGACTGCAGCATCCATTAGATCTGGAGACATGGTGACTGTTTCAGAAGGACAGTGAGGACAGAAGCCAGGCCTGGGCTAAAGGGAGGAATAAGTGGAGGGGAGGAAGTGAAGAAGAAGGCCACACACAACTCTGAAAGAGGCGGCTGACGGAGAATGTGGGGTCCAGAGGACACTTACGCAGGAGAGACTGAGCATGTTTAAATGCTGACTGGAAGACTAGGGTTGGGAGGAAGGAGATGAATATACCAAAAAAGGAAGGAGCTAACTAACAGTATGAAGTTTTCATGAAGTCAGTAGGAAAGATCCGAAGCGTGAAGAGGTCAGAGGGGGGATGGCACCCCGAGGGTTAGCACGAGGGAAGGAGCCCAGGAGGCGTGCAGGTGTAGCAGTCTTGTATCTTTGGCAGTGGGAGGATGATGAAGTTTCCACCTAATGGATCATAATTACTCTGTGATATAGAAGGAAATGTTGCATCCAGAAAATGAAAGAGGACGATGGGGGAAGGGTACAGTGGGAGGCAGTGCCAGGGTTTTGAGGAGAAATTAAAACAGTCATTAGAGAAGGTGGGAGAAAGAGTGAACCCAAGAACCGGGGATCGCCAAGGCCTGGTTTCAGAATATCGGTGACCGGGAATTTACTGGGGTTCCAACCAGGCCCACGATGTGACTTGTAGTGCTCAGCTTGTGGGAACAGGCAGAGAGAAGGCAGATAGTGGAGTCACCCAGGAGGGGTTTTGCTAGCAAGTTACAGCAGCAGGTCCAAAGGGCCAGAGAGTTGAAGGCGCATGGGTATTTAAGAACTTGGAGGCCGGGCACAGTAGCTCACACCTGTAATCCCAGCACTTTGGGAGGCTGAGACGGGCGGATCACCTGAGGTTGGGAGTTCGAGACCAGCCTGATCAACATGGAGAAACCCCGTCTCTGCTAAAAATACAAAATTAGCCAGGCATGGTAGCACATGCCTGTAATCCCAGCTACTCAGGAGGCTGAGGAGGAGAATTGCTTGAATCTGGGAGGTGGAGGTTGCAGTGAGCCAAGATCGCGCCATTGCACTCCAGCCTGGGCAATAAGAGCGAAACTCTGTCTCAAAAAAAAACCCCAGAAAAACAGAACTTGGAAGGGTGCTGGAGACGGAGCCAGGATCTAAGCTACATAATGAAAAGAGAGGGAGGGAGGACTGGGAAAGCAGTCCCTTGTGAGCAGAGGACAGAATGCCCAACTTTCACCCATTAATTATCATTGATATTCATTAGGTTGTTTGAACTAATTATTAATTAATTTGATCACCAGTCATTCATACATTAAGGTCAGCCCTCTGTGATAGGATAAGGGGTTGAGATTCCCAGTCTGTGAAGAGCTCTTAGAAATCATCAAGAAAGGCCAGGTGCGGTGGCTTACCTGTAATCCCAGCACTTTGGGAGGCTGAAGCGGATGGATCACTTGAGGTCAGGAGTTCGAGACCAGCCTGGCCGACATAGTGAAATGCCATCTCTACTAAAAATGCAAAAATTAGCTGGGTGTGGTGGCACATGCCTATTGTCCCAACTACTCAGGAGACTGAGACAGGAGAATCGCTTGAACCCAGAAGTAGAGGTTGCAGTGAGCCAAGATCATGCCATTGCACTCCAGCCTGGGTGACAAAGCAAGTTCCATCTCAAAAAAAAAAAAAAAAAAAAAAAAAAAAAAAAAAGAAAAACGAAATAATTAAGAAGAGAACCACCACCACAATGGGGAATGAACGAAATGCCCTACTTGGCTGGAGACTCCTCTTCCGGGGCGCCCTGGGACTCCTCCACCACTGTGGGTTCCTCCATCGGTGCAGTCGGCTCCACATCACTGAAAAACAGCAAGACCCTCTCTAGTCATACAAATACGTTCACACCAATGCCTTCGTATGTTTAAGATGGAGAAAACATTGTTTTTTTGGTTTTCTGGTGTTTTTTTTTTTTTTTGAGACTGAGTCTCACTCTGTCGCCCAGGCTGGAGTGCAGTGGTGCAATCTCGGATCACTGCAACCTCCCTCCCAGGTTTAAGTGATTCTCCTCCCTCAGCCTCCTGAGTAACTGGCATCCACCACCACGCCCAGCTAATTTTTTTTGTATTTTTGGTAGAGACAGGGTTTCACCATGTTGGTCAGGCTGGTTTTGAACTCCTGACCTCCCACCCTGACTTCCCAAAGTGCTGGGGTTACAGTTATGAGCCGCCGTGCCTGGCCTATTGAGGGTTTTAAAGTGCATTTTTTTAAAAAAGTAACCACAAATTGAACTACAATAACAGAAAAGACTTTTTCAATTTAAATAATTATTAAATTCTCAACTCCAACCTACTGTAATCAATTCTTTAAAAACTCACTCTTTCTAAAACAAAACTTGAATAATTAACTTTTGTTTTTTAAAATGAAGGTTCCAGGCCGGTGGGGTGGCTCACGCCTGTGATCCTAGCACTTTGGGAGGCCAAGGAGAGTGGATCACTTGAGGCCAGGAGTTTGAGACCAGACTGGCCAACATGGTGAAACCCTGTCTCTACTAAAAATACAAAAATTAGCTGGGCGTGGTGGCTGGAGTGTGGTGGCACTATCACAGCTCACTGTAGTCTCGACCTCCCGGGCTCAAGAGAACTTCCCACCTCAGCCTCTGGAGTAGCTGGGACTACAGGCGCACACCACCATGCCCGGCTAATATTTTGTATTTTTTGTAGAGATGGGATTTCACTTTGTTCCTCAGGCTGGTCTTGAACTCCTGGGCTCAAATGATCCACCTGCCTCAGCCTCCCTAAGTGCTAGGATAATAGGCATGAATCACAAAAAACTGAGTATTTCTTAAACTTCAGCAATTAGCTGATTTTACAGAAAAGAAAAATCATAGTTGTCCTCCTATGTTGACCTAAATTATTTTATAAATGAATATAAAATATTGTGCCTACAGCTATCATAGAACTGTATGATCAAAACTGAAAGACAATTAAGTTTCAAAATTAGCAGCAATTAATTTGGCAGGTTCTGCTATTTTGTTGAAAGTAAATCATCCGGGCACGGTGGCTCACGCCTGTAATCTCAGCACTTTGGGAGGCCGAGGCAGGTGGATCACGAGGTCAGATTGAGACCACCCTGGCCAATATGGTGAAACACCGTCTCTACCAAAAATACAAAAATTAGGTGAGCGTGGTGGCGGGTGCCTGTAGTCCCAGCTACTTGGGAGGCTGAGGCGGGACAATCACTTGAACCCGGGAGGCGGAGGTTGCAGTGAGCGAAGATCATGCCACTGCACTCCAGCCTGGAGACTCTGTCTAAAAAAAAAAGAAAAAAAGGTAAATAATCAATGTTGGCTTTATCAGAAGAAAGATATAACCCCAGGGTCCATGTCTATATTTTGACTTCAGTAGTACTAGTGCAGAAAATGCCTATTTGTGCACATATGTTCCATAAAATGATGTTACACACTTCAAGGCTTTGTTACCTAGTTCAAATTTAATCAGACCTCACACTTAATCAAATCTCTGACAACAACAGATTTTCATCACATTTTGCTTTGAGAACAAATAAAACTGTCTTGCTCTTCACAATAAAAGTTGAAAGGCAGCATTATTGAAAACTGCGTTCATGGGTGTCTACTCCAATTTTAATAAGAAAATAATATCTGATACATTTTTTAAATTATTGCAAATGGAAAAATTCTATTTCAGCACAGATGAATAGAAAAAATTCTATTTTACTGCTGTCAAACTGTTGAAGAAAAGCAGTATTACTTAAATGGCTCAGTCATACCAGTTTGAAGGCACTTTGTCCTTAAATCCAGTTATTGCTGTCAGCGTCTTCAAATAGGAATACTCAACTACAGCAAAGCCCTTACACCTTTAACACACTGGGAAGCACTTGGGCTTTGCCAGCCACAAACACATTACTTACTGTGTTAGGCTCACCTCCACTTTCTTCCCACTAATCAAAAGTAGCACATAACTCCTTCGCATACATCATTTTCATGACCTCAAACCGATTTACTAAGAAATAAATTTCTTACTTTATTAAGAAATGTATGAAGTATATGTATGCATAAATAAAATTTATCTCTATTTATTAATTAAGAAATTAGTCTTACTCTAAGAAAAGCTTTCCACTACAAATTATAACCACCTAAGAGCTTTGACTAGCTGGGTGTGGTGGCTCACGCCTGCAGTCTTAGCTCTTTGGGAGCCAAGGCAGGTGAACTGCTTGAGCCCAGAAGTTTGACACCAGCCTGCGAAACATGGCAGACCTGCATCTCTACTAAAAATACAAAAAAGGCCAGGCACAGTGGCTCACGTCTGTTATCCCAGCACTTTGGGAGGCCGAGGCGAGCGGATCATGAGGTCAGGAGATTGACATCATCCTGGCTAACAGGGTGAAAACCCATCTCTACTAAATATACAAAAAAAATTAGCTGGGCGTGGTTGCATGCGCCTGTAGTCCCAGCTACAGGGGAAGCTGAGGCAGGAGGATCGCTTGAACCCGGGAGGGAGAGGTTGCAGTGAGCAGAGATCATGCCACTGCACTCCAGCCTGGGCAACAGAGTGAGACTCTGTCTCAAAAAAAAAAAAAAATGCTGGGTGTGGTGGGTGTGGTGGCATGCGCCTGTAGTCCTAGCTACTCGGGAAGCTGAGGTGGAAGGATCAACTGAGCCCAGGGTTTCAAGGTTATGGTAAGCCAAGATTGAGCCACCATACTCCAGCGTGGGCAACAGAGTCAGACCCTGTCTTAGACAGAGAGAGAAGAAAAAAAAAAGAGCTTTGACTTTGTAACTCACAAACCAATCCAAAATGAGTGCCATGGGGCACATGTCATTTTAACACTGAGACATGCCAGCCTACCAGGGCCACAAGTGGTCACCTCTTAACATTACAAGGCCAAGGCTGGCCCTCCAGGAAAAGTAACCACTTAGAGCCAAAATGATTTTAAGTTCAAAGGCAAACTGAAATGAAGTGGTAGTATTAGATAAGGTGGTAAATCAGATGATTAAGAAAGAAGGTGCCCAAGCTGGGCACGGTAGCTCACGCCTGTAATTCCAGCACTTTGGGAGGCCAAGGCAGGTGGATCACCTGAGGTCAGGAGTTTGAGACCAGCCTGGCCAACATGCTGAAACCCCATCTCTACTAAAAATACAAAAATTAACCAGGCGTGGTGGCGGGCACCTGTAATCCCAGCTATTCAGAAAGCTAAGGCAAGAGAATTGCTTGAACCTGGGAGGTGGAAGTTGCAGTGAGCCGAGATCGCACCACTGCACTCCAGCCTGGGTGACAGAGTGAGACTCTGTCTCAAAAAAAAAAAAAAAAAAAAAAGAAAGAAAGAAAGAAAGAAAAAGAAAAAGAGAAAGAGAAAGAAAAAAAAAGGAAAGAAAGTGCCTATATTACTTTTTAAAATATATTATCAAAGTAAAATAAAACAAAATTAAAAGATCTGTCATCAAGATCCTATGCAACCTCAGATAGAGAAACACTCAACAAGTTTCTCTTCTTTTCAAGGAGAACACAAACGAGCAATGGTAGTAAATCTAACATTGTTACATTTGATATTAGTTTGTACATTTGTCTTTAAGGACAACAATTTAAGAAAAATAAGTCCATATAAAAAGCTTATATTCTGGCCAGGCACAGTGGCTCATGCCTATAATCGCAGCACTTTGGGAGGCCAAGGCAGGTGGATTACCTGAGGTCAGGAGTTCGAGACCAGCCTGACCAATGTGGTGAAACCCCGTCTTTACTAAAATTACAAAAATTAGCCAGGCATGGTGGCGTGCACCTGTAGTCCCACCTACCTGAGAGGCTGAGGCAGGAGAATCGCTTGAACCTGGGCGGTGGAGGTTGCAGTGAGCCGAGATCGTGCCATTGCACTCCAGCCTGGGTGACAGAGCAAGACTCCGTCTCAAAAAAAAAAAAAAAGCTTATATTCTTCAAAAGAAGAAAAGTGGAAGCCTGGATCCCGTCAAGCCTCTGCACTAGCGGGAAGCCTGCCCTGTAGCACTGCTCACGTTGCACTGCCTGCAGCACGCCCTACCTCTTCTTCTGCAGACACCAGGAAGGCATCATCCCTCCAGCTGTGAAATAAAACAGAGCAGAACCATGTATCCACTCTAACTAGCAGAAGAATTGGCACAGATCTAAGGCACCATGCAGCCTCAGAGAAATGTCCAACTTGAGCCTCAGGTGAAACCTGTCACTAAGCTTCAATCTACAAATGATTTTATGAAATAAAGATGTGTCAAGGATCCACACGAACTTTGAAAGGTATAAACATATAGAATATCCAGGAATTTAAAAAGCATTTTAGGCCAGATGTGGTAGCTCATGCCTGTAATCCTAGCACTTTGGGAGGCTGAGGCAAGAGGAGTTCGAGACCAGTGTGGGCAACATAGTGAGATCTTGTCTCCATTTTAAAAAATAACAAACAAAACAAAAAGCTTTTTTTGTTTTTTTTGAGATGCTGTGTCTTGCTCTGTCACTTGGACTGGACAGCAGTGGCACCATCTCGGCTCACTGCAACCTCTGCCTCCCAGGTTCACACAATTCTTCTGCCTCAGCCTCCTGGGTAGCTGGGACTACAGGTGCCTGCCACCATGCTCTGCTAGGTTTTTTATTTTTAGTAGAAACGGGGTTTCACCATGTTGGCCAGGCTGGTCTCAAACTCCCAACCTCAAGTGATACGTCCACCTTGGCTTCCAAAGTACTGGGATTACAGGCGTGAGTCACCGTGTGCAGCCAACAAAAAGCATTTTGAGGTATGTGCAAATGTACAGTGCCATATGTTTGAGGCATCAGCAAATACATGGTCATCTGTCACAAATTTGTTTGGCTAAAGTAATAGAATTTTAAAAGCAGTTTAAATCTAACTGCAACATAGCAAACCTGTTTTAAAAACTTATCTCACGAAACAAAAGACTAAAATCAATCTCTACTTAGGGGCACACAAGTATAAAGCACAACACAGAAGACATCATTTTCAAGAAGAGCAAAGATCCAGAGATTTCCACTTAATTGCAGGTTCTCAGAGGGCACACACTTACACCGTACCTGGTATCTTTACCCGATCCCCAGGTCCGAACTCCACATCCACCCATGTTGTCTTCAGTTCTGACTGCTCTACGGAAAGAAAAAACAGTCCCTTAAACCAGAAGCTAGTCTCCAGTCAATCTCCAAATCAGAAAGAGTGGTTCATAAAAGTCCCAGGATCAGCTTCTCACAAGACTAACAGCACAGTACTATAAAGTTAACTAAATATTAACACATAATAGATTCATACCATGTGCTGCCACCATCTTAAAGTGAAAATAGCATTTACAAAGAAACTTACATTTTGTCATTCCCACCATATCTTTCAAATTCTCGCTTTCCTCTCTGGTCAAAAGCGTCAAAAACTCTGTTCCCGGGGCCACCTCTGCCTCTGCCGCGCATACCCCCTCTCGGGCCTCCACGTCCTCTCAACGGTCTGTCTCGATCAAACCTATCACCTGGTCTAGGAAGGAGTGGATATAATAAAAACTGGTAAATTAAAGGTCTAAGGTCTCTCCAGAAAAAAATTCTAAAAGAAAATCATGGTTATAGTATACTGGAAAGAATGGTGGCTTGAATCATAAATTAATAGTTAACCTTTAGTGAGCGCATACTATAGACTACATACCTGGCATTGTTCTGAGCACTTTACATATAGTAATTGGATTCTCACAAACAGATCTTTAATATACAATTATTGCCTATAGATGAAGAAACGGAAGCAGAGAGTAGGCTAAGTGGTGGGGCCAGTCCAGGAGAAGCAGGTGCTAGACAGGCATAGTACTAATCTGAATGGGGCCTTCCTCTCTCTGGAGCTAGTTTCCTTACTCAAAAAATGAGAATGTTAGATAAATAAATTCTAAGGTTCATTCCTGTTCTAATACCAAATCTTTAAATTTGGAATGTTTTGTATAAGAAAAATGGTTAAACTTCAAATTATGCCCCTTCCCAAATCTCCCTCCTAAACACACAACCAGCCGGTAACATTTGGAACTGTGAACACCTTAACCTGCCTTCTACCCCATTACTCCACATAAACGGCCAAGGGCAGCTGAAGACCTCTTTGTTAAGCCCAATAGCAACTTTTGTCTTCATGTCATTTGACCCCAGTGTCATATGACACTGCTGCCCACTAATCTTCCTGACTTTCTGGCTTCTCTTTTTCTGCCTGCCCTTAGAAAATTATTTTTGGAATAGATAATACCCAAACATGGTACAAAACTCACATTGTTCCTCAGCCACACAATTCCACTTCTCAGAGGCAGCCAATTCAAGATTCAGAGAAGGGGAAAGTTCTCCGCCTGCCTCTCATGCCTAAACATTTGTCTTGGTGCTCTACACGGATACCCATCTGTCCTTATCCTTGTGGGCACTCTCACTTTTCTTTTGTTTGTTTTATTAGAAGCTTACTTTAGATTTCTTTTTTTGAGGCAGAGCCTTGCTCTGTTGCCCAGGCTGGAGTTCAGTGGCAGGATCTCGGCTCATGCCACATCCACCTGGCACCCATGCTAATGCTAACTGGCCCTGTGTCTCTCATCTGATTGCAGGACATGAAGCCAGTTACTTCCTGGACATCTCCACCCGGACATCCCCAAGTCAGGCACATACATGCCCAATGCGGAGCCCTTATTCCTCCTGTGATCCCCAACTCACAATACGAGCGAGAGCCCAAGCCACTCCTCCCTCTTCTTCCTCTGCCACATCAGAGCCTGGACCCAGGACCTGATTGCCCACCCACTCCTCCCTGCACCGTTGCTGGGCACCATCACTCTTTCTGAGGACTTGTCTCTCCTTCACTAAGCTCTAAGCTCTTTTTCACCATTGTAACAATAGTTTAATAAGAGAAATGTTTTCTAATTTGGCAAGGCTTTTAAAAACATTTAAAATCACAAGAAATTACTTATTTAATAGAGGTCCTGGCATCAAGAAACCTAGTGGCATTAGTAGCTCAAACACCAGCACTAGAGGTATGTTACAATCTACTTTTATGGCTAAAAGTGTTACATTAAGAAGCCGCTATACAACAGTGGGTAAAAGTATACAAAACTCGCAATCTTCCTTACTCAAAAAATAAATACAGAAGTACTGATCATTAACGTTATGCCAGTCTCTTATAAGAAACACCAACCTAAATAAATTCTCCAAGTTGGCTTTTCTGTCTCCCACCTCCTGTAACCAAAACCTGATTCTAAACTATAGCAAATATCTAAAGCAAAACCTGATTCTAAACTACAGCAAATATCTAAAGCAGGCTGGGCTCGGTGGCTCACGCCTGTAATCCCAGCACTTTGGGAAGCCGAGACGGGCAGACCACTCGAGGTCAGGAGTTTGAGACCAGCCTGGCCAATATGGTGAGACCCCATCTCTACTAAAAATACAAAAATTAGCCGGCCGTTGTGGCGGATGCCTGTAATCTCAGCTACCTGGGGGACTGCAGCAGGAGAATCGCTTGAACCCAGGAGGCAGAGGTTGCAGTGAGCCGAGATGGCACCACTGCACTCCAGCCCGGGCAACAAAGTGAGACCTTGTCTTAAAAACAAAAACAAAAACAAAAACTAAAGCAGGCTAGGAGTGGTGGCTCACGCCTGTAATTCCAGCACTTTGGGAGGCCAACACAGTTGGATCGCTTGGGCCCAGGAGTTCGAGACTAGTTTGGGCAACATGGCAAAACCCCACCTCTACTAAAAAATATAAAAATTAGCCAGGCATAGTGGTGCATGCCTGGTAATCTCAGCTACTCAGGAGGCTGAGGTGGGAGGATTACTTGAGCCCAGGAGTGCAGTGAGCCGAGATCCTGCCACTGCACTCCAGCCTGGGAGACAGAGCAAGACCCTGCCTCAAAAAAAGAAATCTAAAGTACAGTTCTAAAACAAAAGAAAAGTAACAGTAATTTTTTTTTTCAGACAGTATCTCACTCTGTTGCCCAAGCTGGAGTGCAATGGCCCAATCACTGCTCACTGCAGCCTGGATCTCCCAAGCTCAAACAATCTTCCCATGTCAGTCCCTCAAGCAGCTGAGACTACAGGCATGTGCCACCACACTCGGCTAATTACCTTTTGTAGAGATGCAGGTTTCACCATGTCGCCCAGGTTGGTCTCAAATTACTGGGCTCAAGAGATCCGCCTACCTAGGCCTCCCAAAGTGCTAGGACTACGGGTATAAGCCACTGTGCCCAGCCAACAGTAAACTCTCTCTCTTTTTTTTTTTTTTTTTGAGACAGAGTCTTGTTCTGTCTCCCAGGCTGGAGTGAAGTGGTGCAATCTCAGCTCACTGCAGCCTCTGCCTCCCAGATCAAGTGATTCTCATGCTTCAGCCTCCTCAGTGATTGAGATCACAGCCGTGTGCCACCATGCCTGGCAAATTTTTTTTTTTTTTTTTAGAGACAGAGTCTCGCCTGTCACACAGGCTGGAGTGACGTGGCACAATCTTGGCTCACTGCAACCTCCACTTCCCAGGTTCAAGCGATTATCCTGCCTCAGCCTCCAGACTAGCTGGGATTACAGGCGTGTGCCACCACACCCAGCTAATTTTGTATCTTCAGTACAGATGTGGTTTCACCATGTTGGCCAGGCTGGAATCGAATTCCTGAGCTCAGGTGATCTGCCTGCCTCTGCCTCCCAAAGTGCTGGGATTTCAGGTGTGAGCCACTGTGCCCAACCTACAAATTCTTTTTTTTTTTTTTTTTTTTTTTTTGAGACAGAATCTCGCTTTGTCACACAGGATAGACTGCAGTGGCATGATCTCGGCTCACTGCAACCTCTGCCTCCTGGGTTCAAGCGATTCTCCTGCCTCAGCCTCCCAAGTAGCTGGGATTACAGGCACACCCCACTAATTTTTGCATTTTTAATAAGGCGGGGATTCACTATGTTGGCCAGGCTGGTCTTGAACTCCTGACCTCAGGTGATCTGTCTGCCTCAGCCTCCCCAAAGTGCTGGGATTACAGGCGTGAGCCATTGTGCCGCCAAGAGCATTTCTTATAGCACTTTCCCCAAGCTTGAATATGATAAAATTTGATCTTTGCTCATCTGATAGTGAAAAAGGGTGTCACCTTGAGTTTCTTTGATACCTATACATGTTTATTGGACAGAATTATAGAATCTTCATAATCTGGAAAGATTATCTAAATTCAGCCCTCTCCATTTTTCAATGAGGAAACAGACCCAGAGTTTCAGCAATATGTGTAGTAGTCTTGTCACAGCCAGCTGCCATGGATTTCTATTCTACCCAGGCAGAGCACGTGTTTTCCCATGGAAGCAATGTCATAAACGGCGCTGGGATTAATGGGCATGTCTCCGTCCCCGAGATCTGCTATATCATTTGGTGCACATATTCTGGGAATAAACTACTGTTTTTAATGCAGTAGGAATTTTTCCTTAGGCTCCAAACAAACTTAACTGAACTCTTAGAACATAGACTATTAGGAGATTAGTCTGCCTCTGTCTAGATGAATTTTGGCTCTTCCTTTCTGTAGTTTACCGGTCATTTAAAATCAATTCCTGTTCTGAAAAAAAATCCCTCAGATGTTTACCCTCCCCCCATTATTAACGAGCTTTAAGCAAATTGTGGTAAAATATACATACCATAACATTTACCATTTTAATCATTTTTAAGTGTTCAGTTCTGTGGCATTAAGTACATTCACACTGTTGTGTAACTATCATCACCATCCTTCTCCAGAACTTTTTATGTTTTCAAACTGAAACTTGGTATCCACACTGAACTCCTCATTCATACCTCCATGGGCTCCAGGCTTCCCACTTGTGAAACAGGCGTCATGTCTACTTGCTACGACTGTTGTAAGACAGTGAATCACAGGTCTATAAAGCAGGATGCTTGGCTCAAATGTTATTTTCCTTCCTTTTGCTTGTGAGTTTGTCATAAATAAAACTTTCTACATTTTATTTATTAAGAGTGTTTTTATTATTAGTTAAGAGTATTATTTGAGAGTATTTTTTAAGAAACTAAGAAAATGTTTTCTGATATCAAGATTCAGATTTCCTTGAAAGTGAAAATCCCCTACATATCTTTACTATGATGCGCTGAGAACACATTACTTCTGTGGCATTCCTGCCAAAAGTGCGTGACCTTGTTCCACGAGGAAACATCAGAAAAACTCAAAATCTGGGACATGTTATAAAATAACTGGCTCATACTCTTCAACATGTCAAATTCATAGACAAAGGAAGGCTAAGGAGCTGTTCCTAATTAAAGATGACTAAATACAATGCATTTGCCTGGAGTGGATCCTGAACCAGAAATGTTTTCTCTTTCGTGAAAAGACATCACTGGGACAATTGGTGAAATCTGAGTAAAGTCTGTAGACTACGTAATTTAGAGAATTAGATAACAACAGTATTGTATTCGTTTTAATGACTTTGAAAATTGTATCATGTTTTTAGGAAATGCATTTGAAGTATTTAGGAGTAAGGGGACATTCCTACACCTTATTCTTGAATAACAAAGAAAGGTTGTGTGGTGTGGTGGGGGATGGATGATAAAGCAAATGTGGTAAAAAGTTAGTGTGTGGGAAGTCTCGAAGGGCAGATGGAAATTCTTTGTATAATTCTTAAAACTTTTCTGTAATTCTGAACTTATTTAAATAAAAAAAACCCTCCATAATTCCATATCCCACCTTACTCTTCCATATATGTATTATTTCACTTAACAGCTATTTTTTCATGTCACATATAAACATCTATTTTATCCTTTTTAAAGACTACACAGTCTTGCTACTAAAAAAGGGGGGAAACATGGGTTTGTGCAAGTGAACTATAATTTCCTCGTTTCCACAGAATCCCTAAAGTGAGGGGAAAATAAATACCCAAATGCTTCCAAAAATAAGCAGCTCTGCTCCAAGAAGCTTTGCAGAAACAAGTAGACTGTGCTTACTACACAGCAGATTTGAAGTAATCACCAAAAAAGGTGCAAAATTAAGCCTTTCTATAAGTTTCTCCCTCCAACATGGTTGCAGATAGACTATCTCAATGTCTTGAATGTGTAACTTCTAGGTGAATAGTTCTGCACGAGTCATCACCTGCTCAGCCCACCCAGGCTAAGTTACTCTCTGCTGGACTTTTGTTTTGTTTTGTTTTTAATAGGCTCTATAGTATAGTTTTACAAAGCCACATTTTTTGGTTAAAACTTGTTGCCAGAATCCTAAATGGAATGGAATTAGCAGTCAAGAAGCAGAAAGAGTTTGGAAAAATGGCTCCCTTGACATATAACTGTTCACTATTCTAGTCTTCCTTAGCTTGTTTAACTTTATTTTCCTTGAAATGTGATTCACTAGTTGTTTCTGTTTAACATAAACAGGTTTAATAATTAAACAAAGGCTTTAAGCAGCAAGTACCAAGCATAAGACACAACCCTTCCCCATGTTGAGGTGGAGTGCGGTGGCCACCATGCTGCCACATCACTAAGCAGCGACGCAACACTCCACCAGCCCACGACTTCTGTCCATGTTAGAGTACTTCCGAGAGCAGCCATGCCCTCCAGAAATTGGTATTACACATCATAACAGACTCTTCTTCAAATTTCATCATGGCAGCCTACTGACCTGACCGTAGAGCTAGGAATTTATTTCAATCCATTGAGCAGTCTAAATTGGTAATGTGAAATCAAAAACCATAATTATATCCCTAGTCCAAAATTATATCTCTAATTTAGAACTTCAAAAGAAAACTTAACCAGTTCAACACAATCCTGTGTAATTTCTTTTTAAGAGTGTTCTTCAGTTACCAACAAGCAATTCATTTTTAATTATACAATCATTTCCTGAACCAAGACGTAAAGGCATCTATGAGGAAAAAGGAAGATCCTTCCCATCATCTAAGGTAACATGAATTGCACATAAATTAGTAAAACATTCCTAGGACTGGTACCACAAAAACCAGTAGCCAGCAGAAAGTTGTATTTTCTGGGCCGGGCATGGTGGCTCACTCCTGTAATCCCAGCACTTTGGCAGGCCAAGGCAGGAGGATCACCTGAGGTTGGGAGTTCAAGACTAGCCTGACCAACATGGAGAAACCCCGTCTCTACTAAAAACACAAAATTAGCCGGGCGTGGTGGCACATGCCTGTAATCCCAGCTACTTGGGAGGCTGAGGCAGGAGAATTGCTTGAACCCGGGAGCGGAGGTTGCAGTGAGCCCAGATCGCACCATTGCACTCCAGCCTGGGCGACAAGAGCGAAACTGTCTCAAAAAAAAAAAAAAAGAAAGAAAAGAAAAAGAAAGTAGCATTTTCTCAAAACCTTTCTGGTTCCCCATCCGGCCTGCCGAGGACTGCAGCACATACTTTTCATCTGGAAACTTCTC